>NC_044324.1:2270774-2903274 GCF_007399415.2 Gopherus evgoodei
GGCTGGTGGATTTGTCATCTCCCACCCTAGCCCGGGCCAGGAGAGGAGCTCACTCTCCCTGTGGCCGGAGGAGCTGATTCTCCCCACCACGGCCCTGGAGGAGTTGCTCCCACTGACTGGGGTGTGTGGGGGGGGGGGTTGCCTCTGCTTACACCCGCCCCTCACTTGCGCACATCATGGCCTGGCATAAATGTAATGCAGCAACCACGCCCGGCCCCTAACAATAAAGTCTTACTCAGCCCATCACAATAATAATCACTGGTTACAGCCCATCAGATACCTAACGACAGCCAAATATTTTGTGCATGGAGAGATTTGAGAGAGGAGAACGTAGCCTTGGGGATTTTTACAAGGGTTCCTCCCGGGTGTTAGGTGCTTATCCAGTTTTTTTATCGCCGCCTTCTTTTATCACCAGTTTTATTTGCCTTTGGAAAAATGTTGCCACTTAATTATGGTGGCTATACACATCCCTGGGCGAGTTGGCAAGAGAAGGGTGTCACAGAGTCCCCAGGCGATGCTCTGGAACTGCTCCCCACAAAGCCAGTCAGGACTTTGGGGAGCCTCCTCTCCCTTTGAGCAGACTGTTTTCAGGGCAAGAAGCTCACATGGCTTCACCTCCTGGGTCTCCCCTTGGAACATTCAGCATATGCCCCTCCGTGCGCTTCCCCCAGCGAGTCTGCCCAGGCGGAGTCCTGGGGAAGTCACTGGGTCCTGCACCCCCACTTTGCAGTCAGACGTGACTCTTAGCCAGCCAGTAAAACAGAGGTTTATTGGATGACAGGGACATGGTCTAAAACAGAGCGTGTACGTACAGAGAACTGGACCCCTTGGCCGGGTCCATTCTAGGGCCCGGTGAGGCAGACCCCCATGTCTGCACTCACTCCTAGTCCCCAGCCAGCTCCAAACTGCAAACCCCTCCAGCCCCTCCTTCTCTGGCCTTTGTCTCTTTCCCCAGGCCAGGAGGTCACCTGATCCCTTTGTCTCCAACACCTTCAGCTGGCACCTTTGCAGGGGAGGGGCCCAGGCCATCAGTTGCTAGGAGACAGAGTGCCAGGCATTTAGGTGCACTGGCCCTTTGCTCTGCAGCAATCCCACACCCTTATCCCACCACCTAGATACTTAAGAACTGCCTAGGGGACACTGAGGCACCAACACAGTATTCAGAGAAAACATTAAGAACATTCCTAGTTCGTCACAGAGGGCTTTTAATGTGACATGAAAATTGAAGCTGGAAGGCAGGAACTCTGTCCCATCAGAGCACTCAGACCAGCCACCAGCTATGGAGGAAAGAGTAATTTTCCTTTATTGGGTTGGAAGGTGCTGAGATGAATCCTGCCCCACTCCCCCAACAACATAACAAACTGCAAGGATTTTCCAGTCATAAAATTCTAAGATGGGAGTATTGAGGGGTAATAAAAGGGAGGGAGCAAAGATCAAGTGCTCTTGTTTTCCATCCCTGGTGTTTCCAAGTAGCGCGTTGGGATGTTGACGGGGGACCCGGCTACCGACGATATTTGCTGCATCATGAGGGACTGCTGCCATGCAACTGATGGATAAGGCTGGCACGGTCGCTGGGGCTGGTTCAACATTTTCCAGCTAATCTGTCTTCCAACAGGAAATCAGCTTGTCGACTTAATGACAATTTGCGCAATATGTGTCTGCTTCCTGTGGAAAACTTTGATTTTTCATTGAAAAAAACAACCTCCCACCCCTAACCAAATACTTCGATTTGGAAATACTGCAGCAATGCCATGTGGGAACTGTAGTTCAGTGGCCTCATGTCCCCATTCTTCTCTGCTGGCTGAGCTCTTCAGCTGGACTACATCTCCCATGATGCACCAGGTTTAGGGACACCCCATGATCCACCATCAAGTATCAGGGGGTAGCCGTGTTAGTCTGTATCCACAAAAACAACAAGGAGTCCGGTGGCACCTTAAAAGACTAACAGATTTATTTGGGCATAAGCTTTCATGGGTAAAAAACTTCACTTCTTCAGATGCAACTTAATCCACTATCTCCCCTCTCCAAGAAAGGGACTGGCACATGTCATGGGAGATGTAGTCTGACCGGGGATGCAGCCTAGAGTGGAGAATGAGCCACCTGAACTACACCTCCCATGATGCACTGTAGCAGCATTGCCAACTCAAAATATTTCAAGTGTTGACATTTTGGCTGAAATTAGAAATCTCTCTTCCCATTGTGAACAATGGAGAATCCTGCTCCCCACATTGTGAACCATGGAGAATTCCCACCCCGCCACTGAGAACAATGGAGAATCCATCTCCACCCACTGAGAATAATGTCCAACCCCTCATTAAGAGTTAAGGATAGTCCACCTCTGCCCACTGAGAACAATGGAGAATCTCCTCCCCCCACTGAGAACAATGGGAGATGCTGGGTGCTCAGCTGTTTTGAAACCCTGACCAAGTCAGAGTAGGTGCTAGACTGATATTTCCTGCTGTTGCTCAACCCTTGGAATCAAATTGAAGGCAGAGAAAATAGGTCAAGGCCAGGAATGAGCAGCACCTGTGTCCATCTATTCTAGTTCATAAGTCAGACTCAGGGTGTGACTGAGTTCTGGAGTGCTAACCCCACTCCAGCCCATGGAGTTCTGAAATTGGGCAAGATTTCAGAAGTGGTGGAAAAGCTACCTCCCCCGTTGTGATTGAAAACACCGCCAGAAGTCTCATTAGGGGTTTCCCTTGTGGTGTATTGCAGCTGGATGCCCTACAGCTTCGGACTGTCCCTTAAAATCACATCACAGTTGTAATTACAGCTCTGGGGTTTAAGCTGGAGCAACATATATCTGGTGAAACGTTCTCTGGGAGTTGCCATTGGACACCACAATGACAGCCCTGAGATAACCACGGGCCTCCGGGCAATACAAATGGAAGCCCGCTCTGTAGACCTTATGGTAACAAAATGTTCCGAACAGCTGTACCTCGGGTATCTCTTCTTGGAGCAGAACCAAAGCTCTCTGAGGGCCTGGCCTGGCTCAGCTCAGGGAAGAATTTGCTTCACAGTACTAGTATGACGTTCTCATCTTTTCATTCTTTAGATTCCTCTGCCAGAAGTAGTGGCTCAGATTCAGTGCTGACTTTCACCAGTGCGGTCCTATGGTAACACTAGTGAGGGGACGCTTGGAAGACAGGGGAGTTGGCGCCAGATAGAGCAAACTTGCCTCTGTTTCCCTTCCCAAAAGCCCAGTTCCAAACACGCGGAGAACCTGATGCTCTCAGGTCTCCATCTTCTATGGCATCGATCGCTCTGGTTCTGATCCAGAAAAGCACTTAGGATGGGATGATTTTCTGTAGCACCTAAGTGACTTAGGTGCACAAGCCACATTGACTTTCAGTGGGATTTGTACTGCTAAGGCCATGTCTACATCTAAAATTTTGCAGCGCTGGTTGTTACAGCTGTATTAGTACAGCTGTATAGGGCCAGCGCTGCAGAGTGGCCACACTTACAGCAACCAGCGCTGCAAGTGGTGTTAGATGTGGCCACACTGCAGCGCTGTTGGGCGGCTTCAAGGGGGGTTCGGGGAACGCGAGAGCAAACCGGGAAAGGAGACCAGCTTCGCCGCGGTTTGCTCTCGCGTTCCCCGAACCCCCCTGCAAACCGCAGGGAAGGAGACCTGCTTGCTCGGGGGTTCGGGGAACGAGAGAGCAAACCGGGAAAGGAGACCAGCTTCGCCGCAGTTTGCTCTCGCGTTCCCCGAACCACCCTGCAAACCGCAGGGAAGGAGACCTGCTTGCTCGTGGGTTCGGGGAACGAGAGAGCAAACCGGGAAAGGAGACCAGCTTCGCCGCGGTTTGCTCTCGCGTTCCCCAAACCACCCTGCAAACCGCAGGGAAGGAGACCTGCTTGCTCAGGGGTTCGGGGAACGAGAGAGCAAACCGGGAAAGGAGACCAGCTTCGCCGCGGTTTGCTCTCGTGTTCCCCGAACCACCCTGCAAACCGCAGGGAAGGAGACCTGCTTGCTCGGGGGTTCGGGGAACGCGAGAGCAAACCGGGAAAGGAGACCAGCTTCGCCGCAGTTTGCTCTCGCGTTCCCGGAACCACCCAGCAAACCTCAGGGAAGGAGACCTGCTTGCTCGGGGTTCGGGGAACGCGAGAGCAAGCCGGGGAAGGAGACCAGCTTGATTACCAGAGGCTTCCTCAGGTATGCTGGGATACCTGCTTATTCCACAGAGGTCAAGAAAAGCGCTGGTAAGTGTCTATACTTGATTACCAGCGCTGGATCACCAGCGCTGGATCCTCTACACCCGAGACAAAACGGGAGTACGGCCAGCGCTGCAAACAGGGAGTTGCAGCGCTGGTGGTGCCCTGCAGATGTGTACACCTCCTAAGTTGCAGCGCTGTAACTCCCTCACCAGCGCTGCAACTTTCTGATGTAGACAAGCCCTAAGTCACTTACACTCTTTTCAAAATCCCACCCTTCAACACACACTTAACTTTAAGCACAAGTAGCCCCACTGACCACTCAGGTACTTAAACAAGTGCTGCAGGTTTGCTGTGTCGAGACTGAAATGCTCAGAACCTCGGAGGACTGAGCTGTCAGCAGGCTGATGAACTCCAATCACGTTCACACCAACCAGCATCCTGTGCAAACAAGTCTTTGCTGCATCGGTGACGGAGTCCGGAAGGGACTTTGCTATTGCTAATAGATTGTATGTAGAAGACACTTAGATGCTACAGCTATGGGTGGTAATATAGAATCCTTAGATAGATAGATAAACTATGCTTCTTCCTGGGACAAAGTATCCCCATGCATCAGCCAAGTGACCTCAATCACAAATTAAGATGGAGAATTCATTTGCCCCTGCAGCACAAAGTAGCCTCAATAGATTGGCAAAAGCCATGGTAGCTCTGTGAAATGGTTAGTTTCCTGAGCTGGAACCTCCCTGGGCCGGATTCTCAGCTGGTGAAAATTAGCGTAACCATAAAGATGCTTTCTGAGGGTAGAATTCACTTCTGTGCAGAGGGCCAGAACTGCATAACATGTCAAAAGAGAGCTCACGTGGGAGTTAAGAGCAGGGCCGGCTCCAGGCACCAGCTAAGCAAACAGGTGCTTGGGGCGGCCAAGGGGCAGGGCTGCCCAGACGATTCAGGGGGCCTGGGGCAAAGCAATTTTGTGGAATTTGGCGGCGGGTCCCTCGGTCCCTCTCAGACCTGCTGCCGAATTGCTGCCGAAGAAGAAAGCGGAACAGTGAAAGTGCTGCCGATCGCAATCACGGCTGGGTTTTTTTTTTCCACTGCTTGGGGCCGGCCCTGGTTAACAGCAACCGAATCCTCTGCATCAGGGTGAATTCACCCTTTCGGGCCTCACTGCTCCAGCATGCTGATTCACTCCGAGCAGTTGAGGACTAAAAACCTGAGCCTGGGTCCTTCTTGCTGGAAGGAGATTTCTTGGCTGGAAGTGAAAGTCTGTGGTCCAGTGGTTAGGGCACTAGTCTGGGACTCAGAAGACCTGGGTGCAAATCCCTGTGCTGCTCCAGACTTCCTGTGTGACCTTGGACAAATGGGCTGGGCTTGTCTTCACTGTACAGTTAACCTGGGGTTTAGCCCAACCCCTCCTCGCCCCACTCCATCCAAACAGGAAAAATCTCTGCCTTGGGTTTACAGGTGCTTTAAGGCCAGGCGGCTGGTGGGGTTGAGACTTGGGCTGGAACCTGCCTAGTACTTTGCAGCCATGATGTGGACAAAATCACTGGAGTGCGGCTAGTCCTCCACTGCCCTTCCTACAATTCCCCCCAAAGGACAGACAAGTTCTTTCACAATTGGGTGGGAAAGACCCTTACAGAGCATCTCAGCACAAATGGGATGTCCCTCCAGACACACATCAGTAAGGACGCAAGTAGTAGGGGACACTTGCTAAGCTAACATAGGTGCTAATCATCTGAGTTAACTGTGCAGCGAAAAGAGACCCTTAGCTCTTCTGGGCCTCTGTTTCCCATCTGTACAATGGGGATAATGCCAGGATCTTGCCTCACGAGACGCACAGGAGGATCAATGCACTAAAGGCTATGACGTGCTCACATGACCTGGTAATGGCTGCCACACAAGTACCTAAATAGATTCACATTCAAAATCAGACTCCTTGGTGCCCCTGTGGGGTTATCCATTACTGCTACACACACTTTAAGGCCCCGGGACATGGCCGGAGTGGCAGAAAGGGGCCCCAGTGTAATTTACAGGGCCTGATTCTAATTTATTTTCCCTGTAAGCTCTGGATCACGGTGCATCTGGATTCCACTTGTTTATTTTTCTTGCATTTTGTTCCCTTTCCCAGACAGGCCCCGGTTTGCGGAGCACGATGTTCTTTGGTGGGTTTCTGTCTCTCAGCTCCTCTTTCGGCACCGAGTGCAGCATTTGCTTTGTTCAGTGGCTTCCTCGCCACAGCTGGGTTTCGTGAGCTGTTCCCTCCTTGCTCTAATTTCCGAGTGAACACTGAAGTTTCTCTGCTAATGGGAAGGTTTGTGGCTGAAACCTCTTTCCCTGGGTGGGTGTTGTTGGAGCCTTTGGTGCCCTGGGTGAGGCAGCTGATTCTGTCTCACAGACCCTGAGGGGTGAACCCTAGACATTACACTATATGCTCGGCCTGGGAGTTGGCGCTGAGGTTTGTGGATAAGGAGGATAGTCTGGTGTGGCCACTGGTTTGCATTCCCCCCACCCCAAAACCAGCGACAGAAGGAATGTGGGTGGCTGAGACATTTCCCGGTCCATGTCTTGCTTTGTTTTCATTGTCCATCCGCTTTCTTTGAGCTTGGAGATGTGATTCCTGCAGAGGCTTTGGGACACTTCAGGAATGTGTTGCTGGATGCTTTCAAGCCACAGAATGCCAAATCAGGCTGAATGACTCCAAACCTTCTTTCGAAAGGTCCAGACAGCTGGTACCAGGTGATGCAGAAGACATCACTGAGCAGTTACTCAACTGGAGTAAACAGGTGTAGGTCCACTCCATCAATGGAGTGATGCTGATTTGCAGCAGCTGAAAATCTGGCTCATCTGAGGGGGAGGGATAGCTCAGTGGTTTGAGCATTGGCCTGCTAAACCTTGAGGGGGCTATTTAGGGAACTGGGGTAAAAATCTGTCTGGGGATTGGTCCTGCTTTGAGCAGGGGGTTGGACTAGATGACCTTCTGAGGTCCCTTCCAACCCTAATCTTCTATGATGATCTTCTGCAAGAACTTGGGGCTTTTGGCCCCATCCAGGAGCCCATATGTCTCTCCAATATAAACTCCTCAAGGCAGGAATTAGATGTACAGCACCCAGCACAATGGGGCCCTGATCTTGGTTGGGGCTTTTAGGTGCTACTGCAATGCAAATAATAAGTTGTAACTGTGGGGGTAAGAAAGAGGAATGTAGCTTTGGGAAGGGAAAAAAAATCAGTTTTGGTTTGAAACTAACCAAAGTATCTGTTTGTTTAATATTATTATTCACTCAGCTCTAATGTAGTTGTCTGTATGTGCATAGAGCATGTACAAATCAGTTAATGATCTGCTATGCCAAGAGCGTTACCAGATTTGCCCACTACTTTGGGGCATGCTCATTTATTAGGGTTACTCTTCTGGGGGTGTGTCTAATTCTATCAATGTGCAGCTTGTGTTACTTGTGTTTTCATATGGAGCTCTACTCCTTCCTTCTGCAAGTCCCCTCCCAAAGGAGCTACCCTGCTGGATCTAGGTTCCCCAGGCTGGGTTCCTCCAGCCCCAGAACCACACACACACACACCCCTCTTTCAAGCTGACCCCTTATATGTCCCTGGACTCAATGGGCTAGGTCAGGCAGCACGTCCAAGCTGCCGCCCTCGTATGTCCCAGGTTCACCATGTCCCTATCCCCACTTTCTCATCACAATTGTTCTGGTAGTAACCCACTTGATGAGCAAACCCCACAGGATTTTTGGGCGCTACAGGGATCTTTAGCTTAGGTAAGAGAAGCAGAGTAAATGGGGAAGCTAAAACCACAAAAGAGTAAAGTTCAGAGAGAGAGAGAGAGGGAAGCAACCAGCTTAACCATAAAAGTTATTTATTTAATAATAGTGATAACTACACAAGGAGAGCCTATGTTAGGATATAGATACTCAGGCCTGTCTGCAAAGGCCTATAGTTTAAGAATTTAGATGTATTCTTATCACTTAGCTAGTTATAGAGATATAAAAGAAAGAATCAGAAATCACTGTCTGTGTAATGGCTTTCTCTTAACTGTGACAGTTTGAGGCCCTGTTTAGTCATATTGAAATAGGGCAATCTGGGGCTGTTAGGAAGGTGAGCCGATCTATCACCTCCAGAGAAAGGGAAGAGCCTAGAAGATGTAAAAGGAAACTTTGTTTGATAGCATCCTGTCTGGTAAGAACTCACTTATCAATAGACACAGCTGGAAAACCTTTATGTCTGTATAAATGTAGTTGTAAAATCCTCACTTCTGTATCGTTTTGTATGTTTATTTGCATGGTCTCTGTCTGGTTCTGTAATTGTTTCTGTCTGCTGTATAATTAATTTTGTTAGGTGTAAACCAATGAAGGTGGTGGGATATAATTGGTTAAATAACCATGTTACAATATGTTAGGATTGGTTAGTTACATTTCAGTAAAATGATAGGTTAAGGTATAGCTAAGCAGAATTGAAGTTTTACTATATAGTCTGCAGTCAATCAGGAAGTGGGGGGCGGGAATGGGAACAGGGACTGGGGATGGGGGAATTGGGATCATGTTTTGCTAAAGGGGGAAATGGGAACAGGGGATGGGAACAGAAACAGGGACACAGGCAAGGCTCTGTGGTGTCGGAGCTGGGAAGTGGGACACCGAGGAAGGAAACTGGAATCATGCTGGAAGTTCACCCCAATAAACATCGAATTGTTTGTGCCTTTGGACTTCAGGTATTGTTGCTGTCTGTTCATGCGAGAAGGACCGGGGAAGGGTCAGAGTGAAGGAATAAGCCCCCTAACATCCTAAACCAACATAATAGTTACATTGTTAAAGGTTACGAAAGTCATATATAGAAAACTATACCTGATCAAACAAGTCAGGGTTAGAAAGTTATACCTGAGGTAGAAAAGAAAACAGAGAGAGAGGGACAGTGATCTCACCACTCCAGGAAGCGTGAACTGGTGGAGGTTCCCAGGTGATGGTGGTAGCTCAGGGTCCTGAGTGCTGGAGACAGGCAGAGTCCCCAGCACAATCAGTCAGGAGAAGATGAAGTCCCAATGGAACTGATGCAGAGTTTGGATCCAGGCATCAGAGCACTTACTGGAGAGTGGGTAGGGCTTTTTGTAGGGAAACAATAATGGTTCAAGGGAGAACACTAGATTTTTTTATGGGTAAGCTGATGACTCCAGGGTTTTCTTTAGGCTAGACAATAGGAACTGATCATTCCTGGCCATGAGCAGTGTTCCTTCAAGGGAGCTCACAGTGCAATTAGGCAGCTTCCGTATTTTGGATATCAATCAAGGATTCATTACTAGAGTTGGTCTGATAACTGCTGATCTGGGTGTGTGCAGGCAGGTTCATGAACACCTGGAGCAGAGATCCCCCATTATGCACTGCTTCCCTGCTTTTCTGGTCCCAGAGTTCCGTGCAGTTCTTGCCTTGGAATCTCTCTTCTCCATTCTGTGTGCTAATGGAGGTGCCCCCCTGGCCCATCTTCGATGCAGACGAGGCTGAGGAGTTGCCTTAATCCTATCACCCTTGTCAGGAGGGGTCTAGGTATGTCTCCCACTGCCCTTCACTGCTCTCTGCAAGTTTTTTCTCTGATCAGTTTTGGTTCAAGCAGAGGCTGGAGGCGAAGGGTATCCTTCATGAGTCAGATAGGCTGGATACTGCGCCCTGGTTCCCCGAGAACACATTGCTGACTGGTATCAAGAGTGGAAGATTATCTTACCCTTCACCTCCCCCTCCTCAAGCAAAAGTCATTTTCAATATTGGCTATTAACACTGAAACCTCTGTTACTAATCCCACCGCTAATACCATGTTGTATTGTTCTGCTATGGTAAAGAAAATAAGGGGAAAACTGCTTCCTTCCCAATTTGAAAGAATGTTGCACAGTGTTTCTGAATTCTGTCTCTCGCTGCACTCCTTCTGCAATGACTCTTCTTTCTTCGCTTTGCTCTGCTTCACCCACTCTGCCTACTTTGCGTGGGTTGAGGGCAGAAATAGCAGATGGCAAGAGCAACGGTTGCCATGTTCAGAGGCCTCTTGGTACTGATACTTGGACAATCTTCGGTTTAGCAGAGGCAGTGCATTGTCTCTGACAAGATTCAGGCACACCCCGTAGGGAAGGCAGGAGGTTACAATTAAAATTCAGAAGAGCCAAGTCGAGGTCCCATTTTTAAGCATGATATAATTAAATTTACATATAGCTAGTCATTTGGCAGCATGGTCTAATGCATAAAGCACCAGACTGGGAGTTAGGAGATCTGGGATCTGTTCATGGCTCTCCTGGTAACCTTAGCCCCATCACTTCCCCATTCCATGCCTCGGTTTCCTCTCCCACCTTTTGTCTATTTAGATTGCCAGTTCTTTAAGGGAGGAACTGTCCCTCATGAAGTATATGTACAGTTCCCAACATACCAGAACCTCAATCTAGGTTGGAACCTCTGTGTGCTCCTTAATAAAAAAAATAACTAATAATATAAATATAAATAATAACTAATAATGTATTAACTAATAAGCTTGAATGTTCAGTGACAACCTTAACTTGGAACTCACAAACCTCTTTTTAAAGCATTGTAATCGTAACATTTTTTTTCACAGATGTTTTTGGAAATGGGAATACTTTTGAGTTTCCTGAACAGTTAGTAAAGGTTTTGTTTGGGAATTTACAGTGTTTTAGGTTATTGGGTTCTGATGCTCATCTATCTTACTTGCATTGGTTTCACAGCCATATTTCACACGAGTTAGTCCACATTTACACCGGTGCATGTGAGATCACCTAAGTCTTTATAGTAGGATAGAGATGGAATGCCACTTCAAATGATGCCCCCGATCTAAATTACATAGCTGAGCACAGAGATCCTCATTCATAGTACAATGCGCCTTGCTGCTATCGGGATCATAGAATCATAGAATATCAGGGTTGGAAGAGACCTCAGGGGGTCATCTAGTCCAACCCCCTGCTCAAAGCAGGACCAACCCCAACTAAATCATCCCAGCCAGGGCTTTGTCAAGCCGGGCCTTAAAAACCTCTAAGGATGGAGATTCCACCACCTCCCTAGGTAACCCAGCAGATCTTTATCATCTTCCTGTATTTCATGTGCTTAAATGCTTTCTAGCCCAGCTCCTGGGCTGCGTCTGAGCTGCAGTCATTGCGGCTTGAGGGAGCGGGGCAAAGAGAGTGGCAAAGGTGCCCACAGAGGAACATGGCTAGGCTTTGTTCCTCCTCCGAAATATGACTTCTAATTCTAGATCCTACAATTTCCTTTTGGCAGCTCTCTGTCATATTTGCTAACTTTAGTCTCGGGTTCCAGCCGTGGTTGTATTTCTTGTTCAAAATACTTATATTCTGGGAGGGAGTGGGCATGGGGGAAATAACTGTGAAAGACAAATTTGTCCGGACAATCTGCTTCTGTGCATCGTAAATTACACGTTGCACGCTTATTCTCTGGGGGCGGTTTTTGTGCTGTCGTGCACCAAGTCAACAATATGCTTCCTACGGAACTGGGCCTGTCTTGGTTTTGTCTATTGTCTGAGCAGCAGAGAAATCCAGTGAACTCAGTTGTTGTATATCAGACAGAAGCAATTTTACCACTTTGAGCCTCTATCCATTTTCTTAAATCCTTGAGGCTTTTTAATTCTCCCAATCGTGTTATTTCTCATAGTGTTCTTTTGGGGGGATACTTTCTCCTCGGGAGATCATTGCAATCTCCAGCTTGTTGCTCTCTGACGTCACCTGCTTCCTCTCTGTTGCTGGTGTAGCGCTGTGGTTACCTGCTCCTGCCCTTCGGGGCTTGAAACAGCCCAGGAGAGGGCTGTAGCTGGGGCAAGAAGCCTGGGCTGATTGGGGAAAGTAGCCATGCCCCAATCAGGTCAGCTGGCCCCTATAATGCTGTGAGCCAGAAGCCCAAACACTCTCCCTCTGCCTGTAGAGGGAGAAGGGCCTGGGGACAGGGAACTAGACAAGGTACCTAGAGTGGAGCAGGGCTGGGGAAAGGCAGAGGAGCTGGGGAGCTCCTGCCTGGAAAGCCCCAGGCTGGCCTAGCATTAGGCCAAGAGGTACTGAGGGTTGCAGGGGGCAGCCCAGGGGTAGGCAAAGGCAGCAGGTCCAAACCCCTTTGCCTATGATGAGTGGCTGATAGTGAACAGGGGCTAGATGGAGACTAGGCAGTAGCCAATACTGAGGCAAAGTGGGGATAGTGGGGTGGGGGTTCCCCTGGGAGGGGGAGACCCAGTTAAAGGGGCACTGGGGTCCTGGTAGGGACATGGGGGCCAGTAGTTGGAATGTGGATCACCGGCCTGCAGAGGGTTCTCCGGGCTGGATTGAGTTAATTCCCAGGATAACCAGCAGGAGGCACCGCAGGGGTGAGTCTGGCCTGTTTACACTGGTCTTTATTTAATCATGTTTGAAATCAGTGATTATTATTAAAAAGATTTCCCCATAGCATTGTGAAAAATCTCCTGGACAAATGAGTCTCCTCTTGGAGCTAATAGCTAGAAGACTGTAAGTTCGTTGGGGAAGACACAGTCTTTTTGTTCTGTATTTATACAGTGCTTAGTACAGTGGGATCCTGATCCACCAATGGGGCTTTGAAGTGTATTGCAATACAAATTACCATATATACTCATTCATAAGCTGAATATTTTTGGTAAAAAAGTGACGTATCAAAGAGCGAGGGTCGGCTTATAAACAGGTCTACACCAAAATTTGATGATTTTAAACTCTATGGAATCATTTAATTGAATATCTAATACATTGTCGTTTTGTTTACCTGGACCGTCTGCAGGAATGGAGCCCCTCGGCTCCCTGTGGCTGCGATTCGCCACTTCCCACAGCTCCCATTGGCTGGGAACGGTGAACCGCAGCCACAGGGAGCTGCGGGGCTCCATGCCTGCAGACGCTCCAAGTAAACAAAACGCCCCGCCAGTGACATACCCTGACAGGCCGGGAGCCAAAGTTTGCCGAACCCTGAAATATAGGGTCAGCTTATGAAATGGTCATGCAGTTTTTTTGCTGTTTTTACCTAACCATCTTATAGGTTAGGGGTCGGCTTATAAACAAATAGGGGACTAATGAATATATGGTGGTTCTTATGGGGAACCTCAGGGGAATTTTCAAAAGTGCCAGAAGGTACATCTACATTGAAAAGAAAAACCTGTGGAGCAGAGCCTGGGTCAATTGATTCAGGCTCACAGGGCTCAGGCTGTGAGGCTAAAATTAACAGTTTAGCTGTGTAGATGTGCCCACTTGGGCTGGAGCCTGGGATCTGAGACATAGTGATGGGGGAGAATCTCAGAGCCCGGGCTCTGTCCCAAGCAGGCATGTCTACTCTGCTATTTTTGGCCTGAGCTCTGGAAGCCTGAGTCAGTTGACCTGGGCTCTGAGACTTAGTGTCACAGATTTTGTTTTGTAGTGTAGACATACCCTAAGTGGTTTAGCATAAGTCAAAGGGATTTGTGATCCTAAATCATTAGGCACTTTTGAAAACCTCACCCTATGTCATTAAGGGCTTGATCCTGTGATGTGCTGAGTGTGAATTTAGGCTGAGGTTTTCAGCAGAGCCTAAAAGAGTGAGGTGCCCAAGTCAAAGGGAGATAGGTGGGTGAGATTTTCAAAAGTATATAAGTGAGTTGGGCACCTAATTGCCATTGAAAGTTAATGGGAGTTAGGTGCCTAACACATGTAAGTGCTTTTGAAAATCGCACTATGTGCCTAATCCCCTTTGAAAAACCCAGCCTTATGGGCAGGGAGGATAAAAATCAACACATCAAAAAATCAGTTTTTTTTTAAATGTAAATCTTATTTTTTGTATTTCAATTAAATACAGCTTTATTTTTTAAAATAAACCTTTTAAAAATTAAATTTGAAATTGGCAACATTGTGGTAAGACCTAAACTTACTATAATCTATTAAAATAATTTAAATTAAATACAATTTTTACATAGTGTATGTTTGCTGCCAAGTTATAAAGTCAAACCACGGAGCTGGTGGTAGTCACTGGCTAAGCACCTGGAACAAGAATTTCCTGAAGTGCTAAACCAGCTTGTGAAATCGATGGCCTCTGCTGAAGGTGCAGGGAAAATATTTTCTTGATTTCAGAGTATTCACCTAGTTCAGTGCAATGACAAAGTTAAGAAACCACTTGGGGTTGAAAAGCAGGAAAGCTTGTTTTCCTTTTCCAATCTATGAATAAAAACTAGGCGTGAGGATGAGATCTACTAGTTCTAAAATATTGAAGGACATTGTGACCACAATTCACTAACTATAGATAATGCTGCCTCTGTTTAATACACCAGTAAATTTTATATGCAACAGATTTTCTTATGTAGAAGGCATCCTTTGGTATCAAAAGACCGTGTATGCACCCCTGAGAGGAAAAGAATTCACTCAGTTGGTTTTAATGCAGCTGCAAATGTGGCTGAAGAGACCCCCTTGAGTGAGACAATCTCTGCCGCATCCATCACATTTAAAGATGATGTTTCGACCCTTTTGGTTATGCCTTCTGCAAGTTCTTTTCTCCTCTGCTAAGATGGACAGCTTCCTCTCATAACTCTGGAGACCTTTATTGAGCTCTTGCTTCTAAAGCCTGAGTGTGATCTTCCCATTTTTCCTCATCCACATCCATGTCCATTTCTTATGTATCCAGCACATTTTAATGTAGTTTTACTTGATAAAAAAAATTAAAATACTAGTTTTGTACATTTTAATTGAATTTGAATTTCAATCCAAATAGACTTGACACAAATCACAAGTAAAAAAGTTAATCATTTAGTAAATAAAAAATGCATCCTTCACCATTTTCTCATAAAAAATGTAAAGATTAAAAATCTGAATAAATGTAAATGAAGATTATAATTGCTTAAATAAATGTGTACAGATATAGAATATCCTCCTGGTTAGCCAAAAGAGGTACCAAATTTAGTGAAGGCTATATTTAGTTCCAAAAGAAATGTGTACTAATGGTTACCAATTGATGGGAATCAGATTTTTTTAGGAAAATAAAAAGCACACATGCAAAACACAACTAAAACTGAAGATTTAAATTAAGGTTTCCTGTCTGCCGATTAATCATGATTAAGATTTGGTGATTTAACTCACTTTTGAAATTAG
Organism: Gopherus evgoodei; assembly: GCF_007399415.2. Taxonomy (NCBI): domain Eukaryota; kingdom Metazoa; phylum Chordata; order Testudines; family Testudinidae; genus Gopherus; species Gopherus evgoodei. The sequence continues at coordinate 2,286,037 of NC_044324.1, forward strand.
TGGTGACTGAAAAATTGTGGCTTTTTTTAACTTCAAAGAGAGCACATTTTGAGTCATTGCCACTCAAAAAGCGTTTATCTGAAAGCAAATCTTGAAAAAATTCTTCTCCCTTACAGAATCACACACATTTTCCTATCACTACTCGATCTCCCTATGAAAGTGTAGAAAAGGGATCAAAAATAAGCATTCTAGATTGAGATGTTCAAAGCTGCCTAAGGGATTGAGATACCCAAATCTATCTATCTCCATACACCCATCTCTCTCTCTCTCTCTGTTTTATAGTGCCACCCATCACCACAGTGTCTGGGTACCTTCCATGTAAAATCAGTGGCAATAGTCTCTATGGGACTTCAAATTCCATTAAAATGAATCACCATTGTGTGCCCCAAACCCCTCTGGCTGGCTTTGAAATGCCACCCATCTTGGATATCTGGGTGGACTCTTAAGCTAATTCTGGAATCCACAGATCAATAATGAAAATTGCACCTGGTGGATTTTACTTCTGTACAAGGATTATGCACTGCATGTTACGCCTTCTTTTGAGGGCTGTATCCATTCCCACTGACATCAATGGGACAACTCCTGTAGACTCTATGGGAGTAGGTTCATTGGTGCATATGCCACCTCTCTGCACAGGAATGAATTTTGCCCTTAACTCTCCTCATCAATCAGTTTTGATCCGATATTCCCCCATGGTGAAACCTGCTGTACTAGCTGGGGGTTGCTGATAAACTTGATTCATCCATAGCTAACTAAAGATCACATGGGGGTTGCAACAAGGACCTCTGCAATACTGAAAAAGAGAATTCAGTATTTCTCCTTTCACCAGTAGATTCAAGGAAGCTCTTGCTCTCCTCCCACTCAGCCCAGGCAAGGTCACCACGACCTGTTCTCAAGTTAAGTGGTTTCTTGAACTGTCGGTACCCTTGGTTTGCTGCAGCGACAGAGTTCATCTACAAACCACCTACCCATTAGCTTGTGTTTCCAGCCAAATGTGCATTGGGAATAAAAAAACCTCTGCGTTTAAGGCTCTTTCACTCTGTGGAATCAGCCCCCATTCTATTGATTGTTGGCCAAGCATGTGAAGGCCTTTATGCTCAACTCTTTCTGTCTGCAACGTGATACGATTTGAATGCTGCATCAGATCAACCCCAAAATTCCAGGGAATGTTCTAGGCATCAGTGGCAAGAATGCTACTAATATTTCTCCCCAAATAAGACAATCAAAAGGGGGAAGATGGGGGGCATGTGGAGCCCCTATATTTGATTAGCACAGCCACAGCTTCAAGCACCTCTGCAGTTGTGGTGGACAGCACCAATGGTTTCTCACATAGCAATATCCCTGCACATCCTCCTAACAGTATTTAACATGTTGATACACTGAATGATTTGCCTCCCAGATAGAAAGAAAAATAATGGGAGGAGATCTGGGGGTCAGGAGGAGAAGGGGGTGTTCACACAGCCCATGGGATGGGGAGGGTGATTGGAGGGACCTTGGTATGAAGGGAGTGGTGGGGAAGGGGGCCCTAGCATGAGGGGATGGTAGAACCCTGGCAAGAGAAGGAAGTGGGAAATTTGGGGAATGAGGTTTCATACAGAGCCTCTGCCGCAGGGAAGCATGGGAAACCCTGGAATGGGGGAAATGGAGGCACACAGACACCTGGTATGTGGAGGAAGGTGGGAATGAGGAGTGGTCAAATGAGGCACACTGAATCCCTGGCAAGGAGGGAGATTGGGAGACCCTAGTAAGGGGGAGAGGAATGGGGGGTACGGAAGGGAAGATGGGAATGGGGGTGCACACAGAGCCCCTGTCATGGAGTGAAGGGGAGAATGAGGGACCCCTGGACTGGGCGGAATCACGGGGCACACAGAACCCCTGGTGTGGGAGATTCGGGGAACTTGGTTTTGGTGAAGGTGATAACAGAGGACACCTGGTATAGTGGGGGTGGAAATCGGGGTGCACACAGAGCTGCCGGCATGGGGGAAGAATTCCCTTGTAGGATGTTATTAACACACATTCCAAATCCACAGCCCTGCCTAAGCAGAAGTCAGCAAACGAGTCTGAAAGGAATGTGTGTTTGCTGCTTAAATGCAAATTAAGGTAAACAGAATTATCAAGCCGGAAGGGAAAACAAAGAAAGCTCAAACAGGTGAAAAAAAGCCAGCAGGGAACCTCCTTCCACATAGACTCTCTGTCTCATGGTTCTCAGCTGGGACGGTTTCTCAAGAGAGGGACTGAAACTATAAAAAGGAGGGGCAAACAGCCAAGACACCCCCTGCCCATGGCATTCTCTGCACCCGATAAGACAAAAAGAAACAGCAATTGGACTTTGCGAGGGGCGGGGGTGCTGACCTCAAGAGTTTGGTCAGTAATCAAGCAAGAAGCATGTGATGAAAATTTGTTACCTTTTTAGTTAGGCACTAGTCAGAGTTTCATCTTTATTTTTCTTGTAACCATTTCTGACTTGGCATGGGAGAAGTGGGAATGAGGGTGCACATAGATCTATTGGCTTGGAGGGAAAATGGGGACTTGAGGATACGGGAAACGGGGGTACATAGAGCCCATGGCAGGAAGGAGATTAGAGGGACATGCAGGAAATCCCTGAAATAGAGGGGGATGGGAGGCTGGCAGAGACCTTGTGGGGGAATGGACGGATGCAAGGAGTGCCTGGTGTGTACAAGAAGCTTGGCTGACAAGCTATGAAATGTGTGACCCTCCTAGTGGACTTGAGCATAGGTAGTGCTAGGAGGAATGAAAATGGCAGTCTATTTACTGGCAGCTCTGTTGAGGGTTCAGCTTAGGCTGGTGACTGCACATAGGAATTGCCAGGCCAGATCAGACCCCTGGTCCATCTGGCCCAGTCCTCTGTCTCTGACAGTGGCTCGAACTAGCTGCTGCCGAGGAAAGTGGAAGAGTTCCACAGCAGGGAGCCGTTACGAAGCTCTGCAGGTGAAATTCTCAGAGGGTCCACAACCCAGCTCCTAAGTGCTACCATGACAATAAATACAATTTGCAAATGTGGTTTTTGGTTCTCCTGTAAGAACCAGGAGGGAGGAACTGTGCAGGGAAAACCAGGTAGGTGTAAAGTAACTAGCAGAGGAAATTTTAACCAGATGATCAGGAATTATTTTTCGAATAGGAGAGGCTGCTAGGCAGTTGAATAGTTTCCCATAGGAAAGGGAGAAATTGGAAAGCCCATTGTTTGAGTGATTTAAAATGAGATAAGATAAAGTATTCCTATGTAACCCCCAAGGAGATTACATAGATTCCTGGAGCTCTGTCTGCTGGCAGCTCAGGGAAGAGGAGCCAAGGCAAATTGTTGCAAGAACAATTTTTATAGTGGGGGTGCTGAAGATGGAAACCATGTATTTGGGTTGTTATTACTACTTTAAGCCAAGAGATGCGGCAGCACCCCTCATTCCACCACCTATGACAGCATGGTCCAGTGGATCAAACACTGGGACTCAGGACAGATATGTTCTATGCCTGACTGCCAATGTGTGACCTTAGGTACAGGCAAGATGAAGTGACTTGCCCGTTTCCCCTTTTCTGGTTTGTCTATCTAGAGTGTATGTTCTCAGAACTTCTGACTGTGTCTGCCCAGTTCCTGACACACGAGGCCCTGATCTCGGTTGGCGCCTCTTGGTGCACTTAGAACATGAATAAGAATATACACTACTGGGAAACAGAGCTAGGCTACTGGAAATACCATAGGTATTAAGTAGCATTCCTGGGTCAGAGTCAGATAGGGACACACATGAGATCCACAATGTACAGAGACTAGAGGTACCCACTGCGAGAGTGAGCCATGCAATCTGATGCTGAAGGGCCCTGTGTTTGCTAGGTATAGCATTTCAAATATACGTGCACGTCCTCCGGCAGTTTCTGTTCCATGGGCCCGTGGAGGGTGCGTATCGGCTGGGAAGATATGGCTGGGGCTTTGTTTAGATGATGAGGTCACTTTGGAAAGCTAGTCAAGGAGATTTGGATAAGCTGCAGTATTACCAAGGCCAAGCATTCAAAAATCATGCATCAGGCTTCCTCCCTTCCCCAAAATCATGAGACTTTTAAAAAATATAATAATAAATGTTGGGTTCTTTTAATTTCTGTTCTGCCTTTGCAGCCTTTAGCTAGTGTTGAGTTCATGTCCTCCAGATTTTCTCTGCAACCATAAAGGCTAGAATTGTAATTTTTATACACTAAATGAAAGCTGAGACTCTCACCTGATCATATGACTCCAGGAGCTGGGATTTTAATGAAAACATCTGGAGATGCTGCCACAATTGCTCTGAGATCGGTGATAGGGGGAGGGCTGAGAACTGCCACTACTGATGCCTTGAGGCCTGTGTGGGAAGGGGGTGGCCTGGGCTGAGGCTGGCGGGTGGGTGGTGGGCCTGAAGGGCTCAAATCACAAGAGGGTGCAACACAGAAGTTGTGTTTTGAGGTGACCCTAGTGTCTGAATTTGGCACGCATGGTCTGGTTGCAATGTGGCTGTGACTCAGGATGGGGTTCCCAGATTCTCAGCTGGCATAAATCAATCATTGAGTAAATTGAGCTATGCTCATTTACGCCAACTGAGACTCTCAGTCTGTCTGTCTCCTGACAGAGATTGTTTCTTTACAATTCTTCCTGGTCCTCTCCCTGGGCAGGTATCTCTTTTGCTACACCCATCTTCTCTGCTCTCTCCCCACACCACTCCGGTAATGGTGCATAGACTCTTGGCACCATGTATAATGCAACAGCACCGGGAAACTGGATATTTAGAAGTATACGTAAAACTCCCATTTATCTGGGGACAGAAAAAAAAAAAAAGGATCCCTTAACCAGCTGGGCAAAAGATAGAATTTTAGGATACACAATGACATGCCAACTCTACCCACACCAGATTGACTGATATTTATTTAGATTGATAGGAGTGCAGAGGCTTGATCTCTCCATGGCCAAGTTCCCGGACTGTAATATGGGGATAACAACACTGCTAGTCCCTCATGCCTCGTGAGATTGTAAACTCTCCAGGGGCAGGGACTGTCTCTTCTTATGTGCTACCGCACTCCTGGGTGGAGCATCAGTAACAGGGTTTGAACCTGCAACCACCAGCTCTCACAGCATGAGCCTCTACCGCCTGAGTACTAGCGCTAGTCAAGGTTGTAGCAGTCTCACCAATCTGCATCAGTGGCCCAGTCACTACTAAAGGCAGACAGCGCCACACTGAGAGGCCGTGGATTGCAGCCATACATATTATAATTTTAAAAATAGAATCATAGAATATCAGGGTTGGAAGGGACCTCAGGAGGTTATCTAGTCCAACCCCCTGCTCAAAGCAGGACCAGTCCCCAACTAAATCATCCTCGCCAGGGCTTTGTCAAGCCCGACCTTAAAAACATCTAAGGAAGGAGATTCCACCACCTCCATAGGTAACCCATTCCAGTGCTTCACTACCATCCTAGTGAAAAAGTTTTTCCTAATATCCAACCTAGACCTCCTCCACTGCAACTTGAGACCATTACTCCTTGTTCTGTCATCTGCTACCACTGAGAACAGTCTAGATCCATCCTCTTTGGAACCCCCTTTCAGGCAGTTGAAAGCAGCTATCAAATCCCCCCTCATTCTTCGCTTCTGCAGACTAAACAATCCCAGTTCCCTCAGCCTCTCCTCATAAGTCATGTGCTCCAGACCCCTAACAATTTTTGTTACCCTCTGCTGGACTCTTTCCAATTTTTCCACATCCTTCTTGTAGTATGGGGCCCAAAACTGGACACAGTACTCCAGATGAGGTCTCACCAATGTTGAATAAAGGGGAATGATCATGTCCCTTGATCTGCTGGCAATGTCCCTACTTATACAGCCCAAAATGCTGTTACCCTTCTTGGCAACAAGGGCACACTGTTGACTCATATCCAGCTTCTCCTCCACTGTAACCCCTAGGTCCTCTTCTGCAGAACTGCTGCCTAGTCACTCGGTCCCTAGTCTGTAGCAGTCAGGGCCGGCGCTACCATTTAGGCAGCCTAGGCAATCGCCTAGGGCGCCAGGATTATTCAGGGAGCGGCATTTTGCCGGGGGGGGGGGGGGCAGCAGGCGGCTCCGGTTGACCTGTCATAGGCATGCCTGTGGAGGGTCCGTTGGTCTGCGGCTCCGGTGGAGCTGCTGCAGTCATGCCTGCGGACAGTCGGCTGCTCGCGCGCCTCCAGTGGACCACCCGCAGGCATGCCTGCAGCAGCTCCACCGGAGCCACAGACCAACGGACCCTCTGCAGGAATGACTGCGGCAGCTCCACTGGAGCCGCGGGATCAGCGCGGGGGGCGGCGAAATGGCCGTGCGCCTAGGACGCGAGAAACCCTAGCACCAGTCCTGGTAGCAGTGCATGGGATTCTTCTGTCCTAAGTGCAGGGCCTGTCTTTCCTATGGTAGCACAAGTTGGCTGCTACCACCATGGAAATAATAAAGACCATGCACTTAGAGAAGTAAGGCAGGGTTTCTACAGATGCAGCCGGGTTATGGAGGTCAGCACAAGGCACTTGAATCTAACTAGGAGACAAGAACAGCAATTTAAGGAGACTGTTTGTGATTAAAGGGCTGGGGGAGATTGGCTAAGTGGGGATGGATGGATAGTCCTGAGTGGGCAATTACCACTCTGCCCCCGCCAGCATGGGGACACCCCTGCCAGCATGACCTTGCTCATACAGTATGTGGCAGATGCTGTTTTGAGAACAAAATGGCATCCTCCATCTGGCAAAAGCACCAGTAAGCCGTTCCTGGTGCCGAGCCCCACGGCTACAGCAGTCACCCGCCCATTGATCGAGAAAAGGACAGGTTTTAAATCACAAAAACCAACAATGGTAAAATAAAAGGTTAATGACTTGATACCAGGCTGTATCTCAGGTGGTTGCTTTTAAAACTTTTGACAGTGTTACCTTTGGCCTAATTAAACATGACAGCTACTACCGTTACCACGGTTACACTAATGACTTGCAAACAGCCAGTGTAGAGATTGCAATGGTGGCTGCTGTATATAAAACATAGGTCATCCCCCAGACTGCATCAGGCACTTGCTGGACTCCACCTGTTATAGTGCTGGGCACTGTTCCACAAGGAGAGACAATGTTGTTTGGAAGGGATAGATTCTGCTAACACATAAGGCACTTATCAGGTTTACTGTGTGTAGGGCCAGACACTGTCCAGGCCCAGAGATCACAGTGTGGACGGGAGTAATGTGGTGGTAGGTTCTGCGGTAGGTGCTGGGTTAGCCGGACAAACCCTCGACAACAGCAGGGAATCTATAGCCTGGCAATACTTGGGTTGCGCAATGCATTTGTAACCCCATCTGGACCACTGTGTGCATATAACTTGGCACGTTGTTCCAGACTGGATTAGGATCATACTGACCTCTGGAACTGAAGCATGATTTTTATCTTAACCCAGTTCTCTGGAACTTAGCAGACTTCAGAGAGGAAAATTTGGGTTTATTTATCACCCCAACAGTCTTCCATAAATCAGCAGGGAGTGGCTTCCTAAATCCACCACTTCTACTGGGTCCACCCCTCCCCTCTGTTTATTCTACTATTTCTTTTGAGTTTTCTTCTGCAGCTGTTCTTTCTTTGCAAGGTAAACACAGACCCTTTCTCTGCTGTAATAATAACAATCATTAGCTCATTAATAATCCATTTATACTGAATTTTATGAAAACACCCACTTCTTGCTAAATGAAGTGTGCTTTTCATTTGAGTCCTTCCGAGCCTTTCCCTGCAGAGAAAATGTTCTTCTGGAAACTACACACCTTATGCCCGTAACCATTTTTAGTGAGCCTAAGGGAATTAGTCACCCAAAGCTTATTGAAAGCCTAAAAGTCCCTTAGAATCTACTGAAAATGCCAACCTCTCTTTCTAGGTATGTAAAAGAAGTAGCAACAAAATCAGTTGCAGCAGGTTGTGCAACGTAGCAATTAACACACACATTTTGTTCTAATACAAAACTTGTTTCCAGACATATGCACATGTGATTGTTTTATGGACTCGTTAGATAGATTAGATCATTTGAGACCACTATTGGACACTGTGTCCAGTTCTAGTGACCACATAAGGTCTGGAAATCATGCCTTATAGTCAGAGTCTTAAGAAGCTCAATCTATTTACTTTATCCAAGACAAAGTTAAGAGGTGACTTGGTCACTGTCTACAAGTACCTCCATAGGCAAGACATTTCTGAGACCAGCTAGCTCTTTAATCTAGCAGACGAAGGCATAATGAGATCCAATGGTTGGATGCTGAAACTAGACAAAATCAGACTAGAAATGAGGTCCGGTATTTAACAATGAGGGTAATTAACCACTGGAACACAGTACCGAGGGATGTGGCGTCTCTAGCACTTGAAATCTTTAAAGCAAGACTGGATGTCCTACTAATGTATATGCTCTAGCTCAAATGGAAAATATGGGTTTGATGCAGAAGTTATTATAAAGTTCTTGCGACAGTTTTGTGTTTGTATTAGGGTTGCCAGGTGTCTGGTTTTTTACCAGAACGCCCAGTCAAAAAGGGACCCTGACGGCTCTGGTTAGCACTGCTGACTGGGCTGTTAAAAGTCCGGTTGGTAGCGCAGTGGGGCTAAGGCAGGCTCCCTGTCTGCCGTGGCTCCTTGCCGCTCCCGGAAGCATAGGGGCAGCTAGGGGGCTCCACACGCTGCCCCCGACCTAAGCACCAGTTCTGCAGCTCCCTTTGGCTGGGAACTGAGGCCAATGGGAGCTGCGGGGGCGGCGCCTGTGAATGGGGCAGTGCGCAGAGCAGCCTGGCCACGCCTTCGTGTAGGAGCCAGAAGGGGGACATGCTGCTGCTTCCAGAACCGCTTGAGGTAAGCACTGCCCGGAGCCTGCACTCCTGACTCTCCCCTCATGCCCCAACCCCCTGCCTCAGCCTTGATCCCCCTCCTGCCCTTCAAAACCCTTGATCCCAGCCCAAAGCACCCTCCTGCACCCCAAACCTCTCATCCCCAGCCCCACCCCAGAGCCCTCACCCCCAACTGGAGCCCTCATCCCTTCCCACACCCCAATCTCTTGCCCCAAGCCCTGATCCCCTTCCCATATGCCAAACTCCTTGGCCCCAGCCGAAGCCCGCCCCTACACCCTAAACCCCTCATCCTCAGCCCTACTCCAGAGTCTGCACCCCCAGCCAGAACTCTCCCCCATTGTCCAACCCCCTGCCCCAGCCCAGAGCTCCCTCCCACACTCCAAACCCCTCGGCCCCAGCCTGGAGCCCTCTCCTGCACCCCAAATTCCTCATCCCTGGCTCCACACCAGAGCCCACACCCCCAACCAGAGCCCTCACCCCCACACATACACCCTAATCCCCTGCCTCAGCCCGGAGCCCCCTCCTGCACCCCAAACCCCTTGCCCCTGCCACCTCCAAAGTCCGCACCCTCAGCCGGAGCCCTCACCCCCTCCTGAACCCCAACCCCCTGAGGCACCCCGGTGAAAATTAGAGAGTGAGGGTGGGAAGCGCAAGCAACAGAGGGAGGGGGGATGGAGTGGGTGGGGGGCAAGGCCTCGGCGAAGGGGTGGGGTAGGGGGGTGAGGCAATGCTTTCTGTTTTGTGCAAGTAGAAAGTTGGCAACCCTAGTCTGTACAGCCCCTAGCATGATAGCATGATGGGACTTCCAAGTGCTATGGTAATACAAATAAATACTATTACTAATAATATAATATTGGGTAAGGTTTTTGGTCTGTATTCTACAGGAGGTCAGACTAGATGGTCAAAATGGTCTCTTTTGGCCTTAAAATCTATGAAATGGTGAATCTGTGCAGTTATACAGAGATAATATACATAATTTAATTGACTAATTTGGTAACATCTAGCCCAGTTAACCTGAGACTCTGGCTGGATTAGAACTCAGGTGCCAGGTCTTTTCTGTAACCCCAGATTAGCTGAACTTTTCATATAGAACCACCTATGGAGGAAGCTCGAGCCATAGGTTAGAATGTTAACCTGGGACTCAGGACACTCAACACAGTTCCCTGTGTGACCTTTGGCAAGTCTCTCTGTCCCTCAGTTCCCCATATGAATACTAGCATGCCCTATCTCCCAGGGGCTCATGATGATACAGATAATAACGACTGAGGCATTCAGATACTTCTCTGGCTCCCATTATGTAGCATCATAGATAGGGTATGACCTAGGACAACTACGAACCTGACGGTTTTAAACTTTGCTCCTAGCCTGCGTGCCACTTGGTTAGCAGCTGGATCTGCCTTTTCACAGAAGCAGCAGTTTGCTCAAACGCATGTGCCATCTAGTGAATTTCTGGGCAACTGCAACGTACATGACCCACAGACATGCGAAACGCAGCAGGAAACATATTTGTATCGCGGGAGCACCAATTAAGATGGGTGCCCCATTGCGCTAAGCGGCGTACGAACACATAGCGAGAGAAAGTCCGTGCATCATAGAGCTTACATTCTAAATAGACTCACATGGGGTCTGCACTTAAGAAGGTTGCTGAATCATACCCCTGATACAGCTGTGTCCACAAAAGCCCTAACATAGACGCAGTTATAATGGCAAAAACATTTTGTTTGCCTATAGTGCTTATTTCATTCGGAGATCTAATATAAGCTACATTGGTTACACTTTTGCTGATATAAACTGCATCTCCACGACGAGGCTTTGCTGGTGCAGTTCTGTTAGCAAACCCCTTCTATTGTAAGCAAGGCCTAACACACAGAGAGTGGGAGAAAGGTATTCGGGGTGTTACACTTTAGGGAAGGTGTGGATAAGCTGGAGAGAGTCCATAGAAGAGCACGTTCCTCAATCTGCTGGCAATACTCCTTATACGGCCCAAAATGCCATTAGCCTTCTTGACAACAAGGGCACACTGTTGACTCATATCCAGCTTCTCATTCACTGTAACCCCTAGGTCCTTTTCTGCAGAACTGCTACCTAGCCACTCAATTCTAGTCTGTAGCAGTGCATGGAATTCTTCCATCCTAAGTGCAGGACTCTGCATTTGTCCTTGTTGAACCTCATCAGATTTCTTTTGGCCCAATCCTCTAATTTGTCTAGGTCTCTCTCCTTCCTATCCCTACCTTGCCGCGTATCTACCACTCCTTCCAGTTTAGTGTCATCTGCAAACTTGCTGAGGGTGCAGTCCATGCCATCCTCCAGATCAGTGGTCCCCAACCTTTTCCGAGTGGTGGGTGCCGAATAATGAGCCACCGAGGACCGAGGCCAGCGGACAAGCATCCGCCAAAATGTCGCCGAGAAGCAGTGGCATCAAGAGACGTCGCTGCCGAAAATCGGCATTTCAGCAGCGATGTCTGCTTTTCTGAAGTCCAGGGTCCGTATTCTGCTACTCTCCTTTCTTCCTTTTTTCAGGATCCTGAACTCAACCATCTCCGCCTCCCAGGTTCCCATCCACTTTTGCTTCTCCTACTAATTCTTCCCTGTTTGCGAGCAGCAGGTAAAGACGAGCTCTGCCCCTAGTTGGTTCCTCCAGCATTTGCACCAGGAAATTGTCCCCTACACTTCCCAAAAACTTCCTAGATTGTTTGTGCACTGCTGTACTGCATAGGCGCCGACTCCGTGGGTGCTCCGGGGCTGGAGCACCCACGGGGAAAATTGGTGGGTGCATCCACCAGCAGCCAAGCTCCCCAACCCAGCTCACCTCACCTTCGCCTTTGCCTCCTCCCTTGAGTGCGCCACATCCCCGCTTCTCCTCCCTGTCCAATAGGGAAGAGGTTGGAATGGGGGTGGGGCAGGGGTAGAGTTGGGGCGGGGCCGGGGGTGGGTCAATCATCCACAGGCACCCGGAGAAGTTGGCACCTATGCTATATTGCGGTCCCAGCAGATATTGGGGTGATTGAAGTCCCCCGTGAGAACCAGGGCCTGTGATCTAGTAACTTCTGTTAGTTGCCTGAAGAAAGGCTCGTCCACCTCTTCATATCCCTTAAAATAGTTATAGCGGTATGAAAATTGTGCGTAGACCAGTATTCAATTCCTCATTTCTTAGTCTGCCCACGTATTCACTATTTTTCTCTGGTTTTCTTTGAAACATCTATGACGTAAACTGAATTCCCTGCTCACAGCTTTTTATGGGCGACTAGAAGCAGAATTGAAAAAGGCCCGTTTCCTGTCCCTGGTTTATTGAAGTTACTGATATTAACCTCAAGAGCCACCACAAAGGCAGGAAAGCATCCTTTCAATTTAGATTATTGCTGCCACTGCAGCTCCAGTGAGTCAACCTTTGTGCGTTAACTGTGAGTGTGGACAGAACCAAGAGAGAGTGATGGGAAACTATTACGCAATTCCGCAACCACAGAGTTCGTCGGAAAGTTCAGCACCTGCCACAGAATTGTGCAGCAAAATTTAAGCTTGCATTAAAACGAACATACACCCACCCCATGAGGCCTGATTCTCCCCAGCCTTTCACCATGTGCAGTTTTCTATACCTGTGCAAGGTAAGGGTGTGTCTACCCTATGAGCCTATGACAGCCAAGCTCCACAGTGTAGACACAGGTTACACCACCTCCCCACATGCCATTAGCCACTCAAAAGCAGCCCTCTTCCATCAACATAGCCACATCCACGCTGGGGTTTTTGGTGGTATATCTATGTCCGCCAGGGATGTGCTGATGTAACTTTTTTGTGTAGACCAAACCTAACTGTAAGGTGTTCTCACAATTTTCTGATTTGGCAGCACCTTACACTCTGCATAGGAATAAGCTGCAAAACAGAACCAAGAAGAGCTGCTACTCTTGAAGTACAAAAAACAGGGAGAACGGGGATGTTCCTGAGCCCATAAAATGGGGCAGCTGGCAGCGCGTATTGGGTAGCCTTGCAGATTTCCCAGGCTACCTACTTCATGAAAGAGATAGTCTTGGGAAAACCTGGGCAGGTGACAACCCTAGGCCAATCACTTCTGCACTGCCCAAATCAGAACGGTAGCATTTTCCACTGGTGAAATGGCTGCACCAGGTACTGCTCAACAGAGACTTGGGTCCATAAAAGGTCTCCTTTCATTGCTACCTTGGACCTTGACCAGCCATTTGCACCATTTAAAATGCTACCAAACCAGAATTTGCACTGGGGTAAATGACTATGTAAGGGGTGGGGGTACAAAGCAGAGGAGGATCAGGCCAGGCTCTCCTGCATCTAGCAAACTCATCATGTTAACCCTGGAACCTAATGATGGTAACACAAATTTGCACTCTGCAACCACTATTACAGGGACAAGCTGGCAGCAGGCACAGAGCTGCAACCCAAGCCCCATCAGAAGGGAGGGCCCTTCACATCATAGCAACACCCTCACCATCCACTCCCCAGGGGCCCTTCTGAGACACACCCTAGCTCCCCACAGGGCGCATGCGCAGGAAGACCCTAAGGCCACAGGGACAGCGCATGCAGAATCACATGGGCCCGGAAGGGCGTCGTCCTGTTTTGGCGCATGCGCAGTGAGAGCGGGCAGGCTGAAGAGCATGCGTAGAGTGGGCCCCCCCAAGTTTTTTTTTTAAAGGGCGGAGTCTTCTATGCGTGTGTCTGCTCCGCCTCTTGCCCTTCCGCATGCGCACTGGCAAGGATAAACCCGGCTGCGGCTCACCGTCACCGCGCACTTTTACCTCATCCTGGCCCCGCCCTTTTGTTGCGCGTGCGCAGTGTGGGTGCGAAGGGCGGAGAAGAAAGGGGCGGGTCAATGGGAGGCGGAGTCTTCCCTCGCCCTCCGCCCCCCTTCTCGCACTCTGGGGTCATGCGCAGTATGGCTGCCCCGCCTCGTCCCCGGAGGGGCGGAGCTTCCTTTTAGCCGCGCCCTCCGCCCACCTGCGCGCGTCGCGTTCGGAAGCGCCGTTGTAGCGAGGCGAGCTTGAGCGGGCGCATGCGCAGTGCGGTGAGCGGGCTTGTCGGGCTGAGACTCCTGACAGGTGCGAAGTGGGGTCGGCGTCCCTGCGGGGAGTTTGTGAGGGAGGCGGCTCGGTCCCTGAGGGGGAGAACGCGGGGGGGCGGGGTGTCCGTGGGAGGGGTGTGGGGTGGCCACTGAGGCAGGAGGCTCGGTCCCTGAGGGGGCGGGGTGTCCGTGGGAGGGGTGTGGGGTGGCCACTGAGGCAGGGTGGCCTTGGGAGAAGGGAAGGAAGGGATGGGACGGTGGTTGGCCCTGGGGTTTCTGGATTGATAGAAGCAGAGTGGGGGGGGGTGTCCTGCCTGGGGGTGGGGAGGTTTGGCTCTTTTTGGTGTGGGGGGGATTATTTCTCTGGGTTGAGGGGGTGGAGTGCCTCAGTGGGGGGGAGCGCAGGTGGAGGAGGCATTTTTTGCGGGAGGGAGCGTTTGAGGAGGGTTTTGTCCCTCGGTGTGGATAGGGGAGATGTATACCTCCTAGATGAAGCGCAGCTTTCAGTGAAGGAGGGAGGGGATCAGACAGGCAGGTCTGGAAATCCTATCTGATCACGAGCCGTGCTCTTCCCAACTTTCATTCTAGGGCAGTCAGCAACTCTTCATCTCTTGCCATGGGGTGTCTGTTCTCTCTCGGTGGTAATGTGTCTTCCAGGCAGAGAAGAGAGAATGATGAGGACTTACTAGATAGCAGAGATCGTGAGGAAGACATTGCCAAGTTTCCATATGTTGAGTTCACAGGTCGGGACAGCATCACCTGCCCAACTTGCCAAGGCACTGGCTGTATTCCCACAGGTAAACCTATCTGTATTGAAACTTAAATCCCAAAGCATTTTACACACGGGCTAGAAACCTTCCTTATTTAGGTAAAACTCTTATCTCAGGATCTGTTTCAAAAATTGCCTCTTTGATTTACAAATCTCTTCTGAAGTGTAATTGCTTGTTTCTCTTTCTGCTACTGTTTTAGTTTCTCCTGTTGTATAGAAAAAGTTATTGAGTGAACTTTTTGTGTAGAAAATAGTGTGCAGTGAATTTGGTTTATACTCATATATCTCCTAACAAGTTCTCTCTTCAAAGCCTGGTCACTTCCCAAGACCAAAGCTCCTAAATAGTGTTTGAGAATCTTAAGGCACTGGCCTAAGAAGAAAAGGTTACTTGGACTAGATAGTCTCATTGTGGGGCCATCTGTCCCACGGTGTTCTTTCACTGTTAAGTCAAGGAAGCAATGAGACTGTTTATCCAAACCCAGCCAGTTGATAGCAGTGATATTTGTATTGTCTGCTACAGTCTAGAAAAGAATGTTTCTTCTCATGTTGAGGGAGCACGATATTAAAATGCATACCCAGAAACCCTTGGCAGCTTTTAGTCATTTCCAGTGCCCTCAGTTTTAGGGAGCTTAGAGCATAAGGACCTTGCAAATGGATGGAATTGACAAAGCGTTTTCCTTTTGTCTTCTAGAGCAGGTGAATGAGTTGGTGGCGCTAATACCATACAGTGACCAGAGGCTTCGTCCCCAGAGAACGTAAGTTCAGAGTAAAAGAGTCTAATGCATGTCCACTAATCTTTCTCATGAAGAATAAATGTGGCTGCTCCTCATTTGGTGGCTGGTTGTGCTGCCACAACTAAATATTGCACTGACTCTGCATTTCCTTCTGTGCTGCCTTCCATGCTTTAGTTTAATCTAAGGTAATGCCATCAAACACTTCTTTAGCTGTAACTAAATATTTCCCATTAACTCTCACTCTTGGGGTGTGCATGAAAACCCCATAGCTTCATGCCTTTTACAATCTTAAAAGAAACTCTGGCTTATCAACATCAAAAGCACCAGACTGAAAACATTAAAGGGGGGAAATGACTCTGAGTGCCATGTTTACATTTTTTGGTATACTCAATCCCTTTCTTTTTGGTAAAATGTTTCCAGTTTTTTATTTGAGCCATTTAGACACATTATCCAATTTAATCTTATTTGTGTAAGAGTAGCACTTCTTATTTGTGATGTTTGTCCAGGGAAGCACAGGTGCATTGTCTGATAGCTGGGGGGAGTGGTTTATGTATAGCACTTGATATTTTTTCAGGGAATCCTTTTTTACTTTCAGTCTTTTTTTTTTTTCTTCTCCTGGTCTTTAGAGAGTTTTGGTACTGCTGGAACTTCATTAGTAACAGCTGGTGATCTAGTCAAAGTGTTGGCAACCTCTGGCACACGGCTCGCCAGGGTAAGCACCCTGGTGAGCCAGGCCACTTTGTCTGTCTGCTGCATCGGCAAGTTCAGCTGATCGCAGCTCCTACTGACCGCGGTTCACCATCCCAGGCCAATGGGGTGGCGGGAAGCCACGGCCAGCACTTCCCGCCGCCCCGATTGGCTTGGAACGGTGAACCACGGCCAGCGGGAGCTGCGGTCCACTCAACCTGCCGATGCGGCAGGTAAACAAACTGGCCTGGCCCGCCAGGGTGCTTACCCTGGTGAGCCGCATGCCAGAGGTTGCTGACCCCTGATCTAGTCTCTCATTGTATGGGAGGACACCATGGCCATTGGCTTTAAATAAGCAAGCCAGGACTTGATGAGAAAGAGAGAGGTTGGTCCGATGGTTTGGGCACTAACCTAGGACTTGGGAGGACTGTGTTCATTTTCCTGTTCTGCCACAAATGTTCTGTTTGACTTTGGGCATGTCACTTAGCATCTCCGTGCCTTGGTTCTCCACATGGAAATGATAGCCCTGTACTATTTTACATCTTATAGGGGTGCTGTGAGGATAAATACGTTAAAGATTGTGAGGTGTGCTGATGCTACGGTTTTGGGGACCATACAAGTAGCTCAGATCTGTGGTTTCCTCAGGGCTGCTTCAGAGACTTACTGGGTTACTGAGTCCCTCTGTGTCTTGGTTCATGCATACATAAAATGGGGATAATATGCTTCCTACCTTCCACGGAACCTTTTAAAATCAGTTCATGTTTGTAAATTGAGACTCCAGTCACAAGTGCGGTATTAGGGCAAAGTGGGTGAAATGTTCATGTCTGTTGCAGGAAGCTCTATGTGCTGCTGTCTGTGCTGCTCTGCCTTCTGATATCAGGGCTGGTGATTTTCTTCCTGTTTCCACACTCGGTCCTTGTGGATGATGAGGGCATCAAAGGGGTTCAAGTTTGGTTCGACCAGAAAAACTCCATTGTCATTCTTGCAATCACGGTAAAGCTCTATCTAATCCTTTGCCTGAGTGCATTTGCTGCTGGACTCTGGAGGACTTGGATTCTGATGTCTTCTCTCTCTCTTGATACAGACCACCCTGAGGATCAGAAACTCCAATTTCTATTCAGTTGCAGTAACCAGCCTAGCCAGCCAGGTGCAGTACATGAACACTGTGGTTGGAACCCAACAGATTACCAATGTGTCCCGCATCCAGCCGCTGAGCGACAAACTGGTATTACAGCATTTCTTGAGTATTAAACCATACCCTACTGCTGGTGATACTGGCCTTTGGAAGTGACCCACAGCCAAATAGCTCCAACGGAAGAAGTTAGATGACTTATGGCTGAGGCTCCTGTGCAAATGAGCGGGACCTTCTGCACAGAGAGAGACACCCTCCCTTCTTCCTTCTTCCCAGCTTGTGCACTAACTGGATGGGACCCATAGCTACATTAAAATGCAAGTGATGAGATATCACTAGTGAGGCTTCACATCTCTGACCAGTTCCTTGTGTGGCTAAACACAGCCCGTACTGGAAATGGAGAATTGGGGTTGGATTAGACAATAAAGATGTTAAGGCTAACAGGAAAAGAACAAATCTAGCATCCTCTCCCTCCCCGTCCCGTCCCTCCTCTTCACCCAAAAAAGGCAGGATGAGTTAATAGGAATGAAGGGTCTACTAAGTATATTGGTGAAAGAAGAAAATGCTGGATAGACACTGGGGAAGTTGATGGGTTTTAATGACTGAACTTTGAACTGTTTTTACAAAAGTTAACCAAGTAAGTTGGATGGGACAAGGTGAGTCTGGACAGTTTAGTCAAGCAGTAATTGGTAAGCGGTTATATTAAAATCTACAAGTCTTAGTGCTTGGCATGTGATATGACAATTCCTCCCTCCACCCCCCCACCAAAAAAAGCCAAAACAAAACAGAAAAAAAGAACCCGATGCAGCTTTTGGGACCACTATAAAGAAGTGTTATGGTAATCTCCTTCTGCTCAGCTCTGGCAAGGCTGCATCTGGAATGTATTGTTGGATTCCAGGGAAAAGATGCTGATAAACTGGAGAAATCCAAACAACCGAAATGCTTCTGGAGGTGAAAGAGGCTGACTTGGGAAGAAGGATTAAAAGAAACTGGTTTAAGTGTCACTCATGGTGTGTTGGTTAACAAATATCTGAATGCTGTGAATGGCTAGAAGAGGGGAAAATTTGTCTAAAGGGGTCAAATTAGAGTATAACTAGAAGTAATAGGATGAAACTAAACAAGGGAGAATCTAGGCTAGAAGGAGAATCTTCCTGACACTGAGATGTACAGGCTAACCATCTACAGCACAGCTATAACCAAGTCAAGAGACTCAGTTTACAGCATTGTTGGGTCCTGCCCCATGGCAAATTTCAGCTGTGGTATTTCTCTGTTTCCTAACTTGGTGATAGTGGTATGGACTAGGCTTTGAATGGTGAAATAGATGCAAGGAGACTAGAGTCTCTTATAGCTGGATTGGACAAAGCACTGGAGAACATATTGTAGGGAATAACCTGACTTGGTTTAATACTGATGGTCACTAGCATCTCTAACTTCTGGTTCATTATACTATTTGCTGAACATGTCTTCTCTTGTCCTTTTCAGGTGAATTTCACTGTGAAATCAGAGATGGGTGGACCTTTCTCCTATGTGTAGTAAGGATTATTTATTATTTATCTCTATATTTCGTGCAAAGAATCTGCTTAAATTGGATATCACTGAGTAAACAGATCTGACTCCTGCAGCTTTATTTAATGAGTTCTTGTTGGTCAAAAATATCAGACCCGACAGGTCATCTGTGCCACACTTTTCAAACAGTAAAAACAATTGTTAAATGTTCTGGACAGTTCAGCCAGAGCAGCCCCAAAGCAAAAAGAGTTTCAGGATGCCCAAGAAATTTTGAAAATGCCTTTCTAAAGTTTGATTCATAACAAAACTCTGTTTTAGTCTTTCTTCCAACATGTTTCTCTGTGTTGGTCTCTTACAGTTTCTTTTGCACGTTACCCAAGGTCACGGTGCATAACATAGTGATCTTCATGAGGTATGTAATTCTTAGGCTCTACTGCACTGGAAATGGAATTGCAGTGACAAAATTACCTCCTTACTTAGCCCTGAGTTCCTTCTGTTCTGCTGACACATTGGGCAGTCCACTTCTTTCACTGATTGTGGTCACTTGCTAGTTGTGGTACTCCTTTCCAGATATGCAGATTTGGTCATCAGGATTTGATGTCTTGAGATATCAGCTTCCTTTTGGCCTTCACTGAGATCTGTCATACTTGCATTTTCACCTACCATCTTCAAGTTTTGGTTTAACAGGACTCTTTCTGTTGCAGTAAGATTTTACCTTAGTGGGTCACAAACCCAACAGCAGGACCTTCCTCTTTAATCTGGGTTTGGGACTAGCACTGTTGCTAGCAGCGTGAGAGTTAAACCTGTAGCACTGCATACCAGTTCCTTCTGGGAAAGCAACCCAAGCTAGTTCCATGTGTCTGGAAGTCTGGCCAGCTGCTAGGAGATATGGCTGTGTAAAGTGAGGGTCACCCTCTGTAGGAGAGGATAGTTGGCAGAAGAACCAGGAGTGGGATGGCAAAGCAGGTGATGGGAATCTGTATGATAGATACTGAAAATTTCTTCTGATACAACCATCACTGTGATCTAGGGGCCTAATCTCTAGGTCTGTTTTCATGAATATTCTGATTGACTGCAGTAGGGCTAGCCAGGTGAATAAGGGCTGCAGAGACAAGCCCTGGCTGCAGGCAAAGAAAAGCTGCATAATGTGGAAGTTGGGTGGGCCTTTGATCATTTTTTCTCCTCTATTCCATTAGCAACAGAGGGGAGGGCTATATGTGCCTATTCCTTGTGCCTTCTGTATAGCAGTGATTCCCATGTCAGTCTCAGTTTTTGGCATGGGAAGTTTGATTCCACTTTTAACTAGGGCACAGTCAGATGTGGATAGCTGCCTCTCTTTAAGAGTATGGTGATTGTATTTGCAGCAGGCTGTGGGCCCCAACAGCTGTGAAGGATGCAGAGCAGTTAAAGCTTAGTTGCATAAATGTGAAAATCTGATATGCACCTAAGCAAATTCTGATGAAGGAGAAAAATGTCCCACAAACTAACAAACATCCTTTATCTTGGTATCTCTATACCACAGTGATAAGTGCTGTATAAATGCCCAAGATAATCATCAGTTTTTCAGGGGAAGGAGACTACTAAAAAGCAGAGCCACTCCTATTCCTGTCTGATATTTTCATAATCGCATAGACTCATAGACTCTAGGACTGGAAGGGACCTCGAGAGGTCGAGTCCAGTCCCCTGCCCTCATGGCAGGACCAGATACTGTCTAGACCATCCCTAATAGACATTTATCTAACCTACTCTTAAATATCTCCAGAGATGGAGATTCCACAACTTCCCTAGGCAATCTATTCCAGTGTTTAACTACCCAGATTAGTGTCTTTACATTTAATAAGCCAATTAAGTATTACGTGTCCTATCTGAGCTAAACTGAATCTCTCTCTTCCAGAACATCAGTTAAAATCTCATACATCGGCCATGTGACTCAGAGCTCCTTGGAAACATATCACTATGTAGATTGTGGCGCTAATTCCACAGCTGTCCAGGACCCTCGGCCTGTGTCCACCCCACCTACTCTAGATAGTGTAACCAAAGAGAGGAGGATACTCTGAAGACAACTGAGTCAACTAATATTTCTCTTCGGGAAGTGATCATGCAGACTGACTTTTATTATGAATTATGTATCTGTAAGCAAGATCACAAGGTAACTTTTAAATGGAATTAGAGGGATCGTTGATGTCCGTGGAGAAACTTGGAGTGAACAGGAGGTATCTGAAATCATGTGGCACTTCATGTTAATGCATATGCATCTTGGCTGCACTGCTTACCTTTTGGGCAGTGATTTGAGAACGTTTCCACTTGTGGTCCAGTCTGATCCTTCCCAAAACATGCCAAGTCCCACCCACTTATAACTTGACATCAATCTGGTATTTAGCTGTTGCAATGAATTTCTTAGAATTGAACCCAGAAGAAATCAAGGAACTGTTTTAAATATATCTTTCAATGGAAAGACTTAATGAAATTCAAAGAAGGTCTCAGATTCTGTCATTGCCTTGGGATAAATGCTGGGGATTGAATTTTACTGCTGTTTGGTGGGCTCTGCTCTATTTATTTTTTTTTGTCCTTTCGGGACAAACATGCTATTTCAGTGAAACTCTTTTTGCCCCTCATTCTGCTCAGTGACAGCATACCATTAAAATGTTACAGCATTTTGTTAGTAGGATTTCTACGCATAGTCATTCCAGGAGAGGTTGGCGCTCATATTTATTCTCTGTAGCTGGAACTTGTGACGGATACTGGAAGGGGAAATAATTGGAGCTAACCAGCATATGTTCTGTTTGGGGTGGTGGTTTGCTTACTGACCAAGTTATCTGCAGGTGTCCCTCTACAGTGTATCAAAACCCTATTGTCTTAGCGATGGCTGTGTTTCAATAGGTTCACCGCTCTAAAGGAGTTGTACTGATTTCCTTGTATGGACCATATAGCTCTTGGGCCTTTTTCCTTTATGCAGTGTTTTGAAGCTACTGTTCTAAGGTATATGTTGAAATTAAAGTTCTTGGGTGTCACTGAAGCTAGGGAACCTGTCACTGAGCAGTTTGATCTGTGTACTTGCTGCTTTCTTTTAGCAGGAAAACTTTGTACTGATTTGTAAGGGCCAATATTTTAGAATAGCATTTTTGTACTTCTGTATATTTTCACCAAAGGAAGGGATTTAAAGATTACATATGCAGTATCCTTGTGTAGTTTTCTGGACATTGGCTCACTTTTGCCTGGGGATTTGGCTGAGTGCAGACTTAAGCTGATTTCACTTAAGTTAATGAAAGTTGCCTGTCTCAAATGCTTATTTTAGTGATGCAGTTTGCATCTTAGGATGTATAATAGCCTTCTGTACCAGGGTTAACTGGCTAAGCACAAGGTATTTTATTTTTAAATTCCTTACTTCAAATGATTCTGTAGGCTGCTTCAGAGCCAGACTCTTGCACACCATGATTTCAGGGCTCTTAAATTCACTGTAATTCAACTTAGCTTCTCCATTTCTTTTGGGCTAAAACAACTGGCATCTTTCTCTATCTTGCTTTAGAGGAAATAGCTATGCTAGTTGGGAGGAAAAACCAAACAGTCAGAATCTGAAAAGGAAACTGATAATATCTAAAACGTTTCATTGAAGAAATCTTGTTTGGTGGTGGTGTGAAATAGAAAATGAACCTTATTTTAAGAAAATATTACTATTGTATAGAATTGCACTTTACTGGCAGAATTTCTAGAACTGAATCTTGCTAGACAAATAAAACCTGAGATTATTTACCACTAAGTGTCATTTGAATGGAGTAGTCCCTGACTCTTTTCATCTCCTGCATTTCTGCCCTGGACTTTGAATACGTTATACTGCAACTAGCCTGATGCGCCATTCTCAACTTCTTAGTTGGCTAATCCATGTATTATCAATTTGCAATACTTATTGACTTGTATTACAGTAGTATCTGGTGTCCCTAATCGTGGATCAGTGCCCCAGCATGCCAGGACCTGTACAAACACACAGAGGGCTTAACATCTGCCTATTTTGGTGTTCTTGCGCCTTTCTCTGGAGCATCTAGTGTTGGTCCCTGCCAGAAATGGGATACTGGACTAGATGGACCTTGGCTGTGATCCAGTGTGGGAGTTCCTGTGTTCACATAGAGATGGTCTCTGCCTCAAAGACTTTGCAGTATAAGTACTCTAGCATCAAATGTTTTTCTCCTGGATAACATATCCCTTTAATCTGCATTTTGTCCTGTTTTTCTGTATGGATCTTACCAAATGTATTAATGTGTTCTGTTCCCTTTGAATTGGTAAATGTTAGAGCCCAAACACTGAACTTCAGAGAACCATCTAAAGTGCAGCAGAGTAAAAGCATTAACTTAAATATCATCCATTCTGGGGCTACATGGCCCAGCGTGCACTATGCCCTGCAGATCAGGGGCAGTGTAAAGAAGGTACTGGGCATCCAGCTGTTAGGATACCGCACTCTGTCTACAGCAAGAAGGGGGAGACTGTCATCCATTCCTGCCACCCACATCTTGAGTCATTGGAAGGCACCTCACAGATGAAGCAGACTTCTTTCAAGGTCTCCCTTTACCGCATGGATATTTCAGACGTTGTGTGCTCTTAAGGGGCAATACATTCTGTGACTCACAGCTAAAACTGTGCTTCATTTGTAATGAAAGAGGTGCTGGGGCACAAGCAATTTTGTTTTTACTTTCCTGACTGATGGGGCAAGCCCAGAGTTACCAGGGCTCAACCCTGGCAACCCCCTGCACAAATCTTGATTTTATGTCTAATAATTAGGACTGTCAATTAATCACAGTTAACTCACACAGTTAACTCAAAAAAAAATTAATCGTGATTAATCACACTTATAGAATAGAATACCAATTGAAATTTACTAAATATTTTTGGATGTTTTTCTACATTTTCAATATTGATTTCTATTACAACACTGCTCACTTTATATTTTGTATTATGCACTGTAAAAATGATAAAAGAAATTTTATTTTTCAGTTCACCTCATACAAATACTGAAGTGCAGTCTCTTTATTGTGAAAGTGTAACTTACAAATGCAGATATTTTTTTTTGGTTACATAACTGCACTCAAAAAGAAAACAGTATAAAACTTTAGAGCATACTAGTCCACTCAGTCCTACCTTATTCTGCCAATTGCTAAGACAAGGTTGGTTACCATTTGCAGGAGATAATGCTGCCTGCTTCTTGTGAAAGTGAGAACAGACATTTGCATGGCACTTTTAGCCGGCGTTACAAAGTATTTATATGCCAGATATGCTAAACAATCATGCTTTGACCACCATTCCGGAGGGCATGCGTCCATGCTGATGATCATTTAAAAAAAATAAAATAATGTGTCAATTAAATTTGACTGTACTCCTTGGAGGGAGAATTGTATGTCTCCTGCTCTGTTTTACCCACATGCTGCATATATTTCATGTTATAGCAGTCTCTGATGATGACCCAGCACGTTTAAGAACACTTTCACAACAGATTTGATAAAAGGCAAAGAAGGTACCAATGTGAGATTTCTAAAAATAGCTACAGCACTTGACCCAAGGTTTAAGAATCTGAAGTGTTGTCCGAAATCTGAGAGGGACAAGGTATGGAGCATGCTTTTAGGAATCTTACAAGAGCAACGCTGATGCGGAAACTACAGAACCCAAACCACCAAAAAAGAAAATGAATCTTCTGCTGGTGGCGTCTGACTCAGGTGATGGAAAATGAACATGCGTCAGTCTGGACTGCTCTGCATCGTTATCAAGCAGAACCAATCATCAGCATGGAAGCATGTCCTCTGGAATGGTGGTTGAAGCATGAAGGGACATATGAATCTTTAGTGCATCTGGCATGTAAATATCTTGCAATGCCGGCTACAATAGTAGCACGTGCAAACCTGTTCTCACTTTCAGGTGACATTGTTTGTGATCAAACGACAGTTCCCACTTCCTGGCTGACTGACTCTCTCTATCCCAAACCCATGTTACACCTTCCAGCTGGAGAAACCCTTCCAGCTACAATCACACTGTCCTTTTTCCTCAGGACCCCAATGGAGGCAAGCCAATAATTTTCACCTATTTTCTGTTGTGTACCTACTTGACCCTCAAGGTAGTGAGGAGTGCCAGTTCTTCTGGGAATTTTCAGTCCTGAATTTTTGGGAGGCATTTTTCTATTAGCTGAGCCGGTGATTGCAGACCATGCACTTGTGCAAGGCTAGAACCTGCATCTTGAAATAAGCTACATTCTTTTTATTCAGTTTGTGTGTCTCAAGATGAAAAGAACAAGGAAATTGAATGAAAAAAAGCCCTAATTGTGAATTCAGCATAACAGATGAAGATTCAAAGGTGTGAGTATCAGGAAATTCCAAAGTTAAGGATGACTTTAGCAGCATCAGTTTGCCCCCATGTGGGGTAATTGGGGCTACTAAATGCCTACTGCCTGGGCCAAATTCTTCTCTCGGTGTTGCTAAATCTTGTGGTTTTTATCAGGAGAAACTCTTGAGTATTTCATGTTTTTTCTTCAAGCACCAATTGGGCTTCAAATCAATAAGACTAGCTTAAGCCATGAGATCTTTTTAAAAACAGTGAACTTTGGGTTCTTTTTCCTGTATTTGCCTTCTGGTTTCCAGACTTGGGGTTCAGCCTTTCAATCAACATAGGGACTACTTCATAGACCTGGGTTCTTTTCCTGGCTGTGCCCTATGCCTGGAGACTTTGGGCAAGTCATGTACCCTTTGTGCCTCTTTATCCTCATTTTTATGGATGTGGAAAGATGCCGACCTCCTTTGTAAAGTGCTGTGAGATTTGCTGATGAAAAGTGCTGAATAAGAGCTACATAGGATACATTGCCAGAGATTGGTTGCTATAGGGCAGTGGTTCCCACCACTTGTGCAGAGAGAGCCCCGGCGGGATGGGGTGCTTTGTTTACCTGCCGTGTCCGCAGGTTCGGCCGATTGCAGCTCCCAGTGGCTGCAGTTCGCTGCTCCAGGCCAATGGGAACTGCTGGAAGCGGTGGCCAGTACATCCCTTGGCCCGCGGCTTCCAGCAGCTCCCATTGGCCTGGAGTAGCCAACCATGGCCACTGAGAGCTGCAATAGGCCGAACCTGCGGATGCGGCAGGTAAATAAAGCGGTCCAGCCCGCCAGGGGCTTTCTCTGCACAAGCGGTGGAACAAGTTTGGGAACAACTGGTGTAGGGTTAGGTAAGAATCTCTCTGCCAACATACGAGGATAGCTGCAGCTCTTATATAACCCATGCTAATCACGTATGGCTCTGTCCTCCTAGGGCCTAAGCCACATATAGAGGTTTATGACACTGCTTAGAGTTCTTTAACTCAAGCTTGTGGCTCCAGTCATTTCTAACAACTCGTGAGGACATCCTATTACACTTACTGGTTTCACTGGGAGCTGTTGCGCTTGTTTGTTGTCTGGCTGTGCATGTGCATCTCACTTCATGCCTTCAAACACATTGCAAGCAGCGTTTGTAAGTGTTGTACAGAGTGCTGCTGGGTAGTGGTTTCCTGCATGGGCCCGTGCCAGAGTTATGAGTCCACATTAGAAGCTTTTGCAAAGTGTCTCTTTAAAACATATATAAAAATCTTCCAAGCTGGCTGTTTTAAATTAAATTCTTGTGACATCAAATTAAGGCTCTGATCCTGCAAGGATGTATTCATATATTTAACTTGACACAGGAATAGCTCTATAACAGCCGTGTAGTATCACTAACCCCAAATATTCAACAATCGTGAGTCTGGGCTCAAAAAATCATGGGACTTAATAAATTTGGAGGTTTTTATTTGCCTTCTGATTTTTTGAGCCTTTTGGTTTAATTTCAAGTTCTTCTCTACAATTGAGAGTTCTATGTAGTTTAAAAAAAAAACCAAAAAACTGAGTTTCACATAAAGGCCCAGCTCCTGGCCCCCAGTCGTTAAGAAAAAAAATACAAAAATTCATTAGATGTGTGATTAAAATCATGTGCAGGGACAACACAATTATGCAGGATAGTTAAGCATAGGGGTAAAGCTGTGCAGAATGAGTAGATGTATTTTTGGAGGGGGCAGGGATTTCAGCTACAGAAATTTTTCTTCCAATTAGCAATTGCATTTTTTGGAAGGAAGCTTGTTTTAATTAAAGCATGAAATGAGAGCCATTTTAGTTAAAATATTTTTAATTAAAATTTTTTATTTGTGGTGTTTTGGTTTGTCATGAAAGATCCCAGATAAGATAAAACATTATTTACCAAAGATTACATCATTGGGCAGCAATGAATACAAATAAAAACAAATTCAACACTGGTGTCTCTATTATTTTTTTTTAAGAGGAAAAGCATTCTATCGTTAGTGTGGAAAAATCAGGGAGTGGAGTGGGGAGATGGGCTGAGAAAGACGGGAACAGAATTGTTTCACAAGTAGTGTGTGGGAACTCTCTACCACGCTTCAAATTGGTCTTGTAAAATACATTTTTTTTTAAAAAAAGTCTATTTTACATATATAAAGTAGTACATATTTTTTGGTTGGTTTGTTCCAGTCTTCACGTCACCAAAGGGTCATTTGAAAGCAAGGCACTCTCAGATAGGGGGTGGGGTAGAATTAGCAAGCAGTTTTGGGGGTCAATCCACATGCTTAGTTTTGGAAATAAATGTTAGAAGAAACTTTAAGTAGCTAGCGCCCAAGTCCTTATTACGGCAAATGTTTTCATGTATATCCCATTCATCTGACAGCTACTGCAATACCAAATGTGTAAGACTTAAGGAAGGTGTAACACAACGTGTCAGATCAAACTTGAGAGCCTCTCTGGGCCATTACTGGGTTCCCCCGCCTGTCTTTATGTATTCCCACTAAACCTGCCACGGACGAGAGGGAGCATGTGCCCAGAAGTCCCTTGATCAGCACCATTACCTTGTAGAATTAGTGATTTCCCTTACAGAAATCTCATGGCTTCTGTGTTGTCTGTTCCTGTGATCAGTTTCAAGATTTTTTTTTTCCTTTTTAATTTTTTTTTATTTTTTTATTTTTTTTTTTCATATGAGGTAGCTTAAAACCAGGGAACTTTGAGACTGGACCCTGAAACTTCCTTTATCTTGGTTTGGGGGGGAAAAAAAAAGTTAAACTGAGAAAGGGATGAAGGGAAAGCGTCAGAATGCTGGAACTTCCTATGAATAGAGACAAAAAATAAAACCTCAGATCAACTTGTACTTTCCAACAAAGTTTTTTTTTATATCAATTGATGTTAAAAAATACAGACTTGTTTTACAATAATAGCACCATTTTTGTTGTATTATACACAGTACTCCTGCTGATGATATACACTGGGGGGAGAAGGATAGGTTATACCTGTCCTTGGGACATCCATTTTGTAAGGAGGGGCCTTCACACCTGCCAGTTAGATTCCCACCTCCGTTTGACCCCACAAGAGGTCTTACAGGAAGACAATAAATAAATAACACTGTGATTTTATTTCACGGTCTGCCCAGTGATGGCTTTTGAAATAGACAATAGTCCAAAATGTAAGCGTGTGGATGTATGGCAATTGGGGGAATTGATTCACCCATCAGTGCAGATGTCATAGAAGTGATTGGAAAGTACTTAGGTCCTTGGGATGGGGTTAGGGGGTTTGGTTTGTTTTGGGTTTAATTAATGGAATTGGACTGGATTTTTTTTTAAAAATGTTTTTTTTTTCTTTTTACAAAAAGCAGACTGGCCCAATGTCAACGCCAAACTCCTGATCGGCTCCACCAATGTCCATAGGTGCAACATCAATGATGGGCAGGCGCGAGGTCTTCTGTGATCGGTATTCAATGACTGTCTTGCCCCATTTGCCTGTGTGTTTCTGGGGGAGAGAATGAGACCAGGGATTACTAGATGTTGCAAACGCCATCAAAACTGACCTCTGTGAAGAACAGATTCCCAGTCTGGGCTGGTTAGAATGTCACACCTGTGTTCTCAGGGGACGCCTACGCTATGGGGACTATCACTGTGCCAACATTACTCCGTTGTGTAGATTCAGTGATTCCATGACCAGAAGGGACCATTGTGATAACAGATGCTGACTTCCCCTCTGCCCTGTGGATGCTTGACCCCCCCACTTCCCACGGCTCCGCCCCTGCACTGCCCTCGCTCTGCCCCAATTCCACCCCTTCCCCAAAGTCCCCGCCTTGCCTTTTCCCACCCTAGCCCCACTCCCTCCCTGCCCCCATGCCACCCTCTTCCCCACCCCGTCTCTTCTCCACCTCCTCCCCAAAGCGCACCACATCCCCGCTCCTCCCTCTCCCTCCCTGAAAGTCCAAAGTCCTGCCAAACAGCTGTTAGGTGGTGGGCAGGAAGCGCTTGGAGGGAGGGGGAGTAGTGGGGATGTGGCGCTCGGGAGGAGGCGAGGTGGGGGCGAGGGGAGCTTGGCTGCTGGTGGGTGTGGAGCCCCTGCTAATTTTGCCCTGTGGATGCGCCAGCCCCACAGCACCCACAGAGTCAGTGCTTATGAGTATAATAAACTGATCAGACCTCCTGTGTAACAACACAGGCTCTAGAACTTCCCCCAAAGTAATTCCTAGAGCAGATCTTCTAGAAAAATAGCCACTCTTGATTTAACAGTTGTCAGTGATGGAGAATCCACCACAACCCTTGGTAAATTGTTCCAGTGATTAATTACCATCACTGCTAAAAAGAGGTTTTATACTCACTGTGGGAACAGCGCCTCCCCAGATGCCAATAGTTAGGTCGATGGAAGTATTATTCTGATTAGCTGGCTGCATCTACCCTGGGGGCTAGGTCGGCAAAGCTGCGGCACGTAGGAGTGTGGATTTTTCACACCCCAAGTGCGAGAGCTACGTCAACCTGCATTTGAACTGTAGGCCAGACCTCAGCATGGCACTGGGATAGTGCGAGATGCGCAGGGCTTGACACTCCCAAATGTTCACAGGAATAAACCTCAAGTGGGTTAGTTAAACTGCACTAATATCCGCCTGGACGCTTGGCTTCAGAATGAATGTGTTTGATCTTAATTCACTGTGGAACTGAATTACTCTTCCTCTGACCACAGCAATCGACAGTACAAAGTTGATACCGACGTAGCCTCCCGGCGTAGATCAGTTTACGCTGAGAGGAGGAAGATTTCTGCCAGTGTGGGGGCACCAGCTCCCTGAACAATGTTAACTGTGCTGACAGAAGCCCCCTCTGTTGGTGTAGCTACGGCACTAGGGAGTGTTTTTTTCACGCCCTGACTAATGCCGGTGTAGG
Organism: Gopherus evgoodei; assembly: GCF_007399415.2. NCBI lineage: Eukaryota > Metazoa > Chordata > Testudines > Testudinidae > Gopherus > Gopherus evgoodei. The sequence goes on from NC_044324.1 coordinate 2,315,940, forward strand.
TTTTAAGTGTAGATCAGGCCTATTACCCATGCTTAGCACAATGGGGCCCCAATCTCCAAGAGGGGAAATAGATGCCATGAGGAAAGCCCATGTCTTAATCTCCCAGAAATTGAAATGCACAAAATCACTGCTTTTGAAAATGCTGATGACCCTAAAAAAAACCCTGTGCCTCGGTTTCCCCATGAAATGGGGTAATGGCACCAGCTGACCAACCAACCTAGCTCATTGTGAGGATTAATTAGCTGATGTGTATAGAGCACTTTGCAGATACCCTGTTATATAAACCCTAAGCATCAGTAACTTCCATCAGCTTACCGTGCAGCCATCCACCAAGGCACTGTATGTGAATCTGCTGTTGCCCTCGGCTCTGATCTCGACGTCATTGGATCCCTGTATCAGGATGGCTTTCTTCAGGTTGCCGGAACCCTCGTCCATGTAGGCAATGCTGTTCTTGCAGTGGTAGGTGATGTTCTGGGAGCCTTCGGTGGACAGGAGGCGCAGGAAGGTCATCTGGATGTTGGCAGTGTTAGGGGCCAGGTTGTCATCTCCATAGCTAAACTGGAAGGACAGATCAAGATGGTTAGTGAGTCTGGGTAGCAATGGGCCTCGAATGTTAGCTAGGAAGGTAAAGGCAATAATGGAAGGCAATCTTAAATACGTCTTCTTAGGTAACCTCATTTCCCATTGCCTTTCAAGTGTACTTGGGCACCTAACTTCCTTGGGCTCCTGTGAAAACCCCACATGGTTAAAAAAAATCAAGAGGAAATTCAGAATGTTGCCATGAACTGCAGAATCATCACCCTCATCCCACTGTTAACATGTTCTAAATTTCAAAGTCACCCCAGATCTAAAGGCCTTTGTGCTAAACAAGACTAAAAAGTAAGTGTGGAAAAGTCAAGGTGCTCCTTTTCAGGGCCAGCTTTAGGCTGATTCGCCCGATTCCCCGGAATCGGGCCCCACGCCTTAGGCGCCTTTCTAATTTTTTTTTATTCACCCTGGCGTCAGTCCGCTCCACCAGGGTCTTTGGCGGCCTCACTCCCCTGGCCAGAGCACTGGCCAGAGCGCAGCAAGCCCCACTGCCCTGCTCCCCAGGCTGGAGCTCTGGCCAGAGCACGGCAGCCCCATGGCCCCATGACTGCAGTTGGAGCTCTGGCTGGAGCATGGCAGCCCCGCGACCCCGGCCAGAGCGTGGCAGCCCCACTCTCCCGGCTGGAGCTTCGGCCGGAGCGCTGCAAGCCCCGTGGCCCTGCGACCGCAGCTGGAGCTCCGGCCAGAGCGCTGCAAGCCCCGTGGCCCTGTGCTCCCGGCTGGAGCTCCAACCAGAGCACAGCAGCCCCACGGCCCCGCAACACCAGCTGGAGCTCTGGTCGGAGCGCAGTGGCCCCGCGACCCCAGCCAGAGCGTGGCCAGCCCCTCAGTTCCCCTCCCCTAGCAGGCAATCGAAGAGCTGCTGAAGACTGGGAGCACCACACGGTGAGTACAAGCCCCACCCCCAGGAATCGGGCTCCACACTTGCTAAAGCCGGCCCTGCTCTTGTTACTGAGATGGAAAAGGGTGTTTGGGTAGGGCACAGTTCATTATAATATATGAGGTGTGATAGTTCTCAGAAGAAGCCAGGGAAAAGCAACACTCAAGTACAGTAAAAAGTTTCTATAAAAAAATTCCCCACAATTACGATCTCATTTTCTAATAGCTGAGATGCCCTATTGCCTCGTTTGGATACAAAGCACCAGCTTGTCAAAGGGATTTAGGTGCTTAGCTCCTACTGAAATACCTTTTATTAATCTGGCCTGGCATGTGTTGCTACTACCTGGCATGCTAGAGATTGAGAAGAGATTATAAGAATTCTTATTTCCTTTGCAGATTTCACTCCATTTATGACACATCCCCTCTTTCCCAGGGTCAGTATGTCTGTTTACATCAGTGTGTGAGAGACATATTGACTTTTCAGGAACAGATCCAATTTTGTCCAGGTTTTTTTTTTGGTGGTGGTGGGGGGGAAAGGGGGAAGAGAGTTGAAATTTTGATTAAAATTTCCATTGAGGTTCAATGACGTCAACCGGCTTGAGTCTTGAGCCCGTATTTTCAAAAATGACTAGTAATTCCAGGGGGATTTTGTGGGGTGCCCAACTTGAGACATCTTAAAGAAAACTGATTTTCAGAGGGCGGTTGCTCAGTATTTCTTGAGAATCAGGCCTCTTTGGAGAGGTTTCATAGATTCATAGACTTTAAGGTCAGAAGGGACCATTATGATCATCTAGTCTGACCCCCTGCACAATGCAGGCCACAGAATCTCACCCATCCACTTCTACAATAAACCCCTAACCTATGTCTGAGTTATTGAAGTCCTCAAACTGTGGTTTGAAGATCTCAAGCTGCAGAGAATCCTCCAGCAAGTGGCCCATGCCCCATGCCGCAGAGAAAGGCGAAAAACCTGCACGGCCTCTGCCAGTCTGCCCTGGAGGAAAATTCCTTCCCGACCCCAAATATAGCGATCAGTTAAACCCTGAGCATGTGGAGCCCCCTTAAATCACCACTCACTTTGGAAAAATGTAGGTCCCACTAAATAAAATGTGAAGCTGGCTATAGAGGTAAAGAAGGGCTCTCCCTTTGAATAGACAATAGATCTCTCATCCCACGCCTAAACTCAACTTCTCCCCCAAGAGAGGCCAACTCTAGTTTGAAACATTAACCACAGGCACTTACGTGGAATCCACCATTGATGGTCTCTCCAAACCAGATATGCTTCTTCTCCTTGGTCTTGCTGGTCCACCAGTTCTTCTTGGGAATGCTGGAGGGGTTGGGATAGACGCATGTCTCGCCAGTCTCCATGTTACAGAAAACCTTAATGGCATCCAAGGTACAGCCCTGGTTAGGGTCAATCCAGTAGTCACCTGCAATGGTGGAAACACCCGGGAGGTTGGCGTCTTGGTAAAACTAGGACTAATGGGCTTTTTTGGTTTCATTTTGAAACTCAGGAGAGAGGCAGAGGGCTGTGATAGCAGAAGACGGTGCAGGTCAGGAAGAGGTGCATCCACATGAGGTGTTGGAGGGGAGCCCAGGAAGAGCAAGGGGGTGTGTGGGTTGGGACTGAGGGGCATCAGCAGAGCTGTGTGCATGGGAAGCTGAGGGCTGGAATAGCAGGTCAGCAGTGAGGTGCATTGGCAGAACGGCGAGTGGGGAGGGTTGCACAACCCCCCTGTCATACAATGCCCAAAGGGTCAGTATTGCAGAGGAGGCTGGCAGGGAGGGATTCAGAAGTTCCCTTCTGGCTCTGTGGCCCCTGCAGCCCTTGTGCTGCAAGTGCCCGCACTCAGCACCCAGCTCTGTGTCCAGCACTCACCACTCTTCCACTCGGGGTGGCAGAGTTTAAGATCACGGCAGGTCCGGGCTGGGTTCTTCTTGGAGCCCTCAGGGCTGCGGATGCTTTCGATCTGGTTGTTGAGGGATTTCAGAGTGGCGTCGACCTCAACATCATGCTGGCGCAGGTCGCTAGAGGCCTGGTCAGCTCGCATGTAGCGCATAGGGTCAGGGCCCTTCTCAACCTGGCCCAAACCAGCGAAGGCCGACATGTCAATGCCGGGGCCTGGGGGGCCAGGAGGTCCAGGGGGTCCAGGGTTTCCAGGGGGACCCTGCATTGGGAGGGGAAAGAGATGATCCTTGTTTAGAACTCCAAGCCAATCTCCAAGTTGCTGCTGTTCCCATTAGCACCCCCCTCTCACCACGTCCCCATGTTCCCCCATGGGGCTCAGCAAAAGGGAAGATGAGGCCACATCAAGTTGATGAATGGATTTACCAGTCTCCCGGCTGCTCTCTGCTAGGAGATTTAACTGGAAATGACAGCCAGCTGCTGAGGTTAGACTGGGGCGAGGGAGTCACTATGGGGATGGACTGAGGTGATAAAGCACTCGGGGCGGGTCAAGGTAATGGAGCCACTGAGGGACAGAGATGGTGGGGGAACGGTGTTGCTGGGTGCAGACTGAAGTGACAGAGCCCATTAGGATGATGGAACCAGCTGGAAATAGAGCCACTCAGTGTGAATTGGGGTAATAGAGCTGGGGGTGATGGAATCACTTGGGTCAGATCAGGATGATGGAGCTGCTCAGAGTGGATTGCGGAGATGGAGCTACTTGGGGGAGATTAGGATGATGGAGCAGATCAGTGTGATGGAACCACTCCGGGTGGTTTAGGGTGATAGAGACACAGTACAACTGATTTCAAGGCACGCAAGGGTGCTGCAGCTGCACTTCACAGGGAAGGCCAAGCCTTTGGTGGTGTATGGGGCGATGAGCTGCCCCATTAGCTGGTGGGGTTCGAGTCGTTAAGGCCCAGGTTGAAAGGCTGCCAGCTCTGCGGGGGCACGGTACTCACAGCAGGTCCGGTTTCGCCACTACGACCGCGAGGACCTGGAGGACCAATCGGACCGGGCATGCCATTTGAACCGTCTTTGCCAGAGGGACCAACAGGGCCTGGGGGACCCTAGAAAAGAGTCACAAGGGGGGAGTTGAGAGCCAGGCTGTGAAAGAATCATGATGTAAAAAGACAACTGCAAACTCAGAGGGCTCCGTGAGCTAATTCATAACATAATAAATGGGGCACCTCGGACTTCCCCATCCATCCCTCTGCTGCATGCCATGGCCACTGAGAACCCGACTCCATCTGCCTCTGCTGCTAACGGAGACTGACCTTAGTGCAAATGCTAAGGTGACTCTCCACCAGCTGTCAGCACTATAGGGGCAGTGACACACACAGCAGCAATTCTTATTCCATCTAGCAGAGGTCACATGTATGTGTTACACACAGCTCATGGCCTTACATTGGAAGTATAGAGTTCTTTATCCAGGTTACTAAAATCTCCCTTGAATTTCCCCTCCTTGCAGCTGGAAAGGGAACTAAAACCCAATGTTCTTTTCGCCAGTAATGCTGTTGATTTATTTTCTGCAGTTTGCTCAGCTTGACTAAGCAAGTAACGAGGCCATTTCACCTGAACCTGCACTGTGCTTCTCCTTGGTCCATCCCCCACTACCCTCCCATGCTCCGGGAACTGGACTTACCCTGGGACCAGAAGGACCAGAAGGACCAGTAGCACCTTGATCTCCAGATGGACCCTGAAGGGGTTGGAAACAGAACCACACGGTCATATCTCAGCATCTGGACAGCTTCTCTCTGGGGGGGGGGGCGAAACCCTGGCCAGACGGGATTCTGGGTGGGCAAGAGTGGCCCTTACCCAAGATGTACGTTTGGTGTCTCTGAGACATGAGCAGCCCAATGCCGGGTGAGGCCTGGCCTAGCAGAGGGCCCCCTTTAGCCATGCCAAGAGAGGCTGTCAGCTTCTTGCCTGGTCCTAAGACCTGTATACCACAGCAAGGCCAACATGGCGGGGTGGTGAGAAGTTCCATTTCCAAGGTGGCCCAGCTGGGCCCAGAGCCCCCTGCGCTCCCCTCTTCCAACCCACTTCCCTCAGAGAATGGAGGAAAGGGCGGACTGGCTTTGTTTGACTTCAAAGGGAGCAGTTGGGGTGGAACGGCTCCGGGTGGACGTGTTGGGATGTCTCAGCTCTTGACAGGCCTCCAGTGAGACAGGCTGCTGAACCTCCCAGGACACACAGATGGCTGGGGCCCTGGTATGAGCAGGATTATGCTCATGAGGCCAAGGCAGGGATGTAGCCCAGCGCCCCAGCATCTGTCCTGGCCAGATCAGTCCTAGCATGGCATGTTCTGTCTCAAGTCCTGCATCGCAAGCTCAGGCCAAGGATGAGGCTCTGACATTGAAACTTACGGGAGGTCCAGGAAGACCCTGCAGACCAGTGAATCCTCGGTGACCCTTCAGACCTCTCTCACCAGCCTCTCCAGCTTCACCCTTGTCACCGCGAGGACCTTGAGGACCCTGAGAGAGGTGAAAGAGAAGAGCTTTCAGCCCAGGCAGGAAAAGTCAAAGGGCAGGACATGGTCCAGCCCTGGGGGCTCGGCACACGACATGGACACACAACACGCCGTAGGATATCATCCAGCCCAGAGGGCCAGGCACAACGCATGCCAGAGTGGTGGGCACGATGCATGGACGTGCCACACACTGCACGGCCCGGCGCAGTCCAGAGTGCATCCCCTGCAGCTGGATACAGTGCCAATCTGTGCACCCCACAGGAGTTCCAGGTGGAAACCCCTTGCAGTGACTTCCCAGGATCATGCAGCAGTAGAAGAGCATACAGAACAAAAGGGAAAATTCCCTCTCACAGACATATATCAGCCAGATTTCCAGAGATGCTGAGCAGCTGCAACTGATGTCAGTGGAAACAGTGGGTGCTCAGCTGCTCGGGGGACCAGGCAGTGTATTCGTCACGAGGATGACTTACCGGCATGCCGCGTGCGCCTGCGGGGCCGGAGGGACCCATGGGGCCTTGAGCACCCTGGAAAAAGACAAAGGTTGGTTATAGACATCATAATAACCCTATGAACAAGTCATCCATGCCAAGAGGCCGTCTGTTGTAACATTTGAAGGGTTGGTGTTGATTCCTAGTTTCCAAGACTAGAAGGGTCAACTGTGGTCATTTAGTCTGACCTCCTGTACAGCACAGGCCACAGAACTTACTCCCAAAATATTCCCAGAGCAGGCCTTGCAGAAAGATGCTCAATCTGGATTTCAAATTGCCAGCGACAGAGAATCCATCACGACCCTTGGTAACTTGTTCCCATGGTTAATTACCCTCACTGTTAAAAATGTGCCTCTTATTTCCAGTCTGGATTTGTCTAGTTTCAGCTTTCAACTGCTGGATCATGTCAGACCTTTCTCTGCTGGACTGAAGAGCCCAGTGTTAAATATTTGTTCCCCGTGAAGGTACTTCTAGCCTGTGATCAAGTCACCCCTTACCCGTCTCTTTGTTAAGCTAAGCCTATTGAGTTCCTTGTCGCTGTCACTATACAGCTGTTTTTTTAATCCTTTTATCATTCTCGTGGCTCTTCTCTGTACCCTCCCCAATTTATCAACATCCTTCTTGAATTGTGGCCACCACAACTGGACACAGGATTCCAGCAGCGATCACACCAGTGCCAAAACCAGAGGTGGTATAACTTCCCTATTCCTATTTGAGATTCCCTGGGTTACGCATCAAAGGATCACATTAGCCCTTTTGGGTGAGAACTTCAAAGCTTCCCAGGACATCTGGGTGCCCTATTAATTCCCATGGGAAAGTAATGGGAATTAGGCATCCATATGTGCCCAAGTGGCTTTGATCAGCTCAGCCATGGCTGCAGCCCTCTGAACAGCTGGCTGATGTCGATCATTTCACTTCCTTTTCTGCATGGAGTGATGGTGATTTTCTCTCATTTATTCAGTATATGAAATTTTGCAAACAATTCTTGCTTCTGCAGCTGGTTTGAGAGCAGCTCTCGAGGAAGACTCCAAACGTGCCGCTGGAGCTGTTGAAACTGGATGCACCGACTGCCTGGTACTGATTCTGTTCCCTGATTGCACCAGCATCACTCTTGGAATCTGCCTTCTGCTGTGACTGCTCACAACTGGGAATTGGAAACCCATTTTTGGGGCAGATTCTTCAGCTGAGGCAGGTTGTTCCACCCCGCAACAGCCCAGCCAGCAAAGCCATTTGCTGCAATAGTCACAGACAGCAAGTGGAATAGAAGAAGCCATATAGGATGGCCATGTCTCTGGGGCCGAAACCAACCCCTACTGGAGGTAAGATCAGCTCATCTGATCTCCATGCATCTTCCTAACAGCAAAGCCCTGGGTTCCACGGACTCAGTCGATTTCAATCTACTGCTTTCTGCTCTGGAGAAATCACCACTGCTCTTGCACAAGCAAAATCAATAGTCAGCTAACTCTGAATGACACCTTTAAATACTCTGAAATCAGGGCACTGATGTTGAATGATCACATTGCCTCTTAATGGTCCTCTCATATACACTTAGAGCATTTCCTCTCGATGGTACTCCTGAATACTCAGGTCCCTTTCTATACTCTAGATGGTACTCTTGATTACACAAATCCCTTCTGTGCTTTGGATGGTACTCTTGAGTACTCTGGGCATTTACTGTACTCTAGATGGGATTCTTGAGTACTCAAATCCCTTCCTGTACTCTGGATGATACTCTTGAATACTCATAGCCCTGCCTGCACTCTACACAGTACTCGTGAATACTCAGAGCTCTTGCAGTACCCTGGGTAGTACTCTCAAATACTCAGAGCCTTTTCTGTACTCTGTCTGGTACGCTTACATTCCCCTTATGAGACCATTGACCCCTTGATGAGCTGCTGCCGTCTGAGCACTAAGGGACACTTACAGAGTCTCCTCTGTCTCCTTGTTTGCCAGTTGGACCAACAGGACCTGGGGAGCCAGGAGGGCCAGGAGCACCAGGAGAACCGACAGCACCAGTCTCACCTCGATCACCCTGCCAGGAGACACAGACACAGCCATTAATGTCAACGTCTCTCGTCGCTGTGCCCCTGGAGGCCGTGGTGTCACCTAGTGATGTCACCATTCCCTCGCCTCCCTGGTTCCAGAGGTCACCTCTGATGTTTGTTGTGCTGGGGCAGGGGAGTGGCCAAGCACCGTGGGAAGGTTTGAACAGGCCAGCGACCGCCTTTGTGGAGCATGAAGCCCCCCACCGCTGTCCAGGTCTGCGCGAAGCAGCCTGACGGGGGCTCATTCAGCCAACGGCAAAGCACAAGCTCACTTCTATGCAAACACAGGAGCAAGCCAGTGTGCCACCTGGGATGGCTCCCAGAAGCCGCTGCTGCCCAGAACATGGCATCCAGGGCAGGCCTGACCCTGCAGGGCACCATGAGCCCAATGCATGCGGCCACACAAGAAGGGGATGAACCAACATTTGCTGTTTCGCCGAGCACAGGAGCTTCATGGCACCCTATAAGGCCCCCAAGCCCTGGGATCCTGCTGCTGGAGAACAGAGATGGTCGTAGGGTGCCCCAAGGACTGGGACAGAAACTTCTTTTGCCAAGCTCACCTTCACGCCAGCTGCCCCATCTCTGCCAGGGGGGCCATCAGATCCGGGGGTGCCCTGGGAATGAGAAGAGAAGGAGAAGGTGATTCCTTGGAGGCCACCCAGGGAGCTCTGCCTGGGGAAGTGGGCAGGATGTGTGCAGACCTGGGCAAAGGAGCTGGCCGCACAGGCAACTGGTGAAACAAAGCTTCCTGTGCAAGGTTCCTGTGAGTTCTAGAACTGGAGAACTAGGAACTGGGCTGTCCCAGGATAGCTGGAACTAGTGAGGTCACGTTCCTGCCCTCCCCTGGGGAAGGGGGATCTGGGTTACACCCAGGAAAGGGGACCTTAACACTGAATTTCCTGGTTTATCTATGTTGAATTGTTTTAAATGACTGTCCAAAAAAGGTTCTTTTGGTTTAAATTCCCTCTGATCTCAAATTGTCTTTCTTATCCATCTAATCCATGGGTTTTTGACTTGGACATCACGAGCATGTCCGGCCGTCACCATGGGAATGGGATGAGGCCTAAGGCCGAGAAGTGCCATCGATGGCTGGTTCACACAGCCATGTGCCTCTTAGAATTTGGCTGTGGAAACGTGTCTCCCTTTGTTTCCAAGCTGTTAACACGCCGAGCCAGTTTTGTTTCTTACCTCGCGCCCAGGTTCACCAGAGGGACCAGTCAGACCTGGGGGACCCACAGGACCAGGTGGCCCTCGGTCGCCGGCACCTCCAGGGGCTCCTTGTTTGCCAGGCTCACCCTAATGCAGAGAGACAAGAACAGAAACAATCCAAGTGGGCTGATCCCCGTGCAGTACATGGGCTGCTTCTGGACAGTCACTTTCCTGACAATTAGCCCCCCGTCAGGGTCATAAGATACTTTCCATCATAAAGCCCAAACCTAACCCCACGACCTTCTGACCCAACTCAACAAGAGTCTTCCCACTGACTTTGGATCAGGCCTGAGCATCCTTCCTGCCTGAAAGTTGCAGCAAGGCTCTCCTGGTGGAGCAGAATGGTTTTACCTCAGGCTGGCCGCTTATGAAACAGGCCGCATAAGCTAATGGCCGGCATTGCCCTTCCAATGGAGTGTCTCACTTGTGTTGGCCATTGCGTCTCTCACCACATGGATTTCAAAGGTGCTGCGTTCAATAGGCCTTGAGAAGCTGCTGTGCTGAGGGGTAGGCTCAATAGGGGCCGTTTGAAAACTGTCCACCAAAATGGGCTTTTTGACTCAAAACTGAGGTTTGCAAAGCAACAGATTCATTCATGAAAATCATCTGCTTTTGGCTGAAATTTTTTAATTGTCCTCGAATGCCCGAAAACCTTGTCAGCTGAAAATGTTCAGTTCCAGTTTTTTTTCCTTCAACATTTTCAGTGGGGAAGCAACCAGCTTCCACACTGCCTCTAATAGTGAGCAATGATGGGTGAGCAACTGAATTTAATATAGGTCAGACCCTGAGGGGTGCTGACCATTGCCTGGGACATGCTAACTCCCTCCAATGGCTTCTCAAGAGGCAGCGCCTCCCTGATCGGACCCTATGGACAAAAGTAATGTGCAGGTGCTATGTGAAATCTCAGTGAAGAATACGGGGCAGATTCTCCATTGATTGGCACCTTGTGTCATCATCAGCATCCTGGCAAGCTGGAATCATAAAATATTAGGGTTGGAATAGACCTCAGGAGGTCCTCTAGTCCAACCCCCTGCTCAAAGCAGGACCAGCACCATCTAAATCATCCCAGTCAGGACTCTGTCAAGCCTGACCTTAAAAATCTTTAAGGAAGGAGATTCCACCACCTCCCTAGGGAACCCATTCCAGTGCTTCACCACCCTCCTAGTGAAACAAAGTGTAACTGTTATGAGTTAGCAGTGTGTTGCACGGGTGTTAGTGACAGCACAAGGTGCCGGGCGATGGAGAATAGGGGCCTATAACATTAGTGATGATCCCCATGCACCTAAAAGCCGGTGAGGTTTGGAAGTGCTGTGAACGGAAGCGCTTCCCAGTCTTAAAATATACACATGCTGTAAACCCAGTCCGAGAGCACTTCTAGGCTCCATGACATGCACAATATAGAGGAGCTGACAAACGCATATAGGGTGAAATTCAGCACAAGGTCTAGAGACCTGTCCAGTCACTCGCAAGCCCTGCCGTGGGATGTAAGTGGTGCAAAAATGTTGCGTGGTTCCTCTGCACCAGGGTGAATTTCTTCCCCAGCGTGTTGGTTCATTAGTTTTTCATTGGCCGTCTTCCCCCAGGGCTTATCCCAGACTTGAAACTCTGATTTACAATGGGGTGGGAATGCAGGACAGAGTTAAGGATGTTTGTGGGACCTTAATGCTGAATTTCCTGGTTTCTCGCTGTCGAATTGTTTTAAAAGACACTGTCCAAAAAAGGTTATTTTGGTTTAAATTCCCTCCAATCTCAGATTGTCTCTCTTATCCATCTAATCCATGGGTTCTCGACTGGGCATCATGAGCATGTCCAGGGGTGTCATGATCGACCTCCCTTTCTTTATGGCTAGATAGAAGAGATGTCTGACAGCATTATCTGTTGTCACAAGGGCTCTGCCTGAGCCTGGTGCCCTGCAAAACAGGCTCGCTGCAGGTTTACAGGAAACAGATTAATGCTGAACTCATGATACCCACCCAGGCTGTCAAGACCCCTGAGGGAACCAGGTTACTTGGGTTAAGGCAGGGACGGCTTCCCTGTCCTGGCTTCACCCAGAACTGGTCCATAGTAGACACAACCACCCCTTTTATTATGGCCTGCTGGGCCCTGATTGGCCTCCGCATGCTTCTTGCCCTTCTAGGTGCTGGAGCAGCAACTCTTGCTGGTTTTGCCAGCAGCTGATCATGAGAGGCCTCTCTAGGCCACCCCTGGAGGACTGAACTCGCTGCTCTTCCCCTTCCAGCAGGACATCTTTTTAGTGCAGGGTGCACCAGGGAGCAGCACATGCCTGGGATGCACCTTCACAGGCTCCCAGTAAGGAAAGAGCCCAGAACCCCGGATCTGTGCTGACCCCCTCACTTAAGCTCTCTCAGCACATCCGCTTCATTCCACCTCTGCAGAGAAACAAGCTGTGCACAGCCACTTCCACTTTAGGGCACAAGGTATTGTGAGCTGGGTCTGCACCGTCTGACTTCGCAAGGTTCAGCTACTTACGGAGGGACCCGGCAGCCCCGGGAAACCTCTCTCACCACGCTGGCCGGGAAGACCGACAATACCTCGCTGGCCTGCCAAACCTTGAGGACCAGGTGGCCCATCGGCACCCTGGAAAAGACAAAGGCAGGAGGTAAACTCCAGCAGAGGCTGCACTAGGTAGTAACTATTGTGCAGTCAAAGACAAGGCAACGTGCATGTGAAAACTTACAGGTGGGCCATCTTCCCCGGACTCTCCCTTCTCACCAGGGGGACCAGCAGGGCCTTGGAGACCAGGGTCACCAGCACGGCCCGGTGGGCCCCCATCACCACGAGCGCCCTTGGGACCATCTTTGCCAGAAGCACCTGGTGGGCCAGGTGGGCCTGGGTTACCCTAGAAGAGAAGAACAAGGTTTTGGTGAGAATGGGGGAAGTTCCTCTACTCCGGTCCAAAGGCCAGTAAGTAATTCTGTCTTCTAATCGATCAATGAAGAGCAGTTTGGTGCCTAGGCCCTCTGCGTCCCAGAGAATCCTTCTCCGCATGAAGACTCACCAGCCCCTGCACCTTCCCCTCCCATCTTATCCCAACAGCCAGCCATCTCAAAGTGAGGTCAATCCATCTCCGAAGCAAAGAACACCAGTCTAATTCAGACATGGCAACTGGTTTCCTTATCAGACAAACACTCGCGACGTCCTATCGTCTAGGACTCTCCAGCTGTCAAGAGCACAAAGTACCAGGGACCCTCATCGGGTCACAGCAGAAATTTATTTGGGGGGAAATAAAAGCCTCCAAAGTTACTGAAAACTACTAAAGGGCGAGAACTCCCTGTTTCATCTGTTAGAAATGTGGGGAAGCTCTTTTGGTTCGTCCATCCAGCTCAGTCTCCTTTCTCCTGCAGTGACCAGTGCCACCTGCTTCAGAGGAGGGTGCAGGAAACCCTGCAGTAGGTCATGAGGGACAAACCTATCCCAGGGAACGGACCATCTAACTCTCCCATGGACAGAGGGTGGCTTATGCCCCGTCTCCCTTCCAAAACCCAAACATAGGCCTCACCAAGGTGGAATCAATGCTGGATGTTCATGAACTTACGTTAGGGCCGGGAGGGCCGACACGTCCTGCAGCGCCGGGGAATCCAGTGGCTCCCTGGATAAGGAGGGGAGAAACAGAAGTGTGAGCAGAGCACCCCAGTCCTTGCCCTTCGTGGAGAGAGGGGTGCGGTTCCCCACCATTAACAGGTCTGAGCCAGAAGGGTGGATTCTTCCCAGAGAGGGGCAGAGTGCATGGAGTATGGGGCTGGGGGGTAAGCACCCACTTAGTGTGTTGGTGCAAATGACTGGCCAGCTGGGCCCGGGAGGGCGAGTCCTTCAAGCAGACTGAGTGCTTAACCCTGCTGGATACTAGGGGAGAGCAGCAGTCCAGGCAAGGCCTTTGCCGTCACCCAGGGCTGAACATTCCAGCATGATTCGAACTCAAGGGGTGCAGCAAAGTCCCCTGGCTCGTGGGTTGGCAGGGATCTGGGTCCCACACCATAGAGCAAAGCCCACTAGCCTGCTGGCAGACAGAACCCTGTATTGCATAGTGTGAATACAGCCACCCGTTTCAATGGGCCCATTCTGAAATCGTCCCTGTGACAAGGAGGGGGCGTTCTGCCTCCTGGTCTGCAATTCACTGAAACGCACAAGGGGGATGGACCCCATTCGGCAGCCATCGCCCTTGAGTGGGCTGTGATTGTCTTTGCTTCCCTGCTGCCTTGCTCGGCCAGAACCTCCTGCACAGCCCTCGGGTGGGAGCCAGGCTGGGCTCTGGCACTTGGTGCCCATCTCTGAGTGGTACTTACAGGGGGTCCCTGCGCACCTCGAGCTCCCTTAGGACCAGTCACGCCAGTGGGACCCTAAGAAGGAAAAAGAAGCAGGTTAGATCCCGAATGGACCCCAGGAAATCAGCCCTTGGTCTTGGCAAAGGGACTTGTCCTTTGTTGCAATGGGCGGGTATTTGTCTTACAGCCTGGAGATGAGTAGCAGCCAGACCCTCCCTCTGACCCCAATGTTCTCTAGCGAGACCCACCCTTCTTTGTCCTTGCAGTGCCTTCCCTCTGCACCCAGCTCTGTCTGGCGGTGGTTTAGATGGCTGGGTGTGCAGCTGGCTGCAGCTGTGTGTCCCCTAGAGTGCCCTTCACAGCTCGGGCATTTCATGATGGGGGACAAAGGGGGAAACTGACCTGGATCAAACATCCCTGGGGACCATGTACAATGGGGAAGAAGGTCCTCACTTGTAGGGGTGCGCAGCAGATGGTACTCAGGTAGGAGGATATTTTCCAGCCCCCCTAAGCTCCCAGAGGGCTTCAGGGCAGCAATGAAACTGCCGCCCTCGCTCCCTGGTATGCATGCACCTCGGAATAGGGCCCTGCCATTGCAGAGAGGGGCGACCCTCTGGCAGGAATCCGGCCCCCTCTTTCCTGAGCCAGTTCTGGGGGTTTATTCCAAACTGACCACGGAGCCTTGGCAGGTTCCCCCACGAAAGGTAAAATTGGGGTGGCGGATTGCTGGGCGTCAGCCGTTTCAAAGCCTGTGGCTCATATCCCTCAGCTGGGATAAATCTGTGATTCAGCTCCTAGGTGCTGACCCGTTGCAAATGGCCAGAGTATTTTCAAAGCAAAGCACAGTCCTTTTCCCAAGGACAGTTCAGCTCTGGCCAGCCCCCACTCTCCCAGGCTGCCTTCCCAGCGGGGTCAGGCAGGGAGGAGCTTTACCAACCTGTGGGCCAGGAGCACCGGAAGAACCCTGTGGACCCGGGGCCCCAGCGTCTCCCTTCTGGCCAGATTCTCCTTGTTCACCTTTAGCTCCAGGTTGGCCGTCAGCGCCCTGCATGAGGAAGGGAAGAAAAAGCACCCAGTGTGAGACGTGACCTCCCCGCGAGACGGGTGCCCGGGGCCGTGCACGTGGCACCGTCATCGCTACGGGAACATGGATATCAAGGTGCAGGATGGAGAGGGAACCTGGACAACAGGGGTCAGCAAACGCGGCTGTACTCACAGGAGGTCCAGCAAATCCAGCAGGGCCAGGGGCTCCAGGCTCGCCACGATCACCCTGAAACGGAAAGGACTGGGGTTAAATGGGAGGCCCGGGCAGGAAACACCCCAACCTGGACAGCAAGCTCTATGGGGCAGGAGGCATCTTTGTGCTTCCATGTCTGTGTAGCACCTAGCACCATGGTTCTCAACCTTGTCCATCTGGGAACACACACCCCCAGGAGCCTCTCCCATCCAGCTGGGACCCTACCCCTATTTAGTAGGGTGGTCTCGACCTCTTGACACGTGTTTGTGAGCCCCACGCACTGAGGGTCATGACCCCTCTGGCCTAGCACAATAACCAGGGCCTCTGGCAGCTATCCCCATCAATCAGAGCAATGTTGGCAAGAATGGGGAAGCTGGTGAATTCCCCGGGGGTGGTCTCTGAATTGAGAGGGGCACAGACCCCTCCACCCTCCCCAAGGGGCTCAGACCCATTGTGTGAACCAAGGTCTGGGGACGTAGGGTTGTTGGCATCACACTTACCGGGGCGCCGCGGGCGCCGGCAGCACCAGATGGGCCTGGGGGACCCAATTCACCCTAGACAGGGAGAAAGAAGGAGATGTGAGAGAAAGCTGGGGAGATATGGCTGGCCAGAGGCTATAGATAACCTGGGATTCTGCCCCTCCCACTTCCACAGCCCAGCCCCCATCCCTATGATCTTTCCGCACCCCAAAGCCCTGCCCAGAGCTCAAGCTCCACCCATAGCCTGAGCTTCCTCTGAAGCCCCTCCTCCAGCTCCAAGCCACGCCCATGCTCCCAAAGCCACTCCCCCAGCCCCCTCAGGTCACCCATTCCCCATATCCCTCCCACACTCCAACCTGAGGACTCCCCCACCCCACCCCCAGGCACAAAGTTCTCCCCATGGCACCAGGGTTGCCATATTTCTGATTGCAGAAAACGAACACACTTGCCCCGCCCCTTCTCCGAGGCCCCACCTCCCGCTCACTCCCTCCCCCTCATCGCTCACTTTCCCCCACACAGGCTCACTTTCACCGGGCTGGGGCAGGGGGTTGGGGGTGCGAGAGGGGTGAGGGCTCCGTCTGGGGGTGTGGGCTCTGGGGTGGGGCCGGGATGAGGGGTCTGAGGTGCAGGAGGGGGCTCAGGGGTGAGGCAGGGGGTTGTGGTGTGGGGGGGGGCTGAGGGATCCAGCTGGGGATGCATGAGTTCTGGGATGGGGCCAGGATGAGGGGGTTGGGGTGCAGGAGGGGGCTAAGGGCTAGGGCCAAGGGGTTGGGGTGAGGGGGGGTGAGGTGGGGTGACAGCTTTGCCTGGGGATGCGGGCTCTGGGGTAGGGCTGCGGATGAGGGGTTTCACGTGCAGGAGGAGAGTCCAGGCTGTGGGGTGGGGCCGAGGGGTTTGGAGTGTGGGAGGGGGTGAGGGGTGCAGGCTGCAGGCAGCACTTACCTCAGGTGGGTCCTGGAAGCAGACAGCATGTCTGGCTCCTAGACAGAGGCACCAGGTAGCTCTGCGTGCTGCCCCTGCCTGCAGGCACCGCCTCTGCAACTCCCAATGGCCGCGCTTCCTGGCCAATGGAAGCTGCGGAGCCGGTGCTTGGGGCGGGGCAGCATGTGGAGCCACCTGTCCACACCTCCACCTAGGGGCCACAGGGGCACATTGCCATTTCCAGGAGCCGTGTGGAGCCGGGTAGGGATGGGAACTTCCCTGCCCCATTGCACCGCTGATCGGAGCCACCAGGGTCCCTTTTCAACCAGGTGTTCTAGTCGAAAACCAGATGCCTGGCAACCCTACCTGGCACTGGCTCGGCTTGTGCCCTGAAGCCCTGCCCACATGCCAAGGCCCCTCCCAAAGCCCAGTGACCCTCCCCACTGGGTCATGGCTCTTGCAGTATCTCTGGCTCTGGCAGCCTGAGCTATGTACACCTGGAGGGAGTCACGGAGGAGCACAGACACCGAGAGGCTGGGAAATCCATGCGGTCTGGGCCGTGAATGTTGCTCTTGACCCTTCTCCCCTTTCACTGAGCCCCACTGCCCCCAGCCAGGCATCATGCAGAGTTCCTGGGTTCTTACCTTCTCGCCGTTGGGGCCAGAAGGGCCAGGGGGACCGATCGGACCTGTCAAACCCTGGGAGAAGGAAGAGGGAGAGGAGGGTGAGCAGATGGCAGTGAAGAGCAGCTGCTGCCTGTGTGTGCCGGGCAGAGCCCAGTGCGGGGCTGGGTTAGTTTCAGAGACTGAGCCCAGCTTTTCTGGGTTCGTTGGCTTCTCTGCGGCACAAAGCTCCACGCCTCAAAACCCTGGGGATCGGTTTTAAAACAGCAAGCGAGTAATAACAACCCTCTGCCTGCTACAGCCTGGAAAACACCACTACAGCCTGAATGCTACCTAGCTACGGCTCTGCCTGACTGCTATGCAGCTACAACTGTGCTAGGCTGCTACATGGCTACTCCTACCCTGCTACAGCTCTCTGCCTGCTATGCTGCTCCAGCCTGTCTGCTTTGCAGCTACAGCTCTGCCTGACTGCTACAGCCTGACTCCTACACTGTTCCAGCTCTCTGCATGCTATGTGACTACAGCTCTGCTTGACTGCTACTGCCTGACTCCTACAGTGCTCCAGCTCTCTGCATGCTATGTGACTACAGCTCTGCTTGACTGCTACTGTCTGACTCCTACACTGCTCCAGCTCTCTGCGTGCTATGTGGCTACAGCTCTGCCTGACTGCTACAGCCTGACTCCTACAGTGCTCCAGCTCTCTGCATGCTATGTGGCTACAGCTCCGCCTGACTGCTACCGCCTGACTCCTACACTGCTCCAGCTCTCTGCATGCTATGTGACTACAGCTCTGCCTGACTGCTACAGCCTGATTCCTACAGTGCTCCAGCTCTCTGCATGCTATGTGGCTACAGCTCCGCCTGACTGCTACCGCCTGACTCCTACACTGCTCCAGCTCTCTGCATGCTTTGTGACTACAGCTCTGCCTGACTGCTACAGCCTGATTCCTACAGTGCTCCAGCTCTCTGCATGCTATGTGACTACAGCTCTGCCTGACTGCTACCGCCTGACTCCTACACTGCTCCAGCTCTCTGCATGCTATGTGACTACAGCTCTGCCTGACTGCTACCGCCTGACTCCTACAGTGCTCCAGCTCTCTGCATGCTATGTGGCTACAGCTCCACCTGACTGCTACCCAGCTTCAGCCTGACTGCTACCCAGCTACAGCTCTCTGCCAGCTATGCAACTACAGCCTGACTCCTACAGTGCTACAGCTCTGTGTGACTGCTACAACTCTCTGCCTTCTACCTTGCTACTCCCTGCCTCCCTGCCACACTGCTACAACTCTACCTGACTGCTACAGCTCCCTGACAATGTCTACGCTGCAGCTACTCTGCCTGACCAGTAGGACTTTCTGAATGTTACACCATGACAGCTTGTAGTGCTCCGCCTGGTCTCTGTGCAGTCACAGCTCTCTGCCTGACCTTTATGCTACCCTCTCCAGCATGTGTCCCCAGTGTCAGCTATTCACATAGCTAGAGAGGCAGACAGCTGGGATGTTGCATGTTAACTCAGTCCCTGTGACAATCTGAGCAAGTGACGCCTTCCCCTCTACTTACCCTTCCGCCGTCCTTGCCGGGAGCTCCTTCTGGGCCTTTCTCACCGACATCACCCTGTGGGAGGAGATCAGAGGGAAGTTACCACCCAGCCGCCAGTACCGCTGAACAATGGATCATGAGCCCCTCCCCCACCCCATCAGCTCAGAGAGGGCAGCAAAGCGATCCCAGGATCCAAGCGATCCCAGAGATCGATCAAGAACCAATGGGGGCCTGGACTGCTTGATTGGCAGATGGTCTTTCATCTGCTATAGGGGATAGAAATGCTTAGAGTCAGGAACCACAGATCATCTAGCCAGATCTCCCGTGTGTTACAGGCCACCCACAGCATCCGGCCCAACAACCGAAAGTAGACCCAGGTATCACAGTCCACTGGAGACTAAGCTATTGCATGCCACAGGTCGGGGGTAGGTGGGACCGAGGTGCACCAATGCCCCTGCCATGGCCAGAAATTGCTTAGAGCTTCCAAATCTCTGATGGAAGCAGCTGATCTTGTGTCCTCCGGTCTATGGATCTGAACTCTGCATTAAGGTCGACATCCCCAAGGCCAAATATATTCATTGCCGGGCAGGGTTCCCTTCCCATATCCCCCCAGCCAGCCCCTTCTTTGCATGAATGTGGCTAGATCCCATAGCTCCACTGAAGTCAACGGGGCCAAGTCCCAGCGTCTATAAATCAGCATCACTACTTTGAAATCATTACGTTTTCCATAGCTCTCACCCGCTGGGAATCCAGCCCTGCGTGTGCACCTGTCTGCCCTGTGCAGTGCCCGACCCCTGAAGTCCCAGGGAAGGCGCAACTTACCCTGTCTCCCTTTGGGCCGGAAATACCAGCTGCTCCTCTCTCACCAGGCATCCCCTGCAGACCGGGGGGACCTTGGGCACCAGTAGGGCCGGATGGACCAGTCGCACCCTAAAGCCAAGGAACACAGCGAGGTCACTGGGTGATGCAGACGGGGCAGGATTGGCTACTACTTCCCGTGGACTGAGCTGCACTAGGATAGCAATCAAGGGAGGCTCAGTGGTCAGCCTGGCCTGCTCTGTCCCGGGCCATGCAAGGCTCTGTCCTGGTGGAACGTTCTCCTAGCGGGCAGACTGGATACTTCTGGGGCCCAGCCTTTTTAAACATGATGCCCACAAAGCCTGCAGCTGCTAAGGTCAGTTTTCCTGCCCCCTTCCCAGGGCAAGAGCTCATCCTGGCAATCGGTATGATGCCACCTCGGGTGGGGCTTGAACTATGGCCCTCTAGAGCGGAAAGCCTGAGCCTCGTATGCCAGAGCTAAAGGACCGACTCTCTTCTCCAGGCTGCAGCAGCAAGGACCGAATCCTTTTCCATGCTCCAGCTACTACAGAGAAACAAAGGGAACCTACCTTGGGTCCATCGGTACCAGGAGTTCCAGGGAGCCCTCGAGGGCCCTGCAGACCTTGTGAACCTGGAGAGCCACGTTCACCCGGGAAGCCACGTTCACCCTGGCATGGAAAGAGACACCGTTAGGGAGAGGTCACAGCTGGGGACTAGTCAGGACAATTAAAGGGCCCAGGCGGTTTTATCACACTCTGCATCTCAGCAATTGTGCCTCATTGCAACAGGGTCGCTCAAAGCTGCCCTGCTGTGACAGGTGGCTGCCACGCTCCACCCCAGAGGTGGCTGCGTATCAGTGCTGGGTGAATGTTCCCTAGCGGCTGCCTGTTAGATGCTTGGGGATCACCTGAAAGATGCTGTAGAAATACCGAGGGGTTAAACAGGGCACCCAAAAGTGGAGGGACCAAAACTGAAAGGTGGCTTTTGACCATTTTGCTGCCAGTGCCCTGGTGGGGACAGTTAGTGGTACAGGGGGTGCTGAGACCATGAACAAGCAGATACATGGCCAAGAATGACAGCACAGTATTCTTGTTCTGCGTTTGTACAGCACCTAGCACCATGCAGCCCTGTTCCATGACTAGGGCTCCTGGGCAGTACTGTAATACACCTAATAATTAATGTACAGCACCGAGCACCATGAGACCCTGGTCCACGACTAAAGCTACTAAGTGATACCATAATACATGGGATATGTAGCAATAATAATGTACAGCACCTAGCACAACAGGGTCCTGATTCATGACAAGGGTTCCAGGACACTACTGTAATATAACTAATAAATGCCGTACAGCACCTAGTGCGATGGGCTCCTGGTCCAGGACAGGGGCTCCTAGGCGCATCCATAACACACCTAATAAATAACCATAACCCGAACTCTGAGCTTCCCGCTTTGCGACCCGAAGGACGAATAGTACTTACTCGGGGACCCACGAGGCCTGGGATGCCAGCTTCACCAGGGACGCCCTATGGAGAGCAAGAAGGGGGAGAAGGCAGTTACACTCCGAGAGGGAGGCTCTCGGGCAAGAGAACTCCTTCCCTCGCCAGAGACGCACCATCCCGTGCAGAGAGAAGATGAGGTTAGGGAACAGACCTACTGCAGGGCCTGCACTCCGCACTTGTGGTACGGCCAGTTTGCCCTGGGAGGGGCTCTGGCTGTCATTTGGTTCGGAGCGGGCGGATGTGCAAATCGGCAGCACTGGGCGAGCGATGGTTGTTTCTGACTAGCAGCTTTCCGACGGTGCGAGGGGACCAGTCTGGCCCTGGTGCACCACACACGCTGTCTCGCTCCCGAGGCGGCTCAGGAAACCCTAGATCAGGCTGACTGCGGGAGGGGGGCATGCGGAGCCTGACAAAGCCCCAAGTTTAGTGACCATCAGGCTTCTTCAGTGACTCAGGCTTTTCCCCGCATGGTGGCTTGAGGCCAGTGGGCTGAACCCCCCTGATCCAGCGCCCGCCCCCGGGCTAAACCTTGCAAAGGGCACTCGGTTGCCAGCTCGCATGGCAGCTCTGTTCATGGCCTGCAGTGAGATGCTAAGGAGGCTCCGGGATGGGGTCTGAACTCACCTGATCTCCTGGCTTGCCACCTTCGCCCGGAGGACCTGGGGGGCCGGGGAGCCCCTGAAAGGAAGCAGTGCAGAGAAGTTAGCCATGATCGCAGGTTTCTCATGTCCTCACTGCATGGTAAACCGGGTCTGTGAGCCCCGGGCCTGTGGACTCAGTGTTTCCAAGCCCGCACTTGAGCATCCACACTGCACTGTATAACCTGGGTTTGCAATTGCTCACACACACACACACACACTCTCTCTCTCCCCACCCCCCCAGGATCTAGGTGCTTGCTGCTTTGTGTGTAGACGGAATGGGGGCTTCCTGAGTTACTGCCCCGGCTTAGTGTGCAGTACAGACAAATCCTCAGTCTCTGGGTTGTGTGGGGCATCTTCAGAGCACGTGTTGGGTGACAAAGGGCCCAGCTGGGACATGTGACATCGGCTCCTGGAAGCAGCCACCCTGCTGGCACTAGGGCTGATGGATGCAGGTACAGACCCCAACGGAGATACTCCAAGCAGGCCAGAGCTCCTGGGGATGGAACTGGGGGGCAGGTATTTACAGGACTGCCCTGACCCCACAATGCAAAAGGGTTAAAAGGCGTCGCTCCTACTCACCTGGAAGCCAGAAGGACCTGGCGAGCCCTGTTCACCCCTCTCGCCAGCAGGCCCCTGCAGAAGGAAAGGAGAACTGTGAGTGTAAACGACACCCAGTCCCGACCCCAGATTTAGGGCCCAATGGAGTGATGCCACCTGTGATAGGACAGGGCTACGGTGCCCGTGATGGGACAGGACACATCATCCATAGAATCATAGAATATCAGGGTTGGAAGGGACCTCAGGAGGTATCTAGTCCAACCCCCTGCTCAAACCAGGACCAATCCCCAACCAGTCCAGAACACCCACCCTGTGTGTTAGCCCTTGAAGCTGGATCTCTGTGATCTGGTTTGTTTTACTTTGATTTGTTCTCTAAACCAGGTTCCCCCTATGTTAGAGCAGCCAAAATAAAAATTTTAACTCAGAGCACCCTCTGGTGGCAACATGTGGGTTCTACATTGCAACCAGGTTCCACTCAGCATCCATCCACCCGTTATTGGGTGAAATGCGGACTGACAACTCACTGACCAGGTGTGGTAGAGGGTCCCAGTGTGGGGAACTGGGAAAGGATCCTCCAGTCTGGTACAGGAACAGTACCCCAGTCTGGGGTCACTGGACAAGGGGCAGGGTCTTCCAGCTTGGAACTGGGAAAGGGGCAGATCCCCCGATCTAGTGTAATGGGGTCTCCCAGTCTGAGCTGCTCTACAGGAAAGAAATCCCAGTCTCTGTGACCAGCAGGCCAATGGGTCAGCCATCCTGCCCAGGTCCATCTCTGTATTGTGGCTAGAGACTAGCCTCACTGATTTCCTTCTGCCCCCCACCCCCTCTTCCTCACGCTGGAAGCAGCAAATACTCACGGCAGGTCCAGGGGGACCAGACGCTCCTGTCTCACCATCTTTGCCAGGAAGACCCTAGAGAGAAAAGAAACCCCCAGGACATTGATCAATGACCCCTTTTTAGCTACCAGACTGTTGTGCTTTTAAAATTCCCTCCTGGGACCTCGTGTTCTTTCTCTATTCCTGTTGCAATGGAATAGGCAGCAGCAGATTTCTCTATCTGTCCATCTATCCAGCTGTCTGTCCATCCAGCTGGGCTCTCACCTTGGCCCCATATCACTAGGGCTTTGTGGTGCACCCACCGAATTCTGAAAAAATCAGACCGCAGCTCCTTGAGAGAGGAAGATGCTGACTTCAAGTCCTGGCTTGGCCTGGCTCAGTCACGTAATCGATCCGGCCCTGTTTCCATCTGTATGATGGGGCTCCCAACGCTGCCCTTGTCAGACATTGATTAAGTGACCCTCCAAAAACAAGATCTCTGCCAGCCAGGGGCAGAACTGGCAGGGAATCTCCCAGGAGCAGTGCAGGGGATCCTGGAGCGGGGGATATTTGAAGCTAGACTGGGGAGCCCCACATTAAAGGGGCAAAGGGGAGCAATCCTGCGCTGCCTCCTGGGAAATGGACTGGCCGGTGTCTGATTCTGGACGTGGGCTGCCTGCAGGGAGGGGTTGGGGGTTTCAGCCTGTGTTGTAATAGAGGGGGGAGGGGAAGATAAACCCACTTACTCTCAGACCAGGGGCGCCAGGCAATCCTTTCTCTCCAGCTTTACCAGCCTCACCCTAGGAGGAGAGAGAACACATGGTGCAATGAACGAGGCCCCGATGTCACCAGAACAGGCTTGGGGATGCGGCAGGTCACCTCCGCTAGCCAGCCCCTGCTTCTCTGCAGCAGCTGCCCAGGCTGACATCAGCGGGAGCGATACAAATGGGGTCCATGGAGCTTGGGTTAGACCAGTCCTGACTCCGCTCCGGCCGATCTGAAGAAACGGCAGCTCCACGGGGCACCTGGCCATGTTGGCGCCAACTGGAGCATTTCCCAGGTTCCTTTGCTTTAGGCCTCTCATCCCTCCTTTGCCTGATGCCTGACTCAGTGGCGAAGCTCACAACAATCTGCCCAGGGCTGTACATGTGTATATGGACTGGAGAGATGGACTGCGAGGGTGCCCATTGCCACTGCAAGAGTCTCCATCCCCCGCGGCCTCACTGGTGCTGTCCCTGGGCCTAGGCTGCCTGGCAGGAGGGGGGCACATGGGGTGGGGTCCCACTTCAGTGTACTTACGTTAGCACCTTTTGGCCCTGGGAAACCCATGACACCAGGCTGCCCACGAGCACCTTGTGGACCCGGTGGGCCCGGGCGACCATCCTCACCAGGGATACCCTGCAGGGAGGCACAGAGGTTGGCACGTTAGTGGACGATCTCCCTCTTGCGCTTTGAGCAGCCCCCACATTCAGCCTTTAGGAACCTGCGGCTTAGTTTGGGCAAGGGCGCTGGAGGTCTCATCAACTATTGGCACAGCTGCCAACGGTGCCAAGGGCTTTGTTCACCCCTGGCAAAGCGCTGAGTTGAGGCTGTTCTGTTTTCTGTGCTAGGAGGCCCTGCCCATCCCAGGAGGGGAGCACCCTGCCAGGGGGCATTCGGAAAGTCCCACGATCACCCACCACTCAGCCACGTTTCCTGTAACACATGGCTTAAGTGCTTCTCACCCCAAAAAAACTGTGCCCCCCCAGCACCCCAAAGCACAGAACCCACCCAATATCTCCACCCCAATCACAGCCCCAACCCAGCACCCCCAAAGCACAGCACCCACCCAAGATCCCCTCCCCAATCACAGCCCCCACTCAGCACCCCCAAAGCACAGCCCCCACCCAATATCCCCACGCCAATCACAGCCCCCACCCAGCACTCCCCAAAGCACAGCACCCACCCAATATCCCCTCCTCAATCACAGCCCTCACCCAGCACTCCCCAAAGCACAGCACCCACCCAATATCCCCACCCCAATCACAGTACTCACTCAATATCCCCTCCCCAATCACAGCACCCACCCAGCACCCCCCAAAGCATGGCATCCCCTCAAGATCCCCTCCCCAATCACAGCCCCCACCCAGCACCCCCAAAATTCCCTCCCAAATCTCAATGCCCACCCAATATCCCCCCAAATCATAGCCACGCTCTCTCAGTGCCCCTCCGAGCCCCACCCAGGAAGGAACAGGAGTCTCACTTACAGTCGGACCGACTTTGCCTTGAGGACCAGCATCACCAGGGCGCCCAGTGAGACCCTGGTGGAAAGAAGGAGGCAGGGAGTTAGGACTTTCCCGCGGGTCCCTGCTCTAGCTCTGCTCTGTGCTGGTTGCTCCTGCTTGTTTGCTGGCACTCAGGAGACACTGAAATGGCTGGTCAGTTTCCCCGTGTCTTTGGAGGAGGGGATGCCTCTGCTGCACCCTACACACAGGGCCCTGATCTCAGCTGGGGCAGGGACCCTCTCTCCCTGTGTGTCTGTGCAGCACCTGGCACAATGGGGCCCTGATCTCAGCTAGGACAGAGACCGTCTCTCCGTGTGTGTCTGTGCAGCGCCTGGTACCATGGGGACCCTGATCTCAGCTAGGACAGAGACCGTCTCTCACTGTGTCTCTGTGCAGCGCCTGGCACCATGGGGGCCCTGATCTCAGCTAGGACAGAGACCGTCTCTCCCTGTGTGTCTGTGCAGCGCCTGGCACCATGGGGGCCTTGATCTGTTAGGGTCTCTGGGTGCTACTGGAATACAAAGGAAAAGAAGGGAGCCTTTGTCATGCCTAGAGGAATCCAGATGCAGGAATTATTCTCACTGCGGGGGAGGGGAGGCGTGTGATTCTCAGTGGGGAGTGGGAATTCCTCACTGGGGCGGGATGCTTTGAATACAGTGAATATTCAGTGTCGAGGATCTGCCCCTATATGATTCAGCCTCGCTGGGTCACATCACCAGCCGGGGGACCCCAGCAGCGGCCCCTTACCCTGGAGTCTGGCAGGGAGGGCTCAGCACTGTTTGAGCGCCCCCTATCGCTGGGCTGCAGGGCTGCACGTGGAAGGGGAGCAGTGGCACCCAGGTTGCTGTGGTTGGGGCCACCTGCTGGCGCCTCGGGAGAGCTCAATGTGCAGAAGATGGGATATCGGTGATAAACCGCTGGCTAACAAAGGTCTGGGATTTCAGTGACAGGCTCCTTCTGGTTTTGACAATACCTGCAATACCCAACACTGGGAAACGTGGCTGCGTATCTGCAAGGGGCAGGGGGCCAGCACCGAAACCCAGCTCTCGACATCCCGCCCACCCAAAGTCTTATTCAGGCCCACTGACAGCCAGTGCTTCCCCTCACTGGTACCCACATGGCGTCTCCTGCTTAGACTCTGGCTGAAGGGCACACAGCTGGCATTCCTCGCAGCACCACATGCCAGCCTTGTGGGTGGGTCACTCGCAGAGTGATGCCTTGGGTTCTCTGGAGGCAGGCGAGATGCATTGGAAGTCAGGGTTCCATCTCTGCTTCCCCCCCACCCCAAAAAAAAACCCATTGCTTTCTCTAAACATCTTAACCCTTTCAGTCCCAGTTGTCAAGGCCAAGCTTGGCTGGGAGCCGATGCCATCTCCCCTTCATTCTCACCCTAGCGCCAGGCAGGCCAGGTTCTCCAGGACGTCCAGGATCACCAGTGGCTCCTTTAGGCCCCCCAAGGCCAGCGGGACCACGCTCGCCAGGGGCACCCTGTCCGGAGATAAGGAAGACATGCATGTTAGCCAACTCAGTTCTAGGGGGCACCCAGGGGCTGGAGGCTGCACCACAACCAGTCTGGCTAGGGACAGGTGAGGCTGACATGTCATCGCTAAGAGCCCCAATCTGGCTCACACTGAAATCAACGTGACTAAGGCTGCTGAGCATTGGGTTGACCCCTGTAAAAAGGTGGGGGGGACTTTAAGGACTGGGGTGGGAACTCCTCTAAGCCAGCCCAATCCAGCCTCAAAAGATACGTGGGAGACAGGAGACATGGGCAATGGACAGATCTCACGCTATCCCTGTAGTCTCCAACCCCCTCTCCTCTCACCAGGAGAGCAGGGCAGGCTGGGAAATGCAGTTCACTGGTGCAGCCCTGTGGCAATCCCACCTGGGGGCAAGGCATGCTGGGAAAGAAGGGACATATATAAACCACGGCTGAGAGAAGGCAGGAAGTTGGCTCTCTCCGGACAGAGCCCAGTGCCTTATATTAGGGTCACCTTATTTTTGCTCAGGAACGGCTCTGGGGGCAGATGTTGCTGAGCTGACCCGAGGAGTCATGCAGACAGTCGAATGGGCCTCCTCCTGGGTGGATTGCACTAGACCCCAGGACACGAGATGTTCTTCCACCAATAAATTTCCCCAGGTGCAGCCTCTCCCAGGACAGTAAGATGCCTAGGCTGAGTCTATGGCAGGCAACCTAGATCATTTGCTACCCCCGTGGTCCACTCACGGAACGGGGCAGTGGTTTCACTCACCTTGGGCCCAGCGAGACCATCCTGACCTGGGAAGCCGCGGTTTCCAGGAGAGCCCTAGGAAGGAGGAGACGACAAGGGTGGCATCAAGGTATTAGGTACCACTACGCTCCCTCCACTAGTTTCCCGGCACTGTACAGGCCAAGGAGATGGATGATCTCAGCAGTCCCCACCCCAAGCCAAAGACCTGTAGCTGAGGTCACTCTGAATTGGGAGTCCAGGGCTCGCACTGGGGTGGGTGTTACACTGCGAGCGAGTCCCACATGGCAGACACGCCATGAATGCCGGGGACTTGCACCATGATGGGCTCACATCATGGGGCTGCCGATCCCGCAGCTCCCCCCGGGTGGCCTTTACACCCTGAGTACCAGGGATCCTGCCACCCGGGCCATTGCCCCATGCATCCCAGGGCTCGTGCCGTGGTGGCCATCACCAGCTTTCTGTCCCGTGCCAGGCTGCCAAGTGTGGTGATGCCACCAGCGTGGAAGCATGATGCTGACGGCACTTACTCTCTCTCCAGGGGGTCCGACAGGCCCAGCAGCACCGGGCTCACCACGGCCACCTCTCTTGCCTTCCTCGCCAGCTGGGCCAGGTGCTCCCTGTGGCCCTGCGGGGCCCTGTGGGGGGACACAAGGAGAGCATGCATTAGGCTTCCCCACCCTCTCACCTGCAGCCTAGGAAAGTGCAAGGGGCCTTCCTGTGCCAGCCACTGAGGTACATGGCCTCTATCATCTACCAGATGAGGCATATGCCTTGCAGGCAGGCAGTGTGGTCTAGTGGGTAGGGTCTGGCCCTTGAAGCCAAGTGATGAGGGTTCTATTCCCAGCTCTGCTGTGTGACTTTGGGCAAGTGGCATCCATTTCCTCTACTAACCTCTGTCTGGGTCATTCTGACTGCAAGCTCCTGCAGGGCAGGAACTGCCTGTACAGCCCCTAGCACCATGAGGTTCTGATCTCAGAAAGAGCCTCTCAGAGTTTTTTTAATAATAGCGACGTAGAAGGAACCCTGGCCAGATCCACCCTTCAGGACACTGTCCCCCTCTGGGAGATGTAAACAGGGGCACAACACTGTTCTGAACTGTTTGTGACAGCCCATCAGCACAAGGGTCCTGCATGGGGGGACAGATCCTGTGCTGGTATAAATCAGCTGTAGCTCCTCAAAAGTCAGAGCTGAGCTGATTTACATCAGTGGAAGATCTGGCCCCATTGTATTCAGGCTGGTTAATGGAGTGGTGAGAATGTTCTGGGAGGCAGAGGCTGAATGCAACAGGGGGGCTATTGTTTGTCTTCCCTGAGCTAAGCGAGAGGGCCCTGCAGGGCTTGCTAGCCAAGGGGCCAGTTAAGGGAAAAGGCTCATTAACTGTGGGAGAGACTCTCTTCTGCAAAGTGTGCCATGAAGCAGGGAACAGGTGCACGAGGGAATGAGGGTTACCCCAGTGTGGCCAAGGGATGAGATTCAAACTACGCCCTGGGGAGGCAGTGCAGCCTAGTGGCTAGAGCCCTGGACTGGAACTCAGGAGACTGGATTCTGTTCCGGGCTCTGCCAGTGACTTTAGGTAACACCTTTCCTCTCTGTTTCCTCCTGCACTGGTTAGGTCATCGGTTCTTTGGGGCAGTATCTGTCACTCACTATGTTAACTGAGTGTCTACAGGCGAGACTAGGTCAGGACGTATGCTGTACATTGCTGCTCAGGGCTTGGGAGGAGAAGGTCGTCATTCTGTGCTCAACGCCTGAGAGTCCTGCCCAGAGGACCCTCAGGGCGTGTGCTGGAGAGTGACGTCCAAGGGGCATCTGCGCGGGCACAACTGCCCACCGCTAGGTTCGCGCTGGATGGCCCATGACTGTAGATCATAAGAATTCTTCAGACCATAGATCACATTTGAGCTGGTTTGCTGGATACTCACAGATTCCCCTTTGGGGCCTTGTTCGCCTTTGAAGCCTGCAATGCCAGGGTCTCCCTGCAGAGAAAGAGAGAGCTCATTACTCATCGTCCCACATGCCCTCCAGGTACGAACGCTGCACAGGTGCGGATTTCCAAGGGAGCGGGGTTTGCACACCCTGAAATATCCGATGGCGTACGCTGATCCCTCTCCCCAGGGCACATGGCAGGGGGAGGGGGCTTTGGGGCACATGGCCTGGGACAGCAGCCCAGGGCAGAATTTGTGGCAAAGGGAAGGGTAAGAGGCATCCCATGCAGTGTCTGGCATGGGGGATAGGAGACCACATCAGGTGGAATCTGCAGTATGTGAGAGGGGAAGGCGGCAGCGGGAGGAGAATGTGGCCCGGGGGGAGGTTGTGGCAGGGCTGCCCAGAGGATTGAGCGGGCCTGGGGCAAAGCAATTTCGGGGGGCACTTCCATAAAAAAAAGGTTGCAATACTATAGAATACTATATTTTTGTGGGGGTCCCTCTGGGGCCCGGGGTCTGGAGCAAATTGCCTCACTTGCCCCCCCCCCCCCCCGGGCGGCCTTGGGTTGTGGCATGTGCATGGGGGTCAGCACCAGGGAGAAGCTGTTGGTGGGAGGGGTTAACACTGGGGGGAGGCAACACCAGGGGGAGGCTGAGGTGTGTATGTGGGGGGGTCAGCACTAGGGGGAGGCTGAGGTGTCGGGGCAGGAGTCAGCACCGGAGGGAGGCTGTGGTATTGGGGGAATTGGCACTGGGGGGAGTCTGTGGCATCGTGGGGAGGGGTCAGCACTAGGGGGGAGGCTGTGGTGTCTGGGGGTTGGCACAGGGGGAGGCTGTGGTGTCAGGGGAGTCGGCACCTGGGGGGAGGCTGTGGCATCGGGTGGCACCAAGGGGAAGCTGTGGCGTCAGGGCGGGGGTTGGCACCAAGAGGAGGCTGTGGCATCGGGTGGGGGTCGGCACCGAGGGGGAGGCTGTGGCGTTGGGGCAGGGGGATGCTGCGGCGTCGGGGCAGGGGGATGCTGTGGCATCGGGGCGGGGGTCGGCACTGCTGGGGGGACGCTGTGGTGTATGGAAGGGGGACGCAGTGTTTCTTTGCACTCTGTGAACACGTCCCCTGTAACCGACATGCTCCCCCAGGTTCTTACCGTCTGACCTTTGGGACCCAGAGGCCCGGTTGCACCTTGAGGCCCGGGAGGCCCACGTGGCCCAGGGAAGCCAGGGGCACCAGCAATTCCAGGAGCGCCCTGTTGACAGCACAGAGGAGGCTGCGGTCAGGATGTACAAGCAAAGGGTCTGGCCGTCCCCTCGCCCCCCCTTTGCTGGAAAATCCACCACCTCCCTCGGCTCAGCACATCCATATGGCATTAATTCCCACGGCAGGGGGCGGATGTACCTGCTGAGCTGGGCCAAGGTAACTCGTAACCCGTCCCCCCTTTGCTCTGTCCACCCCACTGAATTCAAGCTCCGTCCACCCTACTGAATTCCCCACTTCTCTTTGGGCGTCAAGGCCAAGTCCTACTCACAGCTGATCCTTTAGCGCCAGGGATGCCGTCAGTTCCAGGGTTACCCTAGAAGCAAGGAGAAGGTCAATGAGCAACTAGCAAATCCCCTTCCAGTGGGCCAGGGAGATCCTATGAGGTGTCCGGGGGAGCTGTTGTATGTTCCACCAAAGAAACAAGAGCGAACTCAGCAAGGGGAGAATTACTCGACAAATTCCCCTCTGGGAAAACGCTAAGAGGGGTGTGACTAAGGCTAACGCCCTGCAGGGACTGGTGTCAATTGGACTAACAGCTGGAGGGGGGCCGTAGCAAGCCCTGCTAGACTGCAGCTGCAGCAGGAGAAGGGCAGGGTTAAATATATACTGAGGGACAGTTCGGGTAATGGAACCCGCTAGGAAAGGAAGCTGGATCTAGATTCCAGTCGATCAGGCATGGTTGATGGTGGGAGGGGTGGCTCTTGCCACAATGCAGGGGGAAGAGATCAGGGATGCTAACGGAGGAGGAAGGATGGCCTAGTGGATAGTGCTCTTCCTGTGTCACCTTGTGCCAGCCAGCTAGGCCCAGATCCTCAAAGGTATTTAGGCTCCTAACTCCCTTTGATCTGGGTGGGAATTAGGGACCTAAACATCTTTGAGGATCTGGGCCTTCAAGTCCAGTGTGCCTCAGTTTCCCCACTGGTAAAATGAGGTTAATACTCCCCGTAGTATCACTCATGGTGGGAGTGGGCATGAGGCCGAATGAGACTGGCTGACTGGGACAGGAGAAGAGATACCACACCAGAAGGAGGTCGTGTTTGGAGGCATTAAACTGGGCGGGGACCCTGTGCTCCTGAGGGACAGGAATTCTTCAGGTAACTCATCACCTGGGTGGGTTTCTCCTTCCTCTGTGACTATAGCCCTGCCCCCCCCGGAAGGCTTGGGGGCAATTAAGCACAAGAGCCCCCCAGGCTAGACCCCTCCTCTACCATGGCAGAAAGGGGCAAGTTACTTACGGGTGCCCCTGAAGGTCCGGGGGAGCCGGGAGTGCCAGATTCACCTCTGGGGCCTTGGGCACCCTCAGGGCCTCGAGCACCAGTGGGGCCAGCTTCCCCCTGTGAAGGGAAAAGGAAAAGGGATGAGGAGAGCAGAATCCCACAGCGGAGAGGCAAGGCCTACATGCCATCCTGTTTGAACCACCCTGGCCCGGGAGGCTTCCGCGTGGATGGGGCTAGATGCTCTGTCCAGTTAAAAAGTGGAACAGCCTATAAACAGGAGTGGTAGCGTGGTTTAGCGGGTGATGTCTCTATGCCTGACTCCTGCCACTGACGGGTTGAGTGACCCTGTGCAGGTCACTTTCCCCTCCTACCCTTGGTCTACGTAGACTGTGAGCTCATCTGGGCAGGGTCTGTTTGTGCAGTTCCCAGCAAGCGGTGGTCTGATCTCAGTGGGGTGTCTATATACTTCCCAGCCTCGTCTCTCCGGTCACTCCAGTCACTCACGATACAGCAGCCCAGGGGGCGGTGAATGTCGGTGAACCTTTCTAAGGAGATGCCAATGCAGGAAGGAATCCTCCTCCCAGCACCAGTACTTATGAGTGGCTTTCCTCTGTCTCTTTCGGAGGATTTGGGGCCACGATTTTCCAAAGTGGCTGGTGATTTCGGGGACCCCAACTGGAGACCCCGATCAAGAAACCTGATTTCCAGCAAGTACTGAGGGACCTGCCCTTGGAAACCTAGGCCTCTTTAGGGGATTTCACACCAGGCAGACAAAATCGCTACATTTCTGGAAGATTGCTAAGATTTTGGAAAATCGCAGCCTTCCTCCACACATCCCTTGAGCCTGCATTAGCCAGTCCCAACCTGCCACCGGGACAGCTTTGCTTTTACTTGGGGATTTACTGATTTTTTTCAATAAATTCTCTCCTCTTGGGATTAAAAGACCCGGAGCTGAATAAACAAACTTCAAACGCAGCTCTCCGCTCTCATCCGCCCCCCAACTGCATCGGGGAGGGGGAGATCATATGTCTTTCAATCTCCGTCGACGATCCCGCGCTGCTGCTCATAATGAGGATGATTATTACTGAACTGCCATTGTCTGCCTCTCCGTGACCGCATCGCCATGGTGCCCTGTGCTGTCTGGTAACTGAGGAAATCAGCCCTCGGTGAGAATAGCAGCCAGGAGCCAAATGCCACGTCTCCCAGCCAGACTCCTGCAGGGGGGAATTCCCAGGGAGATATCCCTCCTGATCTCCCAGGTCTCCCATGCATCTGATTAAAGAAATCACCAGGCTGGGACATGTGGGGGGAGGAGATAGGACTTATGGGGGTGCCCCTGGATGGGATGGAGGTGGCATTGGGAAATCTGGAGGGCAAGGGCTGCCTCCTTTCAGATTGTTCTGGCCCTCTGGGTGGTCATTTTTCAGCTGGATGCTTTGCCTCGGTTTTGCTGACTCTTTATTTGTTTAACCAGGGGCTCGATCCTGAGCCAGCAAAGCCGTTAAACACGAGATTCCCTATAAACCCGTGACTGGGTCCCGTTGGAGTTAATGCGATTGCCGCACATGCTCAAAGCAAAGTGCGAATTCTGCTGGTTCAGGGACGGAGCGCTCAGCATTTTCCAGGGTCGAGCCCCC
The DNA here is from genome assembly GCF_007399415.2 of Gopherus evgoodei. Taxonomy (NCBI): domain Eukaryota; kingdom Metazoa; phylum Chordata; order Testudines; family Testudinidae; genus Gopherus; species Gopherus evgoodei. The sequence goes on from NC_044324.1 coordinate 2,349,507, forward strand.
GGGGCAGCCCTGTTTACTCCCTAGCCTCACCTGCCCTTTTTCTCTCCCTCACTCTGTTTTTTCTTCTCCTCTTTCTCCTGCTCCCTCTCCTTATCTCTCTCTTTCCCACTCTTTCTTCTTCCTTTTTTCTCCTTCTTTTCCCATTTTTTTCTCTCCCTTTCTTTGTCTCTCTTCTCACTCATTCTTTCTTTTTCATTCAGTTTCTCTTCCATTTTCTTTCTCTCTTCTCACTCTTCCTTCCTTTCTTTCTGACATTTCCCCCCATCTTTTCTCTCTCTTTCTCATTCATTCGTTCTGTGATTCACTCTCCTCCCATTTTCTTTCTTTCTTTCTCTTTCTTTCACACTCACTCCTTCTCACCCCATCTTTGCTCACTGCTCCAGCAGGTGACCCTGAAAATACATGTCAGGCTGGAGGTGAGCAAGGGAACTGAAGCGCGCAGTGGATTTTCACTGATGTTTGCAAAAAGGCCGGGGAAGGGCATTTCTGGCCAGCTCCGCACTCAGCTGCGTGAGCAGTGTTTGCCGGAGACTCATCACCTACCTTAGAGCCTGGGCCGCCAGGGAATCCAGGAGCTCCAGAGGGGCCGACAGGTCCCTGGGCAGAGAGAAACAGAAGTTAGAGTCGGCCCACAAGGAAAAGCAGCAAAGTCCCAATTCAAAGATCAGGCAGGATGCAGCCATTTGGGGACGGTGGGTGTACTGAAGCTCACAAAGGCACAGATAAAAGGGTTCCTTATCGGGTCGGGAGAGGTGGGGCGTGTTGCATGGTTCCCAGAGGGTTAAAATCTAAACCAGAGGGCCATGAGCGGGGAGCTCCAGGGGAAGGAGTCAGGACAGCTGTGTAGCATGGTCTAGACAGGTGGGCCTCGCAGGGGCAATACCAAGAGAAGTGTGCCAGACATTGGGGTATGCACCAGCCCAGAGCTAGCTGCAATCAGTCCCTACCCCTTAGCAGCACAAGTGCAGCAGACTAGTGACTATCTCCCGGCGGGGGAACTGTCACAGGGGGCTCTCATCCTATAGCTCATGCGCACACATTGCTGGGGACCTGCACAGAACACGGTGAGCACCACTGGAGGGCTCACTAACTATTTAAGGGGATACCATCCAATTCCTGTACTCTGCTGGGGGAAAGGTGGGTGGGTAATTGCTGGAGGGAGTGCATGTGTGTGATGTTTTCTGTCTTATTAAGGGCGGGTGAGTTCTTTGGGACAGGCCCCAGTGTTTTGTTCTGTGTTTGTCCAGGGCCTGGCACAACGGGACCCTGGGGCCAGGGCTGAGAGATGCTACCACAATACAAACAATAAATAATAACTAGCGCTCCCGCGCTTAGGATGTGATGTGGAGGAAGCCCAGGGTACACGGGCCAGGGCCCATTTTAAAAAATATTTCCGACCATCTAAAACCACACACCATGAGAAGGTTTTCAGCAAAACCTTCCTGTGCAAAGACTGTCATTTTAGAAGATGTCATATACAGAAATCAAAGTACTTACAGGGGGGCCAGCGGGGCCAGGGAGACCATCGTTGCCACGAGCACCCTGTGGAAGCAAGGCAACTGGAGTCAAAAGAGAGAGCCTCCTTAAGAAGTGACATGACATGGGACTAGCTAACAGGTAAGACAGTGTGGTCTAGTGGGTAATGCACTAGACTGGGACTCGGGAGACCTGGTTTTTGTCCTCACCTCTGCCAGTAACCTTGGGTCAGTCGTTTCCCCTTGATTTTTTTTTTCCTGCTTACATAGTTAGTTCTTTGGGGCAAGGAGTGTCTCTTGCTTATGCTTGTACAGCACCCAGCAAGGTGGGGCCCTGATCTCAGCTGGGTCCTTCTTAATAAGAGGGTGACAGCAACCAGCATCGCGTTACTCTGCTGGTCCAGACAATATCTGCTTAGGGGATGTGGGTGCAAAGAGGGCAGGGATTAGCCAACAGGTCGCACAAGTTCCTAAGTCAAGTTCCCCTCTAGTGTCAATCCGTCGGTTTAAACGGCGCAGGACTGAATCTGGCTCTTTAGATTTTAAAAGAAGGGTGGTGATAGGCTGTGACTCCTTTCCAGGTAAAGCTCTGAGGGCAGATGCAGAAAGCAGGAGGGATTTTTGCAAGCCACTGGGGGCTGTTGCACTGGCGCAGCGAGGACAGTATAGGTTTAACATTCTGTCTCCACGTGGGCTGGCATCCTAAGCTACGGCCCCAGGAGGCGCTGTGTAGGAACTCCCACCGGCAAAGCATTCCTTCCTTCACCAGTGTATTCTAAATACGGAGTAGAAGTCAGCGGGGCCAGTTAACACCGTTCCATTGAAGTCCGGGGACCAGCTGCCCAGCTTGTGTAAATCCGCTGTAGTTCCATCCAAGGCAGTGGAGACGCACCAGTTTACACCAGTTGAGGATTTGAAGTTGCTCTTTGACACTCAGCGGGCCTGATTCTGGTTCCACCTCGACCAGTGTTGGCACACTGCAGTCTCTCCACTGACTTCTGTAGAATTACTCCTGATTCTCAGCATCTGGCCTGTCTACCTCAAACAGGGCTAGTCCGAGCAGGGATTTCAGCATCCCCCTGCAAGCCGCTAGTCCGCAGTGAAGCACACGACCGAGTAGCCGAGCAGCCATTGTTCCTCTCCTGCACCAGGCGGCCGCTGAGAAAGCGCCAGACACACTACAGAGGAGCAGTAAAGGGAGCCGTCCTGATCTTGGAGTAATCCACTGCCGCTGACGGCTTGACATCAAGCGCGCACGGAGAGCGGAATCAGGCTTTTGATGTGTCTGGATAGCAGCTGTGCTGTGCTTAAATAGGTAGCTGAAAAAGTATCCGCACAGCCTTGCCGTGAGGAATTCATTACCCAGAAGAAAGGGGGGCATAAGAAGGAAATGAGATGAAAGCCTGTAATGCCGGGAAACAGTTCTTCAGACTTAGATCTGCTTTACTAGGCCACGGAGCGAAGTCCCAGGGGAAGCAGGAGGAGCCCTGGGCTGGACAAAAGCCCTTTATTGTGAAAAACATCCCCGTGTCAGCTGGGTGCTGGGGACTGGACTGCGGATGTGGGCCCAGGTAGCTCTTTCCAGTCTGGCTCTGTGGGTCTGTAGATGTAGCAAACCAACCCTCCTGAGGATCTAGAATTGCCAGTCCGAAACATTGAGCTGTCGAGAGTCAGGCCTCAAAAAGATGAGATTGGCTTAAAAATATTAATTCTGGGCCTTTTCCTTTGTCTTCCAGTTTATTTTGCACTGGGATCATGTTTTTAAGCTTTTCTTTGCAACCATGCTGGCTAGAATCGTGCTGCTTTTTTTAAAGTGAAAGCTAAGCTTCTCTCATATTCCCATGACTCCAGTAGCTGGGGCTTTCAGAAAACCACAAAATATCACAATGAAATCGCCAGAGTTGGCAACACAGAGATTGTCAGCGAAGGCTGACGCAGCCCGGGCTGTGTCCTGGGTACCAAAGTCTCAGTTCACACTGATGCTGAATTCCACACCAGCCTGGATTGGCCATGCTTGGATGGTTTATGTTACAGACCTCGGTGTAATGTTGACACTAACAGATGCCAGCAACAGCTCTTTCAAAGATGCATGTGGCCTGCCAGGAGGCAGCTGCCCTCAGGGAAACTTTGGCCCAGGCCCTCAAAGGTATTTAGGCACTTAACTCCCATCGGGCTGAGGCTATCAGGGGGGATGGCAGGGCCTCAGGGCTCCACCATGTTCACCCACCCTTATCAGTATGATACCACAAGTATCTTCCGCGGCTCTTCATCGGCTTCAAGGCGCTCAACAGGCGCCTTGCAGGAATCAGGGGTTGGGGCCAAAATCTCTTGCCGAACTTCCCAGCCATTCCAGGAGTTTTCATGTGCTGCTCAGCAAATGGGGTGGGGGGATTTTATGCTACACTATGTTACCAGCTGACAGCTGGAAGCTGTAGGAAACTTGTCCAGGCACAACGGGCCTTCCAGGTATTGCACTGAGTGCCTGAACCTACACGGATCACCTGTAGCTACGCCTCTTCCATGCGACACAGAGAGCACCTGTATCTGCAGCTTAGCTAGGCAACACACCTACTGCTTTCCTATGCAACGCTCAGATCTGCTAAACAATCCACAGAGCACCACAGAGATCTGCTAAACAATCCACAGAGCACCTCCAGTTTTTCTATGCAACACAGTGAGCTCCTGTATCGGCCTTTGATAATCACTGCACAGGGTGCCTGTCCCTAAACGTTTCCTAATTATGCAGAGTTTTTCCAAAGCCAGGTTCCTGTGCCTGACCACTTCCACTGCAGATCAAGGGCCTGCTTCCCTCTCGTACTGCGATAGCTCTCGAGCACATTTAATTACCTAAGGGACAGAACTTTACTCTTCTTACCATGCTGAAAATGGAGCTCAACCTTGCTGTGTTGCTCAGGAGAGAATTCACGCCCCCCAGTGCCATAGTTAAGCTCACTTAGCTTCCCAGGGCTTCGCTGGGTGTCTCGGCTTTGCCCTAGGACCTCTGCCCAGGGCAGAGTTTCATACTCCAGGCAGGGATCCGCTCCACACGGCACAATATACCCACAACCTTGAAGAAGACAGCACCTCCCTGTAGCCTGCATGCAGAGGGCCTGCATCAGCTGCCCAGGGAGATGTCAGGGTCAGTCATGTCAGGCAGACATGGTGCTCGGCCAGGAGCTGAAGCGTTGGGAGGGCTCATTAGCAGCTCTCAGTGGAGCCAGGGAAGAGTTACCCACGACTGAGGGATGTTAGGGGCCTATCTTGCAGCGGCTTTTAATGAGATTTGGGTGCATAATCTCTTAGGTCCATTGAAAACATCAGTTTATGTAGCTCTGAAGGACATTCATAGAATCATAGACTATCAGGGTTGGAAGGGACCTCAGGAGGTCATCTAGTCCAACCCCCTGCTCAAAGCAGGACCAATCCCCAACTAAATCATCCCAGCCAGGGCTTTGTCAAGCCAGGCCTTAAAATCCTCTAAGGAAGGAGATTCCACCACCTCCCTAGGTAACCCATTCCAGTGCTTCACCACCCTCCTAGTGAAATAGTGTTTCCTAACATCCAACCTAGACTTCCCCCACTGCAACCTGAGACCATTGCTCCTTGTTCTGTCATCTGCCACCACTGAGAACAGTTTAGATCAGAGGTCCCCAGTGCGGTGCCCACAGGTGCCATGGCACCCGCCAGGGCATTTATGTGCGCCCGCCTACTGGCCGCCAGACAAGCAGCCACAGAAATGCCGCCGAGAAGCAGCTGCCGCTGAAATGCTGCTGCTTTTCGGTGGCATTTCGGCGGCAACGCCTCTTGATGACACTGCTTCTCGGTGGCATTTCAGCAGCCACGTGTCTGGTGGCCACGGTCCTCGGCAGTTAATCATTTGGCGCCCACCACACGGAAAGGTTGGGGACCCCTGGTCTAGAGCCATCCTCTTTGGAACCCCCTTTCAGGAAGCTGAAAGCAGCTATCAAATCCGCCCTCATTCTTCTCTTCTGCAGACTAAATAATCCCAGTTCCCTCATCCTCTCCTCATAAGTCATGTGCTCCAGCTCCCTAATTATTTTCAATGGCCTCCGCTGGACTCTTTCCAATTTTTCCACATCCTTCTAGTAGTGTGAGGCCCCTCCAGTCAGTTGCAATCTAATGGGAGTCGCTTTGGTGAAGCACACGCAGCCTGAGGCAACCCAGTGCATCTTCTTGTTGCAAACCAGGAGCCCCGACACAATCTGACATTACACAGGGCACTAATGCCAGCTGTGCAGCAAGGTGCTTCCTAGTGCATGTCCCAGCACTACCTCCTGCACCTTACTGCACCACAATGCATATGTCCCTGCGCTGACTCCTGCAGCACACTGGAGCACAATGCAGAGCCCTGTGCTGACTCCTGCACCTCACTGCATCACAATGCATATGTCCCTGCGCTGACTCCTGCACCTCACTGCATCACAATGCATGTCCCTGCGCTGACTCCTGCACCTCACTGCATCACAATGCATATGTCCCTGCACTAACTCCTGCACCTCACTGCATCGCAATGCATGTCCCTGCGCTGACTCCTGCACCTCACTGCACAATGCATATGTCCCTGCGCTGACTCCTGCAGCTCACTGGAGCACAATGCAGAGCCCTGCGCTGACTCCTGCATCTCACTGCATCACAATGCATATGTCCCTGCGCTGATCCTGCACCTCACTGCACAATGCATATGTCCCTGCACTGACTCCTGCAGCACACTGGAGCACAATGCATATGTCCCTGTGCTGACTCCTGCACCTCACTGCACCACAATGCATATGTCCTTGCGCTGACTCCTGCACCTCACTGCACAATGCATATGTCCCTACACTGACTCCTGCACCTCACTGCACCATAATGCATATGTCCTTGCGCTGACTCCTGCACCTCACTGCACAATGCATATGTCCCTGCACTGACTCCTGCAGCTCACTGCAGTACAATGCATATGTCCCTGTGCTGACTCCTGCACCTCACTGCACCACAATGCATATGTCCCTGTGCTGACTCCTGCAGCACACTGGAGCACAATGCAGAGCCCTGCGCTGACTCCTGCACCTTACTGCACCACAATGCATATGTCCCTGTGCTGATTCCTGCACCTCACTGCACCACAATGCATATGTCCCTGCGCTGACTCCTGCACCTCACTGCACAATGCATATGTCCCTGCACTGACTCCTGCAGCTCACTGCAGTACAATGCATATGTCCCTGCGCTGACTCCTGCACCTCACTGCACCACAATGCATATGTCCCTGTGCTGACTCCTGCAGCACACTGGAGCACAATGCAGAGCCCTGCGCTGACTCCTGCACCACAGTGCATATGTCCCTGTGCTGATTCCTTCACCTCACTGCACCACAATGCATATGTCCCTGCGCTGACTCCTGCACCTCACTGCAGTACAATGCATATGTCCCTGCGCTGACTCCTGCACCTCACTGCAGTGCAATGCATATGTCCCTGCGCTGACTCCTGCACCTCACTGCAGTGCAATGCATATGTCCCTGCGCTGACTCCTCCTGCACCTCACTGCACCACAATGCATATGTCCCTGCGCTGACTCCTGCAGCTCACTGCAGAGCAATGCATGTCCCTGCGCTGACTGCTGCAGCTCAGCATAGCACAATGCAGGTTCCTCTGCTGATTCCTGTAGCCTGATGCACCCCCTGCACTCTGTCCTGCAGCCAGATGCAGCCTGATGAACTCTTAATTTCTGCAGCCCAGTGCATGTCTCTGCACTCTCTCCTGCAGCCCTTGCAGCCTAGTTCTGGTCACTGTGAGGCAGGAAGGCCAATGCAACACAACTCGTTGCCCCGCTGTAATACGATCTGAGGCAATGCAGCACATGCCTTCACTGGGCGGCCTGAACCCAGCACAGCAAACAAGCAAAGCAAGCAGTGGGATGCAACTCACTGCAGGACAGCATGATTCACGGGGCAATGCACTGCATAAAGCCCACACTCATCGCTAGTCCACAGAAGACAGTATTCCCTCCCTGCTGTAAATTGGTCTCTGCCAGGACAAATCCTTGCAACGGGATTGTCCTTAATATTTGCAAAGCCCCAAGCTGCCAGAAGGGGGTGGAAATTCACCAATGAATTGCCTGTGATGAGGGAGAAACCATCCCTTGGGAGGGAGATCAGGCCAGCTTGCTGTTTGCAGATCTTGCTTAGGGGGCCTGACTCCCACTGGCTACAAGCTTGCACAGCCCTGTTGCTCCAATTGCCTGTGAATTTTAATGGGAACCAGCCATCCAAATCCCCACTAAGTGACTGAAAATCTCAGCCTTAACAACTGCTTAGGACCAAGATGCCAGCTGTGTAACTGGACTTTACTGGGAATCCTCTCACTCTTGAGCAGGGGTGGGCAAACTACGGCCCATGGGCTGGATCTGGCCCATAAGCCGTTTTAAGCTGGCCTCCGAGCTCTCGCTGGGGAGCTCGGTCGCGGGCTGCACCATGCAGCTCAGTCCTGCTTTAGTGCTCCTGCTGGGTTGGGGGCCACTCCACGCGGCTGCCGGAAGCTGCACCATGGCCCTGCTCCGGCTCCTACGCACTCCAGTGGCCCCCTCTGGCGCTCCAACGGGAGCTGTGTTGGGGGTGCTTTCGGGTGGGGCAGCGTGCAGAGCCGCCTGGCCGCACCTTCATGTAGGAGACGGAGAAGGGACGTGCCGCTGCTTTCAGGAGCCGCTTGAGATAAGTGTTGCTCGGAGCCTGCACCCCTGAGCCTCTCCCCATGCCCCAACCTCCTGCCCCAGTCTGATCCCTCTCCCACCCTCTGAACCCCTTGATCCCAGCCTGGAGCACCCTCCTGCACCCCAAACCCCTCAGCCCCACCCCAGATTCTGCACCCCAGCTGGAGCCCTCTCCCCCTCCTGCACCCCAACCCCAATTTTGTGAGCATTCATGGCCTGTCATACAATTTCTATTCCCCGATGTGGACCTCAGGCCAAAATGTTTGCCCACCCCTGCTCTAGAGGGATGCTTGTGGTAGTCCCTTATTCAATGGACACCTTCGCGGGCGTTATCCGAGTAGAACAATGAGAGCTAAAGATAAAAATGGCTGAGGCACGCCAGTGTTTTAGGCACTTAGAAGCCTAAATCCCACCAACTTCCCAATATAACTTGGGCTCCTAAGTGTCAACATCACTTTTGAAAATGGGACTTAAGCGCTCAGGTGACTTAAGCACTTAAATCACTTGGGCTCCTTTGAACATTTTTCCTGGAGGCACCCAAATCCCATTGATTTTCAAGGAGACAGAGGCTCCTAAGCACTCGGTGACTCATGAAAAAAAGGATTTAAGTTCCCAAATCACCTTGGCACCTTTGAAAATTTTACCTTATAATCTATAGTGTTGTCAAAGAAACTGATAACAGCAGAAGCCATTTAATTCCAATGTGATCCCACTGTCAGCATCATCTTTCGCTTTATGCAGAAGAAACAACCCCGCCCCCAAATCAGAATTTAAATATATATATATATATATATATATATATATATATATATATATATATATATATATATATATATATATATATTTTTTTTTCTCTTTTAGAATATCTGTGTTGTCTCCTGGGATTTCGCCATGACAACAACATGGCAGCGTGGCTAAATGGAGTAATTAACGGGCAGTATGGAAGGAAACTTTAATACTCACAGCAGCACCGGATGGGCCGGGGCGTCCTCTTTCGCCTGGGAGACCACGGGGCCCCTGGAAAACAGCAGTGAAAATGATGAGGTTTGTCTTATTACAGTCCTCTCATCGCAAACCTTTTGTGTGCTCCCAATCTCCATGGCGCAGCGCCTTTTTAGTTACATCAGAATGAACTACAATGGGTGCATCAAAGAAATCCAGCTAAGCCTCATTCTCAGTTCCTACACCTCAAAGCACTCCTTGTATTCTGGAGCTGTGACCCTGGTATAAGTTCAAGCAGCCTTGGGGTTGCTCTAGCTTTCCACTGGCACGGAAAGCTGACAGTAGCCATAATGCAGGGTTCTCCAGCCACACCCCCCACTTCAGCCCCTATTCTGTAGGGCTGGGAGCAGGGCCAGTGCAGAGCATTTACATCAGCTTTACATTGGCCTGTGCAGGGGGTGCTCTCAGAATGTCCACATGTTAGGCCTGGGGTCTGTCTAAGGATTTGAGCCCAAGCCCCGCTTCCGTCCACACAAGCGTCGGCCTAATTCGGGTTGACAAGCACTCAGGACCTAGGTCCCAAGATCCTGCTAGGAGGGTGAGTTAGAGCCCGATAAGCTCAGTTCCAAGGCCAGTCATTTTGCAGTGGGGATGCAGATCAAGCTGCAAAGTTCAGTCTGAAGGTTTGTGTAGCGCAGGGTGGATGCATTCTCCCGGCTGTGAGATCCGGGTCCAGCCATTATAAACCCAGGTTTACAATGCAGCCATAACCTACATGAAAATCAGCCCATGGCCCAGCCTTCGTGTTGTGACTCTGGCAGCACAACATGCTGCTATCCTGCACCTGCCCTTGGGCTGAGGTGCGAGAACTCTTTAACCAGCCAGATGTGCTTCATTTCTAGTGAGTGCCAAAGCTCATGTGGACAGGGAGAGCTGGTCTGGGGCAGCTTTTCTGTGATGCGAGAGACATTGGGAGGGACTGAAGAGGTTCGGGTCCTGCCCCTTTGCCCTTCTCAGCACAGGATTGTTACAAATATCCACGCAAATATTAACAGAACCAGGCTTGTCCAGTGGCTAGATTGCTGGCCAGGGAATCGGGACACCTGGGTTCTATTTCTGGGCCTGCCATGTGACTGTGGGCAAGTCAGCTCTGTGCCTCAGTTTCCCCTCTTGTCTAGACTTTAAGGCCCAGATTTTTTCCTAAGTGCCTAAATTCCTTTTAAAAATGAGATTTAGGCTTCTAAATCATTTAGGCATTGGGACGCTGAGTGCAGCAACAGCTAAATACTTTTAAAAATCTAGGCCTAAGGTCTTTGAGCACGGACTATCTCACTCTGCGTTTATACAGCACCTGCCTGAGGGGGGCCCTGATCTCAGCTGAGCCCAGTAGGTGATAAATAATAATAAGATAAGAAAGGTCATACTGGGTCAGAGCAGTGGTCCATCTAGCCCAGTGTCTTGTCTTGTGACAGCAGCCAATGCCAGACACGTCAGGGGGAATAAACAGAACAGGGCAAATTTGAGTGACCCATTCCCTGTCGTCCTGTCCCAGTATCACTTTTAAGGACACCTAGAGCATGAGGTTGCGTCCCTGACCATCTTGGCTAATAGCCATTTATGGACCTTTCCTCCAGGAACTTATCTAATTCTTTTTGAACCTTTATATTTTTAGGCTTCACAACATCCCCTGGCAAGGAGCTCCACAGGTTGACTGGGCATTGTGTGAAGAAGTACTTCCTTTGGTTTGTTTTAAACCTGCTGCCTAATAATTTCATTGGGAGACCCCTGGTTCCTGTGTTATGTGAAGGGGTAAATAACACTTCCCAGGTCACTTTTTTCTAAACCATTCATGATTTCATAGACCTCTATCATATACCCCCTGTGTTGTCTCTTTTCTAAGATGAACAGACCCAGGTTTTTTTTAATCTCCCCTCATGCGGAAGCTACTCCAGCCCCCTAATCATTTTTGTTGCCCTTCTCTGCACCTTTTCCAATTCTGACATATCTTTTTAGACGTGAGGAGACCAGAACTGCACACAGTATTCAAGGCACGGGTGTGCCATGGATTTCTATAGTGGAATTATGTCATTTTCTGTTTTTTTATCTGTCCTTTTCCTAATGGTTCCCTACATTCTGTTCGCTTTTTTGATTGCCGCTGCCCATTGAATGGATGTTTACAGAGAACTATCCACGACTCCAAGATCTCTTTCTTGAATGGTAACAACTAATTTAGACCCCATCGTTTGGTATGTATAGTTGGGATTATGTTTTCCAATGTGCATCAAATTGCACTTATCCACATCAAATTTCATCTGCCATTTTGTTGCCCAAATAGACAATATCAATCAGAGCAGAGTTACCCGAAAGAGAAACATCTGGTGTTTGGGGATGTCGGGATTAGAGGGTTATCCTGGGCAAATCTTTACCACTCCCTCCATTGTCTGTCTGGTCAATTTAGACCATAAGCTCTTTGGGGCAGAGCCTGTCTCGCACTCTGTGTTTGTACAGCCCCCGGCGCAATGGGGCCCTTATCTTGGCTGAGGTCCGTACAGCGCCTGGCGCGACGGGGCCCCAATCTCGACTCAGGTCCGTACAGCACCCAGCACGACGGGGCCCTGATCTCGGCTGAGGTCCAAACAGTCCCCGACTCAACAGGGCCCCGATCTCGGCTGAGGTCCGTACAGCGCCTGGCGCGACGGGGCCCCAATCTCGACTCAGGTCCGTACAGCACCCAGCACGACGGGGCCCTGATCTCGGCTGAGGTCCAAACAGTCCCCGACTCAACAGGGCCCCGATCTCGGCTGAGGTCCGTACAGCCCCCGGCGCGATGGGGCCCTGATCTTGGCTGAGGTCTGTATAGCGCCTGGCACAATGGGGCCCTGATCTCGACTGAGGTCCGTACAGCCCCCGGCACAACAGGCCCACCCCCAGGCATTGCTATAATATAAATAATTATAATGGGGAAGCTCGTACTCACCATGGGACCAGGAGATCCATTCTCACCCGGTGATCCAGCTTCGCCCTAGAATGTAAGCGACAAAGAGAATTAAGTCCCCTCTTGCCCTTGTCCCCAGTTCCTATAAAGAGGCAGAGTCAGTGCTACAATGGTACAAACACCCACCCTGATTCCCATGGCATGGAAATGCAGGCAAAAGAAATCCCCACAAAATGACGACTGGGGTCTTCGTGTGCATCCATAGCTATAAACAGGGTGGACATACACACCCTGTCAGCGTCAGCTCTCGCTGCGGGAGTGGGGGTGGGTGGTTCTGCCAGGAGGGGTGGGATGTTCTAGGGCGTGCTGCTGAAGGGGAAGGGCATGGAAATGGATTACGGGGCATCTATTAGGGAGGAGATGGGTTAGATGCTATTGCTGGGGTGGGGCACTACTAAGAGAGCTATAAATGGTAACAACCTTGGAGGGAAACAGAGACGCTGCATTGAAGCCCATGGACACTGAGGCGGCTAAGGGAAATGCTTAGCGGGAAAGCGGAAGCAGGGTACGGGACTGTGGAGACAGCTTTCTGGCGGGGCCGGCGGGGAGGGACACACACTGAGCACCAGTAGCTGGCGCTAGTCACATTTCTCTCTGCTTCTAATATTGGCCCTGCTCATTTCATATTCCCGGCACCATCTGGTAGGGCTGAACGGAGCTGATCTCTAGTACTGAGTATTTACCAGATCAAAGGCCTCAGATCGATCCATCTATCTATCTCTCCATCCCCATACATTCCCTCTAGCTATCTACCCCCATACACCTCCCTCTATCTATCCCCAAACACCCCATCTATCTATCTATCTATCCATCCATTCCCATACACCCCCTCTACTTATCTATCCATCCATCCCCATACACTCCATCTATCTATCCCCAAACACCCCATCTATCTCTCCATCCCCATACACTCCCTCTAGCTATCTACCCCCATACACCTCCCTCTATCTATCCCTAAACACCCCATCTATCTATCTATCTATCCATCCATTCCCATACACCCCCTCTACTTATCTATCCATCCATCCCCATACACTCATCTATCTACCCCCAGATACCCCATCTATCTACTCCCAAACACCCCCTCTATCTACCCCCATACACCCCCTCTATCTATCCCCAAACACCCCATCTATCTATCTATCTATCCATCCATTACCATACACCCCCTTTGCTTATCTATCCATCCATCCCCATACACTCCATCTATCTATCCCCAGATACCCCATCTATCTACTCCCAAACACCCCGTCTATCTATCCATCCATCCTCATACACCCCCTCTATCTACCCCCATACACCTCCCTCTATCTATCCCTAAACACCCCATCTATCTATCCATCCATTCCCATACACCCCCTCTACTTATCCATCCATCCATCCCCATACACTCCATCTATCTACCCCCAGATACCCCATCTATCTATTCCCAAACACCCCGTCTATCTATCCATCCATCCTCATACACCCCCTCTATCTATCTACCCCCATACACCCCATCTATCTATCCATCCATCCCCATACACTCCCTCTATCTAATCTATCTCTCCATCCCCATACACCCCCTCTAGCTATCTACCTCTAGAGACCCCCTCTATCTATCCCCAAACACCCCGTCTATCTATCTATATATCCATCCATTCCCATACACAAGACCCACATCTTTCTATCTATATCTATCCCCATACACAGTCATAGATTCGTAGCATTTAAAGCCAGAAGGGACCATTAGATTATCTAGTCTGACCTGGAAATCACAGGCATTTCACCCATTTACCCCTGTGTTGAGAGCAATAACTTGTGTTTGGCTAACGCACATCTTTCAGGAAGGCATCTGCTCTTGAGTTAAAGACATACTTGTCCTTCTGTCCAATCTCAGGATCTATATCGATGTAGCTACTTGATTCCAGGTCTCTCATCTATCTATTCTATTCTGTCTAACCTGCCTTGAATTATCTATCTAGATTTCTACACTGGGCCTATCATCCCAGCACCTGGCTGCCTCACAAAAAGATGTTTGCCAGAAATGGGCTGAACACCAGGTACACTAGCTGAGTCACTCAGCCAGCCTGAGTTCAAATCCTGGTTCTGCTACTGCCTTCCTGTGTGACCTTGGGCAAGCACCTTTATCCCACCTCCTATTCAGACTGTGAGCTCCTTGGGGCAGGTACTATCCTTCACTATGTTTTTATGCAGCGCCTAGCACAACAGCGAGGGGCTCTGATCTCAAGTTTCCCCTTCTAGTCGCTACCGTAATGCATGTAATAAATACCCATACTAATAACTTCCCAGTGATCGGTTTCGTTTCAGAGGATAAAAACCGGAATCCTGTTGGCTAAACTTCTCACCTTAGCACCTGCAGCTCCTGCCTCTCCTTTGGAGCCGTCTAACCCAGGGTAACCCTAGGGAGAGAAGCAAAGTCGTGGTTACTCTCCCAGCGAGCTCGAGCAAAAGGAAGAGCCAATTCTGCGCAAGTCATAACCACACGTGCTTACTCTGTGACCTTTGACTCCTGGGAGACCTGGGGTTCCTGGGAAGCCTCGCGCACCCTAAAATGAAAGAAATGGGGTCAGTCCGAACGAAAGGCAGGGAATAGAGAAGTGGACAAAACCGGACCAAGTTTCTCCATTATGCTCAGATGTTATATTATTAACAAGCTCCAGGAACAGGAAGTAAAGGATTCTTACTGTGCTTTGTTCATCAGGGTAACATATAGGGCCAGATTGACTAACATATAGAATCAGATTATGGGGTAATATATAGAGCCATATTAGGGTAACATATAGGGCCGTGTAGGGTAACATAGAGAGCCACATTAGGGTAACATATAGGGCCAGATCAGGGTCACATACAGGACCATAGCAGGGTAGTCTATAGGGCTAGATCCTCAGCAGGGGTAAATCAAGGGAGCTATGCTAACTTACACCATGGAGAACTGTCTGTGACGGGCTTGAATCAAAGCCCTGCATCTGAATTGCCGTGAACACTGGGGAAGTTCAGACACCCACTGTGCCGATCATTAGTGGGCAGGGATTAAATCCGAGTCTAGCCTTTGGTCTGAGCCCTGAGCCCCCCTCTGGTCGTAACAACCTGACGTCTCTTTGGCAAAAATCATGAAGTTTTTAATGATTCATTTCCCCCAGCTTCTCCTGGTTAAATAACAAAGGAGACAAGAGAGCTGGGCTGGTGACTGTGGCCTTCCTGCCATCCAGCCATGCCCTTGGGACACATCGATATCTACTGGACTTCAGAGCCTGGAGCCCTATACCTGAGGGCCAGGGGATCCGCGTTCACCAGATTTGCCGGGTTTGCCTGCTTCGCCCTGAGAGAGAAAGAGAGAGAAGAAAATCTCTTAGCTTCCTTCAGAGAGATCTTGGCGCAAGGCACAGCCTAGCAAGAAGCAGGGGGCAAACCCCCTCTGCTCTGATCACTGATGCATCCCGTTTTGCATGCTGGCGCTTGCCTTACAGACAGCTTTGATGTCAATTGCTGGCAGAAGCTGCCTTGCAAGAAACGAGTGGCTACAGAATACTTACGTCATCACCGGGTTTTCCAGGTGGTCCGGGAGGCCCTCGGGGACCCATTGGACCCTGGAAGGACAGACAGAACGAGTGTGACATGTACAAGGCAGGCAGGGCATTCCGAGAGAATCAGAACCTTTTTTAATTGAGTCACAACAATCTATGTGATCAAGGGGGTCTGGGGGCTTGGGGTCGTCACAGTATGGGGCAAGATGTAATTCGGCTAATGGGCTTCGAAGGCAACATTATCTCAAAGGGAACTACAAATCCTTGCATTGTCACCTGCCTTTTTGCTGGGTCTGTGGGTTGGGGACCCCAATATTCCGCACTGGGGCTAGGCAAAGAGTTGTGGGGGAAGCTCATGAACCCTTCCAAAAAAGACCGAATCATTCGGGCCCAGCTAAAACCAGCCTCCCTGGGAGCAGCATATGGCTGACTCCAACATCACTCTCCATCTCAGAAGAGCCCGGGCTCTGGGAGTCCATCCCTGGGTTCAGGTGGCCAGAGAAAGCTGGCAAGGGAAGAAATTGGCCAGTAAGGCAGAGGAAGAGAGAGAAGTCCAGCTATTTTCCCAAGTGGCCTGTGCTCTGTGCCAGCCTGGGATGGTTCGTGCTGTCATGTTTACATCACACTGCCGCATGGTGACATCACGCACAGGAAATATCAGGGTCGGGCTTTGCTGAACTTGGCCACTGAGCTCAGGAGCAGGTGAGCCCCGTTCTCCCCACTGCCCCGGCCACGAGCTGGAAACTTTCTCTGGAAATCTACAGCAGCCGAGTGGCTCCTCCCACACACCCTCTGCTTCCCTGGGCGGTGTGCAGTAAACAGCTGTAAAACCTCTAGCTGTGAGCTTGGCAGCTCTGACAGACTACGCGGCGTTGGCCTGGAGGGGAGACCTCCAGGAAAGCTCTGACTTCTGTACGAAGCAGGATCAGTGAACCAGCAGAGGAGGCTCTTCTCTCTGCGCCAGCACAGAACCAACGGTACGGTACTGTGTTCCCAGAAGTGCCCTGACGGGACACATGAGCGAAGTTCTCCCCATTAAAGACATTGTCATGTCTTTTGTTAGAGCAAGGTTGTAGACTGCAAATGGCAGCTCAGACTGCCTGCCTAAAGCCAAGCTCCTCTTGGAATGGATATTCCTTGATCCCAGTTTTGGATTCTACCCCATAGCATTACCCCACTTAGCGCCAACTTGCCAAGGGTTTACATAACCTAGCTTCCAAAGACCCACCCCTTCCCTTGGAAGAAGATGCCACCACCTGATCCATCTCACCGTCAGGAAGCTTCTCCTGACATTCATCTGAATTCTAACTCCCTCGTTAACTTCCTCGCATTGCTTCTCGGCTGGGGTAACTCAAAGTTGGCATCCATGGAGATACATCAATATAAACTAGCTGTGGATTTGACCTCCACGCTCACTGCTCTGAGGAGGACACCTGCTCCCACTTATGGAGTGTCTGAGTCAGAAGAAACAACAGCACTATACTCAGGGGGCTGTTTTTAATCTCCCTCTCCTTCTTGGCTCTTGCTCAGCAAAGCTCTTTGAATCCTGTCTCTTAACGCAACACCCCCAACACCCAACTGATCTTCTTTGAACTCCCTCCAATTTGCCGATAACTCTCAGCCCCCAACTGGGTAACGTCATACCAGAGCACCGGTTCTCCTCTATTTCCATACCCCCCTCTCCACACACACTGAGCCGGGATCTAGCTAGCCACCTCTACAATGAGGAATGGTTTGGTTTCAACACTTCGACCTGGCATAGAGCCCTTGGGCAAGTCACTCAGTCCAGAAGCCTCAAAGGTGGGAAATCAATGGGAATCTGGTGACTAAATACCTTCGAGGATCTGAGCCTTAGTTCTCAGTTCCTCAGCCGTAAAATGGGATTGACACCACTTCCTGACCTCAGAAGCTTCCGTGATGGGGGCTGGATAAGTACCATGGATAGATCCACCTACTTTCTGCATTTAGCAAGGCCCAGGTGGGTTGTGACCCCCAGGTCAAGAACCACTGTGAGGAAGCATTCGAGAAGCGTTCTAATTTCCCTGCCCTGGGATGCCTCTGCAGATGCAGCTCCAAACTGCACGGCCTGTTTGCATTGCAAACACCTGTCCAAATGGCCGATTATCTTGCCTCTCTGTCTCTTTTAACGTGGTCGGTTCCTCCCTCCCCTTAGTTGGCCGGAATGAGGACTAAGGAGGGATAGGATGAAACTGAACAAGAGGAAAAATTCCGGTTGGAACACTGGAGGGGGGGAAATGTCCTGATAGTGAGATCTGCTATAGGACACTTCCAGGGTAAGCAGTCGAAGCCACACTGCTTGGCAGGACTGGAAAAAAACCATTAGCGTAAAGAATGACCCAAAACAGGCTAAGGCGAGGAATGGATTAGATGATCCTTTACTGTAGTCCTTTGGATCATTCCCACCCCATCCTCGCCCACTGGATTAGCATTTGTTCACGCTGCATCTTATGTTGCTATTTTTCAGCTCCCTCGGGCTCCTTCACAAATTTTTCCCATTCCTGACTGTTGTTTGCAACTCTCCCTAATGTAGTCTCATCTCCCAGCCTCATTAATGGGCTGTTTGCCTCCCAGACCATTAATGCAGAGATTATACAGGACTGAATCTAACACCAAGCCCTGTGGTGCCCCACTACATAAATTACCCTGGGTCATAGATGCATGGGTAGGAAGGACAGTCTCGTGGATAGGCAGGGCCGGCTTTAGGCCTATTCCCCTGAATTGGGCCCCGCTCCCTAAAGAAGAGTGCCTAACTTTTAAATGTTTACCCACCCGGCAGCGGTACAGGTCTTCAGTGGCACTTCGGTGGCAGGTCCTTCACTCGCTCCAGTTTTTTGGCAGCATTTTGGCGGCAGGTCCTTCAGAAGACCCGGAGCAAGTGAAGAACCCACAGCCGAAGTGCCACCGAAGACCTGGACCGCCGCCGGGTATTCAAATCGGGCTCTGCACTTCCTAAAACTGGCCCTGTGGGTAAGGCACTGAGCCAGGACTCAGCCATCCTGGAGTCAGGGGGTATCTATTCCCATCTCTGCTACAGACTCCCTGGGTGGCCTTGAGAAAGGCACTTAATCAACCCAGTGCCTCAGTTTCCCTGTCTTTAAATGGGGAGTTATTTTTCTCTACCTGTTTTAGGATAACATCCATTAGTGTCTGTTGGGCTCCCAGGTGCTACAGTGATACCAGCACAGAGCCACACTGAACCACGCCCTGCAGTCAGTTGTGCCTCTCCAAACCAATGTGAGACAGACACAGGATCAAATCCCTAATTCCAGCATCTATGTATATTACGTTGACTGGGCTCCCCTGCTTCCTAGCTCCTTGCCCCTGTCTCCATCACCATCGGAGCTGAGCTCCTTTTTCCTTTTGTCATCCTGCCCTGCAAAGTGACCGACTATGTCTGGACTTACAACTTGCCCTCCCCCACCATCACTGCCAACAACCCCGCAGCTTCTCCAGCGTACAGTGTCAGAGCACGTCCTTGTCATGCCCTGTTCCCCTAAGATACACACACTGAGCCTGATTCTCATGGGCACTAAGACCTGAGCAGTCCAAAGAAGCCTTAAAATAGGAGTGAGCTAAACGGGCACCCGCTTTATTGGCACCTTACATGGCCAGGGCAGTGTACATAGTCTTTGAGTCTGAATCTGTCCCATTAATTCTGTTTCCTTTCTATTCGTCACATTGTTCATCAGCCTCCTGTTCCTAGAGCCGAAGCTTGAGATTTTTCAGATCCACCGCCAGGAATTAGAAGCCCAATCCCCATTAGTTATACTGGGAACTGCGCGTCCAAATCTCTTAGGCCCCTTTGAACTTCTCGGCCTACGTCTCTAATCTAAGCACTTCCTCGGTCATTCACCCCAGCTTTGATTATCAGTGATATCACAGTGGAGACTCAGAGAAGGGTGAATTCTGCTCAGAGAAGTTGGCATCGGGGGTCTCTTGGTGGAGAGGCTTTTTGGAATTCCTCAGGGCAGCTCTAATGTGGGGTTCACGTTTCTGGGATGTTTGCGGGTGCAGCTGGGGTGTTGGCCGTTTGCATGGGTAACTGAGGTGTCAATTTGTGCCATGTCACGGCTTCTTTGGCCAAAAGCGAAGCTGCTGGTTACTCACAGAAGCTCCAGGTTCCCCAGGCTCTCCAGGGCTGCCTTGAAATCCTTGAGGGCCCTGCAACATACAGCAAAGGAGGCTCATTAGCCATCTCAACAATGGCGCTCTATATATTCACTATGTTATTTTACCCCCAACGAGACAGATCGCTCCTGAAAGAGCAAGTACTTACAGGAGTTCCCGATGGTCCTGGAGGTCCTCGCGGTCCCATAGGTCCCTACATTGGGAAACAAAAATCACTGTCATTAAGAAAATCTCTACGCCCCCCGCCGTGAAAGGGGGCAAGTGGTTTCAGCTGATGGCCCACAAAGAACAAGGAACTTTCCCCCTCGGCAAGAGAATATTCTGAAATTGTCCCTTTTGTTTTCAGCCCTTCTGGAGATATCGCCGAAAACTATTTTTCCTTTAGAAACTACTTGGAAGGTGGGGGGGGGGAAGCAGCACGCTTTCTCCTGGACCGTAGCCATGTTTACTAAGCCCTGCTTTTCATTTACTGCTTGCCAAGAAAGGCTGGAGAGCAGAAATTTCCTGCTGGAAATCTTGTGGGATCTTGAAGAACAGTAGCTGCTGTCATGCATTCCTCAGCCCACAGTCCAAAAGTTACAGAGACCAACCCCTAAACAAAACGTTCTATAACTTTCCCTCCCAGGAGAGTCTATTTAAACAATTTGGCGTGTGACTTGGGATGCCCTGGCGAGCAGAGCAGAAGCAGAAGCAATTAAGTCATCTTGGTGCTAAGTAAATCCTTGGTTATGCAACCGTTTTATAGTGATTTTAGTATGCTGTGGCTAGGACGAAACGGACAGAATCTCAGTGAGTGAAATTCAGCATGGACTTTGATAGAGCTGTGCTGAATTCCTACAGCTGAGGATCTGGCTCATAGATAATATCAAGCTGTGTTTTAATGGCTGGATTTTTCAAGCTGCCTAGCAACCCCCAGCTCCTGTCAACTTCAACCCTAAATATCAGGCATCCCACAAAGAGGTCGCATAGTGTCCCAGTTGCTAAAAGGAAGCAGAGAGCTATCTTACCATAGGTCCCTGCATCACACCCAACTGAGCACCACCAGCCTTCTCATCGAATCCTCCCGCCATCTGAGCAGCAAAGTTCTGCAACCAACACCAAAACACAGATGCATCTGAGTGGGATTTTTTTTCATGATCAGTCAAGCCACGCAGTGGGCATGCGGGCTGCAAAAGGATCACAACTACTGATATCCTAAAATTTTTGGTGAAGTGTTAATATTGGTAAAGTATTTGGATCCATTAGGAAAAACAGACAAGCCAGTGTAACGTGAAAAGCAATAACCCAGTGAACCAAACATTCCCTGTAGCTGATAAGCAACCGTTTCCACATCTCAGAAAAAAATCAAAATGAGGCTTTTTAGACCTGTTATTTGCTAGACACTGATTTGCAGTAAATATGCAAAATGTTCCGACATTTCATTTTAAATTTCCTCAGTGCTATTACTTCAGGGTCAGCCTTTCTATCTGGTGATATTTCGAGGGGAGAAATTTCTTTGAAGAGTAAGAAAAAAATCATTTAAAATGGCCAAAGGATTTCAGTACCGTCATTTGCTCCGATTATGTTTTGCTTCTGCCAGAGACCGCGAAGGGCACTTTCCAAAACCAGAAATCATTCGGTGTTTTTTATTTTTTTAAAGAAACTGCCCAACAGTTCCTCACAAATCTAGCGTGATTCATTCATCTGAAAGACTAGGAGATTAGAAAACTCAGATGCAGTGACTCTAAACATAGTGCACAGCATTTGGGGTAATTAAAATGTGCCTTTTAACCACTGAGTTAAATTTGCACCAAACAATAAGCTTGGTCTTGCACAAGGTAAAACTAACAGAAATGTTTCCTTAGATTTTTTTTTAAGCTATCACCATGTGGTATCTACCTGCCCCACTACCCCCCCACGCACATCAGTCACTGCAGGGTTGGGCTAGTGCATGGGAATAGGGTGACCAGATGTCCCGATTTTATAGGGACAGTCCCAATTTGGGGGTCTTTTTCTTATATAGGTTCCTATTAACCCTCACCCACTGTCCTGATTTTTCACATTTGCTGTCTGGTCACCCTACATGGCAATCACAGAGTAAAACTGACCAGGAATAGAAGTGAAGTACTAAAAGATTCCTCTTGTGGTATTTGTAGCCTTGGGCTACCTCATGAAAGCAACAGACTACGAACATTAATGAAACTTTAAATATTCCCATGCAATGTTTGCTCCCACTCACTGCAGCTGTGGGCTAGTGCAAAGGGCACTCTGGAGTGAAACTGACCAGGGACAGTGGTGAAATTGACTTGCGAGCCAGTGAAATGCTAGAGCAATAAAGGCCTTTATTACTGGGTGTCTGCACGGCATCTAACAGCGGGGCTGGGGGATCAGTAGCTGCAAAACAAATAGCAACTAACGGGGAGGAAGCAAGTTAGATGATAAAAAGTCTTGCATTCGGAATAATCAAAAATGTTATTTAATTTTTCAAAGGAGCCTTAAAATGACATAAATAGACCTATCGAATCAGTGACTCCAGCTGAATTATACAGTTTTGGGACACACTCAAAAGACCCTTTCAATCAGTCCGTGCAGCCACATGTCCTGGATGTGAAGGTTCAAACGAACAAAGAAACAAAAATCCTGAGGATACTCACTCCACCAAGCCCAGGAGGCCCTGGGGGACCCGGGGGCCCTGGGGGTCCGGGGTTTCCAGGGGTACCAGGTTCGCCATCTCTACCCCGAGGGCCAAGAGCACCCTACCAGGAACGAAGAAGAAAGGTGACGACAGACACCCAGGAAAAACTCATTACAGTCTGCACCCTGATATGCCATGAGTCCTTGGACTGCAAAAGGCTCACGGTGTATATTATTAATTCCATACCATCTGATTATTTGTAATCAATTATTCTATATGCTCCATTATTGTCACGCATTAAGTATAATTAAGAATACAGAGTGGCGCCGTATTCGTCAGGATGTCAATGGACCACAGTGTGTGTTAATAACACGTCATTCATTATTATTAACAACTTATTATCAGTGACAGATTACCAGTCATTAAGGACTGAGCATCCTTATTATTCATACAGAGCTGTGCTTTAGTAATCTGAACGCAGGCAACTCACAGCAGACATTAATCATTTTACACATTAATGACATTAATGAATACCGCTGTCATGGAGCTTAGTTGTTAATATAGCACCGTAATGGAACCATGGTGCTTTAGATATATAGGGTCCTGGTCCACGACTGAGCACCCTAGACATCATCCTCATCACAGATGGAAAGTTCTCTGCCCTGATGAGATTACAATTTAATCTGAAAGACTATTAGTCAGGTGTGAAGCGGCAGTAATTTTAAGATGGGGATGTGTCACACTGATGCTTTTCCAAGTATTTTAACCCCTGGTTTGTTGCGTTTTGTTTTTCGCTCTGTGTTGGTTGTTTAGTCTTAAACTCACTTTTTCTCCTTTATCCCCACGGTCGCCCCGTGGTCCTTGTTCCCCTGCAGGTCCCTGAAACAGGTGAGACAAGAGGAGTTCAATAGTCTCCAATATTTTGTCCACAAACATTCAAACAAGGAATGCTCCTCACCTGTGGTCCAGGTGGTCCTCTTGGTCCTACGACCTGGGTGGGGGAGAGAAACATAGGAAAACTCAGCTGAGAAGGAAGCGCACACAGGATTCTCTCACCGCACCCTACACGCCACTATGGGAAAGAAATGAATGGAGGACATGCAGAAAACTCAGATTCAAACTTACATCTTTTATATCACCGGGTTCCCCTTTTTGTCCCTGCAATGCAAAGCAGCTGGAATTAGAACACTGACAATTCTGCACACAATTCATGTATGCGATTATACATCCCACCCCCTGCCTAGCCCATTGCCAGACCCATCACAGAAATGCAGATAATCCCCAACCTGTGTGTCTGCACAATCCTGCAAAGAATTGATCAAAGCACGTCAGCGTGCTCTACGCTTTAAGCACATGAGTAACTATCCCACTGAAGTTTTCCCTGTCCATATGGGAATAAGCTATACCATATAAGCACTGTATAACTGCATCCACACTGCCGGGTGGCACCGCTTTAACTAGACTGGTGTAATTAAAAGGGTACAACTTGTGTGTCTATCTGGAGTCTGATTCTGTTTCACTTCCACCAGCCTTACACTGGAGTCGCTCCTCATTGACAACAGCATAAACTGAGACCAGAATCCGGAATGCTACACCCATGGAACTGTAATAAAGGCCAAAGAAGGAAAAATGTCCTGGTGGTTGCGATGAATAATACTAATGATGATCTCACCTTGGGGCCAGGTTGCCCTGTTGAAATGAGAGAGAGAAAGTGTCAGCATCATGAGGAAACCCATCATTTAAGCACACAAAGATGTACACGACAAGGCATTGGATAAGATGCCAGGGAGGGATGTGGTTGGGGGTAACATCAGTTTCTCCTCTACATCCAACTGCCTGAGTATTGCTGTCACTGCTCTGCTGGAGGGGTGGTAAATTGGCCAGCATTTCACACAGACAGGCAAGGCTTCATGCAAAGCATTGTGGATAACAGGCTTCCAAATGGCTAATGGCAGGTGGCGAAAATTTCAGATCTTTGGTGGGCTAATCACTTTGCCCTCCCAGAAATTACCGGGACATGGTTATGAAGCAGCCAAAGAATAATGCGCTTAGACAAAAAAGTAGGTTAAATTAAAAAACCCACCAAAAATAAGGAAAAGACCAAAAAAGGCAGGCGTTAAAAGCTACGTTCAGCACAGGTCCAAACCAACACGATTGCCTTTCAGGGGAAAATGTTAACATTTGCTCTCAACCCTTTGCTGACACTTGCAGGCTGGAAAGCATTTCCTAATAAAAGAGGGGGGTACAAGGGAGGCATTGGAAAGGTAGCCTGTATCAGCAAAGGGTTAAAAAAGGCGACTTCTGCTTTTGATGGAACTAGGACAGAGAAGGTCCTTGAAACAGTGGCACTGAACTAGCTCCTGGGCTCAGCTGAGGATCTCAAAACACTTCACAAATGGCAGTGAATTATGCCCCAGTTCTGGGAGAGTTTTGCAGCTAAGGAAACAGAACGTTGCCCAGTGAGTGTTTTTTACTAAACCAGACACAGGACTCTGACCGACCTGGAGGCCTGGCCTCTCCTTTGACTCTCAGGACCAGCTATGACTCCTTTGAACTTTGGAGTTCTTACAAAACTTGGGCTCAAGGTCATTTTGGAGGTAGTATTAAAATTAAAAGAAAAGGAGCTTTGATCTTTGCTAGTTTTTATATCACAGCAAGGTTTCCAAAGCCTTTATTCTAGGGGCTATTCCTATTCAGCTCACCCTGCAATTTCTGACCCCAGTGTAGTGGTTAAATACTAAGAAACCAAACCAAAAATAAAAAATAAAAAAATCCCATGCACTATGTACTTAGCACAGTCCAGTTTCCGCCTTCATGGCTTAGAAATCTGCGGGCTCTGGATTTAAATAAGGCATCTCTGGTGCAGAGAGACTTGATTCACCGTCAGGGCAGAGACAGATTTGGTGTTGTCTTGCCGTCTTGGTAATTACTACGATATCTTTAAAATCAGGGCTGTTAGACTAATTGATTATGTTCATTATCTTTCTTCTCATCTGTGATTTGACCAAACTGTTATTTCAGACCTTCTACAGCCTAGGCAAAGAGACAGACCCAACTGAGTCCATGAGAAGTGGCCTTTCCCAGCGAGGTCCCATGGATGTCCCCGTCTTTTGCTGGGTGCTCATCCATTGGGGGCTATCGATCTTTGCAATAATTTCGAGTAATTTATTTATGGAAGGGAAATAAATAAATTACGACCGCTGACAGCAGGTTGGCCAGTTGGGCAGATAGGGCAGCATTCTCCGAAGGGGATCTCGGGCCTGGGACAGTCTCTCATTTCTTCGCAGATTATCTCGTCGCAGAGGATAGTCCCAGTGTCACAGACACAGATCCGGCAGGACTCGGGTTTCCACACATCCTTATCACTATATCTCTGCCCATCCTGCACACAGCTGCCTGCCTCCTCTGTGCCGAAGGGAAAGGAAGGGAAGGGGGGAAACGAGACGCAGTGGGAGGGGAGGCAAAACGGAGAAAACCAAAAAGGAGAAAGAGAGAAACAGGGTCATACCATCAGCATCAGTTACAGCAATCCCATACCAATTGCAATAGGGCATAGAAATAACCTCCCATGTTCACAGTCCAAGCCAGCTCCCTGACAGCTCCCAGGTGGGATGGTTCTGGTTCTCCCATCTTCCTTAGACATCTCACAGATTAGTACATGGAGCTCTTGGCCACTCCAGAAGCAGACAAAACAAAGAGGCCTGATGATAACTCTTTGGCCTCCCCAAGAGGATACTGTGAGGAAGAACTGTCTTCAAGGCCCAGGGCCCTTCTGCTGTTGACACTGCTATAAGGTTCAAGGCTTCCCACCTGGCACCTTCTTAATTTCCCATCACTTTCGCTGAGCGAAACTGATGACACAGCTGTGCCCATGAGTCTAGTAGAGTTCGTAGCAGCCACAAGCCATGTCCACTTTGGCCACACTCAGCTCAGCCCTTTTGTGCCTCCTTCACGAACCCCATGTCTCTTTTCTACAGGGGCCTGTGCACTTTTCCAGCACACCAGGCCTGAACTGGGTTTCACGCTAGTTCTAAACTGGTGTCATTCCATTGGCTCCAGTAGAGTTACTCTGGATTTACACCAGCGTAGATAGGCAGGAGAATCAAGTCTGGATTCCCTTTCTTGGTGCTGCCAGAAGGGGCAGGGTTACACCGGTCTGCTTTGTTTAACTTCATCCCACCAGAAAAAAAATATAAACGGGGAAAAGGTGGAGAGAGAAGTAACAAAGAAGGTTCTTTAAATGCCCCCTGGCCGCTTCTGGAATGCACGCTCCAGACCGAACCCTGTGAGGAACAAAGAGCAACAGCCCTGGCTCGTTCTTTCCAGGCAAAGGCCGTTTTTCTAATCAAACCACCAGAAAAGAAAAACAAACTGAATCAAAGTGAAACCTATGAATGGACCAAGGAGCCCGGGAGGGCAGCGGGGGAGAATGGCTGCAGCCATGGGGGGCGCTTGGGGGGGGGGGAGCCATGAAAAATGCAAAAGGAACAAGCATCTAACTGCCCTTGGGGAAGTTCATAATAATATTATCCCAATTATAACAGCTCGATAGAAAGGATCCTTGATAAGGGGAGCCCCAGAAAAAATATCAGTGCCTCTTTGCCATCTGTTTCTCTCCCCCACACCCCCATCCAAGTGAATGTCTGAAGCCCGGATGGCAGCAGTTGAGATGACAGGGGGGGTCTTTGTGCAGGGAGCTGGGGCACCTTGGGGACCCCAGGGGATCCTTCCTCTCATGAATGGGCCTTTTCTCGAGCGCACACAGAGCTCGATTCACGTTGCGCTGTTAGGAACCAGTTTAAATAAATAAGGGCAGCATTTCAACTCCATCTGGAAGCCATCGCTGCCAATCTCCCCTATGCAAACAAACTGCTCACAATGGGGAATTGAGTTCCCTCCATGACCTGGAGAAAACTTTTGCAGATGAGCCTCCCAAAAGAGCTAAAGCCATCTGAGCAGAAAATAAGTCCCTCTCCTGGGAAACCGGGTGTGATTCTTTGCTTTAGAGGAGACTAAAGCACAAGGCATGCTCGGTTATGCCCGTTCCTTGTGCTGCACACCTGAGGAATCCAAGCACATGATGAAGGATGCGAAACATACTTTAACCTATACTAGAGAGGGCAGACAAGGCGGGAGATGGCAGCTTAAAGGAACCGCTCTGCCAAGTTTTGGCGTACAATCAATATTGCTGCGGGGAGATCGTCCTTTTACAGCAGGCGTAGGGCAGAATTAATTAACCGATCAGCATCATTTTACCAGGAATAGGAAAAGGAAACAGAATCACCCGTTGCTACAAATAGACTGATTCCCAAAGTGCAGCCTTCCGCTGCTGAGTTCTCTTGGGGTGTCTGTGGCACAGGTGCTGGATCCAGGGGTGCTGCCACCCCACCTGGCTTGAAGTGGTTTCCATCCTATCCAGGGTTTACAGTTTGGTTCACTGGCTCTCAGCACCCCCACTATACAAACTGTTCCAGCATCCCTGGTATGTGGTCGGATGGAGGTGTCTCCCTGGTAAATCTTACAAATCCAATCCTTTTGTTACGAACTAAGCAAACTGAAAACGGCCTAGCAACTCCTCTGTGCTTGAATGAGAGGAATTTCAGCTCCTTTTTGCTGGAATCTCAGGCTGGGTGGGGAAGACAGCATGGCCCAGAAGCAGGCGCGCAAAGAGGCATTTTCAGGCACTCTCTCTCCCCCTGCAATTGATTTACAGTCTGGAGCATATGGAGACAGGGATGGAATTCAAGCAATAGGAAACCTGCCCAAACAAGTGAAAAAAAAAAATCCTTTCTACCTAATAAAGTTTCCAGCTTCTAGGCTGAATAATATGCCAGACCAGAATTTTTTCTGGGGTAGGGGGAAGGGCTGGCTGTGCATTGGACTTTAATGTCACATCCTGCAGCTATTGCACAAGATAATCATTTTTTTTTAAATGGTAAAATGTTGGGGGGCAGGGAGTGGGAATGAGCTCCCCCACGTGTCCCCTTGCTTTCTTCTTTGGGTTCAGATTTGGGGGAGGGGGTTGGAGGGTGAAGGAAAAGCTGGACAATCTGCCTAGTGTGTCTGGAATGCGTCTCATCCTCCAGGTGGTCTCCTCTGGGCGGGGGGGGATTTTCTTTCTGATCCTTAAACAAAAAGTCTGTTAGAGATCAATTTCTTCTGCACCTTACTCACCAGCCCCAATTGAGAAGTGGGGGGGGGGGAGGAAAGTTAAAGGCTGTACAAAGGTCTTTCTTTGTAAGTTTCAGACTCTGGCTTGTCTGTCTCGAAATGTCCTCTTTGTCTGGCTCCCCCAGTGAACCCCCCCAGCCCACTCAGCTTTGTTGCATTAACTCTTTCACCGCTGCAGAAGGAGGAGAGGTATTTTGTTCTCCCTTGGGTGGGCTCTGATCCGACTG
Organism: Gopherus evgoodei; assembly: GCF_007399415.2. Taxonomy (NCBI): domain Eukaryota; kingdom Metazoa; phylum Chordata; order Testudines; family Testudinidae; genus Gopherus; species Gopherus evgoodei. The sequence continues at coordinate 2,378,318 of NC_044324.1, forward strand.
GGTTATATTTGCCTCTGAAAGCCCTTTCCAGGGTGGAAATCAACTCAAGGAGGGGAGGTGGAAGCTGAAATAATACACAGGCAGGGGATTCACGACTACAAGGCTCTTCCAAAGCAACCAAGCACTACAACAAATAGGAACAAGGTTCTTCACCAATCAGTATTTTGTCACTGCTCAGCAGTGAGCCTCATCCAGCGTCCAGAATCCAGAGAAGGTACAAAGTGGGAGAAAAGGCAGATCTAAAGAGGAGCAATGGAAAACACTAAGCTCAGGATCAAATACAGGGAGCACCTTAGGCCAGTTTTCCAGATCTTAAGGTACTTATTTTTTCAAGCCACTTCTCCCAGGTCTGCAACACTTGCTTTTACCACCCCATCTTTCCCTTCCAGGAGCAGCGATTTCTCTCTGTGTGTCGCTCAGTCTTCCATAGCCTTTGTGTTGACCTCCCCTCCCCCTTTTAGGATCAATTTTAAAGAAGAAAAAGGTGCAACTTACGGATATGCTCATCCTGACATCTGACAACGGCTAGTAAAATGACCTGGGTGGCTGCGAGCAGCACTACAGTCCTTGAAGCCACAAAGCTGAACATGTCTAAATGTTAGACATGCAGGACCTTTGTGTGTGGAGGAGAGAAGAGGGAGGAGGTTGGTTTCTCCAGTGACTACCGAGCCTTCATGCAGCCGATTCCCCCTTATGTTTTGGAACCAGCAGGAGAATCCAAGGTACCTAGGCCCCAGCAGAATCTGGGCGCCGTCTGCTCTGGGCTAAGGCACCGCAGTTAGATGGCCCCTCTGTCTTTCAGGAGCCGGTGTATATGCCCAGATCTCAGTCCTCCCCCTGCCCCCCAGCTGCGCTGTAACCTGAGCCCTGAGCCCCGTCCCCAGGGCTGGAGACCCCTCCTTCTGCCAGCGCTTCAGCGCAGCCCTGGAGCCAAAAGGGGCACGAAGTTAGGGGGGGAGAGGGAAGGGAGGGGAGGGTCCTACCTACCCCACCTCCTCCCCGAGGAGGCGCGGCGGGCAGCGCTGTGTCTCTCCAGACGCACGCAGGGATGGGGCAGGGAGAGCGGCTCCCAAAGCGCCTCGCCGCGGATGAAGTTTTCCCAAGCTTCCCAAAAGCGCCCGGCGCGCCGCGCTCCCCGGGAAAGGCGCGGGGGAGGCAGCGGGAGGGAGGGCAGGAAAAGCCCAGCTCCGGGGAAGACGCGCAGCTGGGAGAGGAGAAGTTTGGGGAAGTTTCCGCCGAGGTTTCCCTGGCCCGAGGGGTGCAGCGGAGGATGTGGAGCCACGGGGGGCGCGGCTGGAGATCGGAGGGGTCTTCGGCTTCCCTCCCGGCTCCAGCATCTGCACCTGGGCGCGGTGTAGCCTTCCGGGGGGACGTTCCGCTCTCCAGCACCCCCTCCCCACTGCCAGTCAATCCGGTGTCACTCCGTTCGTTCCAGGGCAGAGGCTCCGGAGTGACACCGGTGCGACTGAGTTCACAGCCAGGCCTTTTCGTCCCGCTATGTCCCAGCCCCCGCGCTCTTCCGTCCCAGCCCAGACTCCGGCTCCCTCTGCTCTCCCCTTCGAGCCCGGCTCCCGGACCTTCTGCCCTCCCCGGCGCTCCTGCTCCCCTGCCCGGTACTCCGCAGGTGGCGTGGTTTCTGGAGGTGATTTGCAAACGGAGGCGGTGGCGGGGAAATAAAGAAAGGGGATTAACCCGAAATCCCTGGCATCAGGCTCCAGGAATCCTCTTCTCCGCCCCCCAAAGCTAAGACACCCAAGCTGCAGGGTTTGGGAATCCTGACCCCTACCCCTGCTTGTCCCTAGCCTAGTAAACTCTGGTCCCATCGGCTGGAAAAAGGGGAGGGGGGCGAGGAAAGAAGATCCCCGCATGCCCCCGATTCAGGTCTGGGCATCTCCCTCTCCAGCCCCCGGGGGAGCTGAGCATCCAGGGCTGGGACAGCCGCAGGGGCCGTGGTCCTGCAGGAGAGAGGGCGGAAGAGGCTATGGAAAGGGATGGGTGAGGGGGGGCGCCTTTCCCCTTGCTCCACAGCCCCTGCCTGCTCCGTTCTTTTGATCGGATGGCGCGGATCCCAAAGCTTTAATCCTAGGGGAGTGAGGGTGAATGCGAGGGCTTTTGCCATCCTTAGCAGCGCTGGAGAGGGATGGGGTTGCGCTGTGCTTTGCAAATACTACTACAGCTGGGCGGGAGGGGGGGGAACCCTCTGATTTGCAACCCCTAGCACAACCTGGGGGAGTTCCCCTGTTTGCAGACCCTTGGGGCTGAGGGACAGAGGTGCTGGGCTCTTCCTGGCCGCCAGTCAGCGGCATTCAGGCCTCGATTCAGCAACCGACTGAAGCACGTGCTTCCCAGTTCGCTCGCAGGCTCCCCTGTGAAGCACCTGCCTCACCGGATGGGCGGGGGCTTCTCCCCAAGCCCCTCCCTGAGATGCAACGAGAGGCCGAGCCCCCAGCACGCCCTTGCCCCTGTCCCACTGCCCCTGCTGCTGCAGCGCCTCTGCCACGTGCCCACAGGCCGCGTCCCCCGGCCCCGCGCTGTACGTGCGCGCGTGGGTGTCCCGGGAAGTCTGCAGGCTGCTGCAGGGACACAGCTGGGCGCACGCTGCCACTTGGGGGCGGGCGGGGGGGGGGGAGTTGCACCACTCTCCCCAGCCAATAGCAAGCTGAGCCTCAGAGCGCCCATTGGCGAAGGCTCCCATGGTGGGTGGAGCTTGGCGCACGAGCCCTCGAGCCAGGCCACCTTTAAAAGGCGGTCCACGTGCCCCGGGCAAAGCCACCGAACCTGGTCACTCAGCTCCTGGGATTCCTCTGTTACCAGGGGCCCTGGCAGGTAAAAGGGGAACCGGCAACGGTAGAACAGCGGCCAAGCTTTGCCCTTCTCCATGGGTGGCATTTTATGCAGATTATCCGCTGATCTGATTTGCATATCGTTTGCATAGGTCCACAAAACTTCCCTTTACAAATAGTGTGCATTCAGCTGTGTTGAATGAGGTCCTCTGTTTGTTTCCAGGCCAGCAGCTAGGTAAGCTACCCACACACACTGCAATGACTTTGAAATCCTGCAGGCTGCACATCCCCAAGCCTCACCTCTGAACACCAATTAATGTCAAAGGCTGTGGCCCTCCCTTTATACAAAGATTTTCCTAGAACAGCTTTCAGAGTGGTAGCTGGGTTAGTCTGTATCAACAAAAACAATGAGGAGTCCCTGTGGCATCTTAGAGACTAACGAATTTATTTGGGGATACATTTGTTCATCTCTAAGGTGCCACAAGGACTCCTCGTTTTTCCAAGAACAGTTCCTCTTGGTTAATCAGAATGAGCTGGGTGTTTCCCTTTAAGCTATGCAACATGACTGTTGTCCTCAGTCTTTATTTTTTTTCTATGCATCTTTTGTGCGTGGAATGGAAATAACTACAGGATTGCTTACCTCTGGAAAATAAATTAGGCCGTGAAAAGATCAGCAGTTGTGCATTTGTGCTCTACAGGGAAAGTGCAAAGGCAAAAGGGCTAGAAACCACTTTTTTGCTCAGGTGGCCCTGCTAGATCATTCAAGAAGCTATTTCTCCTGGATGCTCTCTTGCAGCACCACGGTTAAGGTTAAAACAACTTATGCTGAAATCTGATTTCCCAAAGAGCTCGCAAATCCGAATGCATCATCAGATTGGCTTAAAAATTGCTATGCCATTTGAGGGCCTGAGGGGAAGTTGATGGGGCAGATTAAACAGAGGATTCTCAGACCCTCCAAAAATGACAATAACCATTTTTTTCACATAGCTAGGAAAAGGACTGGTGGCTCACTCATATAAAAGGGAGGTTGCTGGACTCATCTAGTGCCTGACACCAATGCCATCCCCAAAACCCAATAACTGAAAAGATCAATCACATGCAACTTGGATTTTCATTAGCTTCCAACACAGAGGCTTCAGATTGTTAGCTTGGAGTTAACAGTAGCTCCAGAATCAACGTGGCAATGAGCTGCTTTTCCAAAGTTATTCTTAACTAAGCCCTTTATTTTAATACATTGAGAGAGTTTCCACCATCTCTATCTCTGCATTGCTTCGGGGGTGGCCCCCCTCAAGCAATAACTGGTAGATTTAAGGAATTTAGACCTGAATTATTTCACAATAAAGGAGCACGGGTGAATCTTCGAAGGCGGCTAGACGTTATTTTGGGTGCTGTGAAAATGGGGACTTGTCAAAGCAATGCTAGATGGATGCAAAAACTCCACTATTATGAGCATCCCTGGCATAACGACAAAGCCCATTAAGCTGCTTTAAAATGTCACAGCTTCCTTTCTCTCAGTCAAGACATTCTAGAAGTCTTTGCATAGGACAACAGCCACATCAGCCCCTGAATGGAGAGAACAGACTCATAAATAGGAGCAGGGGAGAGCGGTATGTTTCCAAGATCAATGGCTGCAAAATAGGGTTTGCCCTGGCAAGAATCACAGCATAGTTCTTGCTCCCTGCTCAGTGATGTTCCAAGGTGTCAAAGCAGCTCATAGTGATCAACCATCCTTCCACACTCCTCTTGCACAGGCAATCTCATTACATCCACATGATAATTATTACAGTATTTCTCTGATAGTGTTGTCTAAAGGGCCCCCCATTGTGCTGGGCACAGTAAAGAGACAGTTCCCACCCTGAAGAGCTTTGACGTGTTTTGATGCATTTGTTTTTTGTAGCTTGTGCAGTGCCTTGGGCCTGATCTAATCAATGCCTATTGGGATCATTGCTTAAGGAGGTTTTAAATTAAGTGGTGCATAAATCTAGTGCTGCCTCCTGTCTTCACAGGGTAGAACTGCAATATTCTCAGTGCAGGTTTATCACAATTACTGCTGAGAAGATGGATAACCAGAGAGGGGTTACAAATAAATCAAGGCTACTTTTTCCTTATGCAGAGCTGCTGGAGACGGGGTCACTTGCCGTGCTCTGTGCCTTATAATCAAAGTCCCAGAGGATATTCAATGAAACTGAAAAGTGGCAGATTTAACATCGATCAAAGGAAAACTAGATAAGTTTATGAATGATAAAATGATGGAGTTCTCTGCCATAGCAGCCGACTGTACTCAACATCCCTTCCAGTCCTATGTGCCAGTGAAATACTTTTAGATACAATGCACAATTGGACTGCAGAACTCATTGCCATGGGCTGTCACTCAGGCTGGGTTCCCAGAGGGACTGAACGTTTACAGCGCTCACAGGAAAACCCAGCATTTTAATACTTAATGCTAACAAACTGCTTCAGGGCTTAAAATGTACTCTATTAGCCATGTTTGCCAAATTGAAGTGTTTAAAAAATCATGGTTGGACCGTCCAAGATCACGAAGCTAGCTTATAAATCATGAGATTTCTCTCTCTCTCTCTCTCTTTTTAAATTGCATTATTTTTATTCATCGGTTGGTTTCTCAACCTTTAGGAGGCTGTCACTTCATGTTTTCAAGCCTGCAACCATGAGGGCTAGAAACATGCTAGTTTTAAAAAAAAAAGAAAGCCGAGAGTCTCATCTAATCCCATGCATCCAGCAGCTGGGGCTTTAAAATGCACACTTCTCATAGTAGCACGACATAAGGAACTGGTTAAAAGAGAGTCCACAATGGGTCATACTGAAAGGGGAACTGTCAAACAAGAGAGACGTTACTAGTGGAGTTCCTCGGGGATTGGTCTTGGGTCCCATCTCACTTAACATTTTTATTAGTGACCTTGGCACACAAAGTCTGAGTGTGCTAATAAAATTTACAGATGACAGAAAGTTGGGAGATATTGCCAGTACAGAAGAGGACTGGAATATCATACAAGAAAACTCAGCAGTGCTGTATTTAAGGTGAGGACAAGACCTTAATGTAGGTTCTTCGGGGCAGGTCTTTCTGGTCTGTTTGAACAGTGCTTAGCACAATGGTCCATGAATATGCACTACCGTGAAAGAAGTAATAGTGTCTAGTTTTTTTCATCACTAGATCTCAAAGCAGGTCAGTATCATTAGCCCCATTTTGCAGATGGGGAAACTAAGGCACAGAGAGGCAAAATGATTTGCACACGGTAACCCAGCTGCAGAACCAGGAATAGAACGCAGGTCTGCTGGATCCCAGGCCAGTACTCTAGCTACTAGGCCATGCTGCCTTCCCAATAATAATAATGTGGAGGCAGATCACCCACATCTGTTTTCCGAGGGGTTTCTTGCTCTTTTCTCAGAAGCCTCTGTTGAAGGCAGGATACTGGGCTAGATGGACCATGGTTCCAATCCAGTCTGACAGTTTCTACGATCCTTATGGAAATGACGCATTTCTTTCAGATCGCTTCTCGGTATTGCAATGGAGACAGGAGTGTGTGACTTTGCCCAAAGCATCTCAGCTACGCTAGGAGCCTCCAAGGCAGGATACTACATCCCTAAAAGCCCAGAAAAAAAACAAAACCTATGTTGCTGCTGCCGGGAACGTCTGCCAAAAATAACCTGGGAGGATCTGTCATTAAAAATGCCGGCGTGCACTGCCCATGTTTGCTCAGTGTTGCTAAAACAGCCCTATCAATAAACCAGCGAAGCTGTTTCATTAGCTTTCACAGGGCCATATGTGCTCCCAGCCCAGAGCTCCGAGGTCCACCCAAGCCGAGAATAGCCGTGGCTCTCAGCTCGGCGGAGCAGCCTTTGATAACGCACCAGGCTGCGTGGTTTCGTTTGCTATTTTTAGCCCCCTCCAGCCTGTCATTAGGACGTACCCAGATCCTCTTGGATCTTTGGGACAGGGACTTGCCGCAGCAGAGGGTTGCTGGGAGAGGCTGGTTTCTTAATGGATTTGCAGTGCTCCCCTTCACTGTCAGCCTCAATCTCTCACGCCTGTGGGCCGAGCTAGCCTGGCTCTGGCTGGACTGGGTAGGCTTTAGAAATGACCTGCTGCCTCATTTTACAGTGAGCGAGAAGAAAACAGCCTCTGTGAGAACGTGGGGGAAGGGGGGTCCACACAAGGCTGTGGGAAGGATCCAGACCAGCAGATATAACTTGCAAAGTGTTGCTTTGTTGCCTGCGTTGCACAGGCAGAAGGGTGGGTGGTCTTACGGCTAAAGCACTGGACAGGGCACCACAAACCTAATTCAAAGCCTAGCTCCTGATGTGACCTCGAGCAAAACCCTAGGGGTATGTCTACACTGCAGTGAGGCACCCACAGCTGGCCCGGTCCAGCTGACTTGGGCTTGCGGCGCTCAGGCTGCAGGGCTGTTTCACAATCAGGTACCTAAATCTCCTAGGCAGCATTGCAAATCACACCCTTAGGGTATGTCCATACTGCAATTGAGAAGTGTGACTGCAGCTTTTTGATGTTTTGGGGAGCAGTACGGGGTCCTGTCACCACCTGCCCTGTAACCTAGGGGGCCTTTGCGCTGGGCGGCTATGCCTCAATTTCCTGACATCAGTAGCTTGATCACAAGCACAGGGTCTCACCCTGGCTTCCACCAGCCTTGTTACTCCAGGGAGGGTGACCGCAACAGCTCTTCTTCCAGTGCCAAGTCTCCCCAAATCCGTCCATCCTGACTTGTTAAGTACCAGACATTTGGACCGTTCCCCTCTGGTTTGTCAGCCCTGAAGGTGTGAAACCAGCCCCCCAGTTATCAGCTCTCTTTGGCGCACACTGTTCGCACAACAGAGACCTGCTTGGGGTAAAAATAAACCAAAGGCTTATTGACTAGAACGCCACAGATTCAAATGGGCCCCGTAGTGGTAGCAGGATGGGCCAGGCGGTCAAACTATTACCCAGGGTTCCTGGCAGGCTGGTACGGCCCATGGTACTATAACTTCACTGCTTTGGGACTTAAACTCGCTACATTAAAGCTGGCTCAAGTATGTCTACATGAGCCGCAAATCGCCACCGTGATCGCAGCGTAGACCTACCTTTCGGCACTCTGGGCCCGTCCTCAAAATCCTTCTATTGCCTCTTCTCATCCCTCGTATGTAGATATTTTTTTGCAAGGTTTCATTGGTCATTTTCACCTCAGCGGTGCAGAAAAACCGTGGGCCATTAAGTGGCCGAACGAGATCGAACGAATGAGGATATTTGTAACCAAATCCACCAGCCATCTCCATCAACCCTTGTTTGGTTTCATGGTGCAGACATATTATTAGCATGGAAGACCAACTCATTACAAAGCACATTTATCAAGGAATGCCACCACATGACTGGCGATCATCTGGGAAAAATCTTCAATGGTGCAACATGACCACCTAGGACGGACATATACTGAACATCCAGACGGACTGTCTGAAGGACCTAGCTAGAGATCAGCGTAGGCAGAGCTTGATCTGCAAGGAAGCTATGTCCCTTTGGCATCTCCCATGATGATGCTGACATCTTGCATAGAATATGAAACAAAAGCAAGTAACCTCTCTGATCCCATCCTGGCTCAGAGACCACTGAACTGCAGGAGAAGGTTTCCAAAAACTAGGCAGGCTCCAGCTTGCAAACCCCTTTCTCCTTAACCCTCAGGGTGGGATTAAAAGATTTGGCAGCCCTGCACCTGGAGCCCTTTGTCAGATACAATGATCCTCAACACCTCTGCCTGCCTTTATGCTTCTGATGGACAGGTGGTTTCTCTGGAGTGTTACATTCTGGAGGGGCTAAGCTCCATGCACCTGGGCCATGCATTCCTGATCCATTGCCTTCAAGAGGGGATTTACCATGAGCCCAAAAGAGGACAAGAAAGGAACAGGAGAACAAAGCATTGAGCCATCGTCCCACACAGTTATTCCTCTTTTGTGAGGAATACACCATGCACCCAACGAGAGCACAGCTCCTGTCAACTCCAGAGGTCTGCGTGGAATCGGAGCAGACCCACGGCCAGAAGAAACAGGGGGAAATGCATTCCTTTCACTGTCTGGACAAAGATCCAAGGTGCATGCATTTTCCCACAGCGGTTTGGAGCTGTGGGGTCTTTGCAATGGAATTCTTTGGCTAGATGAATTGGTCTGGGCAGGTGTGAGATTGAGGAAAGTAACAGCACTGCTGCATTTAAGTTAAATCCATCAGTTTGCAATCAGACTTTGGAAGAGAATCAAGTTTTGCATATAAACACACACACACACACACACACACACACACACACAGCAGAAGTGCTCGGCACCCAGTAGCTCTGAGTGAAATCCACAGAGACCCTCCCCCAACCCCTTTTCCCATAGAGAATCCAGGCTCTACCTCCACCATTATGAAAGGACAATTCCAGTGATGGTACTTCAGTCCCGTATTCTAGAGTCTATAGATATTAAGCACATAGATCTCTCTCTAATGCAGTAGTCTCCAAACTGTGGGGTGCGCCTCACTACAGGGAGTGTGGCAGGGCTGGGACAGCCGCCGTGGGGGCTGGGGAGGAAGCGCCTCCCAGCCCCACCCCCAGTTCTGCTCAGGCCCCACTCCCAGCCATGACCCAGATTCCTGGCTCCATACCCAGTCATGCTTCCACACTTGGCTGTCAGCCCCAGCCTCAGTCCCCAGCCACAGCACCGCTCCTGGCCCCAGTCCCACCCCCAGCCCCGGCCCCCAGCTGCAGCTCCGCTCCCAGCCCTAGCTCCAACCCCCTCTCCTCCCAGGCTGGGGGGAGGGAGACAAGGGTAAGCGGGGTGTGACTGTGAAAAGTTTGGGGACCACAGCTCTAATGTGTATGAGGCAGCCTAGTGGACTGGAAGCCAATTCATGGTTCTGCCAGTGACCTATTTGGGGAAGTCACTTCTCTTTGTCCCTCTATTTCCTCTCTCACCCTTTGTCTGCTTCTCTGGGCAGGGGCTTTCTCTCCCTGGGCAGCTGTACAGCCCAATGGAGCCACCATCTCCTTAGGACTCTGTACAAATGACTAGCTATTGTTTTTCTTCTATTAAGTTTCAATGTCCCTTTTCTCCCTTCCCTGGGGTTTATAAACTTCAAATGCACCTAGATGGCTCATGTCAGTGGTTGGCCAAGCAATACGTTCAAGGTGTGTCTTCCTTGGCTTCAGAGGTCTCTGAATCAGGCACTAAGAGAAATAATTCTCTTTCCTCAAAAGCAATGGTTGGGGTTATTCAACAGCAAGCAAGCAATGGTCACGCCCCCCATTCTCTCAGGAGCAAGAACCTCATGCATCCCCATGCCCTAGGCCATGCATGCAGCCTGCACTGGGGAAGGCATATGTCTATCCAGGCTAACGGGGAGACCGTATGCAATCTTAGAAGTGCCATCCAAATTCTGGGCTATCATGGCAAGTGTCTATTCCTGTCTTCGCCCCAGAGACGTATCAGGTACAACAGAGACCTCTAAGAGGTGTGGGACAAAGTTCCTCCTCTGCCTTGGTGGGTCCTGCGCTAATTGGCGGATTTGCTCACCTCAGGGATTCATGGCAGCCCTCAGTTGGCCACTTGTGCTAGTGGCTCAACCCTGCCGTCCACTCAGCTCACCTCATCACTGGCCAGCATGGGGGAAACTGAGTACAATCCCTGCAGTCTCTGTGTCCAGGCCAGATCCCTTTCCAACTCCTCCTGTGTTGGATCAGGAGTTGGGGGAATGGGGGGAACCCAGACCCACCCTCTACACCAGGTTCCAGCCCAGGGCCCTGTGGATAGCAGCTGTCTACAGTGTTCCCTGAATCAGCTGCGTGACAGCTACAACTCCCTGGGCTATTTCCCCATGGCTTCCCCCAACACCTACTTTATCCTAAGTGCAGGATCTTCCTCCTGAAGTCTGATCACACTTGAGCTCTTCACTCCTCCAGCAGCACCTTCTCACTCCTTGCACGCCCCCCCTTACTAACTCATGGGAGGTCCTTTTTAAACCACGTGTCCTGATTAGCCTGCCTGCCTGCCATAATTGATTCTAGAAAGTTCTTAATTGGCCCCAAGTGCCTTGATTAGCTTGCCTGTCTTAATTGGTTCTAGCAGGTTCCTGATTGCTCTAGGGCAGCCTCTGCTCTGGTCACTCAGGGAACAGAAAACTGTTCATCCAGTGGCCAGTATATCTCCTTTCTACCAGCTCCTGTACCCCACTGGTCTGGATCTGTCACAGGTGGAAATTGCTACTAGCGATGGCCACGGTTTGCCGCTCTGGGGGCATTTGGCTGTTGCTAGCCTGGCCCGTCAACCGACCAAAGGACAGACCAGAGGATGGGATGCTGTAGCAGTGGTATCCTATATGCCAAGGTGGCAGCTTATCACCAGGGCATCTAAGAATTGCCACCTCAGATCAGAACAGTGACCTGGAGGAAGTGGAAGAAAGCTCAAGATTAACAATTACGGGGCGTACCAGATGGCAGCCCTGCGGCAGTGTTCCCCACAATGACAGTAGTGTGCTGCACTTGTACTTTGGGGGGTGATGCCTGCCTCATTTGTGTGATCCTCTCCTAGGTACTGTGATCGAGAACTGAGTCCTAGAGGTTTCAGAGGACTGCCCAGCTGCTGGGGAGCGGATGTCGTTTGTCAAGCAGTGGGACTCTTGGAAACGTTCTGGAGGGTAGGGAGTCAGCAGAAAAGACACCCGACTGGATCCACAGCTGTTTAAATTAATGCAGATCCATTGTCTCACGCACCAGCAGTGAATCTGGCCTGAAGATGTGTTGCTGGTAACATGGACAACCCCAGATTATTATTAGAATTGCAGTAGCCTCTAGAGGTGCCAAAGTGGATGAGATTCCCCACTCTTGTCAGGCTCTTGCTCCGAAACACAGCTGCTGCCTGGAAGGGAGAACAATCTAGGCAAGATGGGCAAAGGGTTGGAGGGGAAATGACTTGCTCAGGGTCACACAGCAGAACCAAGACTAGAACTCAGGGCCCCTAAGTCAACTATCCAGTAGCCACTAGCCTTTTTCCTTCAAAGCAAAGCTGGGTTCAGGCATGTCACACGGGGCCCTTGGTTTCTGGAGAAAGGCAACTGCTTGAGTCCTTCCAATTTAGCTAGAAGGCCACGGGACTGGGTGTGGAGAATAAATGAAGCGCAGCCATGCAGAAGGTCAGGCATTCCTTAAGTGCTTAAAGAATACAGTCACATTAAAGCAACAGACAAAGCCATGAACGCCCTACAGCAATGACTGACAAGGCAGCGCTGGGCTTTCCTTCCGTTAAGAAGAACTTCTTGTTTGGTCCTCAGAGTTATTTCTCTCTGTGGTCCCTCTCTGGTGCAAAGGAACCTCTGGGCCAGATTTTCAACAGGTGTAAATCAGCATAGCTCCACCAAAGCTTTCCTAATCATAGAATCAGATCATCAGGAAGAGACCTCAGGAGGTATCTAGTCCAACCCCCTGCTCAAAGCTGGACCAGTCCCCAACTAAATCATCCCAGCCAGGGCTTTGTCGAGCCTGACCTTAAAAACCTCAAAGGAAGGAGATTCCACCACCTCCCTAGGTAACCCATTCCAGTGCTTCACCACCCTCCTAGTGAAATAGTTTTTCCTAATATCCAAAATGATGGTGGGGGGAGCCTTGACTTCTACATGATGGGGCTTAATGAGAGCTCGGTGAGTATGCAAAGAATCACTAATAAATGACCGTTTGGCAGAACTGGTTGCGAAATTTTCACTGGAATTTTTTTGGGGAGGTCGAAAGTGCCCTTTCGGATGAGATGGATCTTTTCACGAGAAAACATGTTTTTCATCAAAATCTTTCAGGCTTTCATCGAAACCCTCCAATTTTTATTTGTTTAATTTTTTTTTCTGACAGCCAAAACTGTACATTTTTGGTTGACAAAAACAGGAAAAAAAATCCGTTTTTCCCATTTGTGGCAGAAAAAACCCCCAACCCTATGAAAAAATTAGACAAAAATCAAAAGTTTTCAGCTGGGTGGGAATTTTTATTAGAAAATAAAATACATTCCCCAGCCAGCTCTGCTATTTGGTCCTTTAAAAAAAAAAAGGAAGAAATAATTTTGAATCTAAGCAGATACCTTTTGGGTAAAGTTCAAAGCCATGCAGCCAGCCAGCACAGGTTTATGCATCACTTAAAACCTAATTAGGTGGGGCCTCGTCCTGAATGGGGCCTAATCCACGCACTAACTCCTCTGCACGTGGTGAATTTCCTTGTGTGTGTCTGGTCGATGCAGCTATGATCATGGACTAGCAGAAATGCATCCGAATGAACTCCTGTGACACAATCTTTGTCTCTGCTTATATCATACTGAAGGGGAAAGAGCTGATTAATGGGTGACGCTCATCATAATAATTTTTGCAAAGGTTAAGCAGATATTAAAGGCTCTTATCTATCGCAACATTAGCCAGCAAGGAGGGGAAAGGTCAAGACTCATTTAGAGGGAACTCCACTTGGGGTGTGGAGTTTAGCTCTGCATTAGGGTGATGTCATTTAAAGGGCCAGGTGATGATAACCCACAAGGGGCTCTATCCCCTGAGTCTGTTTCTTTGCATCCCGGCTGTTAAATACCTTGGACTGTTTACCATTGAAAGGTCACACAGCCAGTCACTTGACAGGTGCAGAGATGAGCAGCATCTTCCATATGGGCCGCCAGCAGCTGCGTACAGTCATTCTTACCAAGCCTGATGCCGTGTGTTCCCGAAAAGGAGACAAAATGTTCGCTCTGCTTCTCATTCGGCCCTGAGGCTCATGAGATGGGGTTGTGGTTTGCGGGGGGTTGGTACTCTAAGTTGGCTCCAGTCACAGAAGTCTAGCTCAGCCTGTTACATAAAAAAGTCAGCATGAGTTAAAGACAAAAAGTCTGAATTAGCCCAAACAAAAAGCCTTCCTGTTTTAACCCAGGACCGCGCCGAGAGCACGTCTAGCGAACAAGAGGAATATGGAAAATCAATAGATCAAAACTGCTGTGTCAAAAATTCATCCTGAGTGGTGGAGAAAATTGCGAGGGGCTGGATTATTCTGCCCTCCACTCCCACTTGAGGGCCTTAAAAAAGTAAGACTTCAGGGGAAGAATCAAGTTGGCTAGCTGGGAGACAGGTGGGCTAAGAGGAGCAAGCTTCACAATAATAGTTGCCACCCCCACGATCTTCTGGGCCCCTAGGATCCATAGTGATGACACGGGTCTTTCACTGCTCTGATCCTCAGATACGGCCTGACAAAAAGTAACAAAGAGCTGACCAAATAATTGGTGTTTCAGATTTGGGGCTGAAACAGATTTTTTGCTGAGGATTATTTTCAGGTGCCTTTAACTTATTTTTTGTCATCAGCAGATCTCAAAGTGCTTTACAGTGTCATCATCCCCATTTTACAGATGGGGAAACTGAGGCACCAAGCAGGGACGTGATATGTGCAAGGTTGCAGGCTGAGCTAGGACTGGAGTGTGTGGACAGGTACTTGTACAGGGGGTGGGCCTGGTTTAAGGGTTCTAGCCACCCCATGACCCCCTCCTCTCTTTTGTGAGGGGGGATAGCTCAATGGTTTGAGCATTGGCCTGCTAAACCCAGGGTTGTGAGTTCAGTCCTTGAGGGGGCCACTTAGGGATCTGGGGCAAAAATCTGACTGGGGATTGGTCCTGCTTTGAGCAAGGGGTTGAACTAGATGACCTCCTGAGGTCTCTTCCAACCCTGATATTCCATGATTCTAGAACCCAGGTCTCCTGACCCCCAGCACAGTGGTCTTCCCACTAGACTGTACTGCCAGCATGGCTCAGGCTTGTGGGGGATTCTAAATCAGAGCAGTCCAGAACTCAGTCACTGTTACCTCCCCATTCCTGTGGGCTTCTCCTCCAAAGAGGCCCAGCACGGCGTCTATCCCCGTGTCTCAGTCTCTTGTTCTTATCTCTCGTTAAAGAAAAGGCTCCAGCAGTTCTGCACTGATGAACGACGCTCAAGTTAACAAGCTCCCGTCCATCGTTGAGACGAAACACAGCAAAAGCTAATCTAAAGCTGGGCGTTTGTTGAGACTGGAACATGTCACCCTAAGAGGCTACGCAATCGAGGAGGCACTGGAAAGCGAGCAGGAAGAGCCCTGATAGCTTCTGAACAGCTGACATTCCTCAGCATCGGCACGAGAGCTGGTCAACATTTTTCCCTCAAAACCCTTTTTTCCCCCAGTGGAAAATCGGGGTTTTGACCAAATGAAAATGTCACAGAAAGTTACTGAGCCTCAAACTTTTTCAGTTTTTTTTTTTGGGGGGGAAAAACCTGGTTTTGGCCAAAAATGATCCTTTTTTTCCCTTTTGGATAAAAAAGTTGAAATTTTCCACAGGAAACCCCCCACTCTGGTTTTCTAACCAACTCTAGTCAGGATACTTTTGTCTTTCACTACAAAGCATCTAAGGACGGGTGGCGCATCCACTGGCCAAATCCCAACCACCAAGAGTGTTTTGGTCACTGGCAGAATGAATTTGTAACCCTCAGATAATCGGGAAAGTGCAATGTCTCCCTCTAGAGGTAGCACCTTGGCCAATAGAACTAGGTGTTTTAGTCACGTTTTTAGAACCAGAGGTTCTAGCTTTGATTCACGCTGCTGCACCCAGGGACCTAGTCACCACCAGACGGGATGAGGGTTACATATTCAGTAGAGCCCGGTCCAAAAATGGATTTTATGTCCCACCAAAAATGTTGGCAGTTCAAGCAAAATTCATGTCTCAAAACGGACTTTTCATTTTGATTTCAACCCTGGTTTATTTTCTTTTAAATACAATGTCAGTTTCAAAATAGAAAGTAATGCCGAAACTAAAAAATAGAAACACTTTGTTCCAAAAGCATCAAAATGGGACAACTGGACATTTTCAAAATGTGGTTTTTCTGCTTCCCCCCTCCCCAAAGCAAAATTTCATCAAAATCAATATGATTTTGCAAACATAGTAAGTCTAATAAAAATGGCATTTTCTTGTGGAAAAAACTCTTTTGATGAATATTTACCAGGCAGCTCTAATATTTCCCCTGTGTGCTGGGATCTGAGAATGGAGTTAGGCCATTGAAGCCTTTATTCCGCAAGGAAGGGGAGAATAGATACAGCATGGATGGGAAAGTGATGAGAGGAAAGGGTGGGTGGATGCGCCACAAAAAGATATTTATTATTGGCACGTAGAGGCTGCCACCAAAATCAGGCAGTAAGATGCTAGGCACAGCACAGACACATAGTAAGAGGCAGTCCCTGCCCCAAAGAGCTTACAGTCTAACTAGACAAGTGAAGGACACCGTTTTAGAGATGGGAAACTGATGTCCAGAGGGGCTAAGTGATTTGCCTGAGGACATACAGGGAATCGGTGGCACAGCCAAGATGTGAAGCCACCTCTTCTAACTCCCAGTCCAGTGCTTCACCCATAAAACTAACCTTGCAGGTGCAGAACAAGAAGTTAGAAAGTGAGAGGAGAGAGAGGACAGAAGAGATCATGCAAAGGGAGAGGGTTAAGGAGGGAGGGGAGGAGCTGGAGGGAGAGGGGATTGTTAGGGAGGGGTTGCCAGGGGAAAAAGGAAGGCAGAAGAACTGTTTGCCTGTGCTTTATAACAAGATGTTTCCTGACCTGATGCCACAGAATAGATGCAGTAGTAGAAGGTGCTCAGTATGCGTCTCTATCATCTCACCTCCCAGGATGTGCAGAGAATAAAATTAGAAGTCTCCTGGCCACATCCTCAGCTGGGGACACTCCACTGAACTCAGACCTCCAAAGAGTCCTGGGACCAGCCCATTTTGACCTACGAAACCCTCTGTCCTGCACCACTCACTCAGATTTGACCTGGCCACCTCCCTCTCCAGGAAGCCAGGACCCCATGAACCAGGTCACAGTGCCCGGAGCAGGGGTGCGAGCCCTGCCAGCCTCATGGGACAGGAGATGCAGTAGTATCCACCCCACCGGCGCCCATCCTGGAGGCTGGACCTGTCCCACATTAGCCACTGGAAATGTTGGGAGATATGCTGAACTCACTGAAGCTATGTTGATTTGTACCCACAAAGGCTCTGGCCCCAAGCGCATTGTGGGAGCTTTCAACCCTCTTTGGCTGTGATGCAAATTGGAAAGAGATCCATCATCTCCCATCACCATGAGCATTGTCATAAGAGACCATGGTAAAAAGAGCTTCAGTCATTCCCTGACCTGAGAAAAATGTGCCCCCAACATGTCCACACCAGTAAATCCCCTCCACAAGCCACAGCAGCTATCAGAAGTGGCTTAAGGATCCATTTTTTTTGATATACAGGATATTTAAAGTTTCAGAGTAGTAGCCATGTTAGTCTGTATCAGCAAAAAGTCCTTGTGACACCGTAGAGACGAACAAATTTATTTGAGCATAAGCTTTCGTGGGCTAAAACCCACTTCATCAGATGAATGCAGTGGAAAATACAGTAGGACCTTCCACAGCCTAGGGCACCAGAAAAGCTGGCAGTACTCCTGGCAGAGGGGCATTACTGGCACATGATGGCATGTATCACATTGATAGATGTGCAGGTGAACGAGCCTCTGATGGTGTCACTGATGTGATTAGGTCCTATGTTGGTGTCCCTTGAATAGATATGCGGACAGAGTTGGCAACGGGCTTTGTTGCAAGGATAGGTTTCTGGGTTAGTGTTTTTGTTGTGTGGTCTGTGGTTGCTGGTGAGTATTTGCAGCATCCATTCAGACACCAAAGTCAGCAGCTGGATTTTCAGAAGAACACAACACGTTGAGCTGGGTGCTGAGTTCCCGACCGTGGGAGCTGATAGCTTGGAAATCCGGCTCTTAATAAACCCATGAATCATGTTTTTTAGGTGTCTTGGGAGCAGGAACAGTTCTCTCCCTGAGTAGCCAGTTATCTGCATTACTACATGGGTATCAAGTTCCTGTCTTAAAGGATTGCACAGTAAAGTCTATGGGGATGTTAGCACTAGCATGAAAATAGCTCAGGTCGACCAATTTCCTGCCCCAGTCGACCAAATCCACCAGGGTGATTTACACCAGTGGAGGATCTGGCCCTACTGACTCCAGTGAGTGCTGGCTGATTTACACCAGCTTGGAACCTGGCCCCACTGCCTGTACATTAAATGGATCGTGAAACAACTATGAAATTACTTAGGAGATGGGACTTTATATTTGCAGGGCCAAGTTTTACTTAGTTCTCACTCAGTCCTTGCTCAGAGGAAATTTGCCTGAGTGAAAACCGGGTTTGACCCTTAGGAAATCTGAACCTTCAGCAGGGGACGAACCATTTTTCTGGATAAATAACATCATCAGGTATTAAAAGAACCAGTTCTTCCTCCAGACATCGTAGCCCAGATCCTCAAAGATATATAGGTGCCTAACTCTCTTTGACATCAATGAGAATCAGGTACCTAAATATCTTTAAGGATCTGGGCCCATGTGCTCATCAACTCTGTTTCACTGTAGCCTGGTTACTTGCAAAAGTTGCCAATGCCTTGGGTTGTCCTGATGACAAAAGGAGCTGAGGAACAAAAGTCCTTGCAGCTCATAACTTCAGCATCACAGAAGGGAAACTGTACCAGCACCTTCTAATATAAGAACGGTGTCACGGAGCGTGGGGGAGTCAGGGCCCTGCACCCCCTACTTCCTACGATTCACCGTAACTCTCAGCCAGCCACTGAAACAGAAGGTTTATTAGATGACAGGAGCATGGTCTAAAATAGAGCTTGTAGGTACGGAGAAAAGGACCCCTCAGTCAGGTCCATCATGTGTGGTGGGGAAGCCCAGACACAGTTTCTGGGTCTCTCCCCATCTCCCCAACCAGCTCCAAACTGAAACTCCCTCCAGCCCCTCCTCTGGCCTTTGTCTCTTTCCTGGGCAAGGAGACCACCAAATCTCTTTGTTCTCCAACACTCTCAGTTGGCACCTTGTAGGGGAGGAGCCAAGGCTATCAGATGCCAGGAGACATGGTGTCGCCCATTCTCTGTGCAGACAGTATCACACCTGCCCTCTAGGGCTCTGCAACAATCACACACCCTTATCCCACCACCTAGCTACTTAAGAAATGCATAGGGGAAACTGAGGCACCCACACAGTATTCAGAGAAAACATTAAGAACAGTCCCACTTCATCACAAACAGACAAGGCCATTTAAATTATAGGGGTTGCCAGATATCACCACAAGAAACACAGACTAAGATCCTTGTGATACAAAACCAATTCCTCTGTCAGTGCAAACATCTGCTGGTCTGAGACTGCTGAATGACCTGCCCCAGGAACTTAAGGACCATCACAAACCACTGTACCTTCCACTCCAAGTGCAAGGTGCATTTTTCTGACCTGCCTTCTCTAACGTGAAGACAGCAATGCATAAAGGTGGCCATAAATACGTAGGTATTTAATGTCTGGACAGTGTTTTAACACAATAAGCTCCATTTATAGTCCAGTGGCTGGGCTCTGATGTGGGACTCAGGAGGCCTGGCTCTGCACTGGCCTGCTGAGTAATCTTGGGCACCTCTCTGTGCTTTAGTTTTCCCCATCTGTAAAATGGGAATAATGATACAGCCATCCTGTCTACCGTGCTTTGAGATCTAAAGATGAAGTTCTACCTATAGAATAGCTGTGTATTATTATTAGTTGTAGAGCTGGTTGGAAAATGACAAGACAAAGATCATCTAAATTATGGGGTTGCCAGGTCCCACCAATAGAAACACAACCAAAGATCTTGTTTATTTCTTTTTCCAAAACTTTCCGCCCCCGTTTTTTGATGAGAAATAAAATCTGTTTGGTTTTTTTCAGGTTTTCGTTTCTGGTTTTAACGTTTCAACCAAAATGAAACATTTTATTTTGGCTGAAATGCCGCTTTTTTGGTAAAAAAATATTCAACCATTATTATTAATTATTAATTATTATTATTTTGAGGCCCTCACATGTAATCAGGGGTGGTCTGAAAGTCTGAAACATTCCAAAAATCTTTTATGCCATAAACCCACAAGCAGGGGTAAATTTGGCAGTTGGGGTTGAGGCTGGTCCTGCTTTGAGCAGTAGGTTGGACAAAATGACTTCCTGAGATCTCTTCCAACCCTGATATTCTATGATTCTATGGTGTTCTGTCAAAAATAAAAAAAATGACCTCCTTGATCGTTAATGCGACAAAGAGATTTCTATCACGAGCCCACTATTTTTCATCGCTTGCCTAAGATGGCCCTGTGGGCTAAGAGCTGATGTGGTTGGTCCGAGTTCATGGGTGACATTCTGGGGGACAGCTTGAGCCAAATGAGTTGAGCCGGTTTTGAGTGACGTGATTACAGAATCTTTCCACTAAAAGAAAATTCCATTTTTTTGGTACCTAAATAATCCCCTCCTCCCTCCCCCTATGTGTACACTCCTCCCCTCCTGAAACACAATCTCCCCTCCCATTCTGCCTGTTTCCTAATGAAACACAGTTCCCATACTGTCCTTATGTGGCCAAACTGCCTCCAGTTTATTAGTACGGATCCCTTTCTCTCTCTCTCTCTCTCACACACACACGTTCATACAAGCTGCCCTTTGTCGGCCAGCGCCTCCCCTTCCCGCAGCAAAGTACAGGGGTCTCTAAAAAGAGAACAGGGTTGATGGATGACCCAGGATCCCTCTGCATGTTGCTGCCTATCACACAAGGGCTGGCTCACCCTCTCTACGACATCCAGCAGCACATCCCAGCACGTGGCTGGGCATCGTCCAAGCTCCTCGACCCTTGCTGTCCACATCAATGCGCCTTTGCTTGTTGTGCTGAGACCAGCCGCTTCCAGTCCACCATCACGCCACCCAGATTGACCCTGAACCTGCCCAGCAACATGGCCCGGGAGATGGGGCTGGGTGGCGGGGGAAGGGATCTTGCCTTCAGACCCACATTCCCCAGCCTCCCTGAGGGCATCGGTCTGTGCGGCTGGCTCCTTGTCAGCCCAGATGTCAGCACCAGGCTTTGTACGTCCAAACAATCAGCTTATTTCAGAGCTTTCTAATGACTCTTGCTGACTCAAGCCTTGCCGCTCTCTCTTCTGGGAAGGGAAGGGAGGGGGAATGGTTTTAAAAGGCCGTTGGGCTGATTTATTGATGTTTTAAATGGGAGCGCGCCTTGGTCTGCTGCAAAAATAACCTGCCAGGGGGAAAAAAACCAACACATCATCTCGGAGGGGAAAGAAGCAGCTTTTTGTGTCCAACCAAACCACTGTCCTTCTTCCCCCGGTTGGGAGGGGAAGATTTAGACTGGGAATCAGCCCCAGTTGGGTGAGGGGCACAGAACTGCTTTCAGGAGAGTTTCACACCCAGGCTGGAATTTGCGATGGGGACAATGGAAGAAATGACATCAAACCAGGCTTCTCTCTAGGGAGCTCAGCTCTGGCTGGATAACACGGGATACCCTGCTTCTGCTTCTCGGACTAGCTCCTTGGCTCATGTAAATCGGCACAGGCCAGTGAAATCAATGGGCTACACCAGTCCAGCAGAAGGGAGTCTCACTAATTTACACTAGCTGAAGATCTGGCCCCATTGACTCCAAAGGAGCCGTGGTGATGCTGGCTGGTGGGAATCACAACAGCGTCATTGAAGTGCAGCTTACGCCGGCTGGGGAATCTGACCCCGCTGACTGCAGTGAAGTTGCGCTGATTGACATCAGCTGTGGATCTGCCCCACTGGCTTGGGCAGAGCCAGGCCAATTTACACCAGCCAGGAACCTGCCTCAACGATTTCAGTGGCACGCTGGTTATTTACACCAGCTGGGTATCTGGCCCACTGATTTCCACAGAGCTGTGACCAATATACACCAAGTGAGGATTCACATCGGTGTAGAGGGCAAAAATTTGGCATAATGGGCCTGATTCTTCTCTTACACCAGTTTTATCCCAGCAACTCCATTATGCCAATTTCCCCAGCACGTACGACTTGGCCATAGCTCCATTGCATTCAGTGTGCCAGAGCCCCAATGGGTGCAAATCTGCCAAGCCCCATTGCATTCAATAGGCCAGATCCCAAACTGGTGTAAATCACTGATGGAGCTACAGAGATTTACCCCAGTTGAGGCCCTGGCCTATTAATGTCAGCAGCACTACTGCTGATTCGCCCCCGTGTGACAGCAGAATCAAGACCAAGATCTGTCCACAGAGCACGAACTCGTTTCAGAGAACTCCGCAACAAAAGCCTGCGTGGGTTGAGCCCTCATGCACAGAGGGCAGGAAACGGGCCCCCTCAGCGTTTTGACAACCAATGGGGCATCTGCAAATTCCTTCCGAAAGCTGCAGGCCGATGCGGTGCGAAGAGGCCCTCCAGATTCCCAGGACAGGCCACTGGGTCCCCAAAAAAGGGAGAGCCGGAAACGTGCTCTCAGCTATTGTCGGGAGAGGCAGCGTTTCCCAGGTTCTCTGGTCCCGACACAGGGGCGTGCGTGGGTTGGACAGCTGCTGTTATGTAACTGTTTATTGTATCATTAACAACAAAGGTGAACGCTCTGTACTATTGTTAACACATCTCTATCGAAAGGCCCATTGGTGTTCAGTCGACCCCTTTCATTAGCTTTGTCTTTATTTTGTTCTAAGACCTCCCCAAACGGTAGCCAGACATTAGCAAATCCACTTGATCGTGGTGAAGGCTGTCCGTCGGGTGTAAAAATTTCCCATCCTTTATTCCTCCAGGTCTCCGATACTCGGGGAATCAAGGAAACAGGTTGTCTGGCTGCTAGCAGTAATTTAGTCAAACAGAAGCTATTGGACTCAATATAGGAGTAACTGGATGAAATTCACAAGCCCCGCGTTACGCAACAGGTCAGACTAGAATAGATGACACAATGATCCCTTCTGGCCCTAAAATTTATGAATCTATCAATCCGATTGTGTTATCAGTGGGTCCTTCCCTGAGTTAATCTCTCTAGTATAATTGCTATGGGTTCTATTACAGAAATATGCACAGGCCCTGACCGAGATCAGAGCCCCATTCTTCCAGGCTCAGGACGTACACTTAGTGAAAAACAGTCACTACCCAGGAGATCACGCAGTCTAAATAAACAGGCACAGGAAGTGGCAGTAACTTGCTCAAAGTCATATAGGAGCCCAGTGGCAGAGCCAGAGATAAACCCCAGTCCATGCCTGCTGCTCTAGCCGCTACACTATGCTGCCTCTCCCCATACGGCAGAGGACCTTATACTCTCTGAGGATTCCACACATTGGGATCTGTGGATGGAGTTGGAGTTGATGTAGCAGAGAGTTTGGAAGATCAGGGAACCCCAAAAAGTGGCCCTGTGCTCCCACGTTCCCATCTCAGGAGCCCAGCAAGGGAAGGAAAGGGCCTGCTCTGGCAATTCCCAACATGGTCTTCTGAAAAGCACATCCTGCATCACAGTGAGGAAAGAGCTGACTGCATCCCCTGCAGCTTGCACAGACATGTGATCACCCTCCAGTAGCCACCCATCGTCTCTCTGCCCCTCCAATGACAAGAACTGCAGCCCAGGGAACTGGAACCATCTGAACACCCAGACTAGACAAAGGGAGGCTCTATCTATCCATCCAACCACCCATCCCCATGTACACCCCTCTATCCACTGTGACAAAGTTCCTCCTCTACCTTGGTGTGTCCTGCACTTATTGGTGGATTTGCTGGCCTCACAGATTCACCCTGTGGGTTGGGAAACAGCCCAGAGACCTTCCCCTCTGGTAGAAGACACAGTCCAAGTCAATTCCTCCTGTGTTTGATCAGGAGTTGGGAGGTTTGGGGGGAACCCAGGCACGCCCTCTACTCCAGGTTCCAGCCCAGGGCCCTGTGGACTGCAGGTGTCTACAGTGCCTCCTGGTACAGTTGCGCAACAGCTACAACACCCTGGGCTACTTCCCCATGGCCTCCTCCAAACACCTTCTTTGTCCTCACCACCAGACCTTCCTCCTGATGTCTGATAACGCTTGTACTTCTCAGTCCTCCAGCAGTGTGCCTACTCACTCTCCGCTTCTTGCACACCTCTTGCTCCCAGTTCCTTGCACGCACTTCCTCTCCTCTGGCTCCACTGGCCTGACTGGAGTGAGCTCTTTTATAGCATCAAGGGGCCTTAATTAGAGTCAGGTGCTTAACAGCCTCACCTGACTCTTAGCAGGTTAATTGGAATCAGGTGTTCTCATTAGCCTAGAGCAGCCCCTGCTCTGGTCTCTCAGGGAACAGAAATCGCTTATCCAGTGGCCAGTGTATCTCCCTTTGACTACTCTGCTGTTCCCAACTGGCCTGGGTCTATCACACTGCCCATCCTCATGCATGCACCCGTCCATCCACCCATTCCCAATCACAGCCCTCCATATACCCATCTATGAATCCATGGTAACTGGCACCATATAAACACCCAGACTAGACAAAGAGAGGATCTATCCATCCATCCCCAAACACATCACTCCATATACTATCACATCCCTTACACACCCCTTCATCTATCCATCCCCTTACACATCTATCAATCTGTGTTCTCATTTCCACACTATCTCTCTGGATGTTATGCTTTTCCATAACGAGCTTCACACAGAATCCAGAGTTCCTATATTTGACACTTCGCCCCCAAAAAGAATCCAATCACTTTCTAAAGAACGTTAAGAAAAATAGACCCATGCACTGATTCTCCCTGAAGAGTAACGTGCTGAACAAATGATCAGTCTTTAGCCCGAGATGTTTATGAGTTCTGGGTGTGTGAAGCTTTTCAACAAGTGAAAATCCAGACATTTTTCTCCCCAAAGCCGTGTCAGTCCAACACGGCATGTTCAGTTAACCTCAGACTTTCCCCAAAAACATTTCCTCTGGCCTAAAAGGCAAGCCTGAGAAACATCAGGCAGAAAGAAGCCTTGTTAAAAAAAAAAAAAAAGCTTCTAATGAAAAGCGTCTCAGGACCCCCACCGTGGAGGGACCGGCATGGCTCCGTAAATACAGGCACTTGGAAAAACTCAGCTCTCCAAGAAATCCTGTTCCAACATTACTTCAGCAGCAGAATGGAATGTGCCTCTGGATCGGCAGAGCGTGCTTCTGAGCAAGCCGTATACAATGAGGAAATGGAGCGAGAAATAGGCTGCCCAGCGATGCAACCATCTCCTGGGCCACAGGAGTGGAAACTAAGTTGCTGTAATTTACAATTCAACAGTATTTTCTGCAGCAGCGTGGTCTACCGGACAGGGTACTGGACGGGGAGACATAGGTTTGAATCCCAAATCTGCTACCAACACTGAACAAGTCAGTTCCCTTCTCTCTTCCTTTGTCTATTTATATATCCATTGTCGTACACACCCCTCCATCTATCCATCCCCATACGCACCCAAGCTGTTTGGGCAGGGACGGGCTCTCTCTGTGTTGGGGGTGGCCAACCTGTAGCTCGGGAGCTACATGCGGCTCTTCAGAAGTTAATATGCAGCTCCTTGTACAGGCACCGACTCTGGGGCTGGAGCGACAGGCGCCAACTTTCCAATGTGCCGGGGAGGGGGAGTGCTCACTGCTCACTCTGCCACAGACCCTGCCTCCACTGCACCCCTTCCCGCCCCCTCCCTTAAGCCTGAAGTGCCCTCGCTCCTCTCCCCACCCCAAACCTCCTGCACACCACAAAACAGCTGACAGGGAGGCAGGGGGAGGTGCTGAGCAGTGGGGCTGCCAGTGGGTGGGAGGTGCTGGGAGCGGGGCAGGGGAGCTGATGGGGGGCTGCTGACGTATTACTGTGGCTCTTTGGCAAAGTCCATTGGTAAATTCTCGCTGTCTCAGGCTCAGGTAGGCCACCCCTGCTCTATGTGGTCATGCGTGAGGCGCTGGTCTCGGTTGGGGCACCCAGAACCAAAAGCATGCTCATTTACAGCTTGCATTGAAGTCCAGGGCCTATAACAGGGAGCTGTAATAGATTTACTGTGTGGATCAGGCCCAGCAAGGAGCCAAGTGACACACAGACGAACAACAGCGGGCTAATGAAAGTACTTCCGCCCTTCCTGCAACAGCAGAGCTGTTGCTCATTTTCTGTGCTCGCAATGGGATTTTCCTTGAGCGCTGGGAGTCCGACTCACCCCTTGCATTACTCCAGTTTTATGCTGATGGAACTCCCTTGAATTTAAGAGAGTTACACCCATCAGCGCTTCAGTGGGTGTAAATCAGCATTGCTTCGTTGACTTTAATGGAGTAATCTTGGTTTACGCCAGTGGGCTACACTCATTTGCGCCAGCTGGCAAGCTGGCTTGTTGATTTCAATAGAGTTCATTCCATTTGCACCTGCTGGAAAGGGGAATTTGCCCATTGACTTCAATGGACCTATCCCTGTTTGTATTAGCTAGGGACCTGCCCCAGTGATTAATCAGACAGGGCCAGATCTTAGCCGGTTTATATCTCTGTGATGCAGCTGAAGTCCTTGGAGCTACATCAATCTACGCCAGCAGAGGATCTGGTCCACTCTTTCCCAAACGCTTGGATTGTAGAAGCTGTCCCATTGTCAGCGAATGCTACGCTGAGAAAAGTTACCACTTACAGTTCCGGAGGGCGGTTGGCTTGTGGGCCGGGCAGAATTTCTATAAAGCTAGTCAAAACGTTGCAATACAGAGACTGTATTTTAACCTGGGGAAGTCAACGCTAGCTGTGCAAAACAGGCCCAGGCTTGCTCACTCTGCCTTTGAACTTGGGAAGGTTCGGGTCCAGACCCAGATATGGCTCAGCTCTTACGTCAGCTGCATTCTTCTCCCTTCCAGCCTTGCTCTGTCCTCATCAAGATTCATCCAGACGTTTAGCCTTTCCTCCGGGCTCCTTAACAATCTGCCACCAGATACCTGCTCTCCTGCTGACTGACTTTCTGACCTTTCATAAGCTTTCTAAATATTTCACTAAAGTGCTGTCGATTTTGTCAGTTTCCTTGGGAGGGAAGGGGGGAATATTCAAACAAGGGGGTCATGTGGCCGCAAAAGGGCAATTTCATTGGCTCGCTCTTTTGTTTTTGTAACCCAGTGCCTCGGGTCAAACTATCCGTGGATTTCTCTCCATTCAATCCAGTGGCTTTACACCAGGGCTGAACTTGACTCAGATGCAACAGATTCTGGAAAGATGGTCGGCTCACTCCTGCAATTTATGTGGTTCATCTCCCTCCTCCTCCCCTCCCCCAGGATCCTCCTAGGTGGGAATCCGACAGGAGCTAATTTAACACAGTCTTGGCCACTTTTGCTTTGGAAAATTGATAAGTGGCACTAGCTCTGGAAATGAGTGCCCTGTAGAAACGGGGAGATTGCCGTGGCAATAGGATCTACATACAATTCCTGACTGCACAGTTACTGCCATCCTCAAAGGTTCAAACACCAAAAGCCCCCCAGCTCATCAGATGGGCTTAAAATCTGTGAGATTTTTAAACATGCTCAGCTTTAGGTCTTTCTTTTGCCTGCTGGCTTGTAAGCCTTTAAGGGTTAAAAGTTCCAAGCTTTTCTCTGCAACTTTGAGGGCTAGAAACTTTCTTTAAATGAAAATGATTCTCATGCAATCAACTGACTCCAGGAGCTGGGGATTTGAGAGATGGCAACCTCGTGGAAGAAGTTCATGTCTGTGGGACAGGTTGGGATACACACTGAATGGGATTTTCAAGAGGAGCCAAAGGCAGTTGGGTGCCCAAATCTATTGAAATCCTGTGGGAATTAGGCATCAGACATCTTTTGAAAATGCCAGCCACTGAGCCTTGGCTTATTCCATGAGCTGTCTCAGGCTGTGTCTACATGGCCCCGCAGTTCAGACTACAGGAGTGTGCAGTGTGCTATTCTTTAACTGCTCCATTGGACGCTGCTGGCATGAACTAAAAGGTACCTCATTCGCGTTAACATTTAAACAGGACTATGTTAATGTGCAGTAGGTTCTTTCTGCAATGCATGCCCAAGTCCAAACTGCACGGTCGCGTAGACAAACCGTATGGGCTTGTCTACATGGCAAATTACTGCGCGGCAAGCCAGCGTGTGGAACAGAATGCAAGTTGGCACATGATACTTCCCCCTGTAGTAGGGCAAGCCACACTCTGCAACTTCCATTATGTCGTAGCAGGAGCCACGTGGCACAATACTGTGTGGCAAGCTGGTGCACCAGAGATTCACACTCTAGCTTGTCATGCAGTATCTTGCTTGTAGAGAAGCCCTCGTTGAGCCTCTGTGGGAGTGTCCACCCACCAGAATTTGCTCAAGCCGTTTTACGGTGCGTTACTTGCTTCCCTTGAGTCAGCCAGTTGCTAGGGGGTGCCGGTGCTGCAGCTGGGTGGGAACTTTTTGACAAAACTCTTTTGCCAGAAAATGCCAATGGATCAAAAGGCCAAAGTCGGTTGCAGGAAAGAATCAGATTCAATGAAATTTCCTGACTCGAAAATACATAGGGGAGGGGATAACGTTCAAATTGTGACATTTTTCAGACAAAAGTTTTCAGTTTTTTGGGTCAAAATTGCTTTTCATTTTGAAATTTAACTTGATTTAGACCTAAAAAAAAGGTCAAACAAATTTAAAAATAAAAGATTAAAACCAACATAAAATGTCTTGAAATGATTGAAACAAAACATTCTGATTGACCCAAACTGCTTTTGTCTCACTTCGTCAATTCGCAAGAGTAGCAGAATATGACCCTGTATTAGCACTTCCTGCAAAGTCCCACTGAGAAGTGCCGGTCTGTTCTGTGACTATTGTGATATTCTGGGGTGCAATCCAGACCAGCGAGGGGTTGTGTCACCGGCTGCCCTTTAAGCCTGAGTACACCTCTACTCCGATATAACGCTGTCCTCGGGAGCCAAAAAAATCTTACCGCGTTATAGGTGAAACCGCATTATATCGAACTTGCTTTGATCCGCTGGAGTGCACAGCCCCCTCCTGCCCCCCCGGAGCACTGCTTTACCGCGTTATATCTGAATGTGTGTTATATCAGGTCATGTTATATCGAGGTAGAGGTGAACCTCAAAATGCTCTGCTGCTCTTGAGGTTCTCTTGTCTGGATGCTTCCAACCAGCAGACAAGCATGTGGTATCCCGAGTGTGTACCACGCAGCCCTGACCCCAGCAGCTGGCTACAATGCAACAGCCCCGCCCTGCTACCCACCACTCCTTGGTTACAACTTTCCAAGGTGACCCCCACACACACCTGGTCCTAAGCATCCCCCAAACTGTCTGCTCTGAAGTGTCCATCCCTCTCCTGGAACATGCAGAGAAAGAAATATGTTTTCTCCTTTAAAGAGACAAAAGCACACGACAGCTTATTAACTTGACCGGGGTAAATACCCCCTGCCCTTCAAGCACACCACTGAGTTGGTTTATTGTAAAAATAAAACAAGCTCATTAACAAAAGGACATGATTGAAGTGATACCACTTGGAAGGATACAGTTAAAAAGGGTCACAAATATACAAAGGCAAAAATATGCTTTTAACGGCTAAGACCTAACGTAGCAAGCTACCAAACTTCCATTCCCAGAGACTTCAACTTCCATGGCTGAAGAACCCATCTTTCCCAGCGTGCAAGACGTCTGGCCCCTTGCCTCTGTCCAGTGATGGCTTCTCCTCTGTCCTGATATCATCCCAAACTTACTGCTGTGCCCCCATCAGACACAGGATGACCTCATGCTATTCCTTCCTTCCTGTGGACTTCCCATCCCTCTGCTGAATGGGGTTTCCTTTGGTTTTGGTCCACCTTTGGAGACAGGTAGGTCGTTGCCTTCCCAACTGTGTGGGAGAAAACCTGTTTCTCCTTGAGTTTGGTCACAGACTTTAAAGCATGATCTCATTAAGTATCCATATTTCCTCATATAGTTGTAACACAGCCATTTTACAATGATATTAATCAACAGTGTGTCATTAGCTTTCAGAAAAGACCCTGCTTGATACACTTATAACCCAGGAACATTGTATACAAGCAGTTCATTCAATTACTTATCATGTGAGCTTCCGAACTCCTGTCTTTATAGCCCAGACAAAGTTTCTCTCTCTTGCTAGGGTGAAGACGCCAAGCTGTTTTCTCCCCCACTTGATAGCTTTGATCACTTTATATTTAAATGTCCTTTCATTGTCTCTGCCTGATAACCAAGCTGGACAGCCAAACAAATACATATTCCTTTGTCTAGGGCAGACTGGGCTTATGCATTCATAGACGCAGGAACTAGTGGGGGTGTGTGCTGCAGCACCCCCAGATTTTACGGGGGGCTCTGCTCCTGGCCCTGCACCTGGGGTCCCAGCTGCTAGCCCCATTCTTGGAGCTCGGCACCCACCCCCAGGTATGGCCCCAGCCTCAGCCCCCCTTATCCCTGTCCAAGTCCCCCATTCCCAGATCCATGGCCCTGCTCCTGGCCCCACCTCTTGGGGGCAGCAGGAGGTACAGATAGGAGTAAAGGGGGGGTGCGCAGGTCCCCTACTATAATGTTCCAGCACCACTGTATGCATTGCTTGCCAAACGCATAAAGAACATAATTCCAGCACATCTTCCTAACTTGTGCACAAATCATGCAAGAATATTAGTGATCAGTGAGTTGTTCATTTTCCAATGATGTCTTACATGCCACTTTTTTAGATACAGGTCGTGACATTAATGAGTTGGGGTAACACTGAACTCAGCAGGCTGAAACTCATTACCTGATACCAGTGAGCCCCTTGCCCTCATGCTGGTAGGGTCCCAACTACCTGAACCCCTGATCCATCTTGCTCATCAACCAGCCCACGCCTGTACTTTGAGCTGGAAAAAGAAGTCCCACCTGCAAAGGAAACCCCAGTTATATTTATTCACAGGTCCTCCAGGGCCAGCCACAACGCTGGAGCTCAGCGGTACGGTGCATTGTGACAATCCCCACAGAGTAAACTCAAACGCCTCGGAAGATGGAGGCACTGGCATTCCTGAGAGTAGCACAGCGACCCCTGGTGCCATCAGGGGCCAGGAGGTGCCAGTTCAGGAAACCCCGTGGAGAAAAGAGGGAGCCAGGCCAATAGGTATAACTCCTGACTGATGAGTTCTTTCTGGCCATGCACACGGTCCTGCCCCAGCTTGGGTGCTGGATATGGCTGTTGCAGCTGAGTTTGGACAGGATTTTTACTGCTGAATTAGCCCATTATTCTCTGTGCTTGCCTAATGCAGAAAGAAATGTTGCAGTAAAACCAAGGGAATTAAACACTGCCCCCACCCCCTTCCCAGCGCCCATAGCTGTTTGTAGTGCGGCCTCGGTTTGGGGCTTGATTTTTTCTCTGTTCTGTAAAGTTGCAGAGGGACTATTATTTGGCAATGGGAAACCTTAGATTTGTTACAGGAAAGCAGTTGATAGAGGTACAGGGAATCAAATACAGCCCATCCCGGAGTACAGCTGGGGTGGGAGCTGCACATTGGTCATTTACAGGAGAAGTCCATTGGAAATATGGAGCCAAATCCCTAGCTAGTGTAATCAGCATCGCTCCATTGAGGTGCAAGGAAGTTAATGGGACAATGCTGATTTGCATCAGCTGGGGAAGTGGCCCATTGGCTATGACCAGCTCACATCAGCTGCGGATCTGGCTTGACATTTTCCGAATGTCCATCTATAAAGAGTTAGTGGGTTGGGCAGCGTTTGGGTTTTTTTTGCTGAGTGTATTTGCAAAGCTTCAATTTACTTCTTTGTCCCATTGACATATTCTCTCTCACTCAGCTGGCTCTGGCTTTTCGCAAAGGGGGACGCCGTCATTTTTTAATTTTGGGTTTTTTATGGATGTAAAATAAGTCTCCGGTTGATTGACTTAAATAAGAACAGCTGGTTAAGGCAACTCGGCCAGGGCTCTGTGTGGCTGCTGTGCAGGACAGACAGGGGCTATTATTTTCATTCAGTCTGTGGACAGCAAGGATCCCAACCCCCCTAGTCCCCTCTGGGAGGTGGGGTATGAAAAGGCAAGTCTTTGGAAAAGGTAGCTCCAAACAAAGAGGCCCATTGAGCTGCCGGGCTGGAGTTCATGGGAGAGACTGCAAAGCCCAGGCAGTAACCTGCCTTCCCCCCACCTGAGGCAAGCGAATTCAGACCGAAAATAACCTGAACATTCCACTGGGATAGAAAGAATAAACAATGTGAAAAGCATGAGCGTCCCCTCTCACCCCACAGCCAATCCACTTCAGTCTCCTTCCTCCTCCTCTCCCCCCACCTTCATTCCTTGGGTCCCTCACTTCTCATGGTGACCGTAGCCAGCATGGTGAGGTTTGCACTGAACCGACGCCCAGGCAGAGATTCGAACATGTGGGATCATGCCAAGGGGGCAGAGGAGACCCCCTATATCACAGCGAGGTGCTTGGAAAGGCTGTTCAGAACACACAGAGGTTTGAGTGTGGTCAGGAAACAATATCCCGGCCTGATGAGACTAGACAGGCCCTCACCCATCTCTAGTTTAAATGTAACGATCCAACATCATTTATTCTCCTGGGCTGTCATGTCGCTATCACATAGACAAGCTTGACTCATGCACTGCCCTCTGCAGTCATGTAGCGTGACAAAGTTCCTCCTCTACCTTGGTGGGTCCTGCGCTTATTGGCAGATTTGCTCACCTCAGAGATCTTCCCCTCTGGTGGGACCCACAGTCCGGGTCAACTCCTCATGTGTCTGATCGGGA
This sequence comes from Gopherus evgoodei, assembly GCF_007399415.2. Classification (NCBI taxonomy): domain Eukaryota; kingdom Metazoa; phylum Chordata; order Testudines; family Testudinidae; genus Gopherus; species Gopherus evgoodei. Next base: position 2,410,641 of record NC_044324.1, read on the forward strand.
GTTGGGAGGTCTGGGGGGAACCCGGGCCCACCCTCTACTCCAGGTTCCAGCCCAGGGCCCCGTGGACTGCAGCTGTCTAGAGTGCCTCCTGGTACAGCTGCATGACAGCTACAACTCCCTGGGCTACTTCCCCATGGCCTCCTCCAAACACCTTCTTTATCCTCACCACAGGACCTTCCTCCTGGTGTCTGATAATGCTTGTACTCCGCAGTCCTCCAGCAGCAGCACACCCACACCCACATCCACACCCACACCCACTCAGCTCCTTGCACCTCTTGCTCCCTGCCCCTCACACGTGCACCACAAACTGAAGTGAGCTCCTTTTTAAACCCAGGCGCCCTGATTAGCCTGCCTTAATTGATTCTAGCAGCTTCTTGATTGGCTGCAAGTGTTCTAATCAGCCTGTCTGCCTTAATTGTTTCCAGAAAGCTTCTGATTGTTCTGGAACCTTCCCTGTTACCTTACCCAGGGAAAGGGGACCTGCTTAACCTGGGGCTAATATATCTGCTTTCTATCACTCTCCTGTAGCCCTCTGGCCTGACCCTGTCACAGTAGTTAATCAGGAACGGTGCTGCCATTCCCTTGTGTTCCACAATCATAAAGTCGGGCCCACCAAAAATCACCAGATTGGCTTTTCCTGGTTGTACGATGCCGAGCACAATGGGACCCAGCCTCTTGGCGCTACCCGCAATACCAATAATCAATAATAATAAATGGGGAGAGTTGAGGCTTCCGTTAATCTGGAATGTTTCAAATCAGAGGAACAGGAGCATCAGGAAGGGCCTGATTCTGATCTTGCTCCCACTGGTGTAAATCAAGAGCAACTTCCTTCAAGCCAGGGCAGTTACAGCAGTGGCAGAGAGAAGAGAATCAGGCCAGCTCAAAAATAGCCTGAGACAATCAAGCCCAGATCCTCAAAGGTATTTAGAATTCCTGATTTCCCCTTGCCTGGGGATAAACACAGCCAGAATTTGTACAACAAAGCCCTGGAGGCCAATGCCAGAGGTTACAGAGTTGCTCAGGATGGGCAATGACAGAAAAAGTGCTGCTAATGAGAGAAAAGATTATCCCAAATTAATGAATTTCATACAATCTAGCCCAGCTGGCAGAAACTGACTAGCTTGAGCTGACATGGTTGGAGAGCAGGTACATTGGGCACCATTGTCAGGGAACTTTCTTGTCTCAGACTAGGTGACTTTTGGTTTACAAAATCTTCACACTAGCTATTGAGGGGCAGCGTTGTCTAGTGGTTAGGGCAGGATGGTCCAGTGGGTTCTAATTCTGGCTGTGCAACTGTCCCCGTTGTATGCCCTTCCCTTGGCAGGTTCCTCTTTGTCTATTTAGACTGTAAGTTGTTTGGGACACTGTCCCTCTCTCTGTCCTTTGCAGCATGGGTTTGATTCCTCCGATACTGCACAGACCCTTGGGCAAGTCACTTAACCTTTTTCTGTGCCTCAGGTCCCCATCTGCAAGATGGGGATTACCGTTCGTCTTGTCTATTCAGACTGAAGGCTCTTTGGAGCAGGGACTCTTGTTCACCACGGGCAATGGGCAAGTCCACAGTGCAATCAGAGGTGTGACTGTGCATGCCCCAGATAGCTTTGATCTGTGTAGCTTGGGTAACAACAGCATTGAAGTCATGGCAGCATGAGCTAGCTGCTCGCACATGGACCTAGGAGCCTGGGCAAGGTTGTACAGCCTACACTGCCGCAGATTTGCTGCTCTCATTTTGGGGTCACTCAAGAAATTAATAGGCAGCGGCATAGGTGCCAATTTCTCCTGGTGCCAGTTGGTGCTCAAACCCCCCCCCCCCCGGCCCGACTCCACCCCGGCCCTGCCCCCATTCCAACCCCTTCCCCAAAGTCCCCACCCCAACTCCACCCACTCCCTTCCTTTATTGGACTCCTTCGTCAAATCCCTACCCCAGCCCCGCCTCCTCCCCTGAGAACGCCGTGTTCCTGCTCCTCTCCCCTCCCTCCCACAGCTTGTTACGCCACAAAACAGCTGTTTTGCAGCGGCAAGCGCTGGGAGGAGAAACAGGGATGCAGTGCTCTCAGGAGAGGAGGCGGAGGCAGAGATGAAGTGAAGTGTGGTGGGGCAGGGGAGGCGGGGTGGCGAGCTTGGCTGCCGGTGGGTGCAGAGCACCCACCAATTTTTCCCCGTGGGGGCTCCAGCCCCAGCGCAGCCACAGAGTTGGCGCCTATGGGCAGCAGGTTTAAAACAAATAAAAGGAATTAATTTTTCACACAACGCACAGTCAACCTGTGGAACTCCTTGCCAGAGGATATTGTGAAAGCCAAGATTATAACAGAGTTTAAAACAGAACTAGATAAATTCATGGAGGATAGGTCCATCAATGGCTATTAGCCAGGATGGGCAGGGAAGGTGTCTCTAGCCTCTGTTTACCAGAAGCTGGGAATGGGTGACAGGGAATGGATCACTTGATGATCACCTGTTCTGTTCATTCCCTCTGGAGCACCTGGCATTGGCCACTGTCAGAAGACGGGATACTGGGCTAGATGGACCTTTGGTCTGATTCAGTCTGGCCGGTTTTATGTTATGTTCTTATTGTTAGTCAGGTTGGCTAACTCAGGCCTGTCTCCACATGCTGCAATCACGCCTCCGACTGCAGTGTAGACAGACCCCTATGTGTCTGTATAGTCTCTAATCCAATGGGGCTTGTAGGTCCTGCTGTAAATAAACACAATCACACCCCTGTGCAGAGGGTTAACACAAGCCTGAAGCAATGCGCTGGCCATGCATTGGCTGTCTGCACAGGGGTGGATTTCACCGAAACGTTTCTGAAAACCCTTCCGCGTTCTCAAACATTCTTGGGGACAAGGAGGCAAACAGAAAACAAGAGCAGGCAGCAAAGCCCGGCGCTAACACTCGAACCTTTCTTTTGGGCCAGCTCCTTTGCTCCATCACCCGCTGCCATCAAAGGGAGTTTTGTCTGAGTCGGGCGGGCAGGATCAGGCCCTTGATGCTGAGTCACCAACATAAACACGACCGAAACAGGTCGTTTTTTCATGTTTCGTTTATCATCAAATTCCAATGGCAACAGAAAGCAAGAGCCAGATCCCAGGTCTCCCCACCTCGGTGAGCGAGACCTGCTAGGGAAAAGTGAATGAGAGAGACAGAGACTCCCAAACCTGGGTCGCTATGGTGAGACAGCAAGGGTGGCCCTGTGATTAGGGGCTGGACTGGGACTCAGGAGATCTGCTTTAGCCAGGCTTTTAGCGTGTGACCATAATCTCCCTTTGTGTGTCAGTCTGTATCATGGGGCTCACGTGACTTGTTCGCCTCTCTTATCTGTTCAGATTGCAGGCTCTGTGGGGCAGGGGCTGTCTCTGTCTGTGCAGCGCCTGGTGCATTGAGACCCCAGTCTCTAAGTGACAATATAATATAAAAAACAATAAATCCTTTGCCTGGCCCCGTCCACCTAACCCTTTCCTCTCACTCCTTTCCCACCCATGCTGGGTCTTCCTCAGAGACTTCAATGCCACAAGGGACCCTTGTGATAATCTGCTCTTATCTTCTGCACATCGGAGGCCCATCCACTCCTGTATAGAACCCTAACCTCTGGCTGAGTCACTGACGTCCTCAAATCATGACTGAAAGACTCCAAGTTACAGAGAATCCACTATGTATAGTAATTTAAAATGGAGAGTGACCCCTGCCCCATGCTGCAGAGGAAGGCACAAAAAAAAATAATCCCAGAGTCTCTGCCAATGTGATCCAGGAGAAAATTCCTTCCTGACCCCAAATCTGGCGATCAGTTAGACCATTTGCATCTGGGTAAGACCAACCAGCCAGACACTCAGGAAAGAATTCTCTGCAGTAGCTCAGAACCCTCCCCATCCAGTGTCCCATCACTGACCATTAGAGATATTTGCTGCCAGCAGTCACAGATCAGCTACGTGCCAGCGGAGGCAGTCTGTCACAGACAATCCTCCTTATCATGCTCCATCTTTGAAACAGCAAGGTGAATTCTGAGGGCGAATTAGATCATGAATGCTCCCCGCGGTCCATTACTGTCGACAAGCTACGGAATAGCGATGGGTGTGTCAAGCCACCCGGGCCATGTTCCAGCAGCTCCTGTTTCAAACGTGCGGTTTGCACTAAAATGGGGACAATGAGAGCTATTTTCGGGGCAGAACAACAAGCAGAGCTTTAAAGGCCAGGGTTTCAGGTGCCCAGTTTTATGGAGGAAATCCACCCCTTGCAAAGGAGCAGCACACAGTCCATGCATCACTTAAGCTCTATTTTGAAGGCTCACACAGTGCAGATACCTTATCCTGAGCCCTGCAGTAGGCAGAGATATCTATTTGGTAACATACTGTCAACCTTTTGCGAAGCAGTGGCATGTGTCAGCACCCTGCAGATAGGCTTCTTGTTGGAGGAGAAATCAGTGATGTGAAGCATGAGTATTTTTCAGTCCTGGAACAGAGGTGGTCATGAACAGCATGCAGGCAATCCACTCTTTCAGAAATCTCAGCCCAGCGACCTGCCCGCTTCTCAGGGAGCATTTCTGACCCCAGTTTGATTCTAGTTACTGGGATTAAGGCAGAGAGCAAACTATCTTGCTACTTGCAACAGCCCCCCCAATCTCCCCCCCCAAAAAAACCCAACCCATCATCACCAAACTCAACAACCATGCAGCATTTCTTCTAAAACAGAGCACTGCTCATGTGCTCATAAAAAGAACTGGTTATGTGTCACAGTGCCACCTGGTGACTCTGTCCATAACAATCATAACTCAATAATCTATCATACCAATGGAACTGAAAGAGAGTTCTTCTACTGAGAAAGCAATTGCAATGGACACAGTCTTTGCACCATGGACGTCCATGACAGAACTCATTTAGACTTCAATGGGAGCTGACTTTCTATAGCACTAAGACGTGTATATAACAAAACCGAGTAGCAGAAAATATACTTATCTTGATATCATTTAGCTAATATATACAGATGATATGGTCATTAACTCTTTTAAAATTCACAGTGACAGATAAAGAGAAACAGATTATCCATCAAAACATGCTTATATTTCTTCTTGTTATAGTAGCAACTAGAGACCCCAATCAAAATCAGGGCCACTATATGCTAGGTACTGTTCAAAGGGGACAGGCTGTGCTCTGAAGGCTTTATAATCCAAGTAGACAAAGGGTAGCAGGGGAGACAGAGGCTCAGAGATGGGGAGTGATTTGCCCAAGGTCACAGAGCAGTTGAGAGGCTAGGACGAGACACCAAGTTTCCTGAGAATTTGTCTACGCTTTGAAGGGTTTGCTCATATGGAAATACCAGTATAGTTATACATTACATTCACTGCATACAAACAGAGAAGTTAAAGTAGTTTATAGTTTTATCTTTATGGAAGGTTGCAACGTGACACTACTTTATTTCTTAATAACCAGAACCTTAACACAAGAAACCAAAAAACAGAGAGAGACAAAACAGGCTGCTCCCTAAAGCAGCGAGGCCCCACTCACCCCACTTTGCTATCCTGACTTTTTGCAGACTGACAGCTGAGGACCCAGATTGCATGTTGTCCTACAGAGCCCTCTATCCTGCAAGCAGGACCAGGAAATCAATCACACTTCAAGTTATAGTTTGTAATTTTATCAGTTTCCAGGATACAACATTACACTGGCAAACCCTCCTAATGGAAGATTTTCTGTAGTAAATTTGGATGAAAATTAACTTTTTTCTGTTTTTGCCAAAATTTTCTGCAAATCCTCACTCCCCATCACCACTCCTACCCCATTTTCTAGCCAGGTTCTTCTCAGCACCCTCCATGAATGCCCTGTGCCCTGCGCTTCTGAAACTCTGGTGATATACTCTGGTGTCATTTAGGAGACCACTTGTGAAAATCCACCTCTCATTATGTGAGCTGAACTCTTTGGAAAATCTGGCCTCATAAGGACCAAGAAGTCGTAGGCCATTTGTGGGAAGAGGCCAGAATGCGATGGGTGAGTCTCATTGTTTGGTGACAACATTGTCTTGGTTGGGTGGAATACACAGAAAATCCCTTGCCCAGACCAGGTTGTCATGTGAGTGCACCTCTGTTTGCAGCTTAATGGCACTGCTTGTTCATTTCTTTCTTTAGAACGAGCTAATATGATCCGAAGACAGTTCTGCCTCATTAACCAAGGCCTAAGCTGTCTGCAAGATAAAACGAGGCCTCATCCATCGGGAACTGCTGCTGACTCTCTCTCTCTCTCTCTCTCTCTCTGTGCCTAGAAATTATGAGTGATTGCAATGGAAGTATGAACCCAGCCTCGTGAGGAATGATAAGGAATTGAAATTGAATTTGAGGGGTCAAATATCGAGTCCTTGCAGCTGGAATTTTCAGAAGGGCTCAGCGCTCGCACCTAGGGCCAGATTTCCAAACAAGCTCGGTGTGTTGGGTGCTGTTGCCATGTGTGGTCGATGGGAGGCTGGTCTGCAATAATGTTCTGAAGACTGAGCTGTGATGGGTTATTAGAATTTCCTGGGTGACCTAACTTACATTGGGGATGCGGGAATGTTTATTATATGCCTACAATGCTCCGATTCAATGACGTCTGTGCAGGAGAGCGACATTATGGTCCCAGCTAAGCAACCTCCCAGCGAACACCCGGGGCAATTACAAGACAATGGCAGGTTTCCCGGCCCAAGTGACTGAGCTGTTTTGCCAGGCTAGGAGGCTAGAGATCAAGAGAACACTAAACAGTTAAAAAGCCTGCCTGGGAAAAGAAGGGGGTGAGTTACCAGGGCCTGTCCAGGGAATTGTCATTACGTTCCGACAGGGAGACAAGGTGACGGATGGGGTCTCTGGGAAAAAGTCTATAAGGAGATAAGGATCTGGGCCTAACGGGAGGATTTTTGTCAGAGTTAGGCACCTAAATATCTTTAAGAATCCGGGCCTTAATCCTTCCAGGGATCCCACAAGATACAGGCTAAGCCGGAGATGCATGCAGGCTGATTTGTTGTTTGACAGTGTTTGCTCTGAAATGCTTTGGTTCTAGCACAACACTCCACTTTCAAGAGGCCGTTTTGGTCACTGGTTACCACAGTCATTGCCCTGGAGGGAAGAGAACTGCAGGGTCTGAGCCTACGTCGGACCTGCTGAGGCAATAACGGTCAGTGCCAGGGGATGGCAGCCCAGGCTCTGATCTGGGGGTGGGAATTGGTTGATTTTGCCCTAAGCCAGGCGGCGGCTGGAGATCTGAGATGGGGGTATGTCTAATGGGACCACGCAGGGCCTGCTCACTCTGGAATTGTAACAGGATGTTCTGTCCCTTCCCCCTACTCCGTGTCTGCCTTGCCTGTTTAGGTTGTATGCTCTTCGGGGACAGGGAGTTTGCAATAGAACCTTCTTCATGGCTGGTCCCTGGAGGCCACCGTAACACACACTGTGCTGGGGTGCTGCACAGATCCAGACCCTGCCCTCAGGAGCTCACCATCTAAACAGACAAGAGGGGGACGGGGACAGAAGCCAAGAGACTTGCCCCATGTTAAGCAGCAGGCTAGGGGCAGAGCGAGGAATAGCACCTGGGTGGCTGGATGCCTAATCTGCTGCTAAACTACACTGTACCTTAGTGTGAGCTCTTTGGGGCAGGGACTATCTTTTTGGTCTGGGTTTGTACAGGGCCTAGCGCAATGGGGTCTTGGTCTATGTCTGGGGCTCCCAGGCACTAACACAACACAGATAAATAACAATAGTAAAAGAACAGGTCAGGCTTGACAAAGCCCTGGCTGGGATGATTTAGTTGAGGATTGGTCCTGCTTTGAGCAGGGTGGTTGGACTAGATGATCTACTGAGGTCCCTTCCAACCCTGATATTCTATGATCCAATGAACAATGTACACGTAATTCCCTAGCCAGGGTGTGTTATAGGCGCACGAGCCACAGAGGATCTGTCACAGCCCACGACGATGAAACCTGGCTCTTCGGGGCAAGCTGTAGCAGTACATACTGTCTGCACCAAAGATCCCCAGGTCACTTCTAGGGGGTAGCAAAGAGGGCAGCTCTCCTATCTTCAAGCCTGTGCAAAGAAAACAGCCTCACTTTGCACAGGTGCAAATGGCAACTCACCGAGCAAGGCAGGTGAGAATTAAACCTCAGCTGTGCAATGCACCAGCCAGCCTCTGGTCCAACAGGAAGCTTAAGAAAAATAACAGTAGCAGCTGGGAACTGGCCTGGGTGTAGGGTTTGTTCCTGCATGGGGAAGGGTTTGTTTAACAGATCAGCTTGTGTTTGGGGATCTGTTTACAGCTCAGGCAGTAGGAAAGTTCTCATCCTTCTTTAGGTTTTTTGGTTTGGTTGTTTTTTGTGCAGAGGAAGGAAATCAAGTAGGGAATGGGCTGGGTTTGCTTCGGGAGGGTCCACCCAGGTAAACTCATGGGCCGAACCAGAGAACTGGCTCTGTCCTGGCTCTGGAAGGTTATTGGGGGTGGGAGGAAGGGAGGGGCAGTATGGGAGGATTATAGTGGGGAAAGGAGCTGTGGGGGGGATTTGATTCCAACACTCCACTTTCGTCACCCTTAGAAAATCCGAAAATATCAGAGTCACGACCACCCCCCCGGGAACAAGGAGCAGAAAATCCGCCCCCGTCAGACTGTGTTTGAACTAGAGTCTGTCACTTCCATTTCAGCTCTGGGAGCCTGCTTCTGCAACAGCTCCAGGCAGCTGCAGAGCATCCGTGGAAAGCCAGGGACGCACACTGTACCCTTTGTTCCTTGGGAACCTTGTCAGTCTGCATGCTTAATTTCCCTCTGACACCCACGACTGAGTAATGCCGAGAGGAAACAATGCGATGGGGTGAGGTTTTTCAAGAACACCCAAGTGATTTAGGGGCAAATGTCTCATTGAGGCTCCTAAGTCACTAAAGCACTTGCAAATAAAAAAATCCAACCTTAGGAGCCTATGGGCTTGTCTGTAACCACATAGGTGCACTGCTGTAGCATTTAAATGTTTGTTGGGGGGGTTTCTTCAGTATAAAGCAAAACTTTCCCCAGAAGTGTGTCAGTTCTGATGAAACTTTTGTTGGGAAGCTTTCTCAGGTCCAGAATGAAAGCTGCAGTCAAAGCTAGAAGCCTAGCCCGTAGCCATTCCATGCACTGGGGATGGGGGAAACTCATGTTCAAATCTCTACGCTGCTAGATTTAGGCCTAGGACTTGAACTTGGATCTCCCAGATGATCACAGAATATCAGGGTTGGAAGGGACCTCAGGAGGTCATCTAGTCCAGCCCCCTGCTCAAAGCAGGACCAACCCCAACTAAATCATCCCAGCCAGGGCTTTGTCAAGCCTGACCTTAAAAACCTCTAAGGAAGGAGATTCCACCACCTTCCCAGGGAACCTGTTCCAGTGCCTCACCACCCTCCTAGCGAAAAAGTGATCCTAGCCACTGGGCTGTTGGAAAGCCTTTGTTTCAAGCATCACTGGAATAGAAACAAATGTCAAAACTTCACCCTCTTTCACAAAACCAAAATTTTATTTTACAGCCAGGTCAACGCAAAATCACTAATTGTTTTTGAAAATCTAAGCCTGTCCCCTTGACTTGGAATGAACCTCAGGCTCCTAAGTGCCCCCGTCACAAAGCAGGATGTAGGCTCCTAAGTGACTTAAACACATTTGAAAATTTTACCCCAGATTGTTGACGGGACTTGGAGACTGTGGCCAGATTTTTCAGCAAGAGCGTTGGGTGCAGAAGCTCTTAAAAATCTCCCTGCCCTGTGTATCACATCACGAACTGCTGGGTGCTTGAAAAGCTGGCCATTATTAGGTGTCTAAATGAGAGCTGACACCTATTCATAGATTGTCGGGCTGGAAGGGACCTCAAGAGGTCATTGAGTCCAGTCCCCTGCACTCATGGCAGGACCAAATACTGCGTAGACCATCCATGATAGCCATTTATCTAACCTACTCCTAAATATCTCCAGAGATGGAGATTCCGCAACCTCTCTAGGCAGTTTATTCCAGTGTTTAACCACCCTGACAGTTAGGAACATTTTCCTAATGTCCAGCCTAAACCTCCCTTGCTGCAGTTTAAGCCCATTGCTTCTTGTTCTATCCTTAGAGGCTAAGATGAACAAGTTTTCTCCCTATTGGAAACTCCAGCCCCAGTTGTGGGTGCTGAGCAATTGGAGATCTGGTCTAGTATATCCCATAACTCAAAAGATGCACAGGTGGAGGACTGGGAGGAGGTGGATGGGGTGGGAGGTTTATTACAAGCAGAATTCAGAACATAGGAACAGCGAAGCAGCTTCACACAGTAACAGTGGCTGATTGATTAGTGGTCCATGGCTAAGATCCTGCTACCTATTGGATTTGGAACTCAGCTATATTCATACCTTGTCAAGAAGAGCCAGAAGTATTTATTTCCTCCTAGGATGGTTTGGGAAAATTGTGGCACAAAGATCACTGCTTGGTTGTTTGTTTTTTTTATTTATTTGTTTGATTTCACTCCTAAATAAATTCTTTCCAACTCCCAGATTATTTTGTCTGCAAATAAGAGAGAGTGTGAAAAATCTTCCCTTCCCTAGCCAGAATTCTGGATAAAATATCTGAAGTGCCCTCTCCTTCCTGTTGTTAAACATCTCATATAATCATTTAATTGTGTTTTCTGTTGTTGTGGTTAATTCATATATAATCAATGTGCAATGAATAGATTTAAGTTGTAGGTACAAGTGTGGGAATATGTAGGATAATATTAAAAAAGTATAAGATTGAGAAGCGTATATTGTTGGTAAGATATTAAGTGTTAAGTAAGTAAAGTAAGGCAGTGAAGTAAGGCTGAAAGGCCTGTCAAATTTCAGCTAAGCCATAAGTAGGCCTCAGGCCTGAAAGAAGTTAGGGTGACCAGACAGCAAGTGTGAAAAATCGGGATGGGGTGGGGGGTAATAGGAGCCTATATAAGAAAAAGACCCAAAAAATGGGACTGTGCCTATAAAATCGGGACATCTGGTCACCCTAAAAGAAGTTGACATGACTAGTTGATCCCAGGATAACCCTGTTCCAGTAAAGTTGCAAGATTACCATAAAAGATGTTTTAGACTCATAGACTCTAAGGTCAGAAGGGACCATCCTGATCACCTAGTCTGACCTCCTGCACGTCGCAGGCCACAGAACCTCATCCACCCACTCCTGTAATAGACTCTGAACTCTGGCTGAGTTACTCAAGTCCTCAAATCATGTTGTAAAGACTTTAGGTTACAGAGAATCCACCATTTACACTAGTTTAAACCTGCAAGTGACCCATGCTGCAGAGGAAGGCAAAAAAAACCAAAACACTCAGGGTCTCTGACCTAGGGGGGGAATTCCTTCCGGACCCCAAATACGATAATAAGTGATGTTGAGGAAATTATGCCATAATATGCCCGTCAATACCACAAGATGTCCAATTGTAACATCGTGGGAAATTCTCCAGTAAGTGCAAGTTACCATGGGACTTATTGATGCCAATGTCAATGAAGATAAGGGGAACTAAGAGAACGGCCTTCGAAAAGTGAGGCTTCCCAACATTTATGGGGTGTGGCAGTCCAGATAAGGGAAAAGAGTTGGAACCCGCATGCGTATGGGCATGAGCGTAACAGGATAAGAGGGGGTCCCCATCATGAACAGAGAGGAGGAATCCATCAGGAGACGCTCCACAGATGACTACCTGTGGAGAGATCCACTCATCACTATGGTACCCTAGGGACGTGAATGTGAAAACACCGATGCTGGACATTTTATGGTATTCCTCCATCTTTGCTTGGGTATCTATAACTATGGCAGTAATTATCTGTGAGGTAAGGCTTTTAATAAAGGGAACATTGATACCTATCATTCCTTGTGTGTTCCTAGAATCTCCAGACCGAACGACATTTCTCGTAGTGTTTCTCACCCTGCTAATTCTGATACTATAGCCCCAGGGGTCGGCAACCTTTCCGAAGTGGTGGGCCAAGTCTTCATTTAGGCACTCTAATTTAAGGTTTCGCGTGCCAGTAATACATTTTAACGTTTTTAGGTGGTCTCTTTCTATAAGTCCATATTATGTAACTAAACTATTGTTGTATGTAAAGTAAACACGGTTTTTAAAATGTTTAAGAAGCTTCATTTAAAATTAAATTAAAATGCAGAGCCCCCCAGAACGGTGGCCAGGACCTAGGCAGTGTGAGTGCCACTGAAAATCACATTGCGTGCTGCCTTTGGCAGGCGTCCCACAGGTTGCTCCAGCTGTAGCCCTTAAGGTGCATGAAACTTTGGCACATGTTACTATGGTTTGAGTTATCACTGGTAATATCAACTCCTCAATATTATAAAGGCTACATTTCCCACTTGGACATGAGCCAACCTGTCTGCTTCATCCTCCAATCCATCTAGCATTAATTACTCATCTCTGATTTGGACTCCTGCACTATAATTCGCAGGCTGCCTGGGCCCTACCCTTTGGAGAAAACTGCCTATGAGTCCCTGAGTGACATGGGACAGTTGTAGGTTTTTAATTTAGCTGGATGGTCCAAAATAAGGCTGTCCGAAAGAACTACTCTCTGAAAAAACCTTCCCTGTTGTAAGCTTCCTTGTTCACAGCCCAGAGAAGGACTTTCCCCCTGCACAGCATTAAGGATGCTCATGGCTCCTAGCAGTACCCTGCCCCAGTTCCCATCTTCTCTAGCAAGTCTTTAGACTCTGGTTCCTTCATGACTCCATTAGCATCAGGCTTGGGGTCCTACTGCTGCCTCCATCAGATCCCAGGGCCATACTCCTATGCACCTCTACCCTGGAAGCCGTCATGTTTCCACTAGTACCCCAACCTAGGACTCTAAAAGCCCCCTCAGAGCTGTACCAATCTCCTGTGCCACCCTAGAACCCAGCTGTCCCCTCAGGACTTCCCTAGTCCATCCTGTAGGGCTGCAGCCCCAGATCCACCCCCCTCAACCCCCACTTCTCTAGAAGGGTCAATGGCCAAGCAAGACACTGCTGATTAGGGATCTAGACCTGGTTTCTGTTCCTGACTCTGCCACTGAGCTGCTGCATGACCTTGAACAAGTGCATTTCCCTCTCACCTGTCTTGCCTAGTTGTCAGCTTTTCTCAGCTAGGCCTGTAATGGGGCTCCACTCATCACAGGGGCATCTCCTCAGGGCTGGGGATTAGCTTTCACCCGCTCTGGTGTCAGTTGCTCACCCCATGTTCTCTCTCTCCCTGTGACTCCAGGTGCAGTCTCTTCATGACTCAGCCCTCCAGCCAGGTCGCTACATAGTCCTTCTGGAATAGCAAAGTCCCACCAGACAAGATGTCCGGACACTGTCTGTCTTCCATTCCAAGTCTCCAGGGCCTATGCCACTTTCCCAGTGGCTGGTAGAGGAATCCAGGTCCACCTTCTATATTGGGTTACTGCCCAGGTACCCTGTAGCCAGCAGCCAATCTCTCCCCAGTCCCACTCCTTGCTACTGGTTCCCCTTGGCTTCTTCCCTTCTTCACTATAAGTCGTCTGGGTTCATCCCTCTTTCAGGGCTGGGATCCCAGGGCTTCTTCTCTCTCCTGTTCCACCTCCCAGAGGATGACTGCAAACTCCCTCCCTGCAGCCCTCTTCTGCTCTCACCTTCCTGGCTTCATACTAATCCTACTGCCCAGCTGGTCTACATGGCCAGTTAAGCCTGGATCTCCCATCAGGTGCAGCCAGGTACCATAACTGGCCTCTTAGGCCCACATTAACCCCTTCAGGGCCTGTGTGGGGTACCCACCCTACTACATGTTTGCACAGCACCTGGTACAACCGGGGCCCAATCTCAGAAAGGGGCCTTTAGATGCTACTGTAATACTAACACCATGATGGCCACCCCTAGTTCTTCCATGGCCCAGCCACAGATTGAACTGCTCTGAGACCAAAGGTGTTTTAGAAAGATTTCAGCTAAACCCATGGAAGAACAGATGGATAATTAGTCCACATGGGGAATTAATCCAGTATTCCTTATTTTACTAGATTTGTAGAGTTTAAAGCCAGAAGGGACTATGCAATCATTTAGTCTGCCCTCCTTTACATCACAAGCCATTAAACTTTCATCCCAGCTACCCCTATATTGAGCCCAATGGTTTGGTTATAGCTATGCTGGTCAAGTTCCTTGCATAGACAAGGCTGAAGAGGCTATTTCCTCCATCTCTTCCATGTTCCTTCTGAAACATCTAGCACAGGCTACCATCAGAGATAATCTACTGGGCTAGATGGACCACTGGTCTGACCCAGTACGGTGGATTCTCCATCTCTGGAAGTCTCTGGAAGTCTTTGAATCAAGACTGGATACTTTGCTTGAAGAGCTGCTAAATAACACAAGTTAGCGGGCTCTAGCAGGAGAACCTGGTTGAAAATCTATGGCCTGTTCTATCCAGGACGTCAGACTAGAATGATCCAATGGTCCCTTCTGGCCTTGAAATCTACAAATCTAGTAAAAAATCTGTCTAAGCAGAGCTCAAGGGCGCTGCTGGCTACATTTGTGCCGTCTCCTTCATTCCTGCTTTTGACTTTATTTAGAATCGTGGGCCTGATTCTGGTCTGCCTCCGATTCTCCTGATTTCAGCAGAGTTAATCCCAATTTACATTGGTCTCACAGAAAATAGGATCCAGCCCTATGCATTTCAGTGGTGAAGGCAAAAATAGGGGACAAGGAAGTTTGTGTTCAAAGGAAAGTATAAATACACACACTGCAAGCTAGGGCTAAAGGAACCCACTTGAGGTTAAATAAACTGCCGGGCTGGAAATAGAAGACCTGATTCATCACTGTGTTAGCTCCAGTTCTGTCTGTCTCCTGCTATGGCCCACCTCACTGGAGGATCTGAACATCGCAAAATCAATAATGGCTAAAACTCACCAGACCCCTGAGAATAAGGGAATGGGTTTTAGGCCCAGGGTAGATGAACACGGCTGGTTGGGAATTTACTGACAAAATGGTTCTTCGTTGGTAAACGTTGGTATGTTGAAACCGAATTTTTTCATAGGCACGTTCCAGTTTCAACTCAACTTTTGTTGGGAAAGGTTTCTCAGATGTAGGATGGAATTTCTGGCCAAAAGCAAAGAGGGTGAGTAACCCCAGGGAAGCCAATCGCCCAGTGGCGAGGGCGCGCGCCTGGGATGTAGTAGCGCCAGGTAGTTCTTGCTCTACCCAGTTCAGACCTGGAAACTGAATCCCGTGAGTTCCCTAACCATAGATGTATCAGCTATTCTGGGGTGGGTCTCTCAGTCGCTCCTGTTGGAGTATTCCCGCTTGAGATAAATAACGAACTATTCATTGGGCCAGAAAGAGAGAGAGGCCAACTCGGCAGCCCCGTGGCTATGGTCCTCCCCTGTGATGTTGGAGCCCTAGGTGAAAATAGTGGCTCAGATATTCTCCCCCATTCCAGGAGGGTGCCTCACCTATTCCGGAGTGGATCTCACTCATTGCTTTTTTTTTTTTTTTTTTGTCAACAAATGTCGAAGTGTCTCAGCTTCATCCTGATGCAGAATAGGAAACATTCTGAAATCTCAAAAATTGTCACAGGACCGAAAACCCATTTCCCGCCTGGCTGTGTAGATTACACGCTCCCAGAGAAAGCCTGTGGCTGAGTCAAGAATTAAACCCAGGTTCCTTGAGCCCTAGTGCACTACCCACTAGCCCTGCCTTCCTATCCATTCTACACTATTGGTGCTCATTTGCTATCTGTGTAGCCACAGCACTGTGCAGCTGTGAATCCGGCCCCGGGCACAGGGAGGGCACCGTGAGAAGCTGTAGAGTCAGCAAAGGCTGCAGAGAAGAAATAGGTGAGGTTCCCAGCTGGCCTTCGTTTGGGGAAAGACACCAACCTGCCCTCATGTTAGTGGGGACAGGGGCAGTGGGGACCAGCTGGCCATGGGGGCTGGATCAGGGAAGAGGCTGGTCAATGAGAGGATAATCAGGACCAATTAGTCTGATCGCCAGATGTTCTGGACACCTTCAGTTCCCTCCACAGCTGATGGGAGGAGAAGGCACTCAGCACCTATGGGAATCAGGCTGGATTTGAATGGGAATCGGGAGCCCAAACCCCTTATGCACTATTGAAAATCTCAGCCGATGTCTGTAGGAGTGTTTGACTGGGTGTGTTCCGGTCCCTGGGTATGTTCTGTATAAGGGAACCTAACTATCACAGAGGCCATTCATTGCAAGCAAAGACAAGGAGCTGCCTGCAGGACAGGCCAGAGTCCTGCCTTGTAACCAACATGCCTGCTGAATGGCAGAGAGCGCAAACATTCCGCTAGCTGGAATAACATTTGAAGAAGCAACTCCACGTTGTTATTGGAGAATCAGGGTGGGAGTGAGGTCGGAATCGCACATCTGCCCTGGCATGTAAACAGAAGCGCTGTGTGATTCTGCTAAATAAATCCCTGAATCGGATTTGCTCGGAGGAAGGGCAAGGCACCGTGCCCAGTTCTTCCTAGCCAACAAGACATGGAAGCCTCTACTTGCTGCAAAGTAGGTGTTCAATATCTGCTGAGGGGCAGGAAAGGGTACGAGAACCAATGCGCCTCTGCTAAGCAATGCTTTTCCTATTGGTGGGATTGAACCCTCAGTCTAAACCTGCAGCCATATTCTCTTAGGGCAAAGATGCCCAGGGGCCGGGCCATGCACAGCAGAACACACCTAAAGACATCAGCTGAGATTTTCAATAGCATCTTAGAGATTTGGATACCCAGGGCCCATTCAGATGGGACTTGAGTGGTGCCTGGGCCTTGGGCGAATTTCCCCCATCTTACACACCTGCGATAGTCAAGGCCATGTGCTTTTTGTGCTGCTGCTGCTGTGAAGTGTGGTGTATTAAAACTGTGTAAAAAATAGCAGGTTGTCACTTTAAATCCTAAGGGTTTTCCTGGTCCTGCTTGCAGGCTAGGGGGGACTCTGTAGAGAAGCGTGGGGTCTGGAGTTTTCAGCTGTCAGTCTAGAGCAAGGTGGGTTAAGTTGTGCTGCTCTGCCTTAGGGAGCAGCCTGCTTTGTCCCTCTCTGGTTTTGTTTCTGGTATGTTAAGGTTCTGGATTTTAAGAAATAAAGTAATGTTACATTGCTCTTGAGAAAAGAGTATTTTATGTTTGTATCAAACTTCTGTTTGTATGCCATGAATATAACATGAAGTTTATTACAGAAAACCCCCTTCACCAGGGAATTGTGCTCAAAGTTTCATTTAAAAACAAAACTGGCCAGATTCTGATCTCACTTTCCCAGTTTTAGACAATAAAAAAATGTGTATGCGTCTCCAACATTGGGACTTTTAAGGATGTCTCCAATTCCTTGCTGAGACCAAAAGTCACTGAGCTAAATGTATACAAATAATACCTAACTCTTATATAGTTCTTTTCATCCATGGATCTCAAAGCACTTTACCACAGAGGTAAGTATCATTATCCCCTATAGATGGGGAAACTGAGGCACAGAGCAGGGCTGTGACTTGTGCAAAGTTACCTCACAGGTCAGTGTCAGAACTGGGAAAAGCAGCCTTCCCTCTTGAGTCACAGTCCAGTGCTCTAACTACTGTATAACACTGTCTCAATGTAAATTTGACCAATAATTTAAAAAATAATAATCTCCAAATTCCTCTGATCTACATTTGAATACTATTCATTATTAGCAAGACAGTCACAACTAGAGGTCTCAGCTAAGACCTGGGGCCCATTGTGTCAGGTGCTGTACAGACCTGACAGAGACAGTCCCTGCCCCAAAGAGTGTAGTCTTAACAGTAGGGCTGATCAAAAATTTTCCACTGAAACTGGGTTTTGAGAGAAAGTTGGGTTTTCCATTAAATGAAATTATTTTGTGAAAATCACCTGCCTTCCGTAGAAAATGTCGTTTTTTCATGGAAACATTTTGGCTCCAAACCAAAAGTTTTCAGTCCAAAACTGAAGATGAGTCCTAATGCGAGGGCAGATTATCCCACATCGGCCTGCAGCAGGGGTCTTAGACCTTCCTCTGCAGCATCTGGTTCGAGACACTGTCGGGGCAGGACACTATTTTAGAGCTTGTCTACATGGGACACGCTGGAAAGTTAATCCCAATTATTTTTCCAAAGTGGATTATTTAAACCACATTAGCCCCTAGTGTGAACACGCTCTTTTCAGAATTGGGGCTTATCTATCTAGCGCTATGGTGTGGCCTAGGGGAGTATGAGTTCTATTGCACTTTAACTGCTCCTTGTAGCCCATGTTGGCATGGACTAAAAGGTACCCATTTCTTACAGGACTATGCTAACACACACTAAGTACCTTTAAGAGCATGCCAGCAGGGTCTCCATGGGGCAGTGAGAACACAACACTTTAGAGAACTCTATAAATCACACCCTTGTCGTCCACACCACAGCGCTATGTAGACAAGCCCTTCAAGCGACCTTAATTCAGTTTCAGAAGTGAATTAAGCTACACCGAATCCCGGCCCCCTATATGCTGAATGAGAGCATCCTCACAGGGGTTTAATGTGATTTAACTAATCCACCTTAAATTCACACCTTCAGTTAATTCGGATTAATTTTCCCACATGTCCCCATGTAGACAAACCCATCCAGCACAGAGCTAAGATGCAGTGAGTTCCTTTGTGTCCCTAGTGGTGAGCTCAACGTGTTTTGGGCTCTCAGTTCCACTGGTAGAACAGCTCCCAGGGGAAGCACCCACTCCCTGCTTTTCCCATGCAGTCAAGTGGCAGGTGTCACCTTCGGCTCCGCCTAGTGGTGGGACTCCAGCCCTTGCCTTGGCAGATTGCCTGAATTCAGCACGGAGAGTATTACTCTTCAGGGAGCCGAAGAACTAAAAAAAGGCCTCTCCCCCCAGCCAATGGTTGGATGTTTGAAATACTGAGCTATTCACCCTCTTCTCTGAGCTCCACTTCCAGTCCCTTTAAAATGTCATTTACAAAGGCCACCTATTTGTGGTGGAAAAGGGCCAGATAACTGGCAGCTGGAATGCTCCCAAGGCCCAGACTGTGGTGTCCTGACCGAGCACCGCTCACCCCGTGAGTTCACACAAAGGCGCCTTCTGTGTCTCTACAGAACAGGCTAAAGAATGCTGCAAAATGCGTACAAGCCAGGGCCACGGAGAAGCCAGCTCGCAGAGGGTCCCGCGGCTTTAACGGTGACTGGGCTAATTAGAAACAAATGCTGCTGCATGACGCAGCGAGATTTCTGGAGGGTGAGAAGACAGTGTCTGGGGTATGGGGGAGGAGAGCTGACAGGGTAGGGGTAAGGAGAGCAGGATGGATTTACTGGCATATTGGAAGGTGTCGGCTGCATAAAGCAGGGAAGGTGCACCGCTACAGGTTGGGGATCGAGTGGCTAGGTAGCAGTTCTGCAGAAAAGGACCTGGCGATTACAGTGGATAAGAAGCTGGATATGAGTCAGCAGTTGCCAAGAAGGCCAACGGCATATTGGGCTGTATTAGTAGGGGCATTACCAGCAGATCGAAGGAAGTAATTATTCCCCTCTATTCGGCACTGGTGAGGCCACACCTGGAATACTGCATCCAGTTTTGGTCCCCCCACTACAGAAGGGATGAGGACAAATTGGAGAGAGTCCAGCGGAGGGCAATGAAAATGATTAGGGGGCTGGGGCACCATGACTTACGAGAAGAGGCTGAGGGAACTGGGGTTGTTTAGTCCACAGAAGAGAAGAGTGAGGGGGATTTGATAGCAGCCTTCAACTAGCTGAAGGGGGGTTCCAAAGAGGATGGAGCTTGGTTGTTCTCAGTGGTAGCAGATGACAGGACAAGGAGCAATGGTCTCAAGTTGCAGTGGGGGAGGTCTAGGCTGAACATCAGGAAACACTATTTCACTAGGAGGGTGGTGAAGCACTGGAATGGGTTCCCTAGGGAGGTGGTGGAATCTCCATCCTTAGAGGTTTTTAAGGCCTGGCTTGACAGAGCCCTGGCTGGGATGATTTGGTTGGGGTTGGTCCTGCTTTGAGCAGGGGGTTGGACTAGATGACCTCCTGAGGTCTCTTCCAACCCTAATCTTCTATGATTCTAAGGTGTTTGCACCATGGCAAATCAGTTCCTGTTTGCACAGTAAATGAACCTGGTAGGACCAGAGGTCACAGAGAGGGAGAGATGCGCTCAATTACCATGCAAGGAGCAGAAAGGAAGGTCACAGGCTTCACTCTGAGCACAAAGATGGCCACGCTCTGGGAGAAATGCTATGTGCCAGAGCTATTCTGTACTTGTAGGAGGCGCTCTGGCGCAACAGGGCGGGAAGAGGCAACAATGACTTTAAGCCACCTTTGTGCCACCTGGAGCCAGGGTTGGCTGGGGCCGGTGCAGCCCCAGTGTAGATTAGAGCAGATATGGGTGGCCATTGGGCTCCTGCCCAGGCCAGAATCTCCATAGCTCCACTGTGGAAACACCCTGCTTGGCTCTCTACAAATTTGGGCTCATTAAGGATGCAATGCTAATCCCTGAAGCCCTATACCTTGTCCCTCACAGTCCCTATATAGACCAGAAGGCAGGTGTGCCGCACTTTCTGAAAATCAGGTCCCTTTAAGGCACTTGAAATCAAGTGTCCAGAAATTCAGGCACCCAATGACTTGCCCACTCTGAAAATCTTAGCCATTCTGTTTAAAACTAGGCCCCGGCAGGAATCCTGAGGCCTGAAATACCCACAGTGGTGTCTTCTGCTCTTTACACAGCAACAGTATTATGCAAGAGCCGCATACACACAAGTGAGCCCAGACATCTGTGTTTACTAAACATACACAACATGCCAGGTCCAGCTACGTATACATGCTACTACTTTGCTGGCTTCTGCAGGAAGGGAGATTTAGGTTAGATATTAGGAAAAACTTTCTAACTCTCAGAGGAATTCAGCTCTGGAATAGCCTGTGGATTTTTTGGATTTTTTTAAGAACAGATAAACCCTGGTCAGGGATGGTCTAGGTTTACTTGGTCCTGCCTCAGGGCAGGGGACTTGATGACCTCTCGGGGTCCCTTCCAGCCCTGCAGTCTATGAAAATTCAGAACACGGTGAGCACCACTCAAGGGCTCACAAATTATTTAAGGGGTTCTATCCAATTCCCATACTAACCCAACCGGCCTGGCCTCCACTTAAGACTTAGGTTGCTACTCAAGGATGTGAAAAATCCATACCTGTGTGACATAACTATGCCAACCAAGTGTAGATGCAGCTAGGTCAATGGAAGGATGCTTCTGTCGACCTAGTTGCCATCGCTCAAGGAGATGGAGTTCCTACAGCAATAGGTGTAGGATATCTCCACACTATAAGGTTATGCTGGCATAGCCGTGGTGATGTAGCTATGCTACTATAGTTCCCATAATGTAGACGTAGTCTTACAGATGAGGAATTCTTGTTTTCTAGGGTACAACAGTGTTTATTGGTTGTGTCTACACCAGAGAAATATGGTGTAATAACCAGAGTTGGTTTAAATTTTTCACGTAAATTTTTTTTGGACAAAAAATGTGGGTTTTTTCCCCCCTAATCAAAATGAACATTTTCATTTTGGTCCAAATTGTCCAGAAGCTGGAAATTTGTCAGTACAAATGTTGAGGTTTTTGTTTACAAAAAATAAAAATCAGGTTTTGGTTTGGGACTCTTTTTTTTTTAAACCCAAAACAGTGTTTTGAAAACTGAACCTTTTTTGGTTTTCAGATAATGGAAAATTCCCCCTCACTCCCAGCCAAGAACAATGGAGAAGCTCCACCCTTCCCTCTGCTGAAAGCATATGAGTAATCCGTTCCCACTCCCACCACCCTTCAGAGCAATGGCAGCCGCTAGGTGCTGAGTGCTTTAAAAAAAACTGACCACAGGCCTTGAGATTCTCAACCCTGAGTTCCACCACTGGACCACGCTACTGTCCTGAGAAGAGCAATTGCTCTACTGTCTCTGCTTTCCCGTTATTTTGTCTTGCACCAAAACAGTACCTTGATAGGGTGAAAGGATGGGTGGTAATCCCAGTTTTCCCATGGGCTAACAGACTTAGGAAAAATAACGAGCATTGTCCACAGCTAAAGCTGGTTGGAAAATGTTTGTCAAAACAAATTTTCCACTTGAAAATGCTATTTAGGCTAAGCTGGCATTTTTCTCTGAATTTTACCGATTTTGATGAAATTTTATTTTAAAAAAATATTTTGAAGCTCTTGAAACATCCGAGAATTATTTTTGTTTCTCAACGTGTTGCATTTTCTATGAAAAAAGTCATACAAAAAGGTCTCCATTGAAATGAAATGTTTCAAATGTAACAAAACAGAAGATTTCAAGTGACCCACAGTGATTTGATTCAATTTTTTTTTAATTTTGTTTCATGAAAAATTTAGAAATTTTGACTTCGGGATCTAACAAAATCTCAAACTTTTTTACAAGATGGTAAATCTGTTTTCCAGCCAGCTTTCCCCACAACCCCAGTATTAGCTTTATGACCTAGCCCTGGTTTGGCTTTCCCACTGATGATTTATTAGCCTGGCTCCTCCCTCTAATAGGTGCAGGATTTTCCTCATCTCCAGCCCTGCAACCTAGACCAGCTGTTTGGAATGTGATCAAATATGTCAGCAGAGCTGTGAGTCCTAATGAACCCCCATCGCTACAACCTGAACCAATTAGAAGCAAATTGCATTGCCTTGGCAAATCTATGGGGTTTGGATATTTTCTAAATCAGACCCTGGAGGCAGCCCTGCAGATTTTGAGGGGGCTGGGATCCTGGCCAGGCATGACACTTTGCAGCAGCCTGGGGAGAGGACTTGACATGAAATTATAAAGTTGCGCAATCCATGAAGAAAGCCAAGGGGGAAATAATTAGGAATAATTACAATCAAAAGCTCCCTGGAGTGTGTATAGTTCCTTATTGGAAAACAAACACAGGGATCAAGTTAGATCCAAGTAAAATACTGTTTCAATAACATAATGGATGTGACATGAACCAAGAGAAGCAGAATTTCCCAGGGGCTAAGCTATCTATTATTATGGTGGTATCAAGAGGCACCAACTGAGATCAGGGCTCCATTGTGCCAGGTGCAAAGACACAAGGCAAGTGCCCTAAAGAGCTTGTGCTCTAAGTGGACATGGCCAATGGAGGGGAAGTAACTTGCCCAAGCTCACACATCAGCAGTGGGATGAGAAGCCAAGACTCCTCGATCCCAGCCTGTTGCCCCAGCCAGTAGACCACCTCCATGATATCACTGTGCTACCATCGTCCCTAGGGGTTCGTGTGAGTGGAGCCATGGAACCCCTCCAATCGCCATCTCACGCAAAGCATGGCGGGCCCTGCTGGCTCTGGCTGTTGTACAGGTATAGCAGGGTTTGCTCCCCACAGGTGTGCCGCAGAAGAGGCCTCCACAGAGCCCAGGTTGTTTTACCAGTCGGTTCTTCCCTTCTCTCTGTGAGTCTGTAAGCAAAGCAACGGTTTTCGTTGGAGGAAGTTCCTAGCTGACCAGGCTGGAACAGATCTGCAGGGATGTGGCCTTTGGGATGCTCACAGGTTCCATTGGGTTATTTAAGCTCACGTCCCACCCCTCAGCCGGGCTCGCGCTCCCTCACCCGAAACTGAATCGCTGCCAAGTGCCCCAGCCTGCCAGATGGCGTCTCCCTACGCACACAAACACACACCTTCCTACCCACACGTATCGCACACAGCTGCATGTGCACACACAGGGCTACCTACATAGCCTCAGATGCACACTGCACATCTTCACACACCTACTGAACACACACTCATGCACACACTCACCATCCCTTCGTTCATGCACAATGCCCACCCTCCCCAAAACCAAAACGACCCAGCTGAATACATTTCCTTCCATCTTCCTCACAGAAAGCACCTGCAAGTGGTGAAGGAGCAGGAGAAAAGTCCAGCCGGCAGGCAGATTGTTCCTGACAGTTAAAACCCTTAAATCAGGGGCTTAGGAAAAAGTGCCCTGACAGTAGGGCTGAGTGCACTCACACAAGGATGCCTAACAACTGCAAACCTTGGTGAGGACATTGCAGAGCCCAGAAGGACAGTCTCACGCGAAGGATTCTAATCCCTCTCTGTGGCGACATCTGCTCCAACACCACACTGACCTGTACCTCCATATGACAGCCTCTGAGCACCTCACAATCTTCCATGTATTACCAGCCTCCCACCCCTGGGAGGTGGGGAAATGGTGTTATCCCTATTCCACCAAGCACAGAGACACCCGTTGGGGCACCCAAGATCACACAGGAAGTGTAGGGGAGAGCAGGGAATTGGACCCCCGTTCCCTGAGTAGCAGGCTAATGTCCCAACCACTTGGAAATCCCACTTCTCTGGCATTACAGCAGCTCTCTAGGGAGGGTGTGGCAGCGCCTCCCCTGGAGGTTATCAAAAGGAAGCCAGATTGGTTGTTTTAGACACAAGAAGGAGGGACACAAGTAGTTTGAGCCTTGGTCTGCTAAACCCAGCATTGTGAGGTCAGCCCTTGAGGGGGCCACTTAGGGATCTGGAGCAAAATCAGTACTTCTGCTAGTGAAGGCAGGGAGGCTGGACTTGATGACCTTTCAAGGTCCCTTCCAGCTCCATGAGATTGGTAAATCCTGCATTTTGGCAGGGGGTTAGACGTGACCCTTGCAGTCCCTGCTAACTCTATGACACTCCAACCACTAGCACCCATGCTATAGGGAACAGCCCTGCAGTGCTCCATGGCCCAGATGTACAGCACCTGAATTTTGTTTGGTATGTGTAACAACCTTGCCTCCCCTCAGGCACTGCACTCAGGTCCTCCAGCGCTAATCCAGGCAGCCTGAGGGAAAGTTCTAAGGTCCAGATCTTTAATGGTCGTCTAGGGTCCTAACGTCCAAAGAAATCAGTGGACGTTAGGAAATAAATCCAGTACCTTGAGGAGCTGGGTGTAAATCCTCCTAGCTGGCAGCTGTAGCAGACTTGTGTCCTCTGTGGATCAGATACGGGCCAGTGAGGACAAAAAGCTGCAGAGAGGTTAGAATTTGTTTGCAAAGTGAAGACCCATGTATGGACCGGGGCAATTTTGTGGGTGCACCAATAGAGACCAGGTAGTAGAAAAGTTTGAAATTTACCCCGATTGGTTAAGAAATTGAGCACATCCAATTATTTTTGTTACCCTGCTTCTTCCCCCGAAGCAGGTTGGAGTGGGTGTGTTTCCTTCACCCGGTACAGCTTGTCTTTTAGACTAGGAGCTCTTGGGAGCAGAGACAGTTATTTTCTGACCCAGCTGGCCTCTGGGAGCTACCACAATTTAAATGTTCAAGTTTTCTTTCTCTTACATGCTCTCCAGTGGGCTCCCTTAGCGTCTTCCCTTGTGGACTTCTCTAGCACATCATCTGGGCTTGGGACAGGTTTCCCTAACCCATCCAGTGTTGCCAACACTAGTGATTTTCTCAGCTGCATTTGGGAGATTTCTCAAAGCCCCAGCTCCTGGACTCCTGGGATTATGCAAGACTCCCAGCTTTCATTTAAAAATAGGAAGTTTTTAGCCCTTGTGGTTGCAGAGGAGAGCTTGGAAATGCAACTCCTAAAGGTTAAAAAAATAGACCCCCTCCCCCCGAAAAATCATTATACAATATATTTTAAACAAACACATGGTTTTTAAATGCCTAGTTTTTACAGCGCTGTATCATTCGTATTATAGAGGCACCTAGAGGCCTTTTTAAGCAGGTTCCTGCACAGACATTCCCTGCCCCCGAAGACCTTTCAATCTACACAATGGAGAGGCAGGGAAACTGAGGCACCCAGCAGGAAGAGAACCCAGGTCTCCTATGTCTGCACCTTTCCTACTGGCCCACATTGCCTATTAGTTTGCAGTTAGCTAGCATCTGTGAGCAAATGACAAGTGCCTTGCACTGAATTCATACAGAGCTGACCAGCAGAGGAGAAATACCTCTGGAAAAAATCAAGTTCTGGCCAAAGAGTTGAATGACCTCTTGATCCTTAGAGGGGACAGTTGGGGAGGAGAAATGGATCTATCAGGTGATCCTGCATTCTGGGCATTCCAGATGGTGGGGACGGGGGTCTGGAAATGCCATGCCTGTGCAGTTATCTCACCATTGCTCAAAGAGGCACTGTGGTGCGACATGCCAAGAAAAGGGCTCTGAGACAGAGGGGCTACTGTCCCGCAGCCTCTAAAGTCAAGACGCAGCTAATTAAGGCCCCAAGAGGTTCTGTAATGCAGAAGGAATGGGAAGAACGCCGTCTGCTTTTCGCATTCCTCACTAGTCCTGGCTAACATCTGGGGGTGGGGGTGGAAGGTAACGTATGGGATGGGGGGAAGGCTGTGAGAACTGAGGATGAAATGGAAGCAGTGCCCTCTCCAAGGTTTGTTTGTTTTTCTTTTCTTTTCTTTTTTTTTAGTCAAAGGCAAATTTCTCTCCCAAAGCTTGTCAGGTCTCTAAAAAGCCTTTAGATCTGGGAAGAGTGATCGTAATGAAGACAGATTAGCCGCGTTATTACACAGTAGGGTGTGAGGAAGGAAAAGTTTCAGTTGGCCTTGGAAATAATGACTCCTTGGGGATCGCTCTCCTCTCCCACCGCCCCTGGCCTAGGTACCATGGGAACAGCACATGTATTCCAGGGACTGAGATCCCAATGGGAAAACGGAGATGTGTTCTCATCCCTCTCCATCCTGCCCCCACTTCAGAGTTCTCAGATTCAGGGATCTGGGTGGAAAACTGATGCACTTCTCAGTGCTGGGATCGATAAGACTCAGAGGGGGCCAGGGATGGGGGTCGGGAGCCTTAAAATATTTGGAAAGGGAGGGGGGCTTTGATGGGGGAGTCTGAACAGATGTCCCCTGGAAACCTAAAGCCCTCCCTAAGTTGGTCAGTCTCACCAAGGTTTGGGAAGGTTTAAAGACAGAGGCGCTCCTAATGGAGCTCAGAGCTGGGCTCTTGCAAAGACCTGGTCTCACCTGTGAGGTCTGAGAATTTGACAGAATAGTCCAGGGCTCTTCTTAAAGTCCAGCCCCAGGGGACCAAATATTAGCATGTCTCCCAATCTTAGCAGAACCACTGTGCTTCCTGCTGCTGATTTTTAAAGGCCTGCTCCGAAGCTTCTCATTGACCCCCATGGGTTAGAGATCAGGCCCCAAATACGTGTCACATTATTTTATAGCTTCCAAGACCAGAAGAGACAATTGTGATCGTCTAGTTTGACCTCCTGCATCATGCAAGCCAGAGAAGTTCCCCAAAATAATTCCTAGAGCAGATCTTCTAGAAAAAACAGCCACTCTTGATTTAAAAATTGTCAGTGATGGAGAATCCATCCCGACCCTTGGGAAATTGTTCCAGCGATTAATTACTCTCAAAAACTGACACCTTATTTCTGGTCAAAGTTTGCCTAGCTTCAACTTCCAGCCACTGGATCGTGTCAGCCCTTTCTTAATTAATAAACAGTGGAAGCAGCTAGTCGTTAGCGAGAACAAGAAAAAGCTCTCAGGCAACGTTCGGAAGCTCAGACAGTTTTGAGAGCACAAAAACCCCAAAGCACCTCAACGTTTACTTAGAAAATGCCTTTTCTCCCCTGCTGTTCCGATCATTCCAAACTGGCTGAACGCGTGTTGGTCCAGCTTCCAAAATAAATTGATCTCTGGGCTGAGCTGCAGGTTGGAAAATTTTAGCCTGGAGAGGTACAGTCTCCAGAAAATGATGAGCCGCTGAAATCAGGAGGTTATCATGAAAGACCTGACATGACCTCCATGACACTACGTGACCGTCACCCATTCCACGTCTGTTGTAATAGCTATCGGGAAAGTGTTTGTTCCATAGACACACGTCATTTTAGAAGAGGACTGAGAGTAAGTGACTCTGTTTTATTCTCTTTAGGTTCTTACACAGCACTCCTCTGAGCACCTGCCGGTCACACATTAAGCAGCACAGCTAATGCCTCAGGGAGAGAAGTGTGCACGGGGGGGCAGCGGTTTGGTTTGGAATTGTTTAATAACATATGTACATGCAGGTCGCTCCGTGTTTATGTTCGGAAAGGCAGGTCAAAGCAATGCACTTTGCACTTGAAGCAGAAAGTGGGGCGGTCTGTGATGGTTCTGGGGGAGCTCATTCCACTGTCTGTGACTCCCCCCCCCCGAGAAACTTCTGTCTCCTGCACACATGGGATTCACTTTTATTGGGGAGAGCTCCATTGTGGCAGAGGAGTGGAGTTGTCAACCAACCACACACTTCATCCTGGAGCATTAGTCTCTTTTAAGGACCCTGAGCTCAGGCCATGGAGTGTCTTGAAGATCAGGACTGAGAGGGGGCCAAGGTAGGAAGCAGGGAACAGGTGGGATGTGCTTGTAGTAGCTGGTGTTGCTGAGGCACCTGGAGTTTCCTAAGAACTGATGTTTTCAGGCCCATGTATCGTGCATTGTAATAGTCTAGTGGTTTTCAACCTGTGCCCTGTGGGTCCGCAAACTCTGTCTATAATTTACCAAAGGGGTCTGCACCTCCAGTCCAAATTTTTTAGAGGGCTGCAAATGAAAAAAAGGTTGAAAACCCCTGCTTTAGTCCAGCTGAGAGGGGACAAAGGCATGAATAATCGCGGTCAAGCCCCTTAATGACTCAGTATAGTTGCTACATCCTCCTGGCCACGTGTGATCCAATTAACCTTTATTTAAAGTAATGAAGGCATTAATAGTGCCCCAATTACCATCCCATCCCAGCATTTCACAATCTTGAATGCATTTATCCTCCCAAACACAGTGTGAGGCGGGGGGCAGTGGTAGTACCCGCCCCCCCTTGCATAGATGGACAACAGAGGCACCGACAGGCTAAGGGTCTGTCCACGCTACGAGTTGGAGGGGTAACTTCCAGCTTGAGGACACATACCCAGGCCAGCTCTGATCAAGCCAGCATGCTAAAATTAAAGTGTAGCCACCATGGCAGCAGGGGCTAGCCACCCACGTATGATCCTGTCCAATTCAGGGAGGCTAGGCCCTCTCGTCATTACAGCCAGGGCCGGTTCTAGCAATCTCACCGCCCCAAGCACGGCGGCACGCCGTGGGAGGCGCTCTGCCACTCGCCAGTCCCGCGGCTCTGGTGGACCTCCCGCAGGCGTGCCTGTAGATGCTCCACCGGAGCTGCGGGACCAATGGACCCTCCACAGGGACGCCTGCGGGAGGTCCACCAGAGCCGCCTGCCACCCTCCTGCCAACCAGCAAAGCGCCCCCCGCGGCATGCCGCCCCAAGCATGCGCTTGGCGCGCTGGGGCCTGGAGCCAGCCATGATTACAGCTACACCCTACCAGGAGGAAACACAAAGAGGAGGGTACAAGACAAGAAGCCTCCTGATTCATACTGAGAAAGCAGGGCAATCGGCTAGTTATCTTAGGTGCATGTACACGAAAGCAAGCAGTCTGGGAAAGAAGCAGGAAATTGGAAGTCCTGGCACAATCAAAGAACTATGATATGATTGGAATAACAGAGACTTGGTGGGGCCGTTCACATGACTGGAGCACTGTCGTGGATGGGTATAAACTGTTCAGGAAGGACAGGCACGGGAGGAAAGGGGGAGAAGTGGCACTGAATGTAAGAGAGGGGTACGATTGCTCAGAGCTTCAGTTTGAAACTGGAGAAAAGCCTGTTGAGAGTCTTTGGGTTAAGTTTAGAGGTGAGAGCAACAAGGGTGATGTCATGGTGGGCCTGTGCTGTAGACCACCAGATCAGAAGGATGAGGTAGATGAGGCTTTCTTTGGACAACTAACTGAAGTTTTCAGATCACAGGCCCTGGTTCTAATGGGGGACTTCAATCACCCTAACATCTGTCGGGAGAGCAATACAGCAGCGCACAGACAATCCAGGAAGTTTTTGGAGGGTGTTGGGGACAACTTTTTGGTACACGTGCTGGAGGAACCAACTAGGGGTCGTGCTCCTCTTCATCTGCTGCTTACAAACAGGGAAGAATTGGTAGGGGAAGTAGAAGTGGGTTTCAACCTGGGCAGCAGTGACCATGAGATGGTTGAGTTCAGGATCCTGACAAAAGGAAGAAAGGAGAGCAGCAGAATACGGACCCTGGACTTCAGAAAAGCAGACTTTGACTCCCTTAGGGAACTGATAGGCAGGATCCCCTGGGAGGCTAATATGAGGGGGCAAGGAGTCCAGGAGAGTTGGCTACATTTTAAAGACACCTTATTGAGGGCACAGGAACAAACCATCCTGTATTGTGCAGAAAGAATAGGAAATATGGCAGGCGACCAGCTTAGCTTAACAGTGAAATCTTCAGTGGGCTTAAACGCAAAAAGGAAGCTTACAAGAAGTGGAAATTTGGACAGATGACTAGGGAGGAGTATAAAAATACTGCTCGAGCATGCAGGGGTGTAATCAGGAAGGCCAAGGCACAACTGGAGTTGCAGCTGGCAAGGGATGTGAAGGGTAACACGAAGGGTTTCTACAGGTATGTTAGCAACAAGAAGAAGGTCAGGGAAAGTGTGGGACCCTTACTGAATGGGGGAGGCAACATAGTGACAGATGATGTGGAAAAAGCTGAGGTACTCAATGTTTTTTTTGCCTCGGTCTTCACAGACATGGTCCCAGACTGCTGCCCTGGGCAACACAGTATGGGGAGGAGGTAAGCAGCTCTCATTGGTGAAAGAACAGGGTAAGGACTATTTAGAAAAGCTGGACATGCACAAGTCCATGGGTTCAGGTCTAATACATCCAAGGGTGCTGAGGGAGTTGGCTGATATGATTGCAGAGCCATTGGCCATTATCTTTGAAAATTCGTGGCAATCAGGGGAGGTCCTGGATTGGAAAAAGGCAAATATAGTGCCCATATTTTAAAAAGGGAAGAAAGAGAACCCGGGGAACTACAGACTGGCCAGCCTCACTTCAGTCCCCAGCAAAATCATGGAGCAGGTCCTCAAGGAATCCATTTTGAAGCACTTGGAGGAGAGGAAGGAGATTAGGAACAGTCAACATGGATTCACCAAGGGCAAGTCATGCCTAACCAACCTGTTTGCCTTCTATGATGAGATAACTGGCTCGGTTGATATGGGGAAAGTGGTGGATGTGCTATATCTTGACTTTAGCAAAGCTCTTAATACGGTCTCTCACAGTTTTCTTGCCAGCAAGTTAAAGAAGTATAGACTGGATGAATGGACGATAAGGGGGCTAGAAAGCTGGCTAGATTGTTGGGCTCAACAGGTAGTGATCAATGGCTCGATGTCTAACTGGCAGCTGATATCACGCAGAGTGCCCCAGGGGTGAGTGCTGGGGCCAGTTTTGTTCAACATCTTTATTAATGATCTGGATGATGGGATGGATTGGAATAACAGAAACAGCAAGTTCGCAGATGACACTGAGCTGGGGGAAGAGGTAGAAAGGCTGGAG
Organism: Gopherus evgoodei; assembly: GCF_007399415.2. NCBI lineage: Eukaryota > Metazoa > Chordata > Testudines > Testudinidae > Gopherus > Gopherus evgoodei. The sequence continues at coordinate 2,441,899 of NC_044324.1, forward strand.
GGTAGGGATAGGGTCCAGAGTGATCTAGACAAATTGGAGGATTGGGCCAAAAGAAATCTGATGAGGCTCAACAAGGACAAGTGCAGAGTCCTGCACTTAAGAAGGAAGAATCCCAGGCACCGCTACAGGCTGGGGACCGACTGGCTAAGCAGCAGTTCTGCAGAAAAGGACCTGGGGATTACAGTGGATGAGAAGCCGGATACGAGTCAGCAGTGGGCCCTTGTTGCCAAGAAGGCTAACGCCATATTGGGCTGTATTAGTAGGAGGATTGCCAGCAGATCGAGGGAAGTGATTATTCCCCTCTGTTCGGCATTGGTGACGCCACACCTGGAATATTGCTTCCACTTTTGGTCCTCCCACTACAGAGGGGATATGGACAAATTGGGGAGAGTCCAGTGAAGGGTAACAAAAACGATTAGGGGGCTGGGGCACATGACTTACGAGGAGAGGCTGAGGGAACTGGGCTTGTTTAGTCTCCAGGAGAGAAGAGTAAAGGGGGATTTGATAGCAGCCTTCAACTACCTGAAAGGGGGTTCCAAAGAGGATGGATCTAGACTGTTCTTAGTGGTGGCAGATGACAGAACAAGGAGCAATGGTCTCAAGTTGCAGTGAGGGAGGTCTAGGTTGGATATTAGGAAACACTATTTCACTAGGAGGGTGATGAGGCACTGGAATGAGTTCCCTGGGAAGGTGGTGCAATCTCCATCCTCAGAGGTTTCTAAGGCCCGGCTTGACAAAGCCCTGGCTGGGATGATTTAGTTGGAGTTGGTCCTGCTTTGAGCAGGGGGTTGGGTCACTAGATGACTTCCTGAGGTCCCTTCCAACCCTGATATTCTGTGACTATTTGTAGTACTCTGGCACAATCAGAGCTAGAGCAGGTCCGGCTCCTTTAGTGGCAACGTGCACCTCTAGCTCAAAGTGTAGATGGCCCCAGAATCACACAGGAAGTCTGTGTCGAATAAGGGCATTAAACCTGAGTCTCTTCAGCGCTTGGCTAGTGTCTGAGTCTATGAACTATCCCTATTGGCAGTGAGTGATCAGAACAATTCCTAAAGTTCATGGTGGATTCTCCTTCACTCGCAATTTTTAAATCAAGATTGGATGATTTTCTCTGAGATCTGCTCTAGGAATTATTTGGGGGCAGCTCTCTGGCCTCTGCTAGGCAGGAGGTCAGCCTAGATGACCACAGGGGTCCTTTTTGGCCTTGGAATCTATGAATCTAATGGCCACTCATCTCAATCTTTATCACACCAAGATCCCCCTTTTCCATGCTGGATCTTCTCTGCCCCTCTTCTATGGCAACATGAGAAGGGTTGGTCATGACCCTCAATCACCTGTTCGTGAGCCCCAAGTTAGGAATCCCTGTAGTAGGTGATAGAAATGGTGCGTCTCTGTCTTCATACCTCCATTTTCCAAGCGATCCTTTCAGACACAGGGCATCTGTGTCTTTCCTGACTCAATAAATCTACAATTTAGTTTATAGGAACTCAACCAATTATTCAGCTATTGGAAAATATGGAAAGGTTTATGTTTTTTTAAAGTTTACCTAACAATATGAATGCCAATTGCAACATACAGCTGCTCCCTGCTCCACATAAAGGTAATTTTTGTCTGATTTTTTTTCCAAGCAGACCTTGGTTAATGTTGTGTGTCCTTGAGCAGACTCACTGTTTGTTTCATCAGTAACAAACCCTGGTGCATGGGGAGAGGAGCAGCTTTTGGAAACTGGTTGATAAGCTGAAGTCAGGACTTTTAATGGTATGTTTGGTACGTGCTGCTTCCTGTTCTTAACTGGATCATTTTCAGTGCTGCTGCAGTATCTTCTGCAGCCATATCTGCAAGAATGGCAGATAATATGAAATCCATGCTGCGCTGGGCACAGAGACAACTTTGATTGTGCCATCTTCTTGGAGAGCCCATTCTTTCTTGTCCCATCAAGATAAGTTAGGGGAGACATCAGTATTGTTGCATGAGAAGAGCAATCTAAACTCCAGCAAACTTTGCAATCTATTTTGTACAATGGAACTTTATTAAATCCAAAAGAGAGACTCCCCCACCCACCCATCCATCCATCCCTAGAGTATTTTAACAACAGTTTTAACCACAGTCCTCTCCTTGTACTTCTGAGTAGATGATGCCTTCTGGCAACTTCCCTCCACTCACAGTTTGTTGTCCAGGTTGGAAAAGGCAGGTCAGTCTGCTGTCCCCTAAACAAAGGGCTGCCCTAGGAGGTATTTCAGTTTTGATTGTTGGGGAGTGAGGCCCGCACCAGAAACCTCCCAGTAAACAGTTGCTTCAGCCCCAGGCACCTCAGTGCTGCCACCTTCCTCAGCTCAGCTGCTGCCTTGCCTCCAAGGAAACCTTTTTATCTAGTACCAATAACTCTGCCTTTTTCTCCAACTTGTCCCAGGTTCCCCTGACCAACTATGCTTGTCATCACTCCCAGTCAGGGTGACCCCTCGTCCCAAGCACATTTGGTCTAGATCTTTTGTCTCTTCATTTCCCAACAGGGGCAATAGAATTTTCTTGCTCCTGAACTCAAAACTTTATGGTATTTTAACCAAAATGCGCCCAAACTGTCAAATAAGTGAAATGCAAATGAAGCCAAGCCCCTTCAGTCATTTCCCCTTGCTCACCAACAGATGGCAGCAGGGTCCTCTCTCCTCTATGGAGCCTTTGTCCCTCTGGCATTTGCTAGCAGTTCTGGGCTGGTCTTCTCCCAGTTCACCAACAGATTTCCACAGTGAGCTTCCTTCTCTCCAGAGCTTCGGGCTACAGGACTTATATCGGCACCTAGAAAGACAATTAGAGAGGGAGATTCAGAGACAGACGTTCACCTTCCCTGACACTTGATCCTTTCAATATTCTCTTCCTCCTTCAGTTTATCTCAGTGTCCAGGCCTGGTCCCAAGCTGAAAGGCTAAATGTAGCACGCTGGGTGTTTAAAAGATCAGGGAGTATCGTGTCCAGTTCTGGGCACCACATTTCAGGAACGATGTGAACAAATTGGAGAAAGTCCAGAGAAGAGCAACAAAAGTGATTAAAGGTCTAGAAAACATGAGCTATGAGGGAAGATTGAAAAAACTGGATTTGTTTAGTCTGGGGAAGAGATGACTGAGGGAGGACATGATAACAGTTTTCAAGTACATAAAAGGTTGTTATAAGGAGGAGGGAGAAAAATTGTTCTCCTTAACCTCTGAGGATAGGACAAGAAGCAATGGTTGGACATTAGGAAAAACTTCCTAACTCTCAGGGTGGTGAAGCACTGGAATAAGTTGCCTAGGGAGGTTGTGGAATATCCATCATTGGAAATTTTTAAGAACAGGTCAAACAAACATCTGTCAGGAATGGTCTATAAATTATTTAGTCCTGCCTTGAGTGGACTAGATGACCTCTCAAGGTCTCTTCCAGTCCTACACTTCTATAATTCTAAATACAATCCCTGCACCCTTATGTGACACCCAGGGGTGGCTCTAGGTATTTTGCTGCCCCAAGGATGGCAGGCAGGCTGCCTTTGGCCGCTTGCCTACAGGAGGTCCCTGGTCCCACGGATTCGGTGGCATGTCTGTGGGAGGTCCGCCAAAGCTTTGGAACCAGCGGACTCTCCACAGGCATGCCACCGAAGGCAGCCTGCCTGCCGCCCTCGCGGCGACCGGCAGAGCGCCCCCCGTGGCTTGCCACCTCAGGCACGCACTTGGCGTGCTGGTGCCTGGAGCCGCCCCCTGGTGACACCTTAAGGGTGAGCTATGCGGAGCAGTATTATAAAGCTGTTCACTCAGGCGTATTCGGTCTCAGGGTGTGACTACTAAAGACTGTATCTCCCAGCAGTGTTCAGGGTCGCGATAGGTAGCGAGGAGTCCAGGATGAGGAAATACAGGGAAGTGGAGCAGGAATTTGGGACCAGGAATCACAACCAGAAGCAAAAGAGACCAGAAGGGGACACGTAGAGAGGTGAATAAAGGTTTGTTCCTGTCTTACTTCTCCGCAGAAAGCTGGAGATGTTGTATTTACTCAACGAATCGAGAAGGAAGCCAAAAGGTTGGCTGCCCTCCTCCAACCTAATATCCGCCACCGGGCACAGGCTTCGAAGCACTTTATAAAGGTGCCGTGTTCATGGGGTTGTTGGGAATGAGACCTGAGTCTGGCCTGGCAATCAGCTGCCCCTGTATTTGACTATACCTGGTCAAGGTAAATATTGGCTCCATTTGGCTATTCCAGGAGACAGGTAGCAAAGCTGGAACCTGTTTTGGAAACTGGAGGTGCCAGCTTGAAGGGCATTGCTCTGAGGAGACATTGTGTCAGTAAAAATACAGCTCTCAGTGAAAGGGCAACGAGAACCTCCAGGTCCTACAGAATCCATTGGGGGAAGGAACTTTTCCAAAAATGTGTATGTTCTAGTTCAATTCAACATGCCCCCCAGCCCCACAAAAACACCCTTTGAAAAGTTGGAGCTGGTCAGAAAATGGTATGTTATTTCTGGGGAAAATTTGCAAAGAATTGAAAATGAGAAAGGGGTTGGGGGATGGGGATTTGTGGAAATGTTTAGGTTGATTTAAAAACAATGATGACGTATTTTCATTTTTTGCGGGGGGGGGGGAATGCAAAACAAAGTATTGTTTTTTCAATGTGCCTCAGCTGAAAAGCATTCAGTTTTCATCGACAACCTGTGAAAAAAAGTCCAAACAACATGAAAATTTTCCCAGGACACTTCTTTTGTTGAGAGAAAAAGGCCATTTTTATGGGGAGGGGGGAATGTTGGTGGGAAACGTTTGCCCCACTGCATGGCAAAGGAAATTAACTTCATGCAGACGAAGACATGTTTGGCTTGAGCTACTCCATAAGGCACAGCTGCGCACCATCCTGCCTCTGAACAGATCAATGAACTGCTTTCACTGAACCCGCATTGCCTTTGAAGACGCGACTCCTGAGCGGCACTGGTGTCCGTGAGCGGCACGCCAGCCCAGTGTATCCAATGGAAAAATCTGTAAGAAGGTCTAGCTAAAGTGCCTGCCCCCCCCAAGCACCTCTCAGTCTCAGAACCACCATCGAATAGCTGGGAAACTGAGGCACAGAAAGGCTAAGTAACTTATCCAGGGAATCCATAGCAGCCTAGGGTCTTGAACCCAGGTGTGAGATTCCTTCCTCCACTTTCTACAGAGGCCAGCCCAGACTATGCTATTCACTTATGTTCAGCCTCATGAACGTGATTGTTGACTTATGGGCCAGCATCTGCTTTTCAAGAGGCTGCTGGGTAGAGCTGCCTAGCAAGTGCACCACACTTAGCATTCCTTTCGATTCCCTATCAGATTCAGGATGCTGTATTTCCTCAGCTGCTTTCACTCTCTCTGGGCATGTCTCATTTGCGCAATGTCCCGAGTCAGCTGGTTATTTCTGAGGCAGAGAGTTCCACCCTTCTCCCTGGCCAAGCTTCATCCCTGCAGACCAGATACAACTGTTTCCATGGTGCTGAACCGTCTTCTCCCGTTCCTCTTCTGAACGGTCACATGACTTGGGTTGCAAGCTCGTTGGGCCATGACCCATATTTCTTCACGTGTCTCGACAGCATGGAGCACAGTGGGCCCTTGATTGGTGGCCTCCAGGCGCTGCTGCAGTGTTACTGTGATGGTGATTACGCTCAGATACCTCGTGCTGGGTGATCTTATTAAAGGATAGATCGACAGACAGACATGGAGAATATTAGACTCATAGACTTTAAGGCCAGAAGGGACCATCATGATCAAGTCTGACCTCCTGCACATCACAGGCCACAGAACCTCACCCACCCGCTCCTGTAGTAGACCCCTAATCTTTGCCTGAGTCACTCAAGTCCTCAAATCAAGGTTTCATGACTTCAAGTTACAGAGAATCCACCATTTACACTAGTTTAAACCTGCAGGTGACCCATGCCCCATGCTGCAGAGGAAGACGAAAAACCCCACAGGATCTTTGCCAATCTGACCCATGGGAATATTCCTTCCCAATCCCAAATCTGGTGATCAGTTAGACCCTGAGCATGTGGGCAAGACCCACCAGCCAGACACCGGGGAAAGAATTCTCTGTGGTAACTCAGAGGCCTCACCATATAGTGGCCCATCATGTGCTATTGGGAGAAGGATAGCACAGTGGTTTGAGCCTTCACCTACTCAACCCAGGGTTGTGAGCTCAATCCTTGAGGGAGCCACATTTATCCCTCACTTAAATAACTCCTCTCCCTCCCTGGTATTTATCCCCCTGATGTATTTATAGAAAGCAATCATATCTCCACTCAATCTTTGTTTGATTAGGCTGAACAAGCCAAGTTCCTTAAGTCTCCTCTCATAAGGCAGGTTTTCCACTCCTCTGATCATCCTAGTTGCCCTTCTCTGCACCTGTTCAAATCTGAATTCATCTTTCTTAAACACGGGAGACCAAAGTTCAAACCGTATTCCAGCTGAAGTCTCACCAGTGCCTTGTATAATGGTACTAACACTTCCCTGTCTTTACTGGAAATACCTCGTCTGATGCATCTGAGGACTGCATTAGCCATTGGCCACATCACATTAGCAGCTCATAATCATCCTGTGATCAACCAATACACCCAGGTTTTCCTCTTCCTCTGTCACTTCCAACTGCTACTTCCCCAGTTTATAGCAAAAAAATCTTGTTGTTAGCCCCTAACTACATGACCTTGCATTTTGCACTATTAAATTTCATCCCATTTCTATTACTCGAGTTTATAAAGTCATCCAGATCTGCTTGTATGATATTCCGATCCTCCTCCTTATTGGCAATACCTCCCACCTTTGTGTCATCCGTAAATTTTATTAGCACTGCAGCTCATGAAATTACAGCCTCCACTAGGCCATGCACTAGAAGAAGAAGACTTCTAAAGACAGATCAGAAGGCCAACCAAAGCTGTAGTTGAGGCATTGGATTGGTGCTCAGGAGAAGTGAGTTTAATTCCCAGCTACACCACAGACTTCCTGTAAGATCTCGGGCAAGTCATTTGATCGCTCAGAACCCCAGATGTGCAAAGGGGATGATATTACTTCCACTGCCTTCTTCAATTGTCAGCTCCTCAGGGCAGGGACTGCCTCTCTCTCTATGTGAATGTACAGCACCTAGCAAAACAGGGCACCAATCTCGCTGGGTGGAGTAATGGCCAAAAGTTGACTGCCACTTCCAAGTACTACAACAGCACCATCATTTTTCTCTGGAAAACGCTGGGATGCCTAATAATGCCAAAGGCGATGCTGAAGAAATTATGCTGTCTCAATGCCATAGTAATGATGCTGTCTGAAACCACTTGCTAGGGAAATAGTTGAATCCCATGAAGTCTTGCACAGCCGTCTCCAGGGAACAGAATGCATTTCTCCCTGGGTGTCCTGTCCAGTGTTCCTTGGGTGCTGCACCAATCAGTGCCGGATTAAGGAATTTTGGAGCACTGTGCAGTATGGAAATCAGAGTCCCCTCCAATTTTGCTCCGCTGCCCCTCCATCATGGGGAGGGAAGAGTTGGCTGGGCCAAATCTGAGTGAATGGCATTGTGACTCGGCACACGGCGGCCACAGCATCACTCAGGTTCGGCCCCCTGAGGTTGGATCCTCATGCACCAAGAGTGCATTGCTTAATCTGGGCCTCGCATCAATCAATCGGCTCTGCCAGTCCCTCGTTAACCTCCCATCTATCCAGTCCCCTGAATGCCTCTTCTGCACAGCTAGCAGCGTGCTGACCCTGCAGATTAGGGCAAGTCATGTGCACAATCACAGACGCGAAGGGACCTCAAGAGATCATTTAGCCCAGCCCCCTAACTCAGACCTGACAGGCCTGTATCGAACCTGTTCTTAAAACATTCTAATGGTGGAGATTCCACAATCTCCTTAGGTAACCATGTCAACTTGGTATGGTGAAATCCTCGTGGTACCAGGGTCTACACAGGAGATGCTATGATGAGCAATATGGGAACATGTATAGGGCACTGGACTTTGGGACAGCTGTAGGAATAACCGATTTTTCGGTTTATTCGCCAAACGGAAAAAATTGGGGGGGTAGGGGAAATCATTTCCAGTCAACCTGAAATGAATCTTTTTTGGTGAACTGAAAAGGTTTGTTTCAGGTCAAATGAAAAGTTGAGTTCAACTCCAAGCAAAATGTTTCGTTATTTGAGGGTGTGTTTGTTTGTTTTTTGGTTAACCTTTTAAAAAAATAACATGGAAGTAAACTTCAGAACACCAAACACATTTTGTTTTGAAAACGTCCACACTAAACGTTTTGATTTTGTTGTTTTCAGCTGGTTGGTTTTGAATGAAATAATTTGGCCAATTTCACATGAATTTGCTACAGGTTTGTCAACCCAAATCTGCATTTTTCCATGCAAAAAAGTTGCGTCTGAAATATTTCATCTGGCTCTGCTCAGATCTGGGTTCTGTTCCTGGGTTTGCAAGTGACCTGCTCTGAGGTCTCTGGCAGCATTGTGTTAAGCAGCTTGGTTGTTAAAAATTGCATTTAAACATGGTCTGGCCTTAAAGTCTATAACTATGGTAAAATTTCCTAATATGGCCAATACTTTGGTAGGGCTCATTAAAACTGATATGCCTCTCTGACATGGCTGGTCACTCAGTCTCATTACTTACTTTCAATTCATACACACATGCCATGAAAAAATGTGTCTGTCTTTTGCCCAAGGCACTTCTTGCCACAGTTTAAATAAACAGTTATACAAATAAATTCCTCCAGCGAACCAGATCTAACCAGCAACCGGCCAATTGCAGGTTCTTATTTTGTCATTTTTCAAGCTAACTTTTTTAACAAAACAGAAGAACGTTGCAGTGCGTCCAACTCTAGTGATTTTATTCGTGTGATGCTTGGTGTTCTTTTTAAAGCCCCAGCTCCTGGAGTCATGGGATGGCCTCAGACTATCGGCTTACTTATCAAACTAAAAGAGCATCTAGCCTTTCCGGTCTTAGAGAGGAGCTAGAAAATGTGAGGACTTCCACTTCAAAACCCAGAAGGCACTGTAAAAAAAAAAGCTCTTTAGTCATTTTAAGATCTCATGATTGTTAAGCTGGTCTCGCGATTGATGGAGGCGGCCTGATTGCTTGTGGCTAGTTATTTTTGAACACTTAAGGTTGGCATTCCTGGGGTCAATGGTAGACTCTGCTGCAGGGGTCAGTCTCTGGCGCCACTATCAGAAGTCTTTCCAGGGCCACCCCGCTTTCCTGTAGGCCACACAATCAAAGACCTCCCAATTTCTAACCTGTCGATTTTGCCCCCCTGTGGTGAATTGCACCACCCTAACAAGGGCTCTTTTTTAATGGACCTGCAGCTGCTTTTATTTTTATTGTAGTGTGAGCCTCCACCAGCCAGCAATGACATAGCCAATGCCAGGGGAGCTTGCTGAGCTAAACACCTCAGCCACTACACCTTGTGCTAACAGACTAAGCCCCAGAACTGACACACCAGTAACAGACTTGTTCTCAATGCCTCAAGAACTGATGACTAGTCAAAGTTCCCTCCAAGCCAATGGCTCACTGGACTGACATGGAAAAGGCATGTCAGTTTCACGTCCAGCGGCACACAAGTGAGAGATGTGCTGGTCAGCATGTCCCACCACCTTTGACAGGGGTCAGGGACCCATTTGGTAGCTGGGTAAACCGGAGGTGACCCTTCAGTGTAAGATCAAGCGAGACTCAAACCCACAAGCATCAGGATTGTGGTCAAGCCCTATAACCGCTCAGCTACCAACTGGGCAAAACTTTCTAGAGGAATCGTTTATTCGATTAAAACAATGCTCTTTTGGTGGACCTGGAACTATCCACAAAGGTGACATGAACCATTTTGGCCAGTCACAAAATGGCTGGGGAAGGAAGAGGTGGTGCTGCCCCCAGACCCACTGATGCCTTATAACCTTTAGGCTGGAGGTTAGGGCCTCACAAACCCTATAGAGGACCCCTGTTCAACCCCCTCTCCTAGAACAAACACAAGCTTCTTCCAAGTCACTGAAAATGATGAACCGTTTTAGATTTGGTTCAGCGTGAACTGACTGATTGATTGACTTAGTTTTTGGACCTGTCACCAAACAGACAGATCAGTTATTTGCTCGGCTCTGCTGTGAACATGCAATGGCCAGGGGGTGACATAGGAACCTCAACATGAGTATCTGAGATGCACAACAGTTCACAGTTTGAATAAGTCCTTGCTTATCTGATGGCCGACACTGGGGATTGAACCAAGGACCTAAAAATTGTGAACTCCAGTAGGTTGAGCTGAAGAAAAAGTACCTACAGCTACTAGCTGGAACAGATCACAGCCTCTGTAGATCTTGGGACTACTGACATATAAGTCACCCTAAATCAGGGACTCATGACATTTAAGTCACCCTATTTGTGCCCCTGGAGGTGCTTAAATTCATTTCAAATATATGAACTATGGAAGATACAATCCCCTGCTTCTGGGACCAAAATATTGCAAGTGGCAGCAGCAGAAAGAGATGAATGGAACATTGTGCCTTCAGGTGAGAGGCAGCTAAATAGGCATTTACAGACGCTGCTTGCATGTGTGTGTTTGTACAGAGTTTAAAAGATGCAAATAACTGGCCTGTTGGAAACATTGGGTAAAATCTCACTCCTGTCTAGAAATAAGGATGCAGGAAGGAGCAAAAGTCAACATGACCTGAAAAAGCCCAGACAGGGATGGGCAGGCAGGCTGGGTGACATGATTTATTCTGTTCCTAAGGCAGGAGGGTGGGTAGGAAGAAAAGCTGAATGCATATTTCATGGGCACGGAGAGATGCCAGCCTGCATACCGGTATCTGGACGGAGCTTCTTTAGGTTACAAGAGAATCTTTGCAAGTGTGCAAAAAAAAGGCACAAGCGGCCTTTGCCACGTCAGTTTGTTATTGGTTGTTAGGAGCCGGCGAGCCAATGAAAATAAAATAGACTCTTATTTGTTTTGTTAGCAACACCCTGGAAGAGGCTCTTTCAGACCCAGGCTTTGGGGAGGCCAAATCTATCCATGACTAATAGTCATTCTGGCCCTACCTGGGATCAGGGGCCCCATCATGCTATGAAGTGAGAGACAGTCCTTGCCCCAAAGAGTTTACAGCCTAGATAGGCAAGACACAGGAAAGGGTGGGAGGAGAAACACAGGGAAGGCCCTGATTCTCAGTGGTATTTAGGTGCTTAATTCCCCGATTTCAGCTCCTAAGTACCCTGGAGGATCTGGGCTGAAGTGACTTGCCCAGGGTCCTGGAGCAGAGGCAGGAATTCAACCCAGGTCTCCTAAATCCTAGTCCCGTGTTGCAGCCATCAAACAAGGCTGCCTGAGAATTGGAGAAAGCAGACCATGAAAATGCAGAGTGCGCTCACATGACCTTAACACTGCCCCCTAGTGGCACTAAGAGGCAGAGACAAGAGGGAAACAATATCCTGTACCATCTAAGCTGGAGCCACAAACACAAAAGTAGCTGAAGTGTGTGATTAGTGGCTGGGGTTATTATGGGGCAGCGTTAAAGCTGCTTGCGTGCTCTCACTGCATTTCCACATCTACATTTCGTTTAGGTTTAACCTTAAACCAGAGTGTCCTTGATCTGAGGAAGAATCACCACAGCCCTGTAATGTATTTGACCTTAAATTACCAATATGTGCTCTCAGCTGCACCTTAATGTTTCTTTTGTTGGGGAATTTGTTAGGCCCCAGAACACACGCACACAACCCCTTTGCTTGTCTGGTGTGGATAGTCACCAATGTGCTTCCCTTTTTAAAGGATCCAGCTCACAAACCCACAAAGAAAGCACCACAAGGCCCAGCTCACAAGAAGCAAGGTAAAGGCCAGGGAGAGGTCTCCTCTGCAAGTCAGAAGCCAGGACATCACTTTGACATTCTACTGTGGGGCGGGGGATCTGCTCTTATTTTGCATACGGATGTGTGCTATGCAGGGGTAGGGTGGGCATGGGCCCATGTTTGTTTGTTCGCTCATGCTTCAGGGTTTCAGCTGACCGCCTGCAGGGGTCAGGAAGGGATTTCCCCAACCCTAACTCAGTGCATTCTGGGTGATGGCTTTATTTAACTCCTTCCTCTGAAACCAGGATGGCCACAGCTGGAGCTAGGACATGGGACGAGGGGATGCAGGCAGGACTCTGAGGTGGCACCAAGCATTCCCTTTGTCAGCTGTGCGGCTGGCTGGTTTTTGCTCATACGCTCAGGGTCTAATTCGTCACCAGATGAGGTCGGGAAGGAGTTTCCCCCAGGTCAGATTGGCAGTGCCCTTGTGGGGTTTTCACCTTCCTCTGCAGCATGCAGGTGTGGGTCATGTGCCAGGATTTTCTGGGTGTGTCTCACTTAATTCTTTCCCTGCCATTGCAGGGGCTTGGGTACTGGTGCACCTCAATCCCCCTAGGCTCTGCCCATAATGGCCTAATCTCCTGGGTGCTGTAATACTTTAGTCTAATTTTCAGTGGCTGGGTTTAGTGTGTGGGTGCTGGTGGGGGCCTGTCCTGTAGAGGTCAGGCAGGATGACCGGGTAGCTCTGTGACTCCATTTCCAGATTGTCAGAGACTTGTTTTGAAGTAACCTTCTCTTTACCTTTTTCAAAAAAGTTACTTTAGTAACGTAAGTGACTGATGCATCCTTATCAGCTGATTTTTTTCTGGGACAATCCAGCTGTTTAAAAGTTGTCATAAGAATTGCTATGTGGCACTTTTGTTCCCACTCGCCATTGGGAATTAGCACCGTAAGCCAGGCTGGGATTCCTGGTGGGGTTTACAAGAGCTATAAGAAATGAGGACGCATGGAGTTCAATGGTTAGGGCACTGGCTGGGACCTTGGAAAACCCAAGTTGTTTGTTTGTATGGGAGTAGCACCTAAGAGCCCTAGTCACGGGCCAGGAACCCATTACGCTAGGTGCTGTACAAACACAAAATAAAACGATGGTCCGTGGAGCTTCCAATCTAAAGATGAGACACAACAGAGGGATATGGACAAGGCGACAGAGGAATGCTAGGAAACGACAGGGGTCACAGTGGTAGGCAGGGGTCCTTCATCTATCTTTTCTCTATGTAGTTTGTAAATTCTTTGCGGTAGGACTATGATATATTGGTACCGTCTAGTGCAACAGGGACCCTGATCCTGCTAGGGGTCTCGAGGTAGTGTAAGCCACTCTGTGATGCCTGTGAGGGAAGGGGACACTTAAAAGCAGTGTAATACATGCACCAGGTTAAACCTGCTGACACTGCAGCAGTTTGGATGGTTAGGTATGATCACCCGGCAGACTTCTACAACTGCTTACCTGCACGCCCCACAAGCAGCTCCAGGGAAGTCAATGGACCAACACCCAGGTGTTGCTTTGGTGCCAGATCCACATGCCTAGGAAGTAAAGGGCACGTACATATACAGGGTCTCAAGGAATTAAAATCCAACTAGAATTCCAAAGAATAAATCACCCTTTTCTCTCTCTTTCTCCTGGATTTACTGATGCAGGAGTTAATGACATTACTTGGTGTCAGCTGTTTAGGTCTCCATCCTACACCCCTGGCAAGACAATGGATTGTTACATTATACTGCAATAGCAGGTTAAAGAGGACTTAATGGGGCTTTAAAGGTGGGTAGAAACGGCCTTTAAGACTATAACCTATGTATGGTCCTCCCCCAGCTAGTGCAGAACTGGTATAAGATGGGCCTTGCTCCCAATCCCTGGAAGGGGGGATAGCCAGAGTGCACTACAGCTTTTCCTCTGCTTCCAAGGGACCATGGGAAGCCAAAGTTAAATTAGAGCAACATTGAGGCTGCTCTAAGTTACACTGGGAATGAAGGTAGGTGCACAGAAGGCAGGAGCCTTCATAGTCCCTGGACTGGGTGGCTTAAATGCAGGAATGAGGTTACGGAGAATCAGGGCCAAAGCATCTTAAAGTACAACTCACACAGGCGGTGTACCATAGGCAAAACGGCAGAGTTTACATGATTCCATAATAATGGGGATGTGCCACAGATGGGAGCAGATAGTCCATAGAAACCAGCTGAACAGGAGCCAATCATTTAAAATGTCTGAAAAGGAAAGAACCTTTGAGCTGGAAGCTGGGAATCCTCCAAAAGCATCTTTCATCAAGAAATGCGTCTTTCCTCTTAGGGCCCCAGATAAAGAAAGCGCTGTGGGGAAAAACTAAAACTATTCAGTGTAGACAGCTTATTGAAAGTGATATTTATTTCAAAATACAAAAAAATGTATTAAGTCGATTTGCCACCCATACATATGAAGTCTGTTAGAGAAAAAACATTGGAGTCCCTTGGTCATTAGGACAGACAGTTTCACAGACCGTTTTATTTAACAGTGAAACATTACAAAAAATACAGTTTCTGTTTTCAGATCTTTACTTGCAGTCAAAGATAAAAAAGGTACTAAATGAGCTTGGTATAAAACACACACAGACACCGGAAGTTACAAACCAGTCTATGAAGAACACAACCTAGTTGGGGGAAAATTTTGTACAAAACTACTGCTTATACAGGTATAGGAAAAAAAAGGTATAAAATATTCCCTATTCGGAGACAAAATACAAAAGCACATTACTGAATTCTTTACTTGATCATTAAAAAGGTACATACGTTGGAGAGAGAAACTAGGGTTGGTGATTTGGGAAACTGTAGTCAACCCCCTACCCCATCCCCTTCCCCCCTCCCCCTTCCCCCAAAAAAACCAAACCCACCACCAGGATTCAAAATAAATTAGACGGATAAATGCATCAGCAAAAACAAAGGCTGGGATTTTCAAATGATAGTAAGGGAGTCAAACACCCAGGGGAAAGTTTTCAGAAATACCTAAATACCTTAAATGCCCAAATCCCATTGACTTTCAACAGGCTTAAGTGCTTCTAAAAATTTTATTTCTAATTCCCCACTGAACATCAATGGGATTTTGGTGCCTAATTCCCTTAGGTTCCTTTGAAAATCTCAGCCTGAATGTACCTAAAAAGGATGCCTCTGGAAGCACATTTTAACCTCGATCCAGAGCCTGGATCCAACTCCACAGCTTCGCACCCTGTGTCATCATTTATACCTAGGCAAAATGTCACCAAGCAGTGAGGGGAGAATGCAGATAGGGGGGTTTTCGCACCCACGCTGCTCAGCAGTAAATGCATGCCCATGAATGAAGGTGATAGGCGAGAATGAAACCCATTGTCTCTTGGTAGGACTTTAAAAATCAAGGAAGCAGGAAAACAGCTGCAGAACAAGATACATATTAAATTGTTTGTTCTTTGTTGCTCTGGGAAACACTTGTAAAATATAAATATAAGAAAATCATAATCAATATGTTTATACTAACCTACAAGAAGTTGTATTTGTACCTGAATTCCATAAACAACATATTATGTTAAAAAACGGGAGACTTGTTTTCCTTGGTCAGAAAAATGATGCGGCAGAAGTGGCACCTGAGCCAAACAAATCCATCCCCATGGATCATCTGACTCCTGGCTGCTTAAACATTTGTTCACAAAAGAAACTATCTCGTAGTTTTCCTGTCAGCTCTACAAGAAGCAAACGCCATATCCTATTCTGTCTCAGACACCACAGGCGCGACTGATAGGTAGGCACTGATTTCAGGGGACAGGAGGCCAAGCTTGCCATTAGGGGGAAAAAATGCTGGCTTTGAAAGAGAGCAGAGTTCATATGGGAGTCACTAGCAGGACGGATACAAAGAACCGACGAGTCCTTGTTAGAATCACTATTTCTGACCATCAACACAAAAGACTTACGTTTTTCTGTCCAGTTCCTACCAGCTGCAAGCATATCTATTTGCTGGCAATCAACAGAGCCGCAGTTTCCTATCTGCTGGTATCTAACAGGGTTTCTTCTAAGGGCAGCCCACAAAGCTTCCATCCCCAAGTATTCCCATTCCATAAAATCCCACCCCCATCCACCACGAAGCTTAAGAGTTAAGTTCTTCTGCTCACAGTGGGAATGCTGAAACCCATGCCATTGCCTTCCCTGAAATCTAGATACCTGTAAGTGTAGAGCAATCAGCCCTGTGAAACGGACAGCGAGAGTTTTTAGAAGCAGAAAATAAATTCCTTGAGTGTCCAAAGTTGTTTGTAAAAATAGGTTTCAAAATACAAAAAAAACAAAACAAGAAAAAAGGCAAGTGTGCTTCTGACAGTTCCCATCATGCACTGGTCCATGAGCGGAGTTCATAAAAACTCTTATCGAGTCATTTAAGATTCCTTTGATTGGAAACCAGTGCAAGTCCCATGTCTGTTGGAGTGGAGATTGCTGCTTGCTGAGAGGGGCGAGTCTGGACGCTTTTGACGGCATCTCTCAAGGATCCAGCTTTTTGCACAGTGTCATCATAACAGCTTGCGATGGAGGATCTCCCAGGCCATCCGCTTGCGGAAGTAGGGCATGTGTTGCTTGGGGGGGGAGGAGAGAGAGAGAGAGAACACACACACATTAATGTCCCTTTTCCTAATAGATGGTTTCTAAGCCTGATCGCCACAGAGTGTGCATTAATTACAGATGTGCCTGTTCCCCGTGAAATGGAACCAAGTGCCTGAACTGAAATTCAGTGGGATGTGAGCACCTAACTCCTTTAAGCTACTGTGAAAATCTCTGCATCTGAGCAGAGATGAAACAGTGATCGTTATGTTCTTTTCAAGCCAATCTACTATTAACCACTTAAAAGGTACAAAAGAGAGTTTATACTGGGAGGGGATAGGGGTGCTTTTGGTGGCACAAATTCGTATGGTCAGTAGAAATCCTCTGTGCCACTGGAGTCCCAGTAAGGGCTACTCTGAGGACTTCAGTGATGCACACACCTTGCCCTTTGCACAAGAGTGAACTTTACCCCCAGGTAAAGAGAACAGCACAGCTAGCAACAAATAGGGAGCAAGGGGGACCCTTTAAAATAGATACTGATGAAGGGGAAAACAAAATCTGAAGATAAACAAACGTGTCATCCAGTCCTACGGATCCTGGGGTGTTAAGGAACCTAATGAATGATTGTGCTAAGTGTGGAAAATGATTAGAAGCCATGGACAACTGAGAAAGGAACAGAAGATCCAGAAAATAAAGACATTTAGTGTCTATTGGCAACATTGTTATTGATCATCCCACCATCGCTCCGTCTGAGCCAACCCGCTGCCAATGGGAGCCTGCATTAGTCCCGCAGTGTCCACCACCATGTCAGTGCCTAGCTTACCTGGGTGAAATTGATCGGTCTGTCTTTGGTAATGCAGTCGGCATATTTGCAGGCAAACATTCCACAGTCGCTGCCATTCATTTGTTGAGGGATTTCCTTTAATAATAAAAACAAGCCCTGAGCCTCTAGATTTTGACGAGACCAAAACTCCCCTTAACTTTAGCAAACACCCCACAGATAAAGGGCCCTGAGCAATGAAGCGGGTAAGAAAACCCCAGGGTGTCTCCATGTTCTTGAGATTTAGGGAGTTGGGGCAAAACAAAGCTTTAAAACAGATGGGCCAACAGTAGCCTGGGCAAATGGGGATAAAAAAAGAAAGTGTGGAGCGACCCACTCTGGGAAGCAACAGAAATGAGGAGACTGATAGTGCATCATGGACTCCAGGTAGTCGTGCCTATCTAGGCACCCTAAAGTCTGAGGACCTCAGTCATTCGTGAACTTGTCTTGACAACACCCCTGTAGAGAAGCGGAGGGGATTAGCCTCATTTTACAGCTGGGGAATGGAGGCAGAGAGAGCAGTGACTTGCTTTAGGCCACATAAAAAGGCTGTAGCAGAACCAGGAACAGAACCTGGGTCCTTCTAACTCCCATTCCGCTGCCTTAACCACACGACCATCCTTCTTCCCCGGTGGGATGGAAGCGCTATGCACGGAGAGCAAACCCTCTTGGGGCTGCTGCTGACTCGTCTTGGAGAAAAGCAGCTTTCCCCATGCACGACTATCAGGTGATGGTGAGAGATTAACAATGGGGAATGATTAGGCCACGACACAATTTGTGCAGCTCTCTTGGTCCCCTACTATGGGCTCTAGCTGCATGAGACCAACGTACCTGACTCTTCTTGCTGAGCAACAACCAGTTGTTAGCATCAAATTCTTTCCGTTTTTTGTCAAGACTTTCCTGTTTTAAGTATTGCCTGCAGGAAACAGGGGACAGAGAATGTGCTTAGAGAGAAAAAAAACCAACAAACAAAAACCCAATTGTTTTTAATTCACAGTTAACCTAAAACTTCCATCTCCAATTAATTCTGAGAACTGGGCTTCGGAAGCTTAACATTTTCCTCTCTCCCCCTTGGCAGTTCTTGCCTTCTTAACACAGAATTTTAAAGTTCTGGGCAATCTAAAGGAGGACTGAGCAGAGCTCTGAAACTCATCCCCAAAATATTCACTGTCAAAGCCACAAAACTGTCAGCAGAAATCTCCTGATTAATCCAGGAGTGACTCATGACATGGAAGAGCCAAAATAGCCACTGGCTTGGCTGGAAAAGCTCCTGCAAAATGAGCTTTAGGTTTGGAGACTGAATTCACTTCTCTGGTATCTAGAGCTTCCTGTAGATTGTTGCCTCACATTTTGCTGTCTTCATTCAGCATCTCCTCCTCCCACTTTAATTTGCTATCCTCCGCGAATGTGGACAACAGCAATTTGTTGCATGTCTATAGACGTTACATAGTAGCCTGGACACTAAACTTTGAAGGACACTACGTAACTTGCTAACTCTGCAATCTTTCTTCCAGACCTCTTCACCCAGGGTTCCATTCTGTCATTGATACAAAGTTTGATCATCTTCTTACCAATATGAAGGGAGGGAGGGGGGAGGAAGGGAGAGAGAGAGAGAGAGAGAGAGAGAGAGTGTGAGTGAGTGAGTGAGTGTGTGTATGAGAGAGAAATAGGAAAGCTTAGAACTAGTGGCCATGAGTTATTTGAATGCAACACAGTAATACCAGGAGGGAAGGGGAGGGGCAGGGGGGCTTTGGGCAATGCAACGTCTCAAGGATATCAGATTTCAAGGAAGCATCTTTTGGAAATTAAAGTAAATCACACTCAGTCCAGCAGTGGGGAAATGGGACATCTGAAAACACCAAAATTAAGGTGCATCAGACCACAAAAGCCATCAAGGGAATACCAAAAAAACCAAGAAGTAGCCAAAGTAACTCCAAAGATGTGCAGGGAAAAAATGAATTTGCACCAGAAAAAAGAGGAGAGAATCCAACAAGAATATACCAGCTATACTATCTAAAACAGCAGGGGAATCAGGGGAGCAGAATGAGCTACTGCTCGCCAAAGGAGAACAGACAGGGCTTTTACAAATCCATTGGGAGGAAAGGAATAGTAGCAACGAAGTAGGTGCATTACTAAGTCAGGACAACTCCTACAGAGAAGTCTAGAGAGGCCAAGCTATAAAATTGCTCTATAAAATCTGTCTACCACATGAGAAATAATATTTTCAGAGTTTAAGGACCAAGGGGACCATGAGATCAACTATCCTGACCTTCGGTATATCACAGGCTATTAATTTTCACCCAAACACTCCTACATTAAGCCCAAAGTTTTTAGTTAGACCAAAGCGTTTCAGTCCTCAGAGACTAAGCTGTGTACCACATACAGAGACTAGGAGAGACTGATGTGCCATCGATGACCAAGGCCCCTGCGATGGCAAGAACTGATTGGGTGAGATAGGCCCAGAGGATCTCATGTAACCCATGCCCCATGCTTTGAAGTATGCAACCCCTCAGTTCCCTGCCAATCTGACTGCAGGAAAATTCCTCAAAGACTTCTATTTTGATGATACAAAATGTAAAGGAAAATAGGAAAACAATCCATTCAAGAGAGTAAGCCCAGATAAAGTGCAGCCTAGGGTTGCCAAGGAATAGGCTTGTGAATTTATTCACAAGATGACCCTCACTTCTGAGCAATCACTGAGATGAGGGCAGGTGCCTGAGGACTGGAAAAGGACAAGTGTAGTACTAGTGACATAACAGAAAATCTGTTGCTTAGTTATTTCTATTCTGGAAAGGTCCTCTGCCCCAGTCAGACATTTGGGCTGCACCTCTCTCCTTGAGACAACTCAGACCTTTCTTTGAAGGCCACACCTCAAAACAATCCCTCTCCAGGCAAGTGCTTCCACACTGCATTGAAACCCGAAATGTCTTATCAGTAGATTTATTATAAACCTCTTGGGCAGGCTGTAGGCATGGACTCCAAAGAGGCCATCGCAAAAATCACCTGAAGAACTAATCTTGGTGGGGTGGATGAGGTCACTCCTAAAAAGGGAAATCAGATTTTCAGTTCTGGACCCTGACCTCATCCCCTGCCCCAAGCAAGTGGAGTGCAACTAGTGGTATGGAAACACTGGCAGGGAGGGAAGAGAAGAACGTTCAAAGAATGCAATTGCCTCCTTCCCTAAAGATTAGTATTTTGGGACTGCTCCTGGAGCACCTTCCTGCTGCAGGAGGCTGCTGCAGGTACTGACAGATGACCAGGAGCCAGCTCTGTAGGTTGGTCTCCTCAGTAGCAGCTAAGGCACTTTCTGCTCAGGATTCTGGGGCAAGTGGACAGGGATCCATTCTGGAATGGGTTTTATCGGAATCTGTGCAAGCCACGGTGATGCAGAGCTCTGCCTGGCGTGGGAGGATTCCGATGCTCCACCAAGCCAAGTGTTAAGGCTGCACAGTGATGAACAAATGATATTTCCCCTCAGCTGTTTGGTTCTCCTAAGGTACATTTTCACTGTTCTTCTGCAGCCTAGCACATGCCAGGTTTTTCCTTTCAGCTGCCTTGGACAGACCAACTAGTTTCCAGTAAGGTAGCGAATGCAGACTTAAATCTTGGTTACAAAGGACTCTGAATTTGAAAGAAAAATGTTGTCCCGTTGGAAGGTCCCATAGGGCTTGGATCTTCTCAAAGCAGAAATTTCAGGGATTCTTCTTGCCGTGGTGGTTTTAATCAGGAAGCACAGAAAGGAAATAAGAGATTAAATACCATAGGCTTGAATGGATGGAACACAGAAGCCAGTAGCACAGTGGGAAGGTCCCAGCTCAGAAACATGGGCTTGGCTGTCAGTTTGGACAGAGGTGCCAGCCCAAGGAAATGTGATCCGGTGCAGACTTGCCTAAGCCAGAGTTGATGACACATGGCAAGACACGAGGTGCAATGGTAGGATGCTTGAGGCCCAGCTCAAGGCCACCCTGTAAAGAAGTCCATAAGAGCAGGAGTCAATCAGTCCATCTTGGCACTAGTAGGAAAATTTTCCCGTAATCCTGTAGTTGTGGAGAAGCAGAGCTTCACCATTCTGCTTTACCTTCATCCCTCCCTCCCCCCCACCTACTCTCTTGTACAGAGATAATCTCATGGGGAAGGCTGCACCTTCAAGGATTCCTCTTAGATGCCTGGAAACAGTCTCAACATAAAGGAAGGTAAGGAAGCCATTCAGTAATTCCATCCCCTGGCTGGAGGGAAAAGGAAAGCAGATAGCAGAATTCTTCCTTTGCAAACCCCATTGGAAAATCCTGCCAATGGACATCAGCCTCAAGACAAGCAGCATAGATGGGGCTCCTCCATCCATGGCGAATGTAGTCAAGGTCAGAGAGACTCCAGGGCATCAACTTCCTAGAGATAAGAACAGTCAAGTTGTCTCTCTCAGATTTCCAGGATCATCTGTGGAAAGAATAAGACCTGGGGCAGTCCCAAAACATGACCACTGTGCCAGAAGTATTTCGTCACGGAGTTACAAGAAACTGGAATCTACATGCTGAAATAATGGCAAATTCTGTCATGGGCAGGAAGTCACTTAAACTTCTATCAGAACAATCTACACAAGATGGGTACTGAATATGAAAGAAGAGTAGCTAAGCTGACAGCAGGCAGGTAACTTGGAACAGCCCTGAATAAAGAGTGGGAGCTAGTCTGACCTTCCTTCACCGACGTGTCCATTCCTGGTGATCACTGGTCTGTTTCCTTGGAGAAAAGGCAGTCTGGATGCAAACAGGGTCTGGTGGGGGCAGTCTAGCTCCCTGGATATCAGCTGGAATTAGATTGTTCAGAGCAATATATTTTCTACCAGTGTCTGCTGGCATGGGGGGGGAGATGCAGAAGCCTCAATAATCTATCTAGACTCCAAGCCCTTCACTTGGCTAAGCAAAGACAATGGCTTCTAAGTAGGGGGTCTCCTCGCCTTCTGCTTACTCCAGCTGGCTGACTCAGCCAGGCTGTGAGGAAAGGATGGTGTTAAATACATGAGACGAGGTTGGAAGGTGGTGCGGTTCTGGAGAAGAGCCTTCTCTTGCTGGAGATTTTTTTTAAATCTCCAAGTTTTGGCCCCAGACAAGGGAAGAGGTTGGGTGGGCGGGGGGAGGCAAATCGCTCACAACTAGCCCCAAACTCACAAAAAAAAGGTCTGTAAACTGGAAGCAGGGAGAGCTGAGCCCCCACCCTGTACAGCTGGCCTGAGGAAGAGACTCTTGTGAGAGACTGTCTGGAGCTGTGGCAGAGCCCCCATGCAGAAGTCTGAGCTTCCCGCAGTATATACTGGCAGATAGGTGCAGCCCAGTCCTATGGTGCTGGGGGGAAAATGTCAGGATCTAGGGAAAACAAGAACTTGCCCCTGTCGCTTATTCTTTGGTGCTTTGGATCTTTCACTGCACTACACAAGCACTTTCAGGATATTTTTTATTTTTAAAAGAAGAAATCATAACCAGTCTCCACATCTAAGTTCAGTCCCTAGTAAAATAATGGCATAACCAAAGAGAATGCTGGTCTGCACACACTCTAAAGAGAATACTGCTCAGAACAATAAATAGCAGATTTATAGAGAATGCACCATGCAAGATAAACTGGAATGTATTTCAGAATGAGACCTCAGTTCTGCAACTGGATCTACGTGGGTGAACCACGAGACTCTGGGCAGGCCTGGGGAGCCAAGAGCAGGATCAAGGTGTAGCGGGTAAAGGGAATGCAGAAAAGATGTAAACACAGCATATGAAATCTAGTGAAGAACTAGATTCGGCAGCTCATGTAATCTAGAAATTTAGATCTAGAGTCATTGCAAAACCATATTACTGCAATGCTGGGGTTGAGTGGGTAAATGCACAAAGGCCAGGAAATTTTACATTATGGTTTCTAGAACAGCACAGGAATTAAAAGCAACATACATATCATCATCAGTGACCATCTCCTATGCTGTTTTTCAGAAGTATCCCTTGGTGATTTACAGTCTCCACATATAAGGACCACTCACAGCACCACATGAATGTAGCCACAACAAACAAACATGGCAACAATTGTGCATAAGCAACAACCCAAAACAAGTTTTTAGGGAGGAAAAGAAGATGCATCTCTCCAGTTGCAACTGCACGAGGAAATTTATGGAGGCAGAAATTTAATTTTCCCAGGTTGCATTTGGTCATGACATTGGGATTGAAAGGGATAAATCAAATGGATATAGTCAGGTGGTTTTTTTTAAATAGCATAGCTAAGTCTTCAGCTCCTAAATACCCTCCTCCCCGCAATAAATTTTGGTGGATTTATAATCTAAAATTCAAAATATTTTTCCCTCCAAGACCTTCACTAACAGAAGAAACTGACTGATTCTACTGGTAAAACATTGAAACCAACGACAAATTTGCTGCTACATGCACACAGTTAAAAAAACTGAAAAACCAAGGAAAATGTTCCCCTATCTTTCAAGTTCTGGGCATTCTTAGATGAGACTTGTAACCACAGGTAAAAAGATTTAATAAGTATGATTTTTAAGTCATCCCTTTAACACTCCTATTCTTGAGAAAATGATACTGAAATCTGTAATGACCATAAGAGGTTAGGACCTTACTTTTACATCTGGGGGCTAGTCTACACAAGAAGTGCTACTGATGCAGCTGTGCCAATATAGTGTGTCTGGTGAAGATGCTATATGCTGACAAGAAAGCTCTCCTGCTGGCATCATAACCGCTTCCATGAGAGGCGATAGCTATGTCAGTGGGAGAAGCTCCCTCGCCAACATAGCACTGTCCAT
Source organism: Gopherus evgoodei (assembly GCF_007399415.2). Lineage (NCBI taxonomy): Eukaryota > Metazoa > Chordata > Testudines > Testudinidae > Gopherus > Gopherus evgoodei. The sequence goes on from NC_044324.1 coordinate 2,465,844, forward strand.
ATCGGTGCAACTTACGAAGCTCGGGGTGTGGCTTATTCACACACCTGAGTGACATCAGTTATGCCGACATAAGAGGTAGGGTGTACAAACCCCGAGTCAAAACACAAAATCTGCTAGTATAGCACAGGTCACTTTGCTACCAGGCACTGGATTTATGAAGAGGGATACAATAAAAAAAACAACTGAATAACCAGCATCACCTTCCTGGAGAATCTCTCATCCAAATACTGAGCAGGCTCAACCCTACCTCGCTTGCAAGGTCTCATGCACAGCTACCATGACATTCACATACTCCAGACCCCCAAACAGAAGCGTAGAGCACAACCGCCACGACATTCACCCAGCTAGAGAAAGCTGGGGAATCATTATTCATTCCTAGCCATGTGACCTTCAGCAAATCACCGACCCGCTCTATGCCTGAAAATCATCCCCATCAGTAAAATGGGGCTAAAAATCATTTAAAAAAAAACTCACCACCTTCCGGAAGCTCTAAAGATTGAAAGCATGAAAGGGTCACTAACCATGAATAGGACCTCCGTCCCCTCTTCCCGGTGTGATCCTCCCAGTGCATTCAACCAAAAAAGCCTCCTAAAAGGAAACAAAGGGAAAAGCAATTATGGCACAGGCAAGAATGAGCTGTAATAGCAGGTTGCTACTGTCGATTCCAACTGTGCTGTTAGCCAATAGGCTGAAATCTTGGGTCTCGATCTCAAAATCCCACCTATCCCATTAGCCAATGGGCCAAAATCCAAGGCCACTATGCTGTAGTTTAACAGTTTTGTTAGCTAGCAATCTAAAGGGCTGGGTCCTCAGCCCAAACCCTAAATGCACTGCTAGGCAGAACCTCCTGAATTATCTGATCACATCTCAATGGCTGCGTCATTTACCAGATGTTGGTGACTTCTTGCTATTGCAACCGCAGTAAGTCTGAGACCACTGTATTCTAAGCCCATTCTAAGTCATTTTCAGAGGTTTTACATTATTCTCATAAATTCTTCCTCTCACGGATTTGTCTCAGTCACATTGGAAATAAGGTGTACATTTTAAACCGTGAGATTAATCAATTATTGGAACAATTTACCAGGGTCATGGTGGATTTTCCACCAATGACAGTTTTTAAATGAAGACTGGATGTTCTGCTACAAGATCTGCTCAAGGAATTATTTTGGGGAAGTTCTCTGGCCTGTGCTATCAGACTAAATGATCACAATGGTCTCTTCTAGCCTTAGAATCTATGAATCTCTCAGCCTAGCTGCTTAGAAATGGAAGAGAAGCCATGGAGCTATTTTTGTAGTGAGTGAAGTGATTCTGGTACATGGAACCAAGAGAGCATTTGCAGATCTTAAGGGATGAAAGGTGCTAAATATAATCAATATTATATTGAAAGTGATTCCTACCTAGGCATTTATATTTCACGTCCATATTTCATTTGCATAACATTTACATTAATTTAGGTTATTGCCGACTGTTCCAATTCTAAATATGACTCGCTCAGTGTAAACACAGAGAGAAACCAAAAAGGGTTTCAGAAAAAGCACAGAACACATCCTCTGCAATACCGGGGCACATCGCTTGAGAGTGCTGTGACTCTCTTAAAGAGAGATTTAGCTACCAGACCAATTTAACTCTAGAATAAGAAATACTTTACGTGACATAGAAGCTGGGTCCTATTTTCAAAAGTCGCTTGAGTCTAAGTCCCACTGATTTTAAATGAGACTTGGGGACCTCTGCACCTCGATGACTTCTGAAAATAGGAAGTGGAAACCTTTGAAAGTTTTGTCCATTTTGTATGCTGCTGCATTTGTAACCTTGCTCTAATGAACCAGCTTCTCAGTTTGGGAAATTGCAGGGGCTGCTTCAAACTGGATGGCTTTGTCTCATTTCTTTTCTTGACTTTGCAGTACTTCAGATGAAAGCCCCTTTCAACTCTCCAGACTTTTGGGCAAGCATGTTCACACTGAAGGCTCCACATATATCCTAGAGTCATGCTCATGGACATGAAGGCAGAACCTGATTTTCAGCACGAATCAGAAAGAGAAAATATCTTAGTCCTGATCCAGGTTGATAACAGTAGCTAAGGTACATTCATGCCTTGAGCTTCATCAGGGACATAAATGACATCACAGACTTTCATCAGGAGCTCTGGTGCTCAGCACAAGACAAAACACCCACCACCTAGGTCATCACGGTCACCATTCACTATGTCTTAATGATCCTCTTGGGAGTGTGATACATTTCGTGTTTTTCAGGAGGTGGAGGGAAAGCGGGAGGAATATGTCAGTCTGTAATGGAGGAGCTAGGTTACCAAGCTATTTGCCATGGATAGGCCAAGGTAAGGACATGGGCACTCGGTTTGCAAAGTCCAGAGGGGAAACATCAGGTTCCTTCCTGGAGGAGATATCAACAGGTGCCATCTCTCAAAGAGGCGGATGTTGGATTCTTGACCAGAATCCATCTCTTTGATCTGAAAATCAGTCCTGCTTTCTTTCTTTTAGAGAAGATTGTGAAGGATTGACAATATCCTGTAATATCCAGAGCAAACTTGGTGGAGTTAAGATTAATGTTATTGAATTAAATTAAACCTTATTGAATTAGTGTTTTTGGAGGTCATTGTATTACAAATGCAAATGTTTATGTACTATTGTGTGCTTTTACAGAACTTCTGTAGCAGAAAGACAAGATTGCGTTAATCTCTGGAAGGCATGAGGATGTCTAAAGGTCTTTATGGAACAATACACGAGAAGTGGATCTTGAGGTGGGGAGTATACAAATTTTCCCACTCCAAAGCCAACCTTCTCAAGATATGCCACAGGGAAGAGAGATCCTTTGCATACTACCTGCTCCTGGAAACTCCTCTTCAAAAACCTCTGAAGTGTATAAAAAGCAACTGAACATGTTATGAGTGTGCTTGTTTGGAGCTGAGTCTCTGATGAACTGGCGTGGAGGAAAATGGCCTAAAGCCTAAACTTGGCTAAACTTTGGTCAAGTGAACTGTATGTATGGTCAGGTGAACTGTATGTGTGGCCTGGAGGAAGGAGGAAAGGTGGGGGATAAAAGGAGAAGGGTAGACAGAAACGACAAAAGCAGAACTAACTGTAGAAATTATAAAAGCAGAACTAACCTTTTGTAATAGCTTATGATTAATAGCTGCCAGGTGACAGAGCAAGAAACCGCAAAGGGCAAAAGTAAGGAAAAACAGAAAGGGCTTGCTTTGCTTTATTCCTTATATGGATGGAAAACTTTAAGGAAGTATATGTAATTTTTGTGGTTTTATCCTATATAAGCTCTCGTATTTTATCTGTCGGGGGGGTTCGGCTGCCTTGGCTGACTCTCCCATGCATGCATGTTTGATTGACCAATAAAAGGAGCCTCAGGCTGTCTGATCCAAAAATCAACCGTGTGGTCAATTTTCCACAACACTGGATGCCCCTGAGGAAAGATATTAAAAGACTGCACTTGACAGGCCTATATGAGGGTTGGGCCAGTGGTTCCATTCCTTGGACACAGAGAGTAGCACTGTGCAATAGTGGTGTACTGATGGACTTCTTGTCTAGTTCTATTTCATCACCTTTCTGTTCAACACGAGTGGTGCTTAGAGAAGATAGCGAGGCAGTGCGCTACAATGTCTTCAGTAGACAGATGTCACGGCTCCGTGCGTTTATTTCCTTAGGCCCAGATGTGGCAGAAGCTCAGATTCCCCAGTGTCAAGTAGAGGCTGGTTTTGGGATGAGAGTTAGCGAGGTTAGGCCAACCCCACATAAAACAGAAGTTACACAGTGGGGAAACAACTGGAAGAAATGGTGGTAACACCTGCTCCTCAGCTAAGAGGGTGTGCCATTGACCAAAACACTGTGGGAGTGGGCTCCTGCTGTATCCTTAGCTGCTTCTGGATGTTCAGCCACTAGCTGTGGAAGAGCACAGCTTTGCATCTAGTCTCGGAATCTTAAATTTCTCGTGTGTTACTCTATCATTTAGTTAGGAATATTTGTAACATTTAAACAAAACAGTGACACTCAAATACAGATCGGCTACTCACAATAGTATCCTGCAGGCTTCATTGTTTATGCCACCCATGGAATCGTAATAGGTGATGGTTTTCTTCCTGAAGTCTATAACCTACATAAAGAGAAAGACTTGTTAATAATACAGTGAACAAAGTGACTTCCTCTTTCCCAGGAAAGAGGTGTCTCGGAGGGACCACGGAGTTGTGCAGATACAGCGGAGGGCTTAATTTGGCCCACAGAACCCTTTATTACTGGCAATCATGAATCAGAGTGAAAAACCTTGACTGGCTGTCAGAGCGATGAGTATGAGTATGTGGGATCAGTGGGGTGAAATCTCTTTATTCAAAAAATTAGCAAATCTGATATGAATCCCAGCAAGACAAAAATGAGGTCGTCTCATTTTTACAGAGACACTTTTAGGTTAGAATGATGCTTTAAAAATGACACATATTTTGTGGCTCTCCATAGAATTCCTGATCTTTAGCCATGAATGTGAATTTCTCAGGGCATATCTGCCTGGTGCACAAACCACAAAAGAGATGAGGAAGTTTCCAGCTTAAACATAAATGAATTCATGCTGCATCTGTTCCAGCTAGTAATTCTTTTTAATACAACATTAAACAAATTAATACTCACAGCTAGGCACCAATGGACTCCAAGATGAATAGGCACCAAGAGAACATCCGCAGAGAAAACATCTACTTTTTTCGTCCACCGTTTCACTGCTTGGTACCCAGCAGTTTTTAATTTAGTAAAAAAGAAGGTATTAAATGCATGAACTGTCGGCAACCCCTTCTCTTTGCTTCGCTCCATCAGCAAATTCATGTAGAAATTAATTATCTGGGAGGGAAAAGCATCCATGTGTATCAGTGTTATACTGCTGGTAACTTTATAATAATTACTTGGCATGCACATGAAAAAGTGAGTTCTCTGAGCAAATGAATATTTCTAAAAATGGATTTCAGAATTAATTTCAATTACTTGGATTCTGAAATTTTGGCCCTGAGCACTATAAGTAGCAATTTCTTCAGAGTTCCTATAGCGTAGCTATAGGTACCCGTTCTGCACTATGGACAACTATCACTTAAGTTAAAATTTAGCAAAAAGAGCAAAACACTGCCCCATTCAGATTATCCACCATCATCCCACTCCTCCTCCAGTAGCCTTAGAGAAGGGGGGAAGGGGAAAGAACGGTGACAAGTTTAGTCACTTTAACTTACTGCTAGAGCAGGGCAAAAAAAAAAAAGTTGAATAACAAGTTGCTGAAAAATGAATTTTTTGGACCAAAGAAACTACTTTCAAATTCAAGTCAAATGTGGTGGATTTTTTTTTTCCAGTCAAAACCGAAGGGAGGGAGGTGGGAATCAAAAATGTTGATTGGAATTGACATTTGAAGTTTCACTGGATCCAAACGTTTTATGGGGGGCCACTACACTGAAAAGTTAACTATGTGCTCGGCTCTACTTACTACCCAGGTCTGTTTGCATGCAGTAAACTAGGGTGTGAATTTAAAGCACATAGGCTATTCTGCACTAACTCTCCATGTGGACGCACACAGTGTGCACTACAAGGGCCCTTGGACAGTTTAGCTAAGGGCACTCAGTGTGCATTAAGAGTTGCTGCAGAGTAGCTACTGCTTCCCCCAGAATCTTTTCCCTTTTAGAAGTAAGGAACCCGCAGTCATGTCGGTGAAGGAGTTACCTCATCGTTAAGCCAGTTCAGGTTGTTCAGGGTCTGAATGTCTTTCCGGGTTATCGTTAACCGAAAAGCTTCACTCAGGACCTCATCCTGGTTTCCACTGAGGAATACACTCTTGATTTCCTTCTCCATTTCCTACAGAGAACACAATTGTGATGGGAACAAAAAGAAGCTTCTGATACTCCAGGCCCATAAACTCAAGCATTCTAGCTCTCTAAACTAGTAAAGAGATTTCCCTTTCCAAAGGGGAAAGGGAAAGGCTTGGTCCTATGACAACTCCAACAAGCAAAAAGAACCTGGAATGCCGAGCTCAGGAATCTGGCACAAAAACTATGTGGAGTCCAGGCCCAAGTTAAGAACAGGCCACCAGACGTCTCTGAATGATGCGACAGTGACACTGCAGAAGCACAATGAGGATTTGGGTGTCTGGTTAGTTAATCCCACTGGAACAATACAAAACTGGCTTGAAGCAATGGCAGTAGGAACAATACTGGGCAGAGACTGTCCATGTGGAAACTTCTCTGTTCTTTGGCTTCATTGGGATTCACAGATTTTAGGGCCAGAAAGGAGTCTGACCTTCTGTATCACACAGGCCAGAGAACCTCATCCATCAAGGCCAGCCTCAAGTCTGTAACTCCTGTATGAGCTACAGTATATCTTTTAGAAAGACACCTCGCCTTGCTTTACTTAACAAACAGCTTTTAGAGTACTATTTTTCTTTCCGCCCCATGGTATTTTGAATCAATTTCAAGATCAACATCTGACACACAGAGTGCTTCTCCAAGATTTCCTAATTGCCTCAAGTGTTGTTAATCTATAGAGATCTACCTCTGTGATTTCAGGGAATTCATCTTCGTTATCAGCTGATTTAGCATTCTCTTTCTCTTCTGGGAGAACAGTGACAGGGATCTCTTTCTCAAGAGGCACTCGAAGATTCAAATCCACTGGGTCCTGTATCAAGTGTTCCTGCTCCTGCAATCTCTGAAAGAGAGATCTTTAGGTCAGCATAAGAGCCGAGGATTTTTGTAGCACCTTCTGGGTGTCAGGAGCCCAATTCCCAACCAGCGACTTGGACACAGGGACTCATTTTAAAGCTGAAGCTTCTCGTAAAAAGTCAAAAGGAGCAATGTAGTGGGTGAGTCCATGCACTGAAGGCCCTAATCCCCAAACCATTACAGTCAATCATAGAATCACAGAACATCAGGGTTGGAAGGGACCTCAGGAGGTCATCTAGTCCAACCCCCTGCTCAAAGCAGGACCAATTCCCAACTAAATCATCCCAGCCAGGACTTTGTCAAGCCTGACCTTAAAAGCTCTAAGGAAAGAGATTCCACCACCTCCCTAGGGAACCCATTCCAGTGCTTCACCACCTTCTGAGTGAAAAAGTTTTTCCTAATATCCAACCTAAACGTCCCCCACTGCAACTTGAGACCATTACTCCTTGTTCTGTCATCTGCTACCGCTGAAAACAGTCTAGATCCATCCTCTTTGGAACCCCCTTTCAGGTAGTCGAAATCAGCTATCAAATCCCCCCTCATTCTTCTCTTCTGCAGACTAAACAATCCCAGTTCCCTTAGCCTCTCCTCATAAGTCATGTGCTCCAGCCCCCTAAACATTTTTGTTGCCCTCCGCTGGACTCTTTCCAATTTTTCCACATCCTTCTTGTAGCGTGGGGCCCAAAACTGGACACAGTACCCTACATGAGGCCTTACCAATGTCGAACAGAGGGGAATGATCACATCCCAGGATCTGCTGGCAATGGCCCTACTTATACAGCCCAAAATGCCGTTAGCCTTCTTGTCAACAAGGGCACACTGTCGACTCTTTTCCAGCTTCTTGTCCACTGTAACCCCTAGGTCCTTTTTTGCAGAACTGCTGCCTAGCCATTCGGTCCCTAGTCTGTAACAATGGGAGGAGTGCTTCGGTTCACACTCTTAAGCCTTTGGCTGTGGAGACCTAGATGCCTTGGATAGCGAGGGAGCAACATAAAGCCAACAATGCCAGCTGGCTAAGCAAGCAGGGGCTAGAGAGAGATGGGTAGTGTTTGCCCTAGACAGCAGTGGCCTCAAAATGGAAAAAGGGAGGTGGAAGGATTTTGTTTGTTGGTTTCCTCATTACCCCTTCTGATTTACATTTTAATGTGCAATCCCCTCTATTTAGCAGACATTTATTTGTGATCCCCAGACCAGCAGCATATCCACTGGCCCACGCTACTTCCAACTCTATATATTTTAAGCCACCCACTATCTGGAGAAACGAGAAGGCAGCTTTAAATCCTAATGCTCAGTGCTAGACATGCCCAAATGTTTTACCTGGCTCTGCAGCTGCAATGCCAACGCTTTCTGCTCTTCTATTTGACGCAATCTCTCACGGGCTCGTGAATCGTAGACGCTGGTTCTAGAAAACAAAGACATTGGTACAAACAGCATGTTTGTTTCAGGTGTTAAAGAGGACCAAAAAAAGGAAAACAGGTCAAATTAAAGTATCTACAGCCACTGGGTTAGCTTCTCGCCTACATTAACAAATTCACTGTGCACAGCTCTGGCACCGCTGACCATACTTTGTATTACACCTTTACCCCTTTATAACGCCGCGCAATATAACACGAATTCGGATATAACGCGGTAAAGCAGCACTCCGGAGGCTGGGGCTGTGCACTCCGGTGGATCAAATCAAGTTCGATATAACACGGTTTCACCTATAACGTGGTAAGATTTTTTGGCTCCTGAGGACAGCGTTCTATCGAGGCAGAGGTCTATCTGCCATTCACGTTTACTTGGGTGGCGTAAACCATTCATATTCTGGCAGCAACAAAGGGGTTATGGATATCAAGTACTTGAAATACTGAGAATTGTTCACCTTCTGTTACTTACTGTGCCCGTTTCCACCTGCACAGAACACTGGGAAGCTTCACAGTACAGATTTCAGGCAGGTGGTGAACAATAAGATGTTTCTATCTCAGCATCTCTCAGAAAGACAGCTGTGTCCTCTCCCAGCCCACCTATCTCACTACAGCCCAAGAACTTGCAGAGAGGGAGCAGTGGTGGTTTGGTTTTGTTTTTCAAGGCAAAAATGGGATGAATCAGGGGTATCTAACAGAAAGAGAACCACAGCATAGCCCAGAGCCAAGCAAAGCAATGGGAATCAGTGTCAATACAGCACTTAACACATGGCTTAATCCTGAAAAGTGCCAAACCCTCTGGCTCTGATCCAGCAAAGTATTTCAACACGTGCTTGACTTTACAGTATGTGAGTGTTCCCATTGAAGTCAGTCCTCATGCACAACGTAGCTTGTCACTTGCTTCCCTGTTATAAGCTGGAAATGTTCTGTAGGCATCACAGAGAAAGTGAACCTTATGAACGGAGCTGAAGGAGGATAAGTACTGGGAAAAGTTTGAATCATGCTTAAGGGGATGACATGGGAGAAAGCTCAGAGGTGCTTGAGGGAAAAGCAGACGAACAGGTAGAAAAAGCTGGTAGAAAGGTAGCTGTCAATGCTGTGATAGATCTGATAGGCTGAGAGGAACTAAACTGCAAAGCACCTTATGGCAAAGGTCAAGAAGCTTGTGTGCGGCATGTGAAAGATAGAGCCGGGGGATGGATTCTATGACAGAGGAGATATGATTGAAGCTAGGAAGAGGGCACGAGTCTGAATAGACTGAAGGGAGGCAAGACTGCAATAGTCAAGACATGAGACAAGACATCAGATAAGGGCCTGGATGAGAATTTAGCCATCTGGACAGAGGGGGGGCCAGATATACGAAGTTATTTAGGTAACTAAAGTTGCAGACAGGTGTGTTTGCAAATCACATTAGGTACCTATCTGCATCTTTAGGTGCCTACAAACCTTGTAAAACTGGTCTAGATCTTAGAGCTGTTAGGTCATTTGTTGACCTGAATAAAAACAAACCAAAGCAAATGGAAAAGAATCGAAATGTGAAGAACTTACAATTCTTTGATCCACAATTCTGCCTGGAAGAAAGGGAGGCTAGAAGAGGGGAGGAAAACAAGACAAAATGTGAATATTGCCTCTACATAGACAGCAGACAACTGCTTTAATTGCTCACATTACAAACAACTGCAATCTGAGAATGCCATGACCCCTTGAATGAAAAGTGAAAAATTTAAGACCATCTTTAAAGTTAAAGTTCAAGTCAATTACATGCACATCAACCCAGTCATGAGAGGAAAGGAAAGTTCAACATAAGAACACGATCAATCAACATGAGAACATGACTGCTGCGCCACAGAAGTATCAACAGAAATAGGAATACACATAAGTTCCTACAGCAACCTGAATTATTTCTCAGAAGACAAATATTTTCCCCCTACTTTATTTTAAAAGTAACTTCAGTATCAAAGTAACCTTCACCATCAAATGAAAGCTTAATATAGCATTAGCCAAAATTATCAGGTTAGTGGGCCTTTTAGTTGCAATCTGTAATAGAATAATAACAGTAGTACACTTAAAAGTCAGACCAGCATAGTTATGTCAGTTAGAGATGTGATTTTTTTTTTACCAATATAGCTATGTATGTCCTAGTGTAGATAAACCTACTCCAACCTCAGAATGCCTTTGCCAGTTCAGGGAGCTGGCATAAACTATATCAGCGAAAGCATTTTTATCCCAGTACAGCTTTTAAGAGTAGCCCTGGCCTTGATTTTCCAACGGGGACTGCTATACACTTTGGAAGATCTGACCCTTAAGATTCTGTGCTTAAGATTTTATACACTGTATAGAAGCCATTTCCACATTTAACTTTCTGGCAGGACATCAGCTACGATACAAGCTGTGGGAAATAGGGGGAAGTCAGTTACATGAAAAATATCAAGCCCACAGGGGGAAAAAAAACAGTGGGAGAGAAAACTAAAAAGGTCACAGTGCGGTGGCATTATGAAGACAGACAATGCTATTTAAAAATGTATATGTAGGGAAATGCTTGTAGAATTAGGTAGGTGACAGTACTGTTTGGCACATCACTAGAATTTTGCCACCTGGAATGGTCCTCCCAATCCCATATATATCAATTCAAGAAGTGAAAAGAGAGACTAGGGGAAATTAAAATAGGTGAGAAAGATGATACAAGGATCAGTGCATCAGACACTAAGGAGAGAATGGGGGAGATTTAATTCATGTAGATTCAAGTGCAGACTCAGAGACAATGCCACAGTCTAGAAATAGCTTCCAGGGAAGGTTTCCACTGAAGGGAATTATCCACAATCGCAGAAGATAATGATATAAGGAGCAATGGCCTGAGCTAAGCAGAGAACTGTTTAGTCTAGATTTTAGGAAACAGTACCCAACAGAGCAACTGGGCAAACTCCAAAGGGAGGTGCTCCAGGCACCATCACTGCAGACTCAGGGACATGCTAGATGTTAGTGGAAGCAGTGGAGGGAGGTACCCTACAACATGGAGGTGATCAGAATAGATGACTAACTTAGCCTTATGGAAAAGATAATCCAAGTGCAGAATCTGCGAAGTTGGCAGGGACAGAGCAAAGAAAACAGCCAATTAACCAGAGGCAGGAAGATATTTTGAGAGTAATTACCACCCTTTTTATATGCTCCATTTTACAAACTTACCTTGGAGTCGGAGTTCTGGAATCTTTTACCTTGAGCACAATGACCGAGTCTGATCCTACTCAGAGCAAAAAAAAGAATATTCATCAAACCCTGACTAGTTTTTCCTATACTCCCCATGCAAATTTCTGTACCTTATGCCCCATTCTCATACTTAAAACAGGTTTTCAGTCTGGGTTCAAAATTCTGATCTTCATTTTAAACTTCAGACTGGGAGGTTTAAAGGAATCTAAGGGAAGCAGATGCCCGATTTGGGCGCCTAATTCCCTTAGGTTCCTTTGAAAGCTCAGCTTTCAAGATACATTAAATTTTAGATTATAGAAACAAAAGATTACAAATCATTCACGTTATCCTAGAAGATATTAATGTTGAAAACTAACACAGTCTCAAACCATAAAAATAATCTAAAATAATACATAAAATTGCAACAGGCAGAGGAAGTATGAACGGCTTGAAAGAGGAGAGAACAGAACGGAGGAGACTAGAACAACAATGGGAAATAAAATAAGCAGCAAGAAGGGAAAGAAAGAAGCAAGTTGTATGTTTGCTGTATTGTATTGCTCTATTTGAGGCAATAGCTGCTGCTGTGTGTTTAAACTGATCGGATGCACAGAGTATTTGGAATGAACCTGGAAGAGTTTTGTTACTTAACAGGTTCTCTAGATACATTTGTATTGAAACTACTATATTTGGGATCTGTGGTTTTGATGCCAAGGACAATGCAATTTTGTAACCCCATATTTATTATTAATTTCTCCAGCTTTAAACTTTAATGAATAGGTCAGGGAATAGGATGGTGATATAACTCCTCAATTTCTCTTCTTCCCTTGCACTTCCCAACTTATAGCCCATTTCTCAGGAGAGAAGATTCAACATGCATGATTGTTTGCAACATGCTTTGAGTCCCATGGATTAAGAGTGCCACAGAATGGCAAATATGATTAGGTGTGTAGGTAGTGCCAGCTAAAACTGGCTGTCAAACACTTTCTATTACATGCTTATTTTTGAACAGCCATCTGAAACATACATCTTTTGGGTTGGAAACAGAATCTATTTGTGATCTTCACTATAGCAATCGCCACCGACCACAATGATACGCTGATGTTGCCATTGACCTTTTAGGCATTCTGAACAAGGAAGCAATTTAACCTGTCTTCAAACATTTGCTGCTCCTACAATTCATCAAAGCCACTACATGGACAGCAAATCAAGACCTACCCCCCTCTCCCACTAGGAGAATAAATTAGATCGAAGTCTGTCTGTGAACCGCAAGCAAAACTTGGGATGAAAGCGACCAATGAGCATTGGTTTAAAATGTTACTCAAACCATTATTAGTTACATGTATTGCAGTAGCGCCTAAGAGCCCCAGTCACAGGTCAGGGCCCCATTGTGCTTGGCGCTGGGTGGGGGGGGGGGGATACAGAACAAAAAGGTGATCTCTGACCCATACATTTAATTGATCTCAATGTATTTTTACCTTCAGGCTGGGTGTTGGATGCTGGTGGATTATCTTGCTGAGGCTGAGTGCAGGTATTATCGGACTCAAAAGTAACACTTGAGGGATAACTGGATACAGGGTACAGTGGTGGCTTGTGTGATGGCTGCTCCTGTGTTCCCAGAACACTAGCTGACTGGCTGCCTGGAGCGAGGCTGTATGTTTCAAATGGTTTTGCATTCTTGCATGCTGTTTCTTTCACTATGTTTTTACTGGAACTCAAACATCTGGGCCTAGACACAAACAGAAGATTAAAGCTCCCAGCGAAGAAGAATTGGCACCATGGTACTGACTCTCAGTTGGAGGGGGTATTTCCTATACTCACAGGTGGAGGGGGAAAAGTGACGCTGGCTTGGATGTTGAGAACTGTTTTCCTGTGACCATCTGAAGCAGCTGCCTGTAGATCTCTCGCTCTTCCTCTCTAACTGTCTGTAGAGAAATAACCAGACACTTCACCACTGCCCTAAGACTCAAGTCAGGCTTAACAAATACTATCAATAACATAACAGTAAGCGAGCAGGAGCAGAGACAGATATGTGGTTTATATACACTCTGCTAGAGCAGGCAGACACCCACCCACCAGGGGTCTCAGGAACATAAAGAACTTAAGCTCCAAAGGATCCGAGAGCTACCAGGGCTAGACTGATTACAGAGCTTGCCAACTCCACAGGAGCAAGGCTGCAGTCCGAACTTCTGCCTAATGGAAACGGACAGTACATCAGAGTCAGGCACTACTATAAAGGGGAACGTTGACTCTAGTCTTCAAAGTGCACAGGAACCCTTGCTCAACTTCTTCACATCTCACAAGGCTGAATCAGGTCTCCTGAGATTTCAAGCGGACGTTGGCCCCACCCGGCCCACTTCAGTTGCAGCAGGATTTTGAAAGGGGTCTGGGTTGGAGTTCAGGAAGAAAGCAGCACTTGAACATCTCAGACAGCAGCATACAGTCCTATCCAGTGGAAGATCTTGTATTCAAACTTAAGTCTCCCCTGTTTGTTCTTACCTCTTCTGCAGTGCTGACGAATCTCCTCTGGGTTTTCTTGGGGCTTAGGAGGCTGCGACGGCACGAGGGACTTGTAACGGGCTTGATTGGAAATGTTTTTTCATATGCAGACACGTGACAATGATGGTTTGACTTCCCTACAAAACTATTTGATGTTCCACTGTGGGAAGAGGACAGAATGTTAGTCTACAAAATAAGCATTACAATCATAGGCATGTATACATTTTCCCAGAAACCCCCTCAAAGAGTCAGGGGAAAAAGGAGACTGATGCAGAGCTAGAGCAACCTTTTTATTCTCTCTCTGGATTCCTATATGGAGCACGAATACAATAGAAACTCTCCCCCCAGGTAGGTCAGGGAGCAAGGAGAGCCTAGGGACATAGCAGGAAACTAGATTCTCCACTCTTCTCTCCAAAGACCTGGGAAGGTGTTTAGATGTGCAGAGACCGCATTTCACTGCTGCCACTGGCATGCGCACATACAGAGGAACGGGAGGGCTGGCCTCCATTTGGGAGTGTTGATCCGAGGCCCACCCAAAAGATCCTTGTGAACATCAGCAGGGATGCAAGAAAACCCTTAGAACTTTTGATAATATATATATATTTTTTTAATATTAGGCCATCTTCTTTAAAGGGAGATCAGTCAGAAACTGGCATTTTGTTTAAAATTAACAGACACACAGACACAATTTACACCTATGTACAGTTCAAAAGTCTGGCCTCCAGAAGGCATAATGATCCTGATTAAAACATAATTTTGAAAGTTAAGATGGATGAGATCTTAACTTGAGATGGCAATGATTTTATATTAAGAAGTCATATATTTCTAGAGAGAATAGGCCAGCTCTTCAGCTGGCGTACGAGGTCATAGCTCCACTAAAGCCAACAGAGCTACAAGGATTTACACTAGCTGAGCATCTGGCCCTATATTTTTAGTATCAGCTTCTATAGGGTCTTACTGCAAAGCTCTAATTTATTACCACCTAACTTAGCTTGTAGTATATCAGTTTTTTCCATTCTTATCCGGGTGCTCACCACACACGATCATTTTCAAGGTGCGGCTGCTATGTGGATTTTCTTTTTATTGCAGACAAGGATATTTCACACAGGGAGCAACAAGCTGAATGCTGCGTGTCTAGTTTCTGGGTATTCAGGGGAGTCCCAGCATCCCTGAGATTGAAACTTACCTTTCATTGACCAGTCAGTGAAAACTTCCATCTATCAGTGTCTCCATTGCTATTGGTCAGAGAAGCAGAATTAACAGCTGCTTCACTGGTCTTGTTCTCACCTAGTCATATTTTTTTCCATTTCTCTCATCTCAGGCTCCAGAGAGTACAGTAATTCATGAACTCACTTTGCAATGCAGATATAGTTTCAATAGCTGCTCTATAGGAATTCCCATCTGTTCACAGTACTAAGGTTTTTGTACTGGCATAGCCTTGTTAGGGGTGTGCTTTTTAAAGCAATATAAACATACCAGTAAAATCCCTAGCATGGACATATGTATACCAGTATAAAGCTGCCTTCTATGAGAATAAGGTATACTGGCATAAATACCTCCATTCTAAAGGGGGTTGTACTGTTTTAACTAGATTGATATAGTGAAAGTGCCACAACTTGTGTGTTCAGATAAGGTCTAAAAAGGCATTTTTAAACACACTCAAAGTTGGCTTAAATCTGGTTCCCTTCTGAGTCTCTCTTACGCCCCCACCCTGCTCCCGCCTTTTCCCCCTGATTGGCTGCCAAGTGACTATGGAATGGCAAAAAATGACCATAGCGCAGTTGTGGAGAATGTTTCTCCAGCTATTATTTGATTGAGACTTTAAGGATCTCTGTGATGGGCCCCTCCCCCCAAAAGGCTGTTTTATGCAAACTTTCTGACTATGACAAATTATACAGCTGTGGTGATAAGATTTTCAGATATATCTACCATGTACGCAAGATAGCAGTTAGAGCCCAGGAGGACCTTGGCCTCTATGAGGCAGAGTCACATTAGACACCAAATCATCACTCATTCAATGCTATACTGAACTTTGTTAAGATATTGAAAGATTTGGGATTGTTTATCAAAGGCTTTTAAAAAATGTCATGCTGTTTGAGTGTCAGAGGGGGGCAGTAAAAACTCCACAACACACGATTTCAATGACTGGTTTCTAATGAGGACCCTGTGGAAGAGTGTTAAAGATGGAGCAGAACCATACCCACCTCGGAGTTTTACGAGTGTCGAGATACAAGTTTCGACTCACTCTAGGTTTCTGTAACATAGAACCCAGGGTGGGTACCAAACCCCTCCCCTGTCCGTTGGCACTTGGTCCAAACGTTCTCAATTCTCCCGACAACCGGTAACTCTCAGAGGATGGAATTTCTGCCAGGAGAGAAATATTAAACAGTAAATAAAGAGCCCACATGTTCAGTTCCAACTATAAAGCATTAAACACTAGAGGACCTCAGGTATAACTTGACTTCAGTAGGACTGTCTACATGTGTAAGAAGCCAACCACATGGAACAGCTTGCAGGATCAGGGCCTTAAGGATGCATTTAGAAATACCCACACTCCCCATGCCCTCCTCAAAAAAAAAAAAAACAAAAAAACCTTGCACAACCCAAATGGTTGTAGAGATTTTATTCTAACTTTCCAAAAACATAATTCAGTCCTGGGGTGAGAAAATGGGATATTCAAAGGAACCTGGCTCTAACTCCCTTTGGAAATCCCAGCCTAAGACAATATTTGAGAAAATGTTATGCATGACAGAGCAGGAAGTGCCAGCTTAGCCTGAGCTAAAAGTGTTTTAAAGCAATGCTATAATTTCTGAGCACTGAGGAAGACACTTTCTGCATAACTGAACTGACTCCAAGTAAGCATGTTTTACCTGAGTAGTAACTTGGACTGAATGACGCACTTCCCGTGGAGCATGTAAAAGATCTCTCCAAACTGCCAAACTTGTTTGGTAAAAACTACATAAAAAGAGAATCAAAATTATTAACTGTTAAGGTTATTATTTAAAGAAAAATGACACTGGGGCATGACCAATAAAGCTACGCTACTCTAATATCTTCTGCAAGTTACTAATCTATGACTGTGATCATAGGATGAGTTGCAATAGTATGTCAACACTTTTCTGACAACATGGCAAATTTTCGAGATGGCACTTTCCACTACCAGCAGCCTTGTGAAATTCTACCCTTCTGGGGTGAATAGTTTTTTTTATTTTATTTTTTGAGATGTCAGTAAAACATTAAGTTTATCACCACCACAATATGGGGCAGGCAACCAGATTTCGTACTTAACCTGGTAAATTTTCATAACTATCTTGCAAGCGCCCGTTGTCTCAAAAGTAAGTGCATGCAATTTTGTGCAGCTTCCATAAGATATATGGGGGAGCGTATACACACATAAGGGTGTAGCTTCCACAAACTATATATGTGTGTGTATCCATAGATGTGTGCAGCTTCCACAGATTGAACATGTAGCTTTCACATGATATATTAATATTAGTGTGTGTGCGCACACATGCAAGTGTGGCTTTCTACATTGATCAGCTAACACAGATTGTACACTCTGGTGTAAGAGGTGGTTTTTTTTTTTGTTATTCAAAAAAGGCCTCAGATGCTACTGTAAAACAAATACTAAAAAGGTTGCAATTTCAAATGTGCATTATTTTAGAATTCAAAGACTACTCTGCATTACTGTATCGTCATTTATATTGTGGTAGCACCCCAGGACCCCAGTCACAGATCAGGGCCCACTGTGCTAAGTGTTGCAGAAACACAACAACAAGACGACCCCTGCCACAAGGAGCTTACAATCTGAGTGGGAGACAAGAGACCATAAGAGGATAGATACAAGGACATAATGAGAAGAAAACAGTCAACATGAACAGCACTGTCAGAGCACATCAGTTGCCTAATTACTGTCAAATGTCTTGTACGCATCACAGCAGAAAAGAGTTTGAAAGAGGGATTTCGCTTTGAAACTGGCTCTTCCGAAGATTAAAAGTAAGTTTGACCAACAGAAATATTCAGTCAAAATGATGCATTTCAGCAACTCGAATTGGCGGATGTGAAGTTGTAAATGAGTAAAGAGAAACGATCCCAAACCTTGTCATCAGACAGCGAAAGCTGATCCCCTGGAATAGCAGTCTGTTGTAGAGGAAAGGCCTTGAATATCGAGTTATGATTAGCCAACGTTGCATCCCCAGCTTCCATCCTCATAGGATCAGCAATCTCATCTGAGAAAACACAGCTCTGTTCAGTTCTCACAAAGGGCTCTCCATGAAGCAGACATTTCCATGAAATCTCACTTTAAAAGAGTTTCTGTCCAGCTAATGCCAATGAATGGTTTAGTAAAAGCATCTAACATACTGCAAAAGGCAAGGAGAAACAGTAACCTCAAAACAAAGGCACGGTCCTTTTACCTCTACCTAGAAAACATCCCCTCATGTCATGGACACACTTGAGTTTTGTATCCTCCTTTTTTGCTTCTAATCCTCAGAGATCATTCATCCCTCCTTCATAAATGATACAAAGATAGTAAAGAAGCCAATAAAAGTTTTATAATGATGATAAAATAATTATTTTAAAAAACACCCAGCTCCTAGGTAATTTTCACCAGCAGATGATAAAAATTGTTAGATAGGTAAGAACCATGTACAGCCCAGAATATAAGAAGCAGCCCGATCTAGTCGGTAGGGCACAGAATTGGGAATCAAGACAATGGGGTTCTATTCCAGGCTCTGCCACTGCCCTGCTGTGTGACCTTGCCCAAATCTGTGCCTTTGTATCCCCTCCTACCCTTTGATTGTAAGAGCTGATTCTCTGCCCTAAAGTGTTTACAATCTCAATAGAAATGATAATGTATTTGTCCGGTGTCTAGGACAATGGGGTCCTAACTTTGTTGGGGTCTCTAGGCACTACTGAAATACTAATATTAATTAAAGGGCATAAATGCCAAGAAGGGAGAGGAATTATTTAGGATGATACATGGGGCCATAACTAGAGGAAATTAAGGGACAGAAAATTTAGGTTATCTGGAAACCCTCTTAGCAGCAAGCAATCTACTGACTGTGGAACAGTCTCACACATGAAGCAACGGAAGCCTCACTGATTAAGACATTTAGTCCTGATATTGCACTATCTTAATATCCTTATGTTATATTTATGGGTATGAGTCTCCTCTCATTTAGATCCTCTTATACCACCAATTTCAGTACACTTACTCCCAATTTATACTAATGTAACTGATAGCAGAATCTGGCCCTTTTTTCCCCTCTAAAGTTTGCTACAGCACAGAATTTATATTGCTCCCTCAATACAATTTAAACGGCATGAGGAATAAACAAACACGTGACTGAAAGTCCTATATCATTCGTATCAAGCCTGCTTCTAGTTCATACCAAAAGCTAGAGACAGCAGAAGGGCCTGGAAATGAGATTCAGCTTACTGTGCATTTTGCTTCTTCAGTAAGAATGCAAGAACATTTTAGCTGCAAGTTTCTTTTACATGATGATACAGAGATATAAGGCCCAGGCAAAACACACAGAATTCCAGAGACTGGGTGTGTCAAGGTAGCACTCAGATACCCTAGTTTGGTCCTGCACACACCTAGAGACAGTGCACCCTCTCTAACACAGTTTAGCAGAAATGCGCACACACTTACCCATTTCCAGACTGCTCACATCACTAATGCTGATGACAAACTCAAGGGGACTGAAAAGGAAGAGAAAGAATACGTTTATAGACACAGTTCACACAACACAAGAGACCTCAAATAGCCAAATCAAGTATGAACCCAATGTTCAAGCAGACACTAGCTTTCCCCGAATGAAAAAACACAAGGACAGCAGGAGAGATGGAACTTGCCAGCCAAAGGTTTTAGAGCTTCCATCTCAGTTTGTTACGCTGTGCAACCATTTTTCTGCACTAAATGTTGGCAGATGCCATCTTTTCTACATGCCTGAGACTGAACCGCCCCTTCATTCCTGGGACAGTCCCATTTGTCATCTGGTCTGCCAGACACCCAATTGACTGGTGAGTTACCTACCACTATATAAACTCTGATAGAATGCTTCTGAAATGCAACAAATTGCACTCACATCACCAACGACATAGGCCATCAGGCTCTCTAGCCCACAGGTATGCAGTCTCCCCTCTGACAGAAGTGCCTCTGCTCCCCAGTGCAGCATGGAATAAGATTGGCCACGGGACCAGTGCTGGAGGATTTGATCTCCCATCTATTTGCTTTGAAAGAATGGACAGGTCTAGTACTTGAAAGGGAGACCTGCAGTTAGCTGCTGCAAGGTTCAATAAGTGATATTCTTGTTGCCTCAGAGTCAGAAATATCCACAAACACTCAGCAAAAGGGGGTTCATGAGCCATAAAACTGAGCTCCTGATTACATATAGTCTTGAAGTTCCTACAGTACTTTTTGTAAGAGAAGATCCAGAGGCTTACACCCCTGCAGTGACAGTAAGCACCACATTAGGGCTTTTCTCCTTTAGCTCTTGTAAAGAGAAAGCTTCCAACAGAAGGAACTTTTTCCTTGTTCCCTTTAATAAAAAGGCAAGGATATTACAATATTTTCCTTTCCTCCTGTTTATTCTGTACAAAGCACAATATGGATGGTGTTTGGTTTCTTTGGCTGGGATGGAGGCATGGAGGACACTAGGTGGTTTTAGGAGTTATGGGGGAACTACAGGGAGGATTTACAGGGGGGCTATATCAGGGGATGATGGAGATTAAGGGGTGAGATCAAGAGGTAAATTGGTGAGCAGGAAGTATTAGGGGTTACAAAGTAGAACAAGGGATTTCAGTAGTTGGGGGTGACACATACCAAGGTTGTTAGGAGCATGGGGGACACTGAGGAATGTTAGCAGAGGGGATGCACACACACCAGGACAGGGGGCATTGGGACTACAGCAGGGATAACAGAGGGAGATGTTACTATGGAAGGCAGAAAGACATGAGGAGATGTTAGGAGTTATGGTGGGGGAACAGAAGGTATGTTAGCAAGTGGGGAAGGAAACAAACATGACAAGGGGTTAGAGATTAGCTAGAGGGGAACACTAAGAATTATATGGGGTTACTGTGTGTATGTGGGGGTGTGGAGAACAGGGGGATAGGTCAGTGGGAGGAAAGGCGATCCACGGCAGGTTTCAGGCTTAGATAAGGGAGAAACACACCGGGTACCTGACAGGGGGATAGTGGCAGGTGCAGGAGACAATAACTATTAGGGGTGACAGATGGAGATACAGGAGAGATGTTGGCAAACCGGAGAGGGAGACACAAGGGGTATGTGTGTTTGGGGTCCAATGGGGAAAAGAGGAGAGACACCGGCATCTGACAGGGAGGGAAGGAGCACACAGGAAGGGGAAGACACAGAAATCTGACAGAAGGATGTTAGCTGGTGGTGGAAGTGGTGGGACACAAGGAATCATTGGGAGTAAAGGTTACGGGGGGTAGGGAGCACCATGGTGTTTGGGAAGGATGTTGGCAGGTGGTGGAAGTGGTGGGACACAAGGAATTATTGGGAGTAAAGGTTACGGGGGGTAGGGAGCACCATGGGGTCTGGGAAGGATGTTAGCAGGTGGTGGAAGTGGTGGGACACAAGGAATTTTGGGAGTAAAGGTTACGGGGGGGTAGGGAGCACCATGGGGTCTGGGAAGGATGTTGGCAGGTGGTGGAAGTGGTGGGACACAAGGAATTATTGGGAGTAAAGGTTACGGGGGGTAGGGAGCACCATGGGGCCTGGGAAGGATGTTAGCAGGTGGTGGAAGTGGTGGGACACAAGGAATTTTGGGAGTAAAGGTTACGGGGGGGTAGGGAGCACCATGGGGCCTGGGAAGGATGTTGGCAGGTGGTGGAAGTGGTGGGACACAAGGAATTATTGGGAGTAAAGGTTACGGGGGGTAGGGAGCACCATGGGGTCTGGGAAGGATGTTGGCAGGTGGTGGAATTGGTGGGACACAAGGAATTATTGGGAGTAAAGGTTACGGGGGGTAGGGAGCACCATGGGGCCTGGGAAGGATGTTGACAGTGGTGGAAGTGGTGGGACACAAGGAATTATTGGAGTAAAGGTTACGGGGGGGTAGGGAGCACCATGGGGCCTGGGAAGGATGTTGGCAGGTGGTGGAAGTGGTGGGACACAAGGAATTATTGGGAGTAAAGGTTACGGGGGATAGGGAGCACCATGGGGTCTGGGAAGGATGTTGGCAGGTGGTGGAATTGGTGGGACACAAGGAATTATTGGAGTAAAGGTTACGGGGGGGTAGGGAGCACCATGGGGTCTGGGAAGGATGTTGACAGTGGTGGAAGTGGTGGGACACAAGGAATTATTGGGAGTAAAGGTTACGGGGGGGTAGGGAGCACCATGGGGTCTGGGAAGGATGTTGACAGTGGTGGAAGTGGTGGGACACAAGGAATTATTGGGAGTAAAGGTTACGGGGGGTAGGGAGCACCATGGGGCCTGGGAAGGATGTTGGCAGGTGGTAGAAGTGGTGGGACACAAGGAATTTTGGGAGTAAAGGTTACGGGGGGTAGGGAGCACCATGGGGCCTGGGAAGGATGTTGACAGGTGGTGGAAGTGGTGGGACACAAGGAATTATTGGGAGTAAAGGTTACGGGGGGTAGGGAGCCCCATGGGGTCCGGGAAGGATGTTGGCAGGAAAGGAAGCCGCAGTGGAGGGGGACGTTAGGGACACATCTGGGGAAGGGGTCAGAGAGTCTGACAGGGGAGCTGCGGGGGGACACCGAGGAGAGGGAGCACAGCACCGGGGGGGGCTCTGGGGGAGACCCCACCAGGGCTGAGGGGGGGCTGCCGGCCGGGAAGGCGGATCAGGTGGAGGATCAGGGTGCCCGACGGGGAATGGGGCAGGGGACAGGACGGGAGGCGCTCGGGGGGTAGGGAGAGTTACCGGGGGCCCGCGGGGGTTGGGGGAGGGGCACGGCGGGTCCGGCGGAGGAGGGGGCCGGGGGGCTGTGGAAGGCCCGGGGGTCGCTCACGGCCCGGGAGCTGGGGGGGGAGGGGCGGTACCGAGGTCTCGGGGGGGGGCCGCTCTTACCGGAAGCGGAACCAGGCGGAGCGCGCGGGCCCCTCACCCCAAATCCCGGCAACGAGGCGACCGGAAAGCGGGCAGGCTGCAGCGGAAGTGATCGGTTAGCGAGCGCCTCGGCGCGGGGCAGGTCGGGAAACGCGCGGCCGGCGTCACCCCCGGGGGCGGGGCGCTGAGGGGAGGGGGGCTGTGCATGGGGGGGGGTCACAGCAGGGGATGGGGAGCAGGGGGGCTGTGCGCTCGGGGGGATCACAGCAGGGGATGGGGAGGAGGGGGGCTGTGTGCACTGGGGGGGTCACAGCAGGGGATGGGGAGCAGGGGGGCTGTGCGTTCAGAGGGGTCACAGCGTGGGTGGAGGAGGAGTGGAGCGGTGCGCTGGGGGGAGGGTCACGGCGGGGGCAGGCTGTGCGCTCGGTGGGGGTTGTAGAGGAGCGAAGGTTAGTCAGTGTCACACACACCCCCGATTGAGGGGGGCTCTTGAGGGGGAACAGAGGAGGGTGATGTCACCCTGGGGTGGGA
Organism: Gopherus evgoodei; assembly: GCF_007399415.2. NCBI lineage: Eukaryota > Metazoa > Chordata > Testudines > Testudinidae > Gopherus > Gopherus evgoodei. The sequence goes on from NC_044324.1 coordinate 2,489,192, forward strand.
GGGGATTGGGGGCGCAGTGTGCTGGGGGGGGGGCTCAGAGTAGGTTGGTTGGGGGGAGAGGGGTCATTCAACCGGGGAGGGGAGCAAAATCCCCATAGAGGAGAGCAAGCTGGGGGTCACCTGGGAGTGATGCAGCCTGCTGGTGGCGAGGGTGACCAGACGTCATGATTTTGGGATCGTTTTCTTATATAGGCTTCTATTAGCCCACCACCCCCATCCTGATTTTTCACATTTGCTGTCTGACCACCCTACCAGTGGCAGATGCAGGTACATTAAAAAGTTAGGGGGGAGGGGACTTTCAAGCTTTCCTTAAAAATCTCTTCTGACCTCCCCCCTACAAAGAGAGACAGTGACATTAAAGAACAAAATCCAAACTAAAGGGAGTGAGCAGCAGACATCCATCTTCAGTGACATGGCGTTCCAGTACATCCCAGCCCTCGTGATGGACACCATAAGCACCTACACATACAGAACACTGCATTTTGTATGCTGTCTATCACAGACAAGATTTACCAGTTACGCCAGGAAACTTTATACCATGTGGAAACTTTTATTTTGGTATAAGCATGGCTTTTTTTTTCATTTATCTTAAGCCCCTTCCCCAGTGACAAACTAAACCAAAAGAAGGCACTCATACTAGAATAAAAGTGTCCACACAGGAGATGAGACCAGAATAAATGTTGGTATGTCTTAGTTTATACCAGTATACATTTGAGTGTAGACAAACCTTTAGCCTGGTGTGTACTTTGGAAGAGGGACTTTATCTTCTTGACTTCATATTTGTCCTCAAAGGACCTATCATTTGGGTGCTATGCAAATCACACATCTGGTTGAGATTTTTCAGCTTCAAAATCAAAATGTATTGTGGAAACAGTTCAGTTTTGACATTTTTGACCCCCTCAAAAATCAAAGTATTTGGTTGAAAAATCTAAATTTTTCACCAAAAAATTATTTTTCAGCCTGCTTTTATAAATGATCCTGCTCTCTCCAGTTGGAAGTGGGCCAGCCCTGCTGCTTTTCAGAAACCCACTTCTGCTGAAAAACTACTTTAAAATATATTTCAGCTGGAGGGGTTGGTGAAAATGAGGGAAACCTGGAGTGCACCTGACCCTTTCTGTGAAGCTTGCTGAGGCAGCGTGGCCTGGTACATATAGGATGCCAGACTGGGACTTGGTCTGGCCAGCAAACTTTTAAATAAAAACTAACTGAAAAAATTCAGTCAGCTGCAGAAAACTGTGTTTACCTTTATCCCAGTGGTGAGGGTACTTGCTTGTACATGGTAATGCCAGGGTTGAATCCCTACACTTGCAGTAGAACTTGAACACAAATCTCCCCCCATGAAGGTGAGCAGCCCAACCACTAGGCTGTAGCCTAGTCTGGTCTCAAGCTCTCCTGTTGAAGGTCTTCAACTTTGTATAAAAATATATAAATAAATATACAAATAAGTTTGTTAGTCTCTAAGATGCTACAAGTACTCCTGTTCTTTTTGCGGATACAGACTAACACGGCTGCTACTCTGAAACCTATAAAAATATAGTTCCAAATTGGGCCAGGGAAAGCAAACAACTGCTTAGCTTGGTGATTAAGGCACTCACCTGGGAGGTAGGAGATGTGGATTCAAATCTTCTGCCTGCCTGATTCAGAAGAGGGATTTAAATTCACATCTCCTACCTCCAGGTGAGTGCCTTAATTACCAGACTAAAGTGTCCTTGTCACTCTCTTTGGCTTTATAAGACTAAAAACAAACCAACCAGGGCAAATTCACATATAGTTTTGGGTCGATCAAAACTGCGTTTTTCAGCAAATAAACTATTCATCTGAAAAATGTCACCCTGGTCTACTTGGGATATCTGGTTTTATTCCCAGCTCTGCCATTGCCCTGCTGTGTGACCCAGGGCAAGTCACTTGTCTCTGTGCCTCTCTTTCTCTTCCCACCTTTTGTCTGTCTTGTCTATTTCAATTGCAAGCTCTTTGAGGCAAGGACTGTCTCTTACTATATTTTCAAACTTAGCACAATGGGACCCTGGCTGTTGTCTATATTTCCCTGTGGCGTGTCTCTTGGGTCTACCATATTACAAATAATAATACAAGGCCGTCTCATTGGGGAGTAGAACAAGAGGTTGTGGACCTGCTTTCTCTTTTTGAAGCCGCAATATTGTCTCCAGGCATTGATACATACAGTCTTTGGCATCAGGCAATATATAGTATCTTGGGAGCTACTGTTTCCCTTGGGTGTTTTTGAACTAGTCTTTCCCTGTTCCCTATAACCTTTCCCATCATCCTGTGGGCCTGTTTATCTTGCCATGTGTTGTTTGAATCGCATTGTGTTGCTCACTGAATAGAAGTAATTATGTTTGAAGGCACCTACTCTCAACCCTGTCCTGCCATTCAAAATGTGTTTGTGTTTGAGGTTGTATTCTGGCTTTGATGAGTGACGCTACAAGACCTAGCTGTCATCCAGCATTTGTCTTCTTATATTTAAAACCTACCTCACAGCAGTAAGTAAAAGATTTGTGTTACTTCTTGGCCATTAAAGGACTCGTAGCCATAGCTTGTGTACATGCAAGATTACAGCATTCCTCTTGAATTTGTCAGCCTCGCTAATGATGCTGCACCCTTGGATATGGCCAGTCACTACAAAGCACTTCCGATAGATAATAATCATTGTATTGGGATGCTGTCCTCACCTCCCTGTGATTTCTGGTTGCTTAGCTATGCCCATGAATCAGTCCGGTTAATTATTTGTCTTCACATCCTTCAGAAATCCTTAGCTCAACCAGAAGTAATACCATTAACTCGGGGCTTCTTTTCATGGAATGAATGGAGAACTCCCAACTCCCACTGGAGTAGCCTTTGTGGTAGTTCATGCAGAATGCGACCCTGCTGTTCATTCAAATCGTGATGGTGCTTTCTGCAGTGAGAATTCAAGAGACACTATTCTGTTTGTAACTTTAATTCGCTGAGCAGTTGAAATTAACCATTTATAAGTGAAATAAAGTTAATTTTATAGACCTGGTGTTGTTATTTTTCTGCACTTGGAGCAGGAATGGTGTGTGGGTGTAGGGAGCTTAAGGTAGTTTGAAGCCAATTTGGCATTCCCTGTATTCTGTGGTTGTGCCTGACCTGATTCATGGTGTAAGTCAGAGAAACTGTAGGGCTGTCCTGACTCTACTTCCTAGGGGCTGGTGCGGTGCACTGTGGCTACACACCTTATCCACTTCCTATGCTGCGGGCTAATGGTAGAGCTGTCGTAGAGCCTTTATCCCTGTTCTGAATCAGCCACAGTGGCCCTCTGTGCAGAGGGTGCTCTCAGTGGGGGGGTGGGGACATTTATACATGCTTCAAGGCACTTTTATGCTGCCAGAGTGACATAAAGAGGCCTTAGTGTAAGTGGGAATCAGACCCTGATTTTTAAAATTAGTTTGCAAGGCAATGTGATTCAAACCGTTTCAATGTAAGGCCATGCCCTTTATATCAGCCAATAAGAGGGAGGCATGGGAGAGGCAGCTGCTCCAGCGGGCTGATATAATGTCTATAAATACAAGGGAGGAAAGCACGCACTTTCCGGTTATGTGGTCTCCATTGGACCTATCTGTAGTTGGGTCCAAACTTTTCATTTCTGTGTCACTTGCTTTCGCGGTTTTCTTTTTCTTCACCTTCTTCCCGTTGTCCCAGAAAAAAAAAGAGCCACCAGGTTAGTGGAGTTTGATATTTGCAGACTGATGAGTAATTTGTTGCTGAAATGCTTAGGATCAGATTGTAACACTCTTGCTTGCACCTGGTCGTGTTTTATTCCTGCAGGCATCATCTGGTTGATTATAATGGGGCTGATGATGGGATAAGATGCTACCCAAAGTGAGCAAGGACATCACAATCTAGCCCTTCTTTATGAATGGAAACTGAGCATGCACACATGGGGTGGAATGCATCTGGGATGGGGAGAGGCTGGGGATATGAAGAGGATTTGGATGGAGTGGGTCTAGGTGTACATGGGGGGGATGGTTGGAGCCAGTGGGCACGTTGGTGCTGAGAACTGCAAATAATGGGGGTGGGGGAAAATGATTAATCAAAAGGTTTTAATTGAAACAGTGAGGTTTAACAGATTTATTTGGGCATAAGCTTTTGTGGGTAAAAACCCCACTTCAGATGCATGGAGTGAAAATTACAGATGCAGGCAGTATATTTATGCAGGAATTACCATCCCTTCTCTTCATTTGTCAATTTATTTATGCCTGCATCTGTAATTTTCGCTCCATGCATCTGAAGAAGTGAGGTTTTTATACCCACAAAACTTTAGATCCAAATAAATCTGTTAGTCTTTACGGTGGCACCAGACTCCTTGTTGTTTTTGTGGATACAGACTAAAATGGCTACGCCTCTGATAGCAAAGTTCGTTGAGGTTGGATGGAGGAGAGGGAATTACAGCAGAGGGTAGAAAACGATGGCACTTTAGTGGATGAGCAGGGAGAGATGTAGTGGGAATGTCAGGTGGAGGGTTTGGGGATTTCAGCAAAGGGAGAGGTACAGGTGTGGGAAATACCTATTATTTATTGAGCACTGACAATGTACTTGGTGCTTGACAAATCAATAACCAGTCAGTGAGTTCTACGTATTGGTGCAAACACAGGTTTGCTGCTCCTTTGGCCTTTTGCTCCCTAGATACCAGGACCCATCATGCCACCAGACCAGGCGTGACAAGTGCTTTACAAATGAGTGCCATCAAATCACAGTGATAATAAAGAGGGATCTGGTCTTGTGTACATCCCTTGAAATCTGGCTGGATGACTCAGCTAGTCCTGTATTAGCACACTCTCCCCCACTGGGTATTCAGTTATGAGCCCAGGCATGACAGGTTGAGTGCAAGGCTGGGTTTTTTCATCTGACCCAGGTACAGGAGGTGGCCCCTTCCCAGGAATGAAAGCTGTCTAGCACAACTACTTAGTATGTGAGTCCCAGGAATCACCCCACCATGCAGATGCTGGTGAGTTCTAGGCCAACCTGCTCGGGGAGTTTCCGTCTGGCTTCTAAGACTAATTATCTTGGTATTCTTCCAGTGGGTGATGGTGGAAGACCTGAAATATTTCAGCCCAAATGTGAAACCTCTTTGGATTTCAGGTGTTCAGGTTTTTCATTACATATCAAAATTCCCTGCAGAAAGCCAACACTTTTCAAGAAATTTTTTTTAATCAAAGCCCCAATTTTCCATCAAAGAAGAGTTTAAATGGAAAACTTTCAACCAGCCCCAGTGCTTCAGCTCAGAGCCTGAAGGGAACTCAGAGAAAATCTGGCTGATGGCATCGTCTTAATAAAGAAGGGTTATAAAGGCACACCATCAGGTTTGACAGCCTGCAGAGCTCCCTCAGCTAACCACCCCTCTCTTCCTTGAGAGACAACCAAGACAGTTGGCAATGGGAATTTGTGTGATGATTAAAGCCAAGCCCTCAATTTACAGTTCACCAATGTTAGCCCATTAATTTAACTTTCCTCTGTTCATCAACCGTTAGCCGACTGATCATTATTTTGGTTGGTTTGTTAACAAGGGCATTTGTTATTCAGCAAGCTGTTGCAGGCAAATCCTGTCTACATCACAACACAGGCTTTCATTGTGTTATTGCTGCACTCCTGCCCCATTCATTGGCCAAGCTGAATGCGAGAGAGGAGGTGTCTTGTGGTTAAAGCACTAGACAAATTCAGACTAGAAATAAGGCTCCATTTTTTAACAGTGAAGATAGTTAATCATTGAAATAACTCAGCCAGGGCTGTGGCCGATTCTCCTCAACTGGAAATTTTAAAATCAAAACTGGATTTTTCCCCTACCCTAAAAATATGCACTAGTTTGAACAGGGATTAATGCAGGGAAGTCCTGTGGTCTGTGATATGCGGGAGGACAGACTAGATGATCACAGGAGTCCCTTCTGGCTTTAAACTTATGAATTGTGACTCGGGAGACCTGCCTCTGCCACATGCACCCCATCTGATCTCAGGTAAGTTATGCAGACCTTGATTCAGCCACCTACTTAAGCATGTGAGTAGTTCCACTGAAGTCATGGAAGTGATGCATATGCTTAGCTACCTTCCAGAAGCATGGGCTCATGCTCTGTGCCTCAGTTTCCCCATCTGTAAAATAGGGAAATAGTATGCTCTTTTGGGGCAGAGACCATCTCCTACAAAGTGTATGTCCAGCATCTAGCACAGCAGGGCTCCGATTTCGTGAGGAGCTTCAGCTAGAATTCAAGTAATAGCAGCAGTGAATGTGGGAAGGGTGCAACATGTATTTTTAAATCACTTAGTCGATCAGAAGTAAAGAGAAAAGGTCACAAGCAGGATACGTGGTGCCTGTCTACCAAAAAATCAAATGTTTTCTCTGTTGGCATCAAGTTAAATTACTTATTTTTAAATACATTTACATTTTGTGAAATACACTCTTGTTTTTGCAATAAGTTACTTTTACCATCTCTGGTGACTTAGTTCCCCCACCCACATCCACCATGGACCATCCATCCCAGGCACCAGATTATGCTCAGTGACACTGGGTGGTCAATTCAGAGCAAGTCCATAGATAACGCTCAGCGGATCTGCGCAGCGTTTAAACAAATAAGGGTTAGAATGAGGCAGGAATCATTCACTGTATCCCCTTGCTTTATTCAGTGTGTGCCCTGTGAGACAGGTTCTGCAGGAAGAACAGTGTGTGTTCATGCATCTCACACGCTGGGGCTTCCCCCAGTTCTTATCTCTTCTCCCCAACTCTGCTGTTTTGACCAGGACTGTCCTGGGGCTTAAAAGGCCCACTCTTGGAAGCTGCCACCCCAGCCCATGTAGCAGGAGGGGATGGGGATTCTTCCATCCCTGCCAGGAGTAGTGCTGGCAGCTAAAGCTATGCCATTCTATAGCTCTCATTACAACACTCAGCAGCCCTAAGGATATGCTCATGACGTATTTTAAGGCAGGGGTGAGCAAACTACAGACCCTGGGCCACCTCCGGCCCGCCAGCCGTTTTAAGATGGCCCTCAAGCTCCAGCTGGGAAGTGAGGTTTAGGGCTTGCTCCACTCTGGCGCTCCAGCCGGGGAGCAGGGTCGGGGGCCGCACCACATAGCTCCCAGAAGCAGCGGCATGGCCCCCCTCCAGCTCCTACGTTCTCCAATGGGAGCTGCAGGGGAGGTGCCTGCAGGTGGGGCAGCATGCACAGCCGCCTGGCCATGCCTCTGTGTAGGGGCCAGAGAAGGGACATGCTTGAAGTAAGCATCACCTGCAGCCTGCACCCCTGAGCCTCTCCCTGCACCCCAACCCCCTGTCCCAGCCCTGATTCCCGTTCCTCCCTCCGCACCCCTCAATCCAAGCCCAAAACAGTCTCCTGCACCCCAGATCCCTCATCCCCAGCCCCACTCAGAGCCCACACCCCCAGTCAGAGCCTGCACCCCTGCCCCAACCCCCCTCCCACACACTGAACTCATTTCTGGCGCCACCCAGAGCCCATACCCCCAACCACAATCCTCACCCCCTTCTGCACCCCAACCCCAGTTTTGTAAGCATTCATGGCCCGCCATGCAATTTCTATTCCCAGATGTGGCCCTCAGGCCAAAAAGTTTGCCCACCTCTGTTCTAAGGCCGACACTAATGTTTCCAGGGAGGGGAGGGGACGCTACTACAGACTGACTCACTGTCCCCTCAGTCGACTCACAGCCCATCCTGCTTCCCTCACTCACCCACTGACTCCCCCTGTTACTCAACTCCTCCTCCTCTCCCACCCCACCTTCCCAAGCCAACAGATTCCCCTCCCATCCCAGCAACCCCTGCTCCTACCCCACCCAGCTGCCCAGTGACACACCTGGCTCCCCCCAGCTCAGCAACACCCCCATTCTGCCCTCTCCCCTAGCTCCCCCACACCATCTCCCTCTGCCTTCCCAGAGTCCGTGCAAAACTGTCCGTGTCAATACTGGCAACTACAACAACCTTTCCCCCTTCTCACAATAGCCAAAATCCAGCCCTCTGTCTCCAGCTGCATCTGATCGCCATCCACTTACTTACCCCTTTGCAGGCTTGTTTCCTTATCCCTGTAGGCACAGCAGGAAAGGCGGTTGCGGGTAGTGGCCCTGCATGAGTAACCCCCGACAAGCTTTCTAAGGATTTCTTAGGATCCGAATGGGCAATAAACATTGCCGTAAGGTAGCTGAAGACTGTAGTGTACCGTGATGCTGGTGGAGCAGGAAAAGTGTCTTGAAGAACCCTCTCCTTCTTCAGATTGCTCCTTACAACAATTGGGTTGCTGCAACAGCTGGTTCACCTTGGGAAGGTTTCCTTCACAACTGCAGGGAGCTAGAGGCTTTGGCCAATATTTTTTTTAAAGCGGCCACTGATTCGTGTTCCTCAGTTTTTCAGTGACCAACCTGAGATACCTAGACCCAGATCCTCAAAGGTATGCAGGCTCCTCGCTTTCATTGAAATCAATGCCTAAATGCTTATCAGGATCTTGGCCCTAGAGGCCTGCTCTTCAGAGACACTAAGAACCCGCAGTTCTTAATGACTTACTGTAGCGTGGCAGCCAGAATTGGACTCCATCTGAGCCACTTCCCACGTTGGGACCGGAAGGAGTACGGTGCCAGGCAAGACGGCCAAGTGTGCTGGAGCAGAGGGATCTCAGGGCAGCTGGCAGCAAAGCAGAGCTGACGTAGACCTCACGGCTATGGAAATCGGGGGACTGTGGGACAAAGTTGAGAGGTAGCTTAAAAAAAATTTCCCCCCTCTGGTTAGCTGCCTCCTGATGCAGCAGAGAGACCCTCCCATCAGTCCTCACGGGGCAGGGGTGGACCCCCAGGCTATGGAGATGACATAACCTGTGAACAGAGAAACAGTCACCTGGGCTTTCCAGTGACATCACAATGACTGTTCTGTGCTAGCAGCCCGTGGAGGAAAGCAGGGACTGAACGGGGGGCTGTCGGGGCGGCCTCCCCATTGGCCTGAAATAATCTAGCTCCATGCTAGTTAGGGGGCTTGACTTGGGGGTTCTCCTTGGTGACTGGCCCAAATGTCCACTGAATATGGAGATTTGGCAGGAGAGAGAATTAGGTAAGCCCTAGATGGGGGTTCTCCACCTTTTTCTGAGCCCCATACGCTATAAAAATTCCATGGGCCACCTGTGCCACCACAACTGGTTTTCTGCATATAAAAGCCAGGGCTGGAGTTATGGGGTAGCAAGCAGAGCAGTTGCCTGGGGCCCCACTCTATAGTGGGGCCCCACAAAGCCACGTTGCTCCGGCTTCAACTTCAGACCCAGGTGGCAGAGCTCAGGGGTCTGGACTTCAGCTCTGCACAGTGGGGACTTTGGCTTTCTGCCCTGGGCTTCAGTGAGTCTAACATTGGCCCTGCTTGGTGGACCCCCTGAAACCTGCTTGCTACCTGACTGCCACTTCTTAGACTGGATGTACAACAATGTTGTGACAACTGTTTGGCTTTTGCCCAAACCAGCAATACTCCATCCAAAAGGAATGCACTGTTGCAATCTCAGGTGTATGAAAGTTCATGGATGGCTTTGCAGATTGATTTTGTAGGTACTTTACCAAGGAACCAGAGAGGCGATGGTGATAGTCGATCCTTTTTCAAAATGGGTAGAGGCATTCCTCTAAAAGCCACAGCCAAGATCCTGGTAGAATAGTCTTCTTTCAGTGTGGTGCTGGGTGCTGTAAAGAGACATAGGAACAGCCCTTGTCCCCTAGAGAGTTTAAGCAAAGTTTGACCAATGGAGAGTTGATGTAGAGACAGATCTAGCGACCTTGCAAATCCAGCAGGATTGTATGCTCTGTCCTTACAATGAGGAAGAGTGTTGTGCAGTTGATCATGGGATAGAACAGAGGGGACTGATCTCAAATACCCAAAATTTCCTGAGCAATGAATGGGTATCCCACACTGTACAATTTCCAATGAGGCCGTGTGCCCGAAGGACTTTGGATATCTGTCCACAGTCTCAGTCCTTTGTTTTAAGGTTTTATTTTGTTTAAAATGTCCCAGGAATTTATCAGTATTTATTACAAAAATGTAAAAATGGGTGAAAATTGGTGCAAAAAATTAACTTCATGGTTTTCTGAATAAATCTTGAGATTGATATTCGGGGACAGGAGAATGACCTGGGCCACCAATTTACCAAGCTGCTCCATCTCCATTTATGATATTGGATTTCTTTTCTTTAAAATTCTCCCCACGATGAAAATAGGCAAGTCAATTTCTCTTTTGTTTCTGGTCACTTTCTAGGCAGCTACATGTGTTGGTTCTGATGGCCTGAAACAATAATCATCATAGCACCTAGCTCTTATCTAGGGTTTTCCATCAGTAGATCAATGGAGGTCCAAATCATGCGAAAATAGTTTTGGGTCCAGATGCTGCAGAAAAATTTTCTAAAATGTTTTTACTGGAACATATGAAAAAAATCTATTAATAATTGAGTTTCTTTTCTTTTTTTTCTTAATAATTGAGTTTCTTAAGAAAGCCTCAATTTGGGACTTAAGCCACCAGAGAAAGTTTCTTTAAATGTGCCTTTGAGCCGTTACCCTAAAGTCGCTTTATACCACTCTGATGTGAAGGGGCCTTAAAATGAACATAAATGTAATTTATACTCCCCTGATAATTAATAATACCCAAGTCTTATGGTGTTTTTCATCCATAGCACTCAGAGCTTTATAAAGGGGGTCCATATCATTCTCCTCGTTTTACAGATGGGGAAACTGAGGCACAGGGCGGTGAAATGACTTGCTCGAGTTCACCCGGCATGTCAGTGGCAGAACGTAAGGCCCTATATACTGCCAAAGCAGTATACAATGGCCTTACCATAACTGAGAATCAGGCCCATGATGTTTGTAAACTTTCGAACCTTGGACTCAGCAGGATATTTGGAGAACAGGTCACTTTGATCTGATACTTCTGCTAGCTGACCAGCTGGTGCAGACTGCTGCTCAGTGACTAGGGACATCTGAGAAAAAACCCGCAGAGGCACAGTATTATTTTTTCCGTTCTGATTGTGCATTGGGATTTTGCAAACATAAATTTCAGCTCATACCATGTGGCTGTGTTACTTTCCAGGGATGTGTCTGTAGATCGGTGGTGTGTACAATCAGAACAAACAATGAAACAAACAAACAACCCCCCAAAAAAACACCTGTTGAAAAGGGCCCAAAGCAGCAATTCCTAGCTGCTCTGCCGAAGTCTGTATCCGTTGGTCCCTCAGTCACGCACCGTGACAGCTCATTGCGCACATCCAGATTTAGGTGCCGCTGACACTGCACAGAGTATAATTTACCGTATGACATTTTGGCTTGTTGTTTACTGAGTGGTGGTGCTTTGAAAGGAGATAGCCCCAAGTGCAAGAAACTGCCCTGGTCCCAGAGACTGTGTGGGAATCGGGCAGGCAGGAGGCACCCGGGAAGGGGCTCTCCAACAATCTATATATTATTTTTATATTCCAGCTAAGAAAATGTCGCAGCCACCAGAAAAACATGAGCGCACACGCAATCTGGGGAGTGGGAAAGCCATCGCTGTGTTGACCTCGGGAGGAGATGCGCAGGGTAAGGAGATAAGCAGCACTGTTTGTGTTTGGAGTCTGTGTGCTTGAATCAAAGGGTGTAATTTTCAAAAGAGACTAGCGGTTCTAGTTGCTTCCATTTTGGGAGAGCCCAGAAGGAGAACTCTGGAGATTTTCAGGGAGTGCTGAGCACGCCCCCAGAGAGCCTCAGGTCCCTTTTAAGGCAGTGGTTCTCAGCCTTTCCAGACTACTGTGCCCCTTTCAGGAGTCTGATTTGTCTTACGTACCCCTAAGTTGCACCTCACTTAAAAATTTACAAAATCAGACATAAAAATACAAAAGTATCCCAGCGCACTAGTACTGAAAAATTGCTGACTTTCTCATTTTTACCATCTAATTATAAAATAAATCAATTGAAATATAAATATTGTACTTACATTTCAGTATATAGTATATAGAACTGCATAAATAAGTCATTGTCTGTACGCAATTTTAGTTTGTACTGACTTCGCTAGTGCTGTTTCTGTAGCCTGTTGTAAAACTAGGCAAATATCCAGATGAGTTGATGTACCCCCTGGAAGAGCTCTGCATATCCCAGGAGTACATGTACCCCTGGTTGAGAACCACTGCTTTAAGGTGTCTCCAGTTGGGAACTCAAAAACCCCCAGTCGTTTTTTAAAATGGTGACCTGTGTGTGGTATAGATATGTTGGCAAGATACTTTTGGGAAATCCAATCCTTATTTTGGTGCTTAAATGCGGTATTCCCTGAGCATCCAAAATCATGAGTTACACCTCCCAAAAATCATGAGATAGGCATAAAAATCATAAGGGTGGGGGTGGGGGGGCTTGAAGGAAACAAATTGTGGGTGTGTTTTCTTTGCCTTTTGGGTTTTGAGCCTTTAGGAGTCATATTTTCAAGCTTTTCTCCATAACCACAAAGGCTAGAAACATACTTCTTTTTTTAAATGAGAGCTGAGATTCTCATCAAGTGACTCCGGGAGCTGGGGCTTGGAGAACATTAACTATCACGAGACTCACAATAAAATCACAAGGTGTGATTTTGGATCAGATGCCAACCTGGCTCAGGTGACCATGAGGCCTTGTGGTTTTAACCACTACTCAGGCAGCAGTGCAAGGATCTCTGATGGCACCTAGAGCCTGTGATTGCGTTCACAAACCATCAGATAAAAGATACAATAATGCCCCTTACCACCTGATTTGCAAATGGGGCCTCTCATTCCAAGTCCACTGGTTGTGGGTAGGGGTGTCTAAAACAGAGATCTCCAAAAATCAAGGGGTCCAAAATTTCATATAGATATAAAATCTAAAAGAGGTCATTTTTCAGTTCTTACTATCTCCCCTCACTGCTTTGCTGTTACAGTGTGTCTGTAGGCTCTCGTCCAAGATTGCATTGTGCCCGATACACTCGCATTGTGCCTTCAGACAAGGCCATTGTCTACACGAGGAGGGTAGCTGTGGCGGCAAATACCCCATCGGGAGAGGGGTTGTAATCCAATCCCAGAGTACTCCTCTGTCCCCAGGAGAGGCCTCTCTGGCTAGGATATTTTCAGGCGCGCTGGGTGCCAGGGAGAACCGCAGGCATTTATTGTTAAATGTCAGCAGACCAAAAATAAAATGTGAAAATCATCCAAGGGATCAGATGCATGAGGCAGCATCATCCAGCAGTAAGGGGCTCCAGGCACACAGGAGGGCCGAGTTATGTTAGGCAGCCCTGGGAGGTTCTGCTGGGCAAAGAGATGGAGCACAATTTGGGGAGCCTAGAGCCCCCCAGGTGACACAGAACCAGCTCCCTGCATGTCTTAACGTGGCCTGGGCTTAGGGCAGAGGCTAGGCTGGCACATCAGCAGCTGTGCTGAACCACTGCCCATTGCCCACACGTGGAGTTGCAGAGGGAGTGGCAGGGTCTGGAAGCGGTCTTTGTCCTCCGCTGAAGGGGACCACCCCACTCAGGGGATGGAGCGTGATGTGTCTGTGACACAGCAACCCACATAGGCCTTGTGCTGCCCCTTGACGGCCACAGAGAAGCTCTTACTTAGCAAGGAAGCTCTACAAAGAGAGAAAAAGGCTGGTCCAGCAGCCAAGGCATTGGGCTGGAACTCAGGAGATGTGGGTGACCTTGGACAAGTCATGCCTGTTTTTCCTCCCACCCTTTGTCTCTCATTTCCATTTAGACTGTGAGTTCTGTGCGCCAGGGACTGTCTGTGCCCAGCAGCTGGTGCAAGCGGGTCCTGATCTCAGGTGTAGCCTCTAGTTCCTAGTGTAATACAAATAAGTAATAATGATACACTGATTCAGGATAGCTGCTCTTGGGTTGCATTGATTGACATCATGTTAGCTCCAGACATAAACCCATATCAGCCACGGTAGGTCCCTTCCTGAGATATTTACTCCCTTTCAAAACACTTCGGGGGCTGAGTGAATATTAACGAGTAAGCCAGTGCATGCATCTGCCCCTCGGGTTGTATTCAGCAGGGTTGGCAAAGAACTCCCTTTTTCCAGTTTTACCTGCCAGTCCCAATAGCTGGCATCAAGGACGCTGGAAGAACTGGGCATCTGCCCATTCACTTGTTTGCATCAGATATCAGCATCTGGTAATGCTTGCGGCTGATTGCTTTGTTCAGGTCCAGTGCTTCTAGGCACAGCCTAAGCACTCCTGTGGGGGAGAAACTACTGGTCATTCTGGAGTTAACCCCTCCACAGGATCATCCACCTGGACAATGATACCTTTCCATTGTTTCAAATCTCTAGCTGAAAGCCTTGCAGTCCAGCTGTTTTTTTTTCTCATGGAGCATTTAGTATTAGTTCTACGGGGTCACTTTAATGCTGTATTATATTCCCAAGGAAACTGCCTCTAACTGCGAAACAAAGCTGGGTATTTTCTTTAGATCATCTGGCTTAGCCAGCTGGAGCAGAGATGCCTCCCCATTGTCATTACCCATTTGATGGGTTTAAGATGCAGGCATGCTCCCAAGCCGTGCACAGCTGGCAGGTCTGTTTACAATGCAGAATTGTACTAACCAGTGCCTTTGTTTGTGCACTGCAGTGGGGGTGTCTTGTATAGAGGAAGGGTGGCTCAGTGGTTAGGTTGTGAGGCTGGTACAGATGCAGGTTCAATTCCCTGATTTGTCAGACTCCCTGTGGGACCTTGGGGAAGCCACTTGGTCTCTCTGGGTCTCAGTTCTCCATCTGTAAAATGGGAATAATTGCCCTGTCTCAGAGCAGTGTTGGGAAGGGAAAGTTTCTTGCAGACCACCAGTTAGTTGGGGCAAGTTTATGCCCTGAAGCATGACAGTTTGTCATTAATTCACTACATTAAAGAGTATGAGGCGCCCAGATGCTAGGGTATAAAAATACCTTAGATAGGGTGACCAGATGTCCCAGTTTTATAGGGACAGTCCCGATTTTTGGGTCTTTTTCTTATATAGGCTCCTATTACCCCTCACCCCCTGTCCTGATTTTTCACATTTGCTGTCTGGTCACCTTAGATAATATCTGTCATTTACATTGCGGTAGCACCTAAAGGCCACAACCAACTTGGGCACTATTGTGCTAGGTGCTGTACAAAGCTAGGATAAACAATGCTCCCTGCCCCAAAGAGCACCCAACCTCAAAGCCAAGATGGAGCAGGTGGAGGAGACAAACCAGTGGCCCACGGTGAGGTGCGGGAGACAGGGTGATGTATAAATAGAATAGGATGGGCACAATTCTTAGCTGGTCAGTAGCAATGGTCCCAGCTTTCCACCTGCCCAGCCATCATCAGGTTAACTCTTGGCAGGGGTTCATCTCTCGAGCTGGCCACTTTCTGGGTGGTGGCTGGGAGGAGTCTGGAGAAATCTAACCGTTCCCATGCTCTGGCGGGTGTTCTATTAGTCTGTGTGCCAGAATCCAAATTTAAATGAAACCCGTGGATATTTCTCTTTAACAGCGGCACATTCTTTAAGCCACCTCTGCACTCTCTGGATTTTGGGTTGATGTGGGGACCAGAATGACCCCTGGGCTAAGTTAGAGCAGCCCCAGGGACTTGGCTAACTTTTACAGCAGCTACCCAAGGGCTTCAGCCCAGCCTAAGATCCCTGTAGCACAGACTGGTTTGAGCACATTCCTTCCTGTCATGCCCCCGTCCATGCCAAGACCCACAAGGGGGGTGCAGCATAGGGTCATTTACATCTAGAGCTGAGCAAATAATGGATGTTTCAATTCACTGGCATATCCGACTAATTGGAGGAGGGGAAAATCCATTTTTGGACCACAGAAAACACATTCTTTTTAGATTCTTGGCTACTTGAAACGTTGTGGGGGAAATCCTGTTTTGGGTTGAACAAAATATTTTGTTCGGCCTGAAATGAAACATTTGCTTTGATTTCGAGCATTTTTTGTCAGGTTTTTATATTTTTTAACAAAAAATTCTAAACAAAAAGTCCTTTCAAATAAAAAAAATCAAAAAATTCTGCTTAGACAATATTGAAATGAAACTTTTCAATGTTTTTGGAGTTTTCTTTTAGGTTTTTTTTTTTCCCCAACTGAAACAATTTGCTGAAATCCACAAATTTCCTGAATGTTTCTGTGTGGCTGAAACAGCAATTTTTTTGCTCTGGGGCGGGGGCAGGGGGGGAGTTTTATTTGAAAAATTTTACCCAGTTCTTCCTACATCAATCTTCTGCTGGTTCTGTGCCAGATACCCTGCCACCATCCCCTTCTGGCTCTATTACAGCCTCTGTAGGCTACCAGAGTTGTGTAGAGGGATCTGAATTGGGCCCTTTTCTGGTTGAGCTGCTGGAGCTGAGAGGGCTGCTTTTCCTGCCCACCTCGGGGTGAGTGCTTCCATAAAAATCCATCCCCTGCAGCACAGGGATTCATGGGATTTGGTCCAATCAAATATGTTCTGAATGTTGATGACTTCGATAGAATTTCACATCAGAGGAGCACAAGGGTTGCTTGCAGGCTCAGGGCCTCGACAGAAAACAGCTGGAGAAAGGGCAGGTTGCAGTGAAATGCTGCATGATTGAAGTCACGTTTGCTCCACAGTTTATCCCGTGATTACTTGAGTGTGGTGGTGTGTTGTGAATGGAGTGTTCAGGTCTGTCATCAAAGAATAGCATCAGCCTAGTGACCCATAGCCACCTGATGTGCCTTCTGTGCAGTAGAGAGAGATCTGTAAGGCGAGGGGCTCTCCGACAACAGAGGAGACGTTCCATCAACCCCTGTGAGTAGGCTTGGCAGAATCAGATTTTTTTTACGTTATTTATCATTTTAATGGATAATATAATGTTTATTTTAAGCATTTTTTAATTTTTATTGATGTAAACATTTATTTTATTGATTGGCAGGAAATTATGGGAGGTCAGATGATAATTATTTAATAACCAGAAACATCGGGATTCAAAAAGTTAACGTTTCATAACATTAAAACACAAAGTGCCAACATCACTCCTCAAAAGCTGCAAAGCAGAGAGCTTTAAATCAAATGCTAATCCATTCCCAAGAAGCGTTTTTCTTGCTCTGCCTTTCGGTGAATTTCAATGATCATAGAAGGAAATATTTTTTCATTGGTTTGTGTGCACATGGCAAAATCAACATTTATTGACCTTTACCAAGAAAAAGCTAACCCTGCCAAGCCTGCTTTTGAGGCATCCTCCTTCCAGAGACTGAGTTGGCTGGCACCAGAGCAGAGCTGGAGGAGAACAAAGAGGGCTTCTGGGGAGGATCAGCAGTTACTGGGGCCTGGAATAATGCTGCCTCCTTCCCATGCATCATGCCGTTGCACCATCCTACATTTGGGCCTGCCATCTCTTGTCGATGGCTCTGTCATGGTATAATTCCCCATTCTGAACCTTAGCGTCCAAAAGATGGGGTACCAGCATGAATTCCTCTAAGCTCAATCACTAGCTTAGTACTTATAGCGCTGCCACCAACCAGGAATTCCAGTGCCTGGTACACTCTGGTCCCCCCAAAACCTGGCCCGGGGACCCCCAAGATCCAGTCCCTCTGGATCTTAACACAAGGAAAGTAAACCCTTTCCCCCCGTTGCCTCTCCCAGACTTCCCCTCCCTGGGTTACCCTGGAAGATCACCGTGATTCAAACTCCTTGAATCTTAAAACAGAGAGGAAAATCCACCTTCCCCCCTCCTTCTCTCTCCCCCTCCCAGACTCTCACTGAGAGAGAAAGTAATACTAACACAGAGAGAAAATAACCTCTCTCTCCCCCTTCCCTCCTTTCTCCCCACCAATTCCCTGGTGGATCCAGACCTAGTCCCCTGGGGTCTCACCAGAATAAAAAACAATCAGGTTCTTAAACAAGAAAAGCTTTTAATTAAAGAGAGAAAAACAGTAAAAATTATCTTTGTAAATTTAAGATGGAATATGTTACAGGGTCTTTCAGCTATAGACACTGGGAATACCCTCCCAGCCTAAGTATACAAGTACAAATTAAAATCCTTTCAGCAAAATACAAATTTGAACTCCTTCCAGCCAAATACACATTTGCAAATAAAGAAAACAAACATAAGCCTAACTTGCCTTATCTACCCAGCACTTACTATTCTGAGTACATAAGAGCCTGTATCGGAGAGATTGCAGAGAAACCTGGTTGCACGTCTGGTCACTCTCAGAACTCAGAGAGAACAACAACCAAACACTAACAGCACACACAAAAACTTCCCTCCCTCAAGATTTGAAAGTATCCTGTCCCCTGATTGGTCCTCTGGTCAGGTGACAGCCAGGCTCACTGAACTTGTTATCCCTTTACAGGCAAAAGAGACATGAAGTACTCCTGTTCTATTAACCCTTAACTATCTGTTTATGACAGGCTCCATGAATTCCCATGATGACACTTGACTAGGCTGCCCCCAGCCGTGTCGGGGAAAGGCTTAACTAGTGCTGAAACCATTCCTGTCCTTTAGGAAAAACTAGCCTTCTCCTGCAAGTGTCACCTGAAAGCAGGAATCTATCCAGCCCAGAATTGCTCAAAAAAGCCCCTTCCTGTTACCGCATCAGAAACCCCTGAGCTCCATCATGTTGGCCAGAAGGGACCATCGGGATCATCTAGGCTGTGGGATGTTTCAAAAGCATGTCAGTGACTTAGGAGCTCTAGACCCATTGGCTTTTGGTGGGGCTTGTGTTCCTAACTCACTTAGACACTCTTGAAGATCCCAACCCTTGTCTGAACTCCTACATGGCACAGGCCAGAGAATGTTACCTGGCGATTCCTCCGTCAAGCCCAGCGGTTTGTGATTGAATTGGAGCATGCTACTGAATCAGAAAGCCACGTCCCGTGGAGATTCCCTTCCATTATGGAATGAGATGGCAGGTGTTTTGCATGCAAGAGTGATTTCTCTCTCTCTCTCTGCACAGGCATGAATGCAGCTGTCCGGGCTGTGGTTCGAGTGGGCATCTTCACAGGAGCCAAGGTGTACTTTGTTCATGAGGTTGGTACAATCGTTTTCTTCTCGAATGGCCTCCCCCACCTCTGCTCTGAACTGCGTCTAGCTTTGCTTTCATTGGGATTTTAGTAACGTAATGTCTCCACAATACATGAATCATTATAAACGTAGCCCATTGTGTCTAGACTAATCCCTATGGCACAGGGCGATAGAAAGGGAAATCTCTCCTGATTTTCATGGGGTGCTTGACATAATATCTTACAGTTAATGCTTGGCCTCCACCCAAACTCCCTGCCCCAAACCAGAACCTACATCTCTGAACCCCAGCCCACTCCCCCAAACCTGAACTTGCTACCCTAAATCCCAATCCTCTGGTCCCAGGCCCCACAATTCCATCAGCAGCCTGCACCCCTGCAGTAACCTCAAAGACCCATTCTGTGTCTACACACAGAGCCACTGAGAGACCAGGACCTCACCTGAGACCAAGACTCACTGACTTAATCAGAGTCAGGGCCAGAGTTGATATTTTGACATTTATTTTGTGATGTCTCCATGGGACATACTGCTCTTAAAGGTTCTGTGTTAGTTTTACTGTCTTGCCTTGTATGAAAAGGAAGCCGGCTTTAGATATGAGGAGAGATCTGCCACGTGGAAAGAGGAATAGTGAGAAACGGGGAATATATTAGTTATCTTGAACTGCAGCTTATTGTTCATTATTAATATCGTCTATCCATCTATTACCACGTTCCCATATGTCTGTCCATCCATTCTTTCCTACATGTACCCATCTTTCCATTGCCCTATCTATCTATCTATCTATCTATCTATCTATCTATCTATCTATCTATCTATCTATCTATCTATCTATCTATCTATCAGCATATTTATATGCATTTATCTATCCATTCATTTCTACATACACTCATCGAGCCATCCATCACCGTAAATACTCACCTAGCCATCATTTCTAATATGACCATCATCACGTTATCTGGGCAGCAGGGACAGATGACTGTTATACCAATGTTCCCTCTAATTTTTCCCATCCATGTGCAGAATGAATTTTGTTATGTGCATCAATAAGGAGGCGATGTGTGGTGGGATTGGGGCCGAGGGGTTCGGAGTGTGGGAAGGGCCTCAGGGCTGGAGCAGAGGATTGGGCTGTGGGGAGTGAGGGCTCTGGCAGGGGGTATGGGCTCTGAGTTGGGGCTGGGGATGAGGGGTTTGGGGTGCAGGCTCCCCTGGGGCTGCAGCGGGGAGAGAGGACTCCCTCCCAGCCCTCTTTTACTGCAGCAACCCGAGGCCGGGGGAGAGGCAACTTTCCCCAGCCACAGCAGCTCCGGGGCTGGGAGAGAGCTGCCTCTCCCTGGCCGTGGCAGGGCCGGGGACAAGGGAGAGGCACCTCTCCAGTCCAGGCCCTGTGGCTGCGGCCCTTGATAGCCTGCTGCGTGGCCGCGCAGCTTAGAGGGAACTTAGCATTACACGTGCCTGCTTCATAGTGATTGTAACTAATGCCGCATGCTGGGCTAAGGGGCAAGGTGTGAGCAGGTGTGGAAGGGGAGGGCAGTAAGCATAGGAGAAAGCAGACTGGAGCAGAGGAAGCTGTAGACTCAAGCATAGGAATGCTCCCAAGTCCATTGTACTGCCAAGGAAACCTGCGCCGCCTTTCACAAGACGAGCCTAGGAGCTTAAATTCAGAACCTTGCTAGACACTGAAGAAGTGGGGTTTTTACCCACGAAAGCTTATGCCCAGATAAATCTGTTAGTCTTTAAGTCACCACAGGGCTCCTCATTGTTTTTGCTAGACACTAAAAATCAGGGACTGAATAGACACTGGATTTTTAGTTTATTACCATTTATAACCCAGTAACAACACACACACCCCCGCCCTCAACTGCTTTCCCCCATGCTCTCCTCCCTGTGACTGGAGAGGTGTTAACAGGCCACTTCACCTCGAATGGTCCCTTGAAATGTGTGTTAACTACGGGCTTGTCTACATCACAAAGTTGCAGTGCTGGTGAGGGGGTTACAGCGCTGCAACTTAGGAGGTGTACACATCTGCAGGGCATCACCAGCGCTGCAACTCCCTGTTTGCAGCGCTGGCCGTACTCCCGTTTTGTCTCGGGTGTAGAGGATCCAGCACTGGTGATCCAGCGCTGGTAATCAAGTGTAGACACTTACCAGCGCTTTTCTTGACCTCCGTGGAATAAGCAGGTATCCCAGCATACCTGAGGAAGCCTCTGGTAATCAAGCAGGTCTCCTTCCCCGGTTTGCTCTCGCGTTCCCCGAACCCCGAGCAAGCAGGTCTCCTTCCCTGCGGTTTGCAGGGGGGTTCGGGGAACGCGAGAGCAAACCGCGGCGAAGCTGGTCTCCTTCCCCGGTTTGCTCTCGCGTTCCCCGAACCTCAGTGCAAGCAGGTCTCCTTCCCTGCGGTTTGCAGGGGGGTTCGGGGAACGCGAGAGCAAACCGCGGCGAAGCTGGTCTCCTTCCCCGGTTTGCTCTCGCGTTCCCCGAAACAAGCAGGTCTCCTTCCCTGCGGTTTGCAGGGGGGTTCGGGGAACGCGAGAGCAAACCGCGGCGAAGCTGGTCTCCTTCCCCGGTTTGCTCTCGCGTTCCCCGAACCTCCGTGCAAGCAGGTCTCCTTCCCTGCGGTTTGCAGGGGGGTTCGGGGAACGCGAGAGCAAACCGCGGCGAAGCTGGTCTCCTTCCCCGGTTTGCTCTCGCGTTCCCCGAACAAGCAGGTCTCCTTCCCTGCGGTTTACAGGGGGGTTCGGGGAACGCGAGAGCAAACCGCGGCGAAGCTGGTCTCCTTCCCCGGTTTGCTCTCGCGTTCCCCGAACCCCCGAGCAAGCAGGTCTCCTTCCCTGCGGTTTGCAGGGGGGTTCGGGGAACACGAGAGTAAACCGCGGCGAAGCTGGTCTCCTTCCCCGGTTTGCTCTCACGTTCCCCGAACCCCCCTTGAAGCCGCCCAACAGCGCTTCAGTATGGCCACATCTAACACCACTTGCAGCGCTGGTTGCTGTAAGTGTGGCCACTCTGCAGCGCTGGCCCTATACAGCTGTACTAATACAGCTGTAACAACCAGCGCTGCAAAATTTTAGATGTAGACATACCCTACACTTGTGCTAAACAATCTGCTCTATCTTCTATTTCACTGTGACACTTACAGCTTGTCTTCAGGTCTGGGAAACTTACTCAGTTTAAGTTCAAAAGCTTGTCTCTCTCACTTAGGGTGACCAGATAGCAGGTGTGAAAAATCGGGACAGGGAGTGGGGGGTAATAGGTGCCTATATAAGAAAAAGACCCAAATATCAGGACTGTCCTGATAAAATCGGGACATCTGGTCAGCCCTACTCTTGCCAGCAGAAGTTGGTCCAATAAAAGATGTCATCTCACCCACCTTGTGTCTCACTGTATTGCCAGTCTGTTCTTTGCTTTCTATGCTATATTGTGCCTGGACCACGGACGTGTTTCCTATCCAGAGTACTTTGTTCAGAACCAAACTCAGATCTACTGTTGTCTTCAGTTCTCACCCTCTCTGGGTCTACCCAAAATGGCCCGTGCAATCCTCTGAGTCAACAACAGGCCAGTGAGATACAGGCTTTGAAATCAGTCGCTGCTGGGATTGTTGAAATCCTGCGATGGATTGGGTGGGATATGGGCAAGAAAGTACCTCTGTGTGGGGCTGAGGAGCAGGCGTAAGGAGTGCTCATCTGAATGTTAATGGTTCCATTCAGTTTGAGGCTCACTCTGCTTTACTCTGCTCCCCAGTTCCTGTGGGTGCCCTCTGTCCATCCATCACCATAAGTGTCCATCTATCTATCCTAGTGGTAACCAGCGTAGGAAAGTCTTCAGACTTGCCCCTAATCTCTTTCCTGTGCCTTCTGTTCTAGGGTTACCAAGGTCTGGTGGACGGTGGTGACAATATCCAGGAGGCCACATGGGAACGTGTCTCCATGATGCTTCAACTGGTAGGTCCTGGCGTGAATCCTCTTGCTGGCTGTGAAAGGGAGCCAGTGCCCTGGGCCACTGTTGTGGCTGGGCTTTACAAAGGAGCCAGGCATCCAACTCTCACTGAATTTCAGTGGGATTTGATACCTAAGGGCCAGATTTTCAAAAGTGCTTAAGGGGCTTTGGCACATATGTCCCTAGTGAAAGTCCCTGGGACTTGTGCTGCGAACTGCTTTCCTCGATGTCAACACTTACGGCAACAGGTAGAATACAGGCGCTACCCGTGTAGTAGCCACACGCGGCGGTGAAAGGCTCCGGCAGGGGCGAGGCCGTGTGCAGAGATTCTGGCAGGTGGGAATGCAAGAGCCCTTTTCCTCCTGCCTTACAGGGCTTGGCTTTGAACCAGCGTATAAGACACGTTTCTCATGAATCGTGGCTGTGCCACACACCTAAAGCAAAGGGGGCAGTGTGTTGCCGGGCTGCCCTAGGATTAGCCCAGGATATCTGGCAGCACAGAATACTTCCACGCCAGTTGGCTGAGTGGGAAGGGGCGGGGCTGAATCCAGGCTCCGCCCACTCACATGCATGGGAGCTGGGAGTACAAGCCCTGCAAGCTACTTCCCACCTCCCCACAATGCTACCTGCCCTGTGAACAGCCAGCACAGGAGAGGAAGGGAGCACCTGGAGGCATACAGCAAGGCTCACCCCACCATCTAATCCTAAATCAGCTAGTGGAGGCAAGCAGCTATGAGGGAACATAAAGTAGACCCAGAGAACACCATTGTCTCCATCCCAGGGAACAACAGGTTAGCAACAGGGACAGGGAAACGTGCCATTAAGTCACAGTCACCACAGCTTTGGCCTTCACTGGACCCGTCTGTCCTCGCAGGGTTGGAAGAACCATTGATTCTCAGAAAGACTTTCAAGGTCATTGCAATTTCATGGAAGGGATTCCTGCCAGGAGGAAAATGATTGTAGCATCTTGCCCTTTTCTTCGGCGGGCTCACAGGCGAGGGCTCGGGAACTTGTGGGTAACGCTATCCCCGAGGCTGGGGTCACAATGAATGTCCGAGATCTAAAATAACATGAAAGCAGAGCTGAAGGCTGCCAGCAGCCCTGCTTATGATCGGGGACCTCGGGTCGGGTTTCACAAACAAGGATTGCAGAGGGCTCGTAGGGACAAGGCAGTGCCCAGCTCTAGGCAGTGTGCCACCCTCGAGACGGAATCAACTGGCAGGAAATCAGACCTCCCTCTCCCCCCACATGTGCAAACGGTGTTGTTTCAACCCTGATTCTAACTCTCAGGCCTGTATCTAAGGGCAAAACTGACCCCTCTGCAGAAACTAGCGCAAGCCCTATGCATCATTTTATGTCCCCAGAATAAGGCGGATGTGGAACTTACACAAGTTCTAGGCCCTTGTGCTGGCCTCCTGCACAGAGGTGAACTTCGCCCTCTGAGAGGACTCGAGGGGGAACGCAGCGGGACACGACTACCGTGAATAAGTAGCTGCTTGTGTTCTGGAGCTGGGGGGTCTCAATCTTTTTCTCTCTGAGCCTCCCCCCAACATGCTGTGAGAAATCCATGGCCCATCTGAGCCACAACAACTGGTTTTCCGCCTCTAAAAGTCAGGGCTGGCATTAGGGGGTAGTAAGCAGTGCAATGCTATGTGCACCAATATGGAGGTGATGTGTGGCGGGGTGGGGCTGAGGGGTTTGGAGTGTGGGAAGGGGCTCAGGGCTGGGGCAGAGGGTTGGAGTGCAGGGGAGTGAGGGCTCCGTCTGGAGGTGCAGGCTCTGGGATGGGGCTGGGGATGAGGGGTTTGGGGTGCAGGCTGCCCCAGGGCTGAAGCAGAGAGAGATGACTCCCCTCAGCCCTCTCTCCTCACCCCAGCAGCTCCGGGGCTGGGGCCAAGGGAGAGGTGTCTCTCCCCACCACAGCAGCTCCAGGGTTGGGGGGGGTCCTCTTTTCCTGCTACAGCCCCAGAGCTGGGAGAAGAGGCGTCTCTCTTCACCGCGCCACAGCCCTGGCCTAAGGGAGTTAGGTGCACAGCCCATGGTGGCCTCCTGTGCAGCCGTGCAGGCGCGCACCTTCACTGTTGGAAATGTGCACCTTACCCTGAATTTGAATTGGTCTGGCTTTACCTTCCAGCCCTTGGTTCTTGTCCTGCCTTTCTCAGCTAGTTAAGGAGCCTGCTCCCGGGGAAGGTACTTTTACACGGTAATCAAGTCACCTCTCCATCTTCTTGCTGATAAAGAGCTTGATGTGTTGAGTTTAAGTTTTTTTCTCCAGCCCTGTGACTCTTTTCTGCGTCCTCTCCAATTTGTTAACGTCCTTTTTAAAATGTGGACACCAGACCTGTTCTTGACATTCCCATGTCAGTCTCACCGAGACTCCCCTCTGACTTGCAACCTGCTGGCCCCCACGCTCAATCAGCTCCTGCGACAGACCACACAACTCTCTGGGTGAGTGGGTGTTGAGGGTTCCCTATTGACCCCCCTTCTGCCTCCATCCCAGGGCGGCACTGTAATTGGAAGTGCCAGGTGCCAGGACTTCCGCACGCGCGAGGGTCGTTTGAAAGCCGCCCGCAACCTGGTGAAGAGAGGCATCACCAACCTGTGTGTCATCGGGGGCGACGGCAGCCTGACTGGAGCAAACACCTTCCAGGCCGAGTGGAGCAGTTTGCTAGTGGAACTGGTTAAAACAGGTACTGTGGTGACAAAGCAATAGGTGGAGTGGGAGGGGGTTAAGCTTTCCAGCCTGCCGGAGTGTGGCCAGGAGCCCCAGTAATTCTTCTGCACGGCCTCCTCCTTCCCCTGATCTTAGTTACAAAGTAACTGGCTACCTCAGTCACTTGGGCCCCAATCCCAATCCCTTTGAGGATCTGGGCCCTGCTCTCTTTGCAATGTCACCTAGTTTCCCATGACTTCTCCACCCCTGAAGCCCCAGGCACTCCCCAAGGGACATTGGCCTATCTCTGCACACCCCAAGTGCATGCCATCTCCCCAGCTCCCACCCCCAAGACACCCACTCACAAGACAGTGCACTCCCTTCCCGGAGGCACCTCCTAGTGTGTGCGTCTCGTCCCAGGACACCCATCTGCCCACGTGTGTTACTACCCAGCCACTCCTGTGTTCCCCACCGATGCACATCCCCAAGCAGACCACAGTGGAGCAAAGATGGTGAGGGTATGGAAATGCCAGACAGCAGAGCTTGCTGAGAAGTGGAAAAAAAACTTCACACTTAATGAATTTCCCCTCCCCTGTTTTTCCATCCAGATGTTGTTTCTCCTTCGGCTCTAGCAGGAAGTGAAGGGTTTGAAGCGTCGCTGAGGTGGTACTGAGAATGCTTTCTCAGGGGCTTGGCTCGCATGCTCAGACCCTAAATGATGGCCATTTGTGGGGTCAGGAAGGAATTTTCCACGTGGTCAGACTGGCAGGGATCTGGGGGAAGGGGGTTCACCTTCCTCTTCAGCACGGGCACAGGTCACTTGCTAGGATCATCTGTGTGTACAGGTCTGTCGCATCTTACACGCATTTAACATGCGCAATTTCAGCTTTACGCGGGCGGCAAAAACAAACAAAGAGAAAAATAACAATTTCAACACTGTACCTGTAGTGCAGGCTATTCCACCCACCGTTACACTCAATGTAATTTTGACTATACGCGATTTTCGCTTTACGTGCTGACTGCAGAACGTAACCCCAGCGTAAGATGCAACAGACCTGTATCTCACTGAATCAGTCCCCTGCCATTGCAGAGGCCTGGGGCCTGGGTGACAACTCTGCCCCTCCTGGTCTCTGCCTGTGGCCCACAGCAGTTCAGTCTCCTGAGGACTGTACTGCTTTGGTCTGGTGGCTGGGTTTGGTACAGGGGTGGCGGGGTGGCCTTTTGTGGCTTGTGACGTGCAAGAGGTCAGACTAGATGGGCTGGTGTTTCCTTCTGGCCTTAAACTCTGTGACTTTGGGCCTTACCCAAACCCCCTTGAATTCACTGGGCTTTGGCTCAGGGCTGATACGCTCACCACAGACCATCCACATTCCAAGGGGCCCATGGAATCTCTCTGCAGGGGGCGTCACAGCAGAGGAAGCCAAGAACTCGGGTCACCTGAACATTGTAGGAATGGTCGGCTCCATCGATAACGACTTTTGCGGCACGGACATGACGATCGGCACAGACTCCGCCCTTCACAGGATAATGGAGATAGTCGATGCTATAACGACGACTGCACAGAGGTGAGGCCTGGGGGTGGGTCTGCAACTCACCTCTTTCTTTTCAGCATCAGCGGTGGGATGCAGGAGTGTTGGGATGCCAGAGCCTAAGGGTATGTCTACACTGCAATCATGGGATGGACCAGCCTGCCCAGCACCCTGGGCCATTATAAGGCAGCTTTCTGCCTTTCTGCACTTGGTTTTGTGTTCTGTGTCTGTACAGCACCTGGCACAACGGGGCTCTGATCCGTGATTAGGGCTCCTGGGCACTGATGCAACATGGATGATTATTAATAATGCTAATAACGAGGTGCTACACAAATGCATGGCGGGAACCAGTCCCAGCCCTCAATTGCTCACCATCTGCAACGTTGAGACAAACACAGGAGGAGAAATGACTTGCCAAAGGTCACCCGGGAATGCCAAGGCCTTCTGAATCCCAGTCATCTGCCCCGATCCACTGAACTCAGCTGCATCTCCACAATATTAAGGCCTTGTTACTACTTAGGCTAATAGATCTGTGGTGTTGCTGCGCTGCGGTAACTGCTGGGTGCACTCTCTCTCCCGTCTCTTGCAGTCACCAGAGGACGTTTGTGCTGGAGGTGATGGGCCGTCACTGCGGGTGGGTAAATCTTTCCTTTCTGTGCGTTTAACGGTTCTGCATTTTCGCCACCCTTTGGCCCAGTGCCCGGGAAGGCGGTGTCCTTGCTTCACAGGAAGCGGAGAGGCTAGAAAGAGGGGCCAATCACAGGAAAAGACGGGTCGGAGGGGCAGCCATCCCTTCTGTCTTTCCCACCACGGGCCATGTCTACACTACAGCATAAAATCGAAATTATTAAAACCGGTTTTATAAAATCGATTTTACGTGTCCACACTAGGGCACATTAATTCGGTGGTGTGCGTCCATGGTCCTAGGCTACCATCGATTTCCGGAGCGGTGCACTCTGGGTAGCTCAGTAAAAGAATGGGACCAATAACTTCGATTTCCGTCCACACTAACCCTAAATCGATATAGTAATATCGATTTTAGGGTTACTCCTCTCATCGGGGAGGAGTACGGAAATCGATTTTAAGAGCCCTTAAAATCGATTTAAAGTGCCTTGTAGTGTGGACGGGTACAACGTTAAATCGATTTAACGCTGTAGTGTGGACCAGGAAACCAGTGAAAATCTAGGGGTGAAAAAAAGTCACTCTTTATTGTAATCAAGCTGGGGGAAACTGATCCTGATGCACAGGGGCCAGCATGAAGCCTATGCACCCTTAGAGCTTAAGTGACACGTAAGTGGTGCCTAGGCCTAGTACTGCCTCTCTGCATCATCTCTCTCACCCACTATTATAATAGTCTCCTCTTTCCAGCTAGGACCTTCCTAGCCTCAGATGGGATTCTCTGAGGACGCGGGCTGCAGGGGCATTTCTTGCCCTAGGCGTCACTCTGCCGCCACCACAAAGCAGCATTAGTCTTACAGTTCGGACAGTAGTGAACGTTGTGACTCGCTCACTGTTTAATAAACGTAACAGCGGGGCAAGCTCCTCCGGATTGGAGAGAAGAAAGGCTGAGTCAGGGAAGGGAAACCGGCCAGTCCCTACGTCATGAGGATCGGGGGCTTGGTCCCGCTCCTATTGAAGACAGTGGGCCAGTTCTCAGCTAGTGTAAAATGGTGTCACTCCATAGAAATCAAGGCTGGAATTCTGGGGCTCAGCGGAGTGTAGGGTGACCAGATGGCCCGATTTTATAGGGATAGTCCTAATATTTGGGGCTTTTTTTTATATGGGCTTCTATTACCCCCTACTCCCCGTCCTGATTTTTCACACTTGCAGTCTGGTCAGCCTAGTGGAGTGTCCCTTTTGACCTTGAGATCTGTGGCTGTATCAGAGTTTTGTTAAGTTGGCTTCAGGTGGAATTCTCCCCTAGCACAAGACTGGTGTCCCTCTGCAATCATATGCCCCCATAATAGGGCTCGAATTGCCCTTCAGCTGGGCAGGGCCCCTTGTGCGGGCCCCTTTTGCACCAGGGTAGCTGTCCCCCCAGGGGAAGCTGAGGGAGTTCAGTCTGCAGTGTGGTCACCCTATGCCCCCCAAAACTTCAGGAGATTTGAAATTTCATCAGAGTTAGTTCAGAAGAGAAACAGCGCCAGGGAACTCAGGGGTGCACCAGGGCATCAAACAGAACTGCATGGAATAGTTTATTTTTGCATGCAAATTTGAAATCGGCAAGCAGTTATTTCCAGAACGGCTCCCTCCAGCCCTTGCCATCAACGGCAGCTTCTCCGCTTGCTAAACACGAGGCATGAACTTTAAAACTCGCAGCACACCCCTGGCTCACTAACCTTCCTCCTTCTCTCTCGCCTTAGCTACCTAGCTCTCATAACGGCGCTGGCTTGTGGTGCCGACTGGGTTTTCATTCCCGAATCTCCGCCCGAGGACGACTGGGAGGAACACTTGTGCAGGAGGCTAATCGAGGTAACCCCAGCCAAACTTCTCATAGGCGACTCCTGCTTTGCACAGATCCTGGACTGGGATGCTAGGACGCTCGAGAGTCAAGCTCTGAGAAGGACATTGGTCTAGTGGTTAGGATACTGGTCAGATCCTGGGTTCAAGGCCCTGCTCTGCCACTGCTTTCAGTTTGACCTTTGACAAGTCACTGAGGCACCTAAATATCTCTGAAGAACTGGGCCCAAGTCCCACTGACATCACTGGGAATTAGATGCCGAAACACCTGAGCCCTCATCTCTCTGTGCCTGAAATTCCCCACGTGGAGAATAGCACAGCCCCACCTCACAGGAGGATTGTGAGCATAAATCTACTTAAAGATTGTGAAGCGCTCAGATACCGTGGTAGTGGAGGTCCATATGCAAACTGAAGCTAGATTTAGCTCAATGCTTTCCCCTCTCAATTTGGTCCGGTCTCCTGTTGGATGGAGTTCCCGGGGACAGGAAGGCTAATTGGTCAGGAATTTTGTGACAAAATATTTCTCGCATCTAGGATGGGCTTTCTGGAGAGAACGAGGAGTACTTCGGCACCTTAGAGATTAACAAATTTATTTGGACATAAGCTTTTGTGGGCTTAGCCCAAATAAATGTTAGTCTCTAATGTGCCAGAAGGACTACTCATTCTTTTTGCTGATACAGACTAACACAGCTACCACTCTGAAACCTTTCTGGAGAGACACACCCCAGAGTAGCCCACTGACCTGATCTGCCAGAATCCGGCAGAGCAGGGTCTTGAACGAGGCTCTTCCATATCCCAGGCCTGAGATGGCAAAAGTTAATTAGTGGCAGGCTGCAGAGATAGCCAAGGCGAGAGGGCTGGGTGCCCTAACCACTAGGCGATTGGCCACAGTGGTGAGTGTGCTGTCATATGCTGATCATGGGATCAATCTGTGTTCACAAAAAAACAGGCAGGGCCTCGCCGTTGTTCTGACGTGGAACAAGAACGTCGACAGTTCAAAACTGGACTTCTGGTTTCCTAGCCAGCCCTCATTAGCACCCAGTGCTCTGCTTAGATCCTGCTTCACCCCACTGCTGTAAGTGGGACTAGAGCAGTGCACTAGCCCTATTCTGTCCCCTGCGTGCGGATGAATTCAACCCACAGTGTGCAATTTTACACGTTCCATCAATGGGTTGCTTTCTCCTTTCCTTTCCTTCAGACAAGAGGCCGGGGATCGAGACTAAACATCATTATTGTGGCTGAAGGAGCCATCAACAAGCAGGGCCAACCCATCACCTCAGAGGACATCAAAAACGTGAGTGGGGCGGGGGTCAGCTCTGTACTCAGCCCCAAGAATATGTCTCTCCTGTGCTCTCGTGATCTACCAGAATGCACCTGTCTGCTTTCAAATTACCACGAATGCTCGGCTCGTCGGCTGGGTAAAGCAGCATTGCTTGATGGAGTGTTGGCGATTTACCCCAGCTACAGATATGGCCCCAAAAGTGCATCCCCGTTTGCTGCTGCCCGAGACACCCGAACGGAATGAGGAGCCTGTGGCCTTCCACGTGGCTGCCGTAACGAGATTTGCAGGGCCTGGAGGCCTTAAAGATTTGCTGGTACTCTTTGCTGTCCAGCATTTGTGCTGGGTCACAGCTAGCCAAACATTATGGCTGGGCAAGACAGGGCTCTGCTAGCAGAAAGCTTTAAAACCACCCTCAGTTGCAGAGCCTCAGCTGGTGTCAATCGCCCAGCATGGCTCCATTTGAAGGCTGAGGATCTGGCCCCCGGATCTTAGTCTCCAGTGGTCTCTGCTGTTGCATGTTCACTCATATCACAGTCTCTTGAGATAAAGATGAATCTCTTCTGTCGTTGTCTCGCTTCCCTTTAGTTGGTTGTTAAACGCCTTGGCTATGACACGAGAGTCACCATCCTCGGGCACGTGCAGCGTGGTGGGACCCCCTCTGCCTTTGACCGCATCCTGGTATGAACATTTGCTATCTCCTCCATGCTTCTCCTTCTAGTTGAGATCCTTTTACAAACCCTAATGACCCCCATTGTGGCCTTCCCTCAAGACAGAGCCAGGGGACTCCAGAGCAGAGCATAGAGTCATGGGAACACAGGGCTGGAAGGGGCCTCAAGAGGCAGGATTAAGCACACATAGAATATCAGGGTTGGAAGTGACCTCAGGAGGTCATCTAGTCCAACCACCACCTAGATCATCCCTGACTGGGATTTGTCTTAAAAACAACCTCCCTAGGGAACCTGTTCCAGTGTGTCACTGTTTAACCAGGGTTTCACACTGGCCCTGGCCAATTTGGGGCCCCCGGAAAAATCTCCCCAGCCCCCGGGCTGGAGAGGCTCTTGCTCCAGCAAGAGCATAGAGCTTTTCCAGTCTCGGGGCCACAGCGGGGGGCAGGGGGGAGAGGGGGGTAAGGGCAGAAAGGAGGAGAGTCCTCAGGGAAAAGAGGTACAATGGGGGGTTCATAGAGGGGCTCCAGGCTCAGAGCTCCACAGCTGCAGCCCCCAGATGGGGGCGCTCCGGGGTTGGAGCTCTGGCCAGGGCTGAGAGCTCCACTGCAGTCCCAGCCAGGGCCATGGTGGGGGTGTGTTGGGGAGGATTAAGAGCAGGATGCAGGGGCAGGGCCTTGGCTGGAAGAGGCAGGGAATGGGGTGCTACCCTCCCCAAGGGGCAGCTTCACGCGCTGCCCCTGCACACAACGCACAGTCAACCTCTGGAACTCATTGCCAAGGGATGTTGTGAAGACCGGTAGTATAATTAGGTTAAAAAAAGAACTACATACGTTCCTGGAGGATCGGTCCTTCAATGGCTATTAGCCAAGATGATCAGGGACACAATTCCCGTGTTCTGGGTGTCCCTAAACCTCTGACTGACATAAGCTGGGACTGGGTGATGGGATGGATAACTCAATAATTGCCCTGTTCTGTTCGTTCCCTCTGAAGCACCTGGCATTGGCCACTGTCGGAAGACAGGACACTGGGCTAGATGGACCATTGGTCTGACCCAGTATGGCCGTTCTTATGTTATGTGCTAAGGCTGTTCTCATGACCCCCTTCAGCCTTCTCTTCTCTTGATTAGGCATGCCCAGGTCTTTAAACCTTTCCTCAGAGGTCAGGTTTTCTAAACCACTTATCTTTGTTGTTGCTATCCTCTGGACTCTCTCTCTCATGGCAGTTGCATGGCCCTGGTGCATCATGGGAACTGTTGGCGAGCCCAGCCCAGAGAGGGGAATTGAGGAATAAGACACCCAAACTACAGCGCCCATGAAGTACCATGGTTGCGTTTTAGAACTGAAATATTTCCGTTTTTGGATATTTATTTAATTTTTTCAATGAAAAATCAACATTTTCCTGGAAAGAAGACACTTTTTACGAAAAAACTAGTTTAGCTGAAAAACGGATTTTACATTTAAAAAAAAAGGCTTCAATGGCAATTATTTTGACCAGTCCTAAAAAGGGCCACCAGCCTCCTTTCATCGGTAGGGACTGAACCTGTGATCTCCAGCTCCAAATGAAAGAACAAAAGGAGTAGCCCCATTACCTGATAGCAGTAGTAGGCTGTTATCTTCTATGTAGACTAGCTACCAATGGTAGGGTTGGAGGAAGAGATCTACTTATCCATGCATTACACTGTGGTTTTTTTAAGTTCTTCCTAAGGACTGATTCAGGGGAATCTGTATTGAGGATATAAGTGGGAGCATGGGATATGGATGTCCAAGGAAATATAGAGTCATCAAGGATTAAAGCCCCTTCTGTGTGTCTCAGGGAAGCAGAATGGGGGTGGAAGCAGTCATGGCCTTGTTGGAAGGGACCCCGGATACCCCAGCATGTGTCGTCAGCCTGTCCGGAAACCAAGCTGTCCGCCTGCCTCTCATGGAGTGTGTCCAAGTGGTGAGTATTTCCCTCCTTCCACTCCAACTGCATCCAATGTGCTAGGTGCTGTATCAACATATGATAAATGACAGCCCCTGCCCCAAAGAGTTTACAGTTTAAAAGACTGGTGGATGAGACTAACAATAGGGTGGACGGGAATAATACAAATAGATGCTTTAAAACAGATGGGCAGTTCTGAGCCAATCGGTAGCAGAGATCACAATTTGCCATCCACCTAGACATCACCAGCGGCCATGTTCTCTAGGTATCATAGTGTTCCTGATGTTGACTGGCTGAACTGCTGGAGAGCAGGTATGAATTAAGGCAATCTAGTGTCTGAGGATCATGTCCTGTCCCCACAGCCCTGTGGCATGGCCCCACTCTTCCTAGGGGAGGTATCAGATTTAAGACGAATGGAGCAGTTCACACCTCTTGGAGCTCTTGTTTCAGGCTCTTTGCAGACTCCAGCAGGCCTCGCTCAGTCTCAGGTCACACTTCCAAGCTCTTCTGTGCATCTACGAGAGCTGGGAATAGTATTTTTAAATGAAAACAGATTCTGATCTTAACATACAGCCCAGGCCCGTAATGCCTTGCTCCAGACCTGCTTATGCTTAATCTCATTTTCCATCTGGGATTGCAGTCGAGTTAAAATGAGATTTTTAGAGACAGATCTTTAGATCTTTTCTTTTTCCTGCTGCTTCCTCCTCACAGACCAAAGATGTCACGACAGCAATGAACGAGGGACGATTTGAAGATGCTGTTAAATTGAGGGGAAGGTGAGCGAATGTGCTATTTTAAATAAGATATTTAAAGGGTCAGGGACCTATTGTGGCTCTAAATATACTATAATAATAATTAATAAATAATCCCTAGCTCTTATCTAGCACTTTTCATTAGCAGATCTCACAGTGCTTTACAAAGCAGGTCGGTATTATGACCCCCATTTTACAGATGGGGAAACTGAGGTACAGAGGGGTGAAGTGACATGCTCTAGGTCACACACCAGGCCAGTGGCAGAGCCAGGATTAAAGTTTCCTGAGTCCCAGTCCATTGCTTTAGCTACTAAGTCACACAGCACTGAAAAGAAACCAGCGTTCCTCTAATGGTGCTTAATTGGGAGATTTACAAGTAGGCGAAGCGAACAGCCTCCTCCACAGCATGCAGATGCTTATCTACTACAAAAAAGAAAGGTGCTGATTTTTACACGGAGGGGAATTAACAATTGGAACAACTTTCCCAGGAACGTGGTAGATTCTCCATTTATTGGAGTCTTTAAATCAATGCTGGAATATTGAAATGAAAAATATTCTAGCTCAACCACCAGATATGGGCTGGATGCAGGACTCGTTGGGATTGGTTCTCTGGTCTGTGTGATGCAGGAGGTCAGACTAGATGAGAAGAATGGCCCCGTCTGGCCTTGAGATCTGATTCCCCTTCCTTTCTTGCAGGAGCTTCCAGAATAACTGGAACGTTTACAAGTTGCTGGCCCATGTGCGCCCACCCTCTACAAAGGTATGAAACAAACGACAGGTGGCTCCTCGTCTGTTTTCTTTATGGTTTGCACAGCTGTGTATGCATCAGGACTGGCATTTCCAAAGGAGACTTAGGGAGATAGGCATCCAACCCACCCTGTTAGTTTTCAATGGCTAATGCCCCAGGCCCCTTTGAAAATGAAAGTCTAGACGATTGATAGGCAACTGTGGCTCGCAGGCTGCATGCGTCCCATCAGGGTAATCTGATTGTGGGCTGTGAGACATTTTGCCGATGATAACCATCCACAGGCACGGCTCCCCGCAACTCGCACTGGCTGCAGTTTGCTGTTCCTGGACAATGGGAGCTGCGGGAAGCGGCGAGTCACAGGAGTGTGCCGGCCGCCGCTTCCCACAGCTCCCATTGGCCGCGGTTCGCCATTCCTGGCCAACGGGAGCTGTGGGGGACCGTGCCTGCAGATGGTCAATGTCAGCAAAATGTCTTGCAGCCCACAGTCAGATTACCCTGATGGGCCGCAGGTTGCCCAGCGCTGTTCTAGACCCTCCACATGCTGTGGGGCCACATGGCTGTGCCAATGCAAGGCTACGGGTCTGTACTATGGGCCAGCCCAAAGCTGTACATCTGTGCCAGTGCCATGAGGCCTTGCTGTCCTGGTGCTGTGGGACCTTTCCCCACTTATTTCAGCAGGCCTGGCAGTCTGGGGAACATTCTCGTTTTCTGTTTCTTTCTCAATGCCATCTCCTGCTCCCCCCCACTGCAGAGCGGGTATAACCTGGCCGTGATGAACGTCGGCGCTCCAGCCTCCGGGATGAACGCAGCCGTGAGGGCGGCCGTCAGGATTGGGCTGATCCATGGGCACAAGATGCTGGCTGTGCACGATGGGTTTGATGGTCTCGCCCACGGACAGGTACCATCTAGGACAAGGCAGCTCTATAGCATCCTTCCTCCAGACAGAGTCTCCATGTGAAGAGCCCTGACGAGCAGCAGGAGGAGAGGAACATTCCGAGCCATGGAGAGGAGGGAAATCTGAGGCGGAACAGGGGGCTGATGAGATAGGGAGGCTGTTCCAGAGAGCGGCAGCTGCAGAAGAGAAGGCTCTTCCACGACACGTGGCAAGAGTGTCTGGAGAAGGGTAGCACTCGAGGTGTGGAGGTCTAGAGAGAGGCTGACGCAAGCCCAAGGAGGCTATGGATCCTAAACTGAACGGGGGAACCTATGACGAGGCTCCAGCCCTAGTCAGGTCATGTTCACTATGGCGGGATTATGGAGTGAACAATCACGGTGAAAGAGAAAAGGCTCATGGTTTAGTACCGGGCTTCCAGGCACCGTGGACAGGGAAACCGGATCAAAGGCTGCTGTGGGCAGTATCTGTATCTCAGCCCAGTGGTGCCTTTCCGTCTCCAGAAGACACAAGTGTGTCCCAAAGAATGTCCACGCTGATGTGGATTCTAGTTAGATGCAGCACTGAGAACTATACATAACGATCTTGACCGTCTCTTCCTGAAGGTGTCTGAAAGGTGTTTAACTCTGTACATACGTGGGGGACATCGGGTGCAGTCCCACAGGACGCGATTCAAATTGCTTAGGAAAGTTCTGTCCAATAAGAGCTGCTCTGCACAGACCAGCCTCACTGTCTGTTGCCTCAGAAGCACTGGGGTAAATGACATCACAAGACGCAGGGCACTGAAGAATCGAACCCACAATCTCACACCAACATCAGTTGCTTACTCTCTGAACTGGGGAATAGTTATTTCAAGATGTGCTTTGGGCTCAGTAGGTGCAATTTCCCATTGCGAGTCACTTCCACTGTTTCCACCTTGTTACCATATAGGGAAATTGTTCCCTCCATTGTTACTGGCAAATCAAATAGCCCCACTCTTTGTAACTCCTTTCTTCTCTTCCTTTTTCACCAGGTGGAAGAGATTGGCTGGGGAGGTGTAGGTGGCTGGACTGGGCTTGGTGGGTCGAAACTTGGAACAAAAAGGTAACCCACTAAAGCATTCTTCCTCTAGCTAGCAACCTGCGTGTCCTTCAAGATACTATTACCAGAGCGGTACCAAACGCATGCTTTGATCAGTGTCATCGCAGGCCTGATTTTCAGACATGTGGCACCACCTGCCGCAACTCCAGGTGAAATCAGTGTTCGCTGCAGGCGCTCAGCACCTCTGGAGATTAGGTCTCAGGGGCCACATTCTCTGGTCCACCAAGTACGTAAAAATCACTTTGACTCCTTGGAGCAGAAACGGTCTTTGCTGTGTTTGTACAGCACCTAGCACAATAGCACCTAGGAGCCCCGTCGTGGCCCAGGACCCTATGTAACACACAAATAACATGTGCAGCACAGACTGAAACCAACCAGAGATACAAACTGGAGAATTCACCCAGGCGCATCCTTACCCTGAGTGAAAAGGGGGCATGATGGAGCTGAGCTCTTCTACTGACATAATCTCCGCCATGAAGCAGCAGAAGTTAAATTAGCCCCATAAGCAGCATTTCCTTCTTCCAGGCCCAGGCGACTGGAGATCAGGGAGCTGCAACCAGCTGTCACTTGGGGCAGTGCAGGATCGTGACCCGCATGTCTCCACAGCGATGCTGTAGCAAGCGGGAGCCGAGATGGCCCTGCCATTCTGAGCCGCTCATTTCAGTTGCTTTTTACTTTTCCTCTTTCCGTTGCTTCTCACACTTGGCCTCACCCTGGAAGCGAGAGCTGCTCGATGGTATCCTGAGCACAGAGAGAACATCCCTGTTCTAAAACACAGCAGGATGCCATGGATGATGTGTTGGTGGAGGGTGGGGGGGAGAGATATTGACGTGATCACACATACGTGCATTCGACGGAGAAGACTGAAGTGACCATTGCAATGATCAGATGGCAAGCGTGTTAAGCCCTTAACTAGTCTGGCACTTTGCCAATTGATCCAGTCTCTTCCTTGCATTCAGCAAATTGAGCCCCGTTCCCGTGTCCTCCCAGCAAATTCCTCTTGTGCCATCTCCCTCCACCCCAGACTCAGCGTTCTCCACATCCAGGGACTCTACAGGCCCAGAAGGGTGCATTGATGCTTTTTCTGGCATTTCTGCCTCCAACAGGACTCTGCCTAAGAAATACTTGGAGGAAATCAGCGCAACCATCAGCAGTTTTAACATTCACGGGCTGATCATCATCGGGGGCTTTGAGGTGAGTCAGGCAGACTGCAGTGAGTTTTTACAGGCTGGGGCCTGTGGGGTAGCAGGGGGCCAGCCACCTTTCTCCACCTACGGAACACCCCAGAGGAAGTCTGAATCCTGGGAGACGTGAGGCCAGCTGCTTGGCTGGGTACAAAGATGCTCACCGAGAATAGAGGGTCGTTACTGGAGGAACTTGACCATTCCCAGGACTGTCAATGCCTTGAAAATGCTGGAAATCTCCTGCGGTGACTCAGGAGTAAAGATCATCCCAATGCAGCCTGAGTGCTGAGTCTCATCCAGAGCAGGGCTCAGCCTCTGGGGCTCCAGCCACCAGGGCATTAAGGAACTCAACCTGTGGGCTGATCCCTTCCAGGCCCATCTCTTTTTCCTTCCCCAGGCTCAGGGGAGTTGTTAGGGTTCCATTCCCTACAGCTTCCTAGAATGGCTGGTCCCCTCACTAGGTGTCTGGGTGGCATTGCTGGAGCTAGATCATAAAGCTCCTGGGTTCTCCATTTCCGAGAGGACCAGAACGTGTTTGTGTGGGACACTGGGCGATCTTCAGCAAAGCTCTCATGGTAGATGCAGGGCGCTGGTGTCAGTTCTTTGCCCCTCTGTGCAAAACACCACACTGGGCACCTGCTGGACACGTTGCCTGTCTTCAGGCTTTTAGGGTGTGTGGGGGAGCAACCCATAGGGCCACTGCTACCCCACCCTGAATCAAATGGAACCAATCTTGATCCCACCCCAAAAGGCCTTAGACCCAGCACAATACCCTTCCTGTGTACCGTGCCTACCACCTGGTCTGGAGATTCCAGGCTCTGTGATAATACAAATAATAAATACCTAACTCTCTCATTCTGGGTACCATTAATCCTATCTTCACACTGACCGTTTTCCAGATGTGGCACCAAGAGAAATCCTGGCCCCATTGAAGTCCATGGCAAAACACCCATCTTCAGTGGGGCCAGGATTATGTTACCAAACTACTAAGTGGTAGGAAAAGCTTCCAACTCAGTAACCATCCTCCCTGCCCCTAGAGGTGAACATGGCCCCAGCCAGATGCAAACCTGGGGTGTTTCAATGCTGCTCTCCCTTTCTTCCGGGCATCCCGTAGGCTTTCACTGGGAGCTTAGAGCTCGTGGAAGGTCGTGGCAAGTACGAAGAGCTCTGTATCCCGCTGTGTGTTATTCCAGCCACCGTGTCCAATAATGTCCCTGGCTCTGACTTCAGCATCGGCACAGACACCGCCCTCAATACTATCACCACGGTAAAGCATTTGAAATCTTTCTTCCTGCGATGGAAACCCCCGTTCCACTATTAGCATGATTTGTAGATTCAAAAGCCATAAGGGACCATTGTGATCATCTCCTCTGACTTCCTGCCTAACACAGGCCAGAGAATTTCCCTGAAGTACCTGCTGTTTGAACTAGAGAGATCTCTTAGAAACAACATCCAATCTTGATTTTAAAATTGCCAGTGATAGAGAATTCGCCACAACCCTTGGTAAATTGTTCCAGGGTTAATAACACTTACAAACATGAGCCTATTTGTCATCTGAATTTGTCTAGCTTCAGCTTTCAGGCACTGGATCTTGTTAGATCTTTGTCTGCTAGACTGAAGAGCCCATTAGCAAGTTTTTGTTCCCCATCTAGGTACCAGACTCTGATCAAGCAACCCCTTAACTTTCTCTTTCTTAAGCTAAATATTTGAGCTCCTTGAATCTATGGCCTGGTCCACACTATGCTGTTAAACCGATTTTAACAGCGTTAAATCGATTTCTGTACTCCTACAAAATGAGAGGAGTAATGCTAAAATCGATATTACTATATCGATTTAGGGTTAGTGTGGACGCAAATCAACGTTATTGGCCTCATTCTTTTACAGTAGCTACCCACAGTGCACCGCTCCAGAAATCGATGCTAGCCTCGGACCACGGACGCACACCACCGAATTAATGTGCCTAGTGTGGACACGCACGATCGACTTTATAATATCTGTTTTATAAAATCGGTTTAAGCTAATTCGAATTTATCCTGTAGTGTAGACGTACCCTATCACTAGAAACAAGGCTGTTTTAGTCACAGGTATTTTCAGTAAAAGTCATGGCTAGGTCACAGGCCCTAAACACAAATTCACAGCCTGTGACCTGTCCATGCCTTTACTATATACCCCTGACTAAAATTTGAGGGGGGGGGCTAAAAGAGGGGGCCCCATTTTGTTATGTTCTTACTAATTCTCAAAAAGAATACAAACGTTTGCTGTCTTTGTTATATAAAGATCAGCAACAAGTCCATAGTAAAGGTTAAAAATATATTGGAAGTTATTAGTTAGTGTCAGTAAAGGAATTGTGTAATGAGGTAAAAATAAAGGTAGAATTGCTGAAAAAGATTGAAATATTTCTTTATGTAGAAAGGAAATTACTTCACAATTCCTTACCTGTATATTTCCCAGATATTAAGGCAATACCTTGGCTATTTTTAAAATTTTTATGAAAGCAACCTTAACTAAATATAAATATTTTTCCTATGAAATTTTCTTTTG
This sequence comes from Gopherus evgoodei, assembly GCF_007399415.2. Classification (NCBI taxonomy): domain Eukaryota; kingdom Metazoa; phylum Chordata; order Testudines; family Testudinidae; genus Gopherus; species Gopherus evgoodei. Next base: position 2,529,775 of record NC_044324.1, read on the forward strand.
GAGACATCTGTCTTATTTCATTCAAGAGTTGATCAACGGTTTTAGTGCCATTCTAGTTACCAGAGCCGGGTGGAATGTTTTGAATTTTGACCCCCGACCATCTCGATTGTTCTCCCTACCAATGGAAGTGAGAGATTCTCCATCTCTGGAAGTCTTCGAGTACGTCTACACAGCAGTTGGGGGTGCGATACTTCAGTCAAGCTAGTGCAGTCAAATAGCAGCTGGTTGCAGCAGTTCACGTTAGCTGGCTGAATACATACCTAGGATCTCCAGCCAAACTAATGCATGGACTTCTACCCAAGCTGGGAATTACATCACCCATCTGCGGTGTAGATATCCCCTTCAAGTATGCTATAGCTCAAGCAGAAGTTATGGGCCTGATGCAGGAATTACTGGGTGAGGTTTTCTGGCTTGTTTTATGCAGGAGGTCAGACTAGATGAAGTCAAGGAAAGTGTGGGCCCCTTACTGAATGAGGGAGGCAACCTAGTGGCGGAGGATGTGGAAAAAGCTGAAGTACTCAATGCTTTTTTTGCCTCGGTCTTCACGAACCAGGTCAGATCCCAGACTGCTGCACTGGGCAGCACAGCATGGGGAGGAGGTGACCAGCTCTCTGTGGAGAAAAATGTGGTTCAGAACTATTTAGAAAAGCTGGATGAGCACAAGTCCATGGGGCCGGATGTGCTGCATCCAAGGGTGCCAAAGGAGTTGGTGGATGTGATTGTAGAGCCATTGGCCATTATCTTTGAAAACTCATGGCAAATGGAGGAGGTCCCAGATGACTGGAAAAAGGCTAATGTAGTGCCCATCTTTAAAAAAGGGAAGGAGGAAGATCTGGGGAACTATAGGCCAGTCAGCCTCACCTCAGTCCCTGGAAAAATCATAGAGCAGGTTCTCAAGGAATCAATTCTGAAGCACTTAGAGGACAGGAAAGTGATCAGGAACAGTCAGCATGGATTCACCAAGGGCACGTCATGCCTGACTAACCTAATTGCCTTCCATGATGATATAATGGGCTCTGTGGATGAAGGGAAAGCAGTGGACATGTTATTCCTTGACTTTAGCAAAGCTTTTGATACAGTCTCTCACAGTATTCTTGCCAGCAAGTTAAAGAAGTGTGGGCTGGATGAATGGACTGTAAGGTAGATAGAAAGCTGGCTAGATCATCGGGCTCCACAGGTAGTGATCAATGGCTCAATCTCTAGTTGGCAGCCAGTATCAAGCAGAGTGCCTCAAGTGTCGGTCCTGGGGCCGGTTTTGTTCAATATCTTCATTAATGATCTGGAGAATGGCGTAGACTGCATCCTCAGCAAGTTTGCAGATGACACTAAACTGGGAGGAGTGGTAGATACGCTGGAGGGTAGAGATAGGATACAGAGAGACCTAGACAAATTAGGGGATTGGGCCAAAAGAAATGTGATGAGGTTCTACAAGGACAAGTGTAGAGTCCTGCATTTAGGATGGAAGAATCCCATTCACTGTTACAGACTAGGGACCGAGTAGCTAGGCAGCAGTTCTGCAGAAAAGAACCTAGGGGTTACAGTGGATAAGAAGCTGGATATGAGTCAGCAGTGTGCTCTTGTTGCCAAGAAGCCTAATGGCATTTTGGGCTGTATAAGTAGGGGCATTGCCAGCAGATCGAGGGACATGATCATTCCCCTCTATTCAGCATTGGTGAGGCCTCATCTGGAGGACTGTGTCCAGTTTTAGACTCCACACTACAAGAAGGATGTGGACAAACTGGAAAGAGTCCAGCTGAGAGCAATAACAATTATTAGGGGGCTGGAGCACATGACTTATGAGGAGAGGCTGAGGGAACTGGGATTATTTAGTCTGCAGAAGAGAAGAATGAGGGGGATTTGATAGCTGCTTTCAACTACCCGAAAGGGGGTTCCAAAGAGGATGGCTCTAGACTGTTCTCAATGGTAGCAGATGACAGAACAAGGAGTAATGGTCTCAAGTTGCAGTGGGAGAGGTTTAAGTTGGATATTAGGAAAAACTTTTTCACTAGGATGGTGGTGAAGCACTGGAATGGATTCCCTAGGGAGGTGGTGCAATCTCCTTCCTTAGAGGTTTTTAAGGTCAGGCTTGACAAAACTCTGGCTGGAATGATTTAGTTGGAGATTGGTCCTGCTTTGAGCAGGGGGTTGGACTAGATGACCTCCTGAGGTCCCTTTCAACCCTCATTCTATGATCACAATGGTTCCTTCTTGCCTTAAAAATCTCAGGGAGGGGGAATCAGGAAAAAATGTTGATGAAATTATAGAGGAGATGGAATTTAATTATTTCTTGAAATTTCAAGTTTACAAAATTTCTCAAATTTTCCAACCAAACATGAAAAAAACCTCAAAAGGTTCTCCCCCGGCCCCCAAAATGAACTCTAGAAATGACCTGATTTGTATATATATCTTCCAAGGGCTGAATCCATTAGATTGATTCACAGCCCAGCTCCAGGCTACATTACAGTCAAAATTCCGAGCATTGTTTGCATTTTCAGCGCCACAGCAAATATAAAATGTACATGAGTTGATCCATAACGGCTGCATCTTTCTAAGGCCTCAGTTATGAGCCTTCTTGTATGCTCATGAGGAGCCCACTTCCCCTGCATGGGATAGCATGAAGAGCGCAGCCTTTCGGCTGCTAATCCCCTTGCTTTGCAGACAGGTGGGCAGAGGTGGGGAGTGGGCAGAGCCAAAGCAGTGCCCTGTCCTCCCAATGCACCAGCCAATGCAGCTGTGCCAATGGAGGGAGGCGTAAGCTATGCCAGGAAAAGAGTTGGCAGCTAACTCCCCTCCCATGGAGAGATGGAGAAGCAGTGATTGAAATGCTATGCTCAGTCTCCATTTACTTTCTGCCCTGTCCCTGGGGCAATGCAGCCACATGGTGCCACTATAACTCAGGCCGGATTGCAAGGTGCCAATCCACCCCTAAACTTCAGTGTGACACTCCCCACCCCAGAAGCCCCCATTATCTGCTACCATTGCCTGCTTGGCCCAAATTCTCAAAGTCACCACAGCAGAACAAGAGCCCAATGACTCTGAGGCATTGTGGAATTCTGCAGTTAAGAGAGAACTACATTTCAACCTCGCTGCTATTAAAGTGAGAGTTCCTCCACCCCACAAACCTTCCTGGTCTGGGATGAGTGGCAAGTCTTTCTACCTCGCTTCCGATGAAAGTTTTCACTGGGTGTTTCACAGACGTGCCCCATCCCCACACCCCCGGAGTAGTTTTTTAACCCTCATTCGTATCACCCCAGCTTTGATCTCCTTTATTAAGCAGCTCTAAGTAAATCTTGTTCCCATCCCCTTCCTAGACCTGTGACCGTATCAAACAATCTGCAGCTGGCACCAAGAGGCGGGTGTTCATCATTGAGACCATGGGAGGGTACTGCGGCTACCTGGCCACCATGGCAGGCCTGGCTTCAGGGGCGGATGCGGCTTATATTTTTGAAGATCCCTTCACCATCCGTGACTTACAGGTGAGAGTCTCCTTACCTACAAACAACTCTTCTGTTCCCCTGTGCTCAAGCAGACAACACAAGTACACTGTGCATAGACTTCTTCACCTGGAGTCCAAGCACCCTCCACTGGACAGGCGTGGAGCTGCAGCTGCACAGAGGTATGTACCTAGAAAGCACAGTGGGTTAGTACTGAGGCCTGGTCCACACTACGCTCTTAAACCGATTTGCTGTTGCTCTCATCTGATCGCTTTCACTGAGCTTTATCGACTGACTGGAGATGTTTTCCTGCTCCCCGCAATGGGGATTTGCATTTACTCCATTAAAAGTTTGCTTTTAAAATATCTGGGTCTGCTTTAAAAAAAATTCACAGGACTCTAAGAAACCTCCTGCTCTTTTCTACATTAACAGGTTAACGTCGAGCATCTGTGTGAGAAAATGAAGACCACAGTGAAGAGAGGCCTGGTGTTGAGGTAACCAGCATCAAAACAAGTCAGGCTGGGGACAGGCACAGGCTGCTGCAGGGGCCAGTGGCTGAAGCGCTGGACCAGGACTTAAGAGACCTGGGTTCTGTTCCTTGCTTTGCCACAGCCCTCCTGGCTGACCTGTGGCAAGTCACTTGCCTTCTCTGTCTAGCAATTTCCTCAGGGATGAGACTTTCCCCTCTCGTAAAGCACTTTTCCATGAATGGCATTAGATAGTCCGTATTATGCTGGACACCTCTTATGTGGGATGTATATTCCACAGCCTGTATTAACAAGGGCGCTATGAGGGGATGGAGAGCAATCACAATCCTGGTGCAAAGACCAATAAGGGATATTGAGATTCGTAAAATACAGTCTACAAGGCAACATTTTCAAAAGCACCTAAACCACTTAGGCTCAGATCTGCACAGGTATTTAGGTGTCCACTGATTTCAATAGGAATTAGGCAGGTTCCATTGACTTTCAATAGGATTTAAGAACCCGAGTAATTAAGGGAATGTTCTCCAGATCTGTCTAGGGAAAAGATCTGCTCATCTCCTTGCATGACATACCCTGGCATAACAGTGGAAAAAACCTTCCAGCCACACTCATAAGTGAAAACTGTAGGCAATAGAGGCCCAGCATACTTCCAAAGGGCTGACCCTGAGCTGCCATCGAGCTCTGCCTCACCAGTCTATATTTCCCTCTTCGTGAAATCTCCTTCCTTCCCCAGTTTTTCTCCCAATCACCCAATGCTTTAAAGCCACTCATTTTAGTGTCCTGTCTCTGTCTGTCGTGTCCACCCCTCATTCACTTGGGCTTTCGTGTTTGCACCTCACAGGAATGAGAAGTGCAATGAAAATTACACCACCGACTTCATCTTCAACCTGTATTCAGAGGAAGGGAAAGGCATCTTCGAGAGCAGGAAGAATGTGCTGGGACACATGCAGCAGGTACACATGAAGCTGGTGAGGTAGTGCGCCCTAGTGGATGGGACACTAGACGGGGACTCAAGAGACCCGAGTTCTGGTCCCAGCTTTGCCACTCGGCTGGTGAGTGACCTTGTGCAAGTCCCTTTCCCTCTTGATGCCTCCATGTCCCGCCCTTTGGCTGCTTAGACTGAGCTCTTTGTGCCAGGGCCTGTCTCGGTACCGCTCGGCACAATGGAGCCCTGATCTCAGTCAGGGCCATTATAATATGGTAAATAACAGAGGACACTCTCCTCTAGACAGCAAAGCCCCTCTCACTTCAGTACCATCTTTCCTCTGCGCTATTGCTTCATCCAAGTGACCCACACCTCTGGAAAGGAGCAGTTGGATTGGCTTCCAGCAACATCACCTTAGAGGGCCGCCCGGGGAGCAGGGGGGGCAAGAGGGGCAATTTGCCCTAGGCCCCGGGCCACACAGGGGCCCTCATGAAAGTTTTTCAGGGCCCCTGGAGCGGGGTCCTTCACTCATTCCGGGGGCCCCGGAAAACTCTTGCAGGGTCCGGGCCCATGGAGCTTCTTCCACTCCGGGTCTTCGGCTGGTGGGGGGGGTCCTTCTGCTTCGGGAACCACCACCAAAGTGCTGGGTCTTCGGCGGCAATTCGGCAGCAGGGGTCCCCCGCTGCCAAAGACCCCAGGCCCCCTGAATCCTTGGGCAGCCCTGCCACCTTAAAGAGCCAATAGCAGCTCTTCTGGGCTCCCAAATCCTCTGCTGGGAGAGAACCATTCTAGATGGGCATCGCTTTACTGGGCCAAGCACTGCGGGTCTTGGTGTTGATCACAGGAGCTGGAATTTGGGGTTGGTACAGTATCCAGAAGCAATAGCCCTTGTACGAATTTTTCTGCCTTCTGGGTCGGTGATGTGCCAGGTATCCCGTTGAAAGGCAGCGAGTTCTCCCTGTTGTCATGACTCTTCTTGCCTGAAACCAAACTGACTCTCTCGGTGCAAATGGCAGGGTGGGACGCCGACTCCCTTTGACAGGAACTTTGGAACTAAGATGGGTGTGAAGTCTGTGGCATGGCTCACCGGAAAAATCAAGGAATACTCCAGGCATGGTAGGTTACACATCACAGTGGGAAGAGACCCCCCCCATGGCCCAGGCAGAGCCACCCACCTACCTTTCTGTGCAGTAGTTGGGTGAACGTCACTTGCTTTCGTGGCTACATTCAGGGTGGATAAAAATTGATTTTAAAAAAATCTGATTTTTATTTAAACGGGATTTGTTATTGAAATTAAATCCATTTTCCTTTAAAATTAATTTCAAATAACCTACCTAACGCCTAAACTTACTATAATCTTTTAAAATCATTTAAATTAAATGAAAAATATTCAAACAGTACATGAGTGCTGTCGATGTTTTAAAGAAAGTCAAACCACTGAATGTGGGAAAAGCACCTGGAACTAGAGTTTGTTGATGTGCTAAACCAGCTTTTAACAGCAATGGCCTCTACTGCAAGCACAGAGAGACTATTTTCTTCAATTCAATTTATTCAACTAGTTCAGCTCCATGATTAGTTCGTCTGAAGTTGAGGAACTGATTGGGAGTTGAAAAAAAGCAGGAACGTTTGTTTTCCTCTTTCCATCTAGGGTGACCAGACAGCAAGTGGGAAAAATTGGGATGGGGGTCGGGGTAATAGGCACCGTGGCCTATATAAGACAAAGCCCCAAATATAGGGACCATACCCATAAAATCGGGACATCTGGTTACTCTATTTCCATCTAAATGAGGTGTGAGCAGATGAGATCTGCTGGCTCTAAAATCTTGAAGGACAACTGAAAAGTTGTATTGGCAGAGCAACCTCTCAGGTATTAAAAATCCATATCCCAAGAGACATAGCTAAGTCAATCTAATCCCTGGTGTAGATAGTGCAAGGTTGATGGAAGATTGGTCTCCTATCACCCTCCTGGTGCCCCCTGACCACTGGCCTACAGACCACTCTCTCTCTCTGGCCCAATGACTATTTAAGTATTTATCCACAGTGGGATGGTCATTGGGCCAGAGAGAGAGAATGGCTCTGTAAGCCAGCGATTAGGGCAGCCACCTGGGAGGAAGGAGACCCAGCATCCAGTCCCTTGCTCCAATCGCTCCATTCATAGAATATCAGGCTTGGAAGGGACCTCAGGAGGTCATCTAGTCCAATCCCCTGCTCAAAGCAGGACCAATCCCCAACTAAATCATCCCAGCCAGGGCTTTGTCAAGCCTGACCTTAAAAACCTCTAAGGAAGGAGATTCCACCTCCTCCCTAGGGAACCCATTCCAGTAACCACCCTCCTAAAAAAAGTGAAAAAGTTTTTCCTAATATCCAACCTATATCTCCCCCACTGCAACTTGAGACCATTACTCCTTGTTCTGTCAATTATTTATCCAGAGTGGAATAGCTTCAGCAAGAGAGGCTGAGGAAGCCCCCCACCAGCCTGTCCCATAGCTCAGTGGCTAGAGAACTTTTTGGAGAGGTAAGATTTGAGGGATCTCCCTTCTCACATCCCAGGCAAGTGCTCAAACCACTGGGCTAAGAGTAGGCACCATCCCTCCACCAACATGTTGAACGAGACCTGATCCAGCAGGTAGCCTTTCACCTGTCTTCTCCCAGTTTGTGAATCACTCTGGGACCGAGGTAGTAGATGGACATCTGGATTCCTAGAGGGAGGCTGCAGGGTGCATGCCCAGAGGCAGAAACATAAGCACCAAGGTACCCTGACAACTTAGGCCTGAGTGAGTTCAGGGGCCTATGGGTTCTGAGTTTTGTGAATTGCAGTGATGCCAAAATAGGGGCTTAGGTGCCTAAACCCCCCACAGAGGTGCTAACTGTGTGTGGATCTGGGCTATAATGACCAGAAAACAATCAGTTCAGTTCACCAACTACAGCCATGCTTTGTTTAATAAATCAGTTGGTTTTGATAAAAACATTTTCTTATGTATTCAGCACATTTAAGGTATCTTGAGTAAAAAATTAATGCAGTAAATAAGAAATGCGTCATTTGCCGTTTTCTAAGAGTAAAAAAAAAAGGAAAAATTAAGAATTTGAATAAATAGAAGACATTACAGCTTCCTGGTTTACAAAAAGAAGCACAAAATGTAGTGAAAAGGCTGCATTTAGTTACAAACTAACATGTAGGGATAGTTCAGTTGTTTGTGCATTGGCCTGCTAAACCCAGGGTTGTGAGCTCAATCCTTGAGGGGGCTATTTAGGGAACTGGGGTGAAAATCTGTCTGGGGATGGGTCCTAGTTTGAGCAGGGGATTGGACTAGATACCTCCTGAGGTCCCTTCCAACCCTGATATTCTATGTAGTGGTTATGAACTAATGAGAATCAGGTTGTTTTTTTTTTAAAAGGAAAATAACTAAAAAGTACAAATGCAAAAGAAGATTAAAATGGATTATTAAATCAGGGGTTAAAGCCAGGGATTTAAAAGCACTTGGCAATCCATGCTGGGGGAGCCTGCGGTGTTGCTATAGGTGTGTGGGTCTCAGGTGATTGAGACAAGGTGGGTGAGTGCTGCAGTTACAGTAGAGTGGGTGAAGGCGCTGCCGCCACTTAGTGGCAGAGGTTGAGAACTGTAAGTTCTCGGTGCATTCTCACAAAGGTGGTAACGCAGCGCCTTTACGACCTGGTTTTTCAGAGACCATGAGGATGTTTCAGACTGTGGGAGAGCAGCTGGGTGGGGAGGCCACTCCTCATTTCTGCTGGAGGGGGGCAGGGAGAAACACAGATGCAGGTACAAGCGCTAGGACCAGCACTGGCCCTAGGAACTGCAAGAGCCTGAGTCACAGGTAGGGTACATTTGGGGGAGAAGAGAATTTGGCCGTTCAAAAACTGCCGAGCAAAAACTTAACAGAAGCTGGGATGAGGCTTATGGCACCAAAACAGTGTGGTCTAGAGGTTAGAGCATTTGGCGGACTCCAGAAACATGGGGGCACCTGTTGGGTGACCTGGAGCAAGTCACATCCCCTCTCTGGGCTTCAATTTCTCCATCTGTATAAGGGGGATAACAAAACTGACCTCTGTAAAGCGCTTTGAGATCTACTGATGAAAAGAGCTAGGCGTTACTATGGAACAGGGAGCAGCAGGCTGCTTAGCGCATGAGGAGGTACCTAGAAATGAATTGCCGGGACCACTAAGTTCACCAAATGTGGTTGAGGAGGAAGGATCCTTGCATCCAGTTGTGCTTTTCACTTACTTTGAATTCACCTAGCGTCAGTCCCCAGGAACATACAGATTTCAAAATCCTCATGTCCTCAGGAATATTCGCCCCATGCAATCACTGGGCAGGGTGGAACCTGTTTCCAGGCAGAATGAAAGGCTCAGGGGGACTGTGCAATCCCATAGCATTCAGCAAGAGGCCTCCCTGTCACATATGAGGGTGGCCTGAGGCTGCCTCGCTTTGTTCTCTGCCTTCTTGTCCAGGTTTTTGCCTCCTCTGCACATGCAGTGGGGCGCACAATCAGCGAGCTGCAGATGAACTGGAGGGATGGGCACTGAAGTACTAAGATGGCTTCACTCCAATTCCTTGCAGGTCGTATCTTTGCCAACACCGCGGATTCAGCCTGCCTCTTGGGTATGCGCAGACGGAGTCTCGTCTTCCAGCCACTCGCCGAACTCGAAGAAGAGACAGATTTTGAGTAGGTTTTCCAAATATTCTCCCCCTTTCCTGTGCATCTACCACACTGGTGACAAATTGACAAGTAATAGAGGGTACGAAAACATTTGAAATGGTTAGGAAGCAAGGAGGGAGGTTGTAGAGGGCAGGTCTCTAATTAAGACATAGGAATATCATAGGCTGAACATCAGGTAAGTCCTCCAACTGGGCAGATCTCTCAGCGTATAGAATAGCATCCCAAGAGAAGTGGTGGAAACCCCACTGCTCAACTCATTTAAGAAACCAGGAGAAGACAGAGTAAGGGGGGAGGGATAGTTCAGTGGTTTGAGCACTGGCCTGCTAAACTCAGGGTTGTGAGTTAAAAATCACTGAGGGGGCCATTTAGGGATCTGGGGGGAAAAGTCTGGGGATGGGTTCTGTTTTGAGCAGAGGGTTGGACTAGATGACCTGCCGAGGTCCCTTCCAACTCTGATATTCTATGAAGGGTATAGAGCAGTTGTGCCATAAAGCACCTTCCAGTATTGCATCAAGCGACATGCCTAACGTGTGTCCCATGTTCAGGAGTGGTTTTTACAATATACATTCCTTTCTCCCCAACAGGCACCGCCTCCCCAAACAACAGTGGTGGCTAAAACTTCGTCCAATCTTAAAGATTCTGGCTAAATACAAGGCCGACTTGGATATCTCTGAGAAAGCCCACCTGGAACATATCACACGCAAGGGGGTGCCTGTGGAAGCCAACATCTGAACCACTGGCGAGGTAAAACAACTGGAACAAGAGCAGATCTGCCTCTGAAAATAGCTTTTGGCATCAGAGACCTGTGAAATAAAAGTTCTCACTGTTTTAGCTCACGTCCCCAGCTCAGCATGCAGCAGTCTAGCATTTATACAGTAGTTGGGGCTGCAGCCAGCCACGTGTGTGTATGAAAACAAGACACACAACTCACAGGATGGCAATGCAAGATCCTGGTATATAAAACTGCCTAATTTACTGGTTAAAAAAGTTTTGAAATGCACCCTCTGGGGCTGCTTCCACAGGGTAGTTTAAACGGATGCATCGATCAGGCTTCTTTTACATCTGAGTTAATTATTTTAAAACGTTAGAGTCTAATTTATGTAACGGTTTTAAAAGAAACCCGATGTGTTTCTGAACAAGCTCGTGTTATGGCAGGAAGTGCCAGCGAAATGAGAATAAACGTTATGGGTAAAATTACTAGAGCACCTCTATGGTTTTAACTTCTCCAGACACTTGAATGAACAAGAATCGTCTGCATCAACCTGTCTGAATCATAGACTTTATGGTCAGAAAGGACCATTATGATCATCTAGTCTGACCTCCTGCACAACGCAGGCTACAGAATCTCACCCACCCACTCCTGTATCAAACCTGTGTCTGAGCCACTAAAGTCCTCAAATCATGGTTTAAAAAGACTTCAAGGTGTAGAGAATCTTCCAGCAAGTGACCCATGCCCCACGCTGCAGAGAAAGGTGAAAAAAACCCAGGGCTTCTGCCAATCTGCCCTGGAGGAAAATTCCTTCCTGACCCCAGATATGGTGATCAGCTAAACCCTGAGCATGTGGGCAAGACTCACCAGCCAGACAATTCTCTGTAGTAACACAGGTCCCATCCCATCTAACATCCCATCACAAGCCATTGGGCATATTTACTGCTAATAGTCAAGGACCAATCTCATTATACCATCCCCTCCATAAGCTTATCAATGTTACTCTTGAAGCCAGATATGTCTTTTGCCCCCACTACTCCCCTTGGAAGGCTGTTCCAGAACTTCGCTCCTCTGATGGTTAGAAACCTTCATCTAATTTCAAGTCTAAGCTTCCTGATGGCCAGTTTATATCCATTTGTTCATGTGTCCACATCAGTACTGAGCTTAGGTGCTGTACAAACACACAACAAAAAGACAGTCTCTTCCCCAAAGAGCTTATAAGGGTCTGTCTACACTGCAATCAGTCAAAGTTGTGACTGCAGCACACATAGGCATCCCCGAGATCGCTTACTAAAGCAGCAGCGTAGCCATGGCGGGGATATGGGCTCGCTACTGGATTATGTACCCAGGGTCTGGGTGAGATTCTACTTCAGCATCCTGCTTTTCTAGCAAACTACTTCAATCAAATACTTAACCGATCAATGCACTATGAATGCCACTGTTCGAACACACACTAGGCATCATCTGTTCACATCCAGCTAGTTGGATGCTTCACGCAGCACTGGTTTCTGAGCACCTCATGTTCTCGAGTGGAATTTCTCCTTACCACCCTTCTGCAGCAGAGAACTATGAGCCCCCTAGCTGGGGAAACAGAGGCACAGGGTCAACTAGGTCACCCAGCGGGGAATGGAACCCAGCTCTCCAGAAGCCTAGTCTACACTATTAAAGGATTACCTGTATAGCTGGCAAACCTTCCTAGTGCAGATGCATCTCATAGTGGCTAGTGCTGGGACAGCTTATACCAGCTCCTCCAGTGACATAACCTATGCCAGCAAAAGCACTTTGAAACTGGTATCACTGCATCTACATTAGGGCTTTTGCCAGTACAGAAAGGTCACCAAAAGAGTCACTCCTCTAACCAACATTTCTGTGCTGGCAGAAGTGTCTAATGGGGACCTGGCCTGAGTCCTAGTCCCCTAGCCTATAATGCCCCCCACAACCATGATCCCTCCCCCTCCGGGATGACAATTCCATATCACAACACACAGCAGCCAGTAGTTTGCAGGAGCTGAGGCCAGAGCCAAAGAATGTTACAGACACCATCTCTATCAGCTTCGTCACACGCACGTGAATTCAAGCCTTTTATCCCCTCCACTGCTGCTAATACCTTCATTCAAAAGGTCACACTGCAGCAGAGGTGCTAGCAGATCAGATACTTGGACAAATACCCACAGCTGCGCTAAACAAGCCCTCCTCAGGAAGAGAATCCTGGTCTCTGGAGGGGCCAGAGAAGGGAAATCCAAGGTGAGAAGAGACGGTGGAAGCTTTTTATTTTGGTAAAAAACAGAAGAGAGTTGACAGTGTGGCAGAAAATTCCACCCCCTGCTCAATTTTTACAAAAAAATTCAAAACAAAATGTTGAAATTTGTTTTCATTTTGAACTAGGGTCTGGTTTTTAAAATAAGGTTTTCTAGAAAAAGAGTAAATAAAGTGAGTGCAGGGGAAAAATTGACATCTTGTCCTGGAGGGGAGTTTTTGTTTTGTTAAGACAAGTGGAATATTTCCCAACAAAACTATACATTGGGGTTCCTCTCCCCAAAAAAGATTTTCCCAAAACACACTTACCTTTTTTCAACCAGCTCTGAGGAGGCTGGCTTCTCCTGGCACTAGCTAAGCTGATGGCCCTCATGGCTCTTCTGACCAGTAGCTAAATACCCTCTGATGTACTGAGATCCAGCAGGTCCCATCATCCAAAGGACAAAGGCTACCTTCCCCTCCATTTTCAGGGGCTTCCCAAACAGGGCAAAACTCTGGGAGGTTCTTCTGAGAACATGGCTGGCCTACCGTCTAGTTTCATATTGGCAAGGAGACTAGCGTAACAAGATGGGTCTTGTAGCACATCTCAAGTTTTAGCACTGAACTAATTCTACAAGCGAGGGCTCTCCACTGAGAACAGCACTTCCCAGGAGTCTGATCCTGGATGCATCAGCAGCAGGAACACCGCTGAAAGCAGCTGGTTAAGGAATGGAGTAGCGAGGCCAGAAGAGAGCAGTTTCCCGAGATGAGGAGGGATCCTGGAGCAAGTAGTTTAAGGATGGTAGACACAAGAGCGTGCTTAACGGCTGGAGGAGGTATAATGTAGGACTGGAGACCTCAGAGTCACCAAGAGGAAAGAAGGATTAAAGCACAAATATCAATGAGACCAAGCGAACATCACTGGAACGGCCAGAAAGTGGCAAAGAGAAACTGAGTTACTCCTGTTATTCCTTAGAGGACTGGCTGGGATCTGGACAGTCACTCATTCTCCTAAGCATCCCCATGTTGCCGAGCCACCTTTCTGCAGCTCACTAACAGCAAGGCTCAGAAAGCTTTCACAGGCAGCCTGCTCTTGGCTGTGTTTCTCCATGAGAACTCGTCGGAGAGGAGTCATTTTAGAGCCGAACTCTGTCTCCTAGAAATGCTGCGATCGTTGCCAGAACACAAAAAGGATTTGTGAAGTGTCTCAGGGCACGTCTACACTACAAAATGAAGTCGACATACAGCCACCGCAGTAGTTCATTCCATTTTTAAGGTCCACAGTAGCTCCTTCAGTCAGCAGTGTGCATCCTCACCAGGAGCACATACACTGATTTAACGACTCTCCACTCCCACTCCAATCCCTCACCAGGAGGTAGCCCAGGCTTAGGCTCTTCTTTTCCTCCTGCCCCCCACTCATCCCTCACCAGGCAGCAGGTCAGGTTCAGAATCTCCTTCCCGCCCCCTAATCCCTCAGTGGGTGGCGGGGCTCCAGCTGTCAGCCCCATGGGGCAACAGGCAATGTAAGCAATGCAGTGCCTACACTTTCACCGCGTCAACCTAACACTACGCTTCCTGCGGAGGTGAAGTTATTAGGTCGGTGTAGTGAACGAGTTACACTGGTGGGAGCAACATTTTAACGTAGACACTTACAGTTAGGTCGATGTACAGCACTTCTCTGTAGCGTAGCCCAGGCCTGAGTAACAAAGCCAGTTTAATAGGAAGAAAATCCCATAGTACCCAGACAGCATCAGTGAAAAGAGAGCTAGCACAGGAGCTGCTTAAAGCTGGTCTTGAGTGGTTTATTTTTGTAACTATAAAATCCAGAGAGCAACAAGACAAATCACTACAGAAACCAGAAGTAGGGGGGAGTGTTTCACAGTTCCCGGCAGAGTTTTATATACAGAAGACCTTTCCAACAGCTCCTTTTCCTATTTTGGAACATTCTCCCTAGTTAGATGTTGTCACTCTGTTTTAGGGAACGCCCCATTGAAAACAGAGTCTTGTTAAAAACAGGGCACTGCCTGAGGAATTGCTGATCAGTTCTCCCTCCTGGAAGTGCTGCGAGCTCTCACCCATGCTGCTCTCAAAAAAACAAAACAAACAAACAAAAAAACCAAACAGTGAAATGGCAGTGGGATAGCATAAAACCAAGTGTCAGACTTTAACCAAAACACCTTCAAACGTGTTACTGTGAGTCACAAAAACCAAGTGCCTAGGGTTATAAGCGGTGAGTCCCTCCCGCTCCAGAATACATTCACATCAGGCAGGATGGAGATCAGTAGTACAGGGCACCACCACCACTGGGAGATGCGAAAAGCATGTTCTCAGCAGGGTGATCTACTGAAGCATAGAACAGCCCTCACCACGGAGCAGACCCACACCACACTTTGGCATCTAGTTCTTTCACCACAGGACCTGAACCATTTGAAGTGCAGGATTTTGAGAGGGGCTGTTCATTAGGACAAAGTGTGGTTGTTGCCGATTGTATTTTCGAGAGGGCGCACCCTTTATATTGTAAGAATCCCATAACTCTCCCCATTTTAATACCTCCCCCCCGCCCTACAATCACACCCACACAGCACTGCTTAATAGCCACCGTTACTGCAATCGTGGGCAAGCACAGCGCCACTGGAGCCTTTCTGAAATCAGCCAGAGACGATGCAGTTCAGGGACTCTAGAAAGTGCTGCTGGATCCCAGCAGCAGTGCTGGGTGCTACTCTTTCCTTAACGATCCCGCAGCAGTAGCGAGCCAGGCGACCTCTCTTACTGGTGCTATGGGAGCACCAAGGCGTCTCATACCCACCCCACCCTGCTCTCGGAAAACGTCTGCGTTCACGCTACTTGCTTTGTTAGGAACACATTTAAAATATCTCCTTTCCCCACAATTAAGAGTTGATGCATCTTAGAAATAATAAGTGGGGGGACGGAAATCCTCCAGTGCATGTTGTGAAGGAAAAACTGGTCTCTCCCCAGACAGGGCTTACCTTCCCTACAGTTCTCCATCTCTGCTCATTACTCTGTTTATGACTCCCTCCATCCAGAGAGCTGGGTGCTGTGCTGTGCTTTAGGCTTGGGGAGGTGCAGTGCGGAAAGCACTGATTAGAGATACAAACACTCTGTAGGAAGGGGCTCTCCTTCCAAGGTCTATGAAAAAATACAAACCAAATACATGTGCTTGGGGTGGGAGTCTGCAAGCCGGAGTGCTGCTTGCTGCCTGGTTGACTCAGTCGAGACAGCACAGAAGCTGAGTGGCACCAGCTCACTTCCTCCAAGAGACAAGAGCAACCATGTAGGATTTTCCCATGCTCCAAGACTCCCTCCCGTACTTAATTCCTTCCAACAGGAACAGATCCCCCCTTGCCTGCTCTCCAAACCTAACTGAGAAGGCATCTCTCTCGCTAAAGCCCACACCTAGTCTCCAGAAAGCAGGATGATAATCTGTCTTTCTGTGGCAGGGAAGGTGACGAATTCTGTTCAGCAATGTCTTGTGAGACGGCCGGTGGCTTGGTACTGAACTCGGAGAGCAACCCAGAGGGTGGAGATGGGGAACAGGCCCGTGCAGGAAGAAACAGCACAAAAATTTCCCCTCACACACTTTTTAAGCCACCAGTAGTGCCAGCTGCCACCACAGGGGTCACCGTCCTGTATGGTGCTCTGGGTGAGACAGGAGAGGGAGCCCTAGAGCCTGGAGTAATCTTGGATGGTGACTGGTCATCTGCTTGACCATCAGAGTGAGGAGGAGGAAACCAGTGTCTGTGATGTCACAGATCGAGTCACAAATCTAGTTATGTTACTGGCCTCCCCATAAAGCATAAGGAATGGGGGGCAGTGAATCAAGCACAGAATCCCCTAGAATTTTACCGCTCGCTTAACTAAGGAGCAACAGATATTCTTTCAGGGACTCAGGCAAAGGAAGCTCCTTCACTGCATCCGGCAGGAACTGGACACCCAGGCTACGCCGCAGCGCATAGCGAGACAGGGTCTTTAAGGTACCTGGGGCAGAGCAGAGCAGGGTAAGTTTTTCACACAGCTGCTGATCTCTCATTACCTCCCTGGGCATATTACCATTTTTCCTTAAATCAAAGTGTCCAATAGCTCTGTGAAGAAGATCAAAGCAAGAATCTTCTCGCTCGGTACCAAGTCCTCTGACCAACAACGCAACCAGCCTAGATATCGGCGTCTGGCCTTTCAAATTAACCACCCTGACCTCCGCTCCAAAATCCAGGAGTATGCTCACGCTCTCTAGGTTTCCCTTCATGGCAGCCCAGCTCAGGGGTGTGTCATCATTATAATCCCGAGCATTAACCAAGGCGCCGTTCTCCAAAAGCGTTCGGACGCACTCCGCATTGTTTTTAAAGGCAGCCCAATGGAGGGGCGTGTCCTTGTTCCCATCCAATGCACTGGGGTTTGCGCCATATTCTAAGAGGATCTCAACGCAGGTCTCATCTTTTTCTGCTGCATAATGAAGGGCTGTTCGGTTGTACCCATCTAGGGCGTTGACCTGCAGAGATAGAGGAATGGATTCTTGGGAGACGGGTATTACACATTAACACATCTTTGAATGGGATTTGCAGAACACTCGGCATCAACCTAACTCTGCTCCCACTGAAGTTGGCGAGAGTTTTACCAGCGTTCGCAGCATTAACTCTGCATTGCAACACTGACAACGTAGGGAATTTTTACCTCTGTTTTACAGAAAAGGAAACTCAGGTACAGGGGGGTCAGTGACTTGCCCAAGATCACACAGGAAGCTTGTGCTAAAGTCAATAACGTAACCTAGATCTTCAAACACCCAATCCTAGGCATTAGCCACAAAACCTCCTTCCTCCCCAAACTGATGTGTGTGTGAGAGTCAAACTGCAGATCCACACTCCCAAAAAAGGTAAAGAAAGACTTCCCGAATTGTATAACATCAGCTGTGCAGCTCTGTAAGTGCACATTTGCCAGACTAGGGCATAAGGCAGATGCCATTAATACAAGTCACTGAACTATATACATGTGCTGTACATCTACACAACTTTAAGCCTTCGGAGTTAAAATACATCCTTTCAAGATCATGGTACAGTAACTATGGTTCATTGAGAACCAGATGCACACAAAACCGAAAGTTTTTTGTTTTGTTTTGTTTTTTCCAAGTATTTTTGATAGGTTGGCTGCAAGCTGATTTTCTTTCAAACTACAGTGCGTCTTTACTGTGGCTGCATCAGCTCCCAACTGAATGGCTCTCCTGTATCAAGTTTAAAGGAATGTTTTTAAAACCCTTTTACCTCCGCTCCTTTTTGCAGCAATAGTTCAACGCAATCCGCATCAGCAACCATACAAGCGCAGTGTAGCGGCTTCAGAATGCCATGCATACAGTTAACATCGGCTCCCTGAGGAAATACAGGGAATAGCAAATGGCATTAGTAAATTGCATCTATTCCGGCCCATTTTACATCATGGCCTCTGTTGCATACACATACCAGTTAAATGTGAGAGATTCCCACACCAGATGCTACACACTGAGATGGTTACAGTATCAATGGAACCTTATTATACAGTGTTTCTAAACAGATGTCCCACGTATATTACACTCATGAGTAATATGAGGTAAATTTTTGTATTAGAACCTGCAACTCGGACCACTTTCTAGATCCTCATATCCAGGACAAATCTTGCAGCTTCTGTCAGTGTCTTTGTAATTCACTCCCCTTTGTTGCTACTATGGCTCTGGAGAGGGGTTCCCTCCTGCATCCTAGCAGCTGCCCTTATCTTAAGCCCAGGAAAAAGTTCAGATCAACATCTTAGCAACCCATGGCCCTAATAAACCTGGATCACTAGCCACTGGTGTCACAGTTACCAGGAGCACTGCACCTCTAACATCATCTGATCCTGTTGAATGTATCCCCCACCCTCAGGGCTGAAGCCTCTAGCAGTGACCTGGCTGAGGATGGAATCACACAATTCTCCCACTATCAAGAGCAGGCTCTGGGTCACAGTCTCCTGGTACTAACCATGGTTGCCTCAGCAGGTCTAACTTGGGCTCAGATGCTGCAGTTCTGTTCCCTTCAAGGCATCAAGAGTGGTAACCAGTGACCAAACAGCCTCCTTAAAGCTAAGTATCATTTACTTAAAACAATAGCGTCCTAGAGAAAACATCTTTAAAAACAATAAAACAGAGTATATTTAGGTCCAGTTTAACCCTTTGTAACGGGTGACTTCCAGTTCCGGTAAAACAAGGTCTGCAACTTGTTGGAGGCAGGATCCTTGAAGCTAGCGGCTTGCCCCACTGGATTTAGCGTGCACACTTGGGAGTTCTTAGCTGAGAAGCCATCGGTGTGCACTCATGCACAAACGCCACTGAATTTGAGCATTACAGGCATATAACAAACATTGCACTACTCCCGCTATAAGTTAGGTCAATACGATCACCCAGGAAATTCTAATAATGTGCTATACAATAACTCCCCCTCTGACCGGTCATGGACAGTGTTCATAACATTATTACATATCAGCTCTGTGTCAGTCGCTACTGGTATACGAGCCATCTTCCAAACAAACACGGGCAAGCAACTTCTATCAGCTGACGTTTCCTTCGGACTCAAGAATCACTGGTGGCAATTTTATTGTACGCTGAGAAAGCTGGCAGCAAGTTAGTTAACCCTTGTCAAATTCAGTTGCGGTTCCAAATTCTACTCCTGGATCCCCCTGCTTTTGAGAGAGAAGCCTCTGGTTCCATAGGGGTTCTAGCAAAAGGCAGGGGTGGGCCCTGTTCCTACTTTTCAATGCTGCACCTGATCACTGGCAGCCATTTGCCAGCAGCATCTAAGCATCTGACACATTAGGACTGGCAAACACATTTATATAACGCAGATGCCTTCCAGCTAATCTCAGGTTAAGGTGTGTCCTACCCCTGTATGATTTTGAAGTACTCTTCAGCTATAGAATGCACTGCATGAAGCAAGGGTTTCTGCCCACTTCAAAGGGCTTCCTTAACCACCAAGCTGATTTATGGCACTTTTGCTGGGCTTGCTTAACCTCGAAATATCTGGAGAGTAAAAAAAACTCAGCAGCTGCTTGAATCAGTCAAGGCTCATCTGGACCCTCTGCCATTTACAAGAGAGTGAGTAATCTGAAACTATGACAAGTGCTTAGCTTTCTCCTTTGCAGCAGGCTGAGCATATTTTTCAGTGTAATTTTAAGAATAAAGTTTGGAAGAGTTTAACCTTTAAGCATTTGAACAATATGCAGAATCCCAGTTCCAGGTGCCTTTTCTGGAGATTAAACAGCCCCCCCAATTTTCTCCCCTTCTCCCATGCAGCCAGAAGTGACATGACATTCCTAAAAAAAACAAGGAGTCCAGTGGTCCTCAAAGACTAACAGATTTATTTGGACATAAGCTTTCATGGGTAAAAAACAGGGAATAGCGAACTGCGTTAGTAAATGCACCTATTCCAGCCCATTTTACATCATTGGCCTCTGTCAAATGGCGTTAGATGCATCTGAAGAAGTGGGTTTTTTACCCACAAAAGCTTATGCCCAAATAAATCTGTTAGTCTTTAAGGTGCCACCCTCGTTGTTTTTGTGGATACAGACTAATATGGCTACCCAGGAGCGCTGGCAGCAGAAGGTCCTGCCCCCAAAATGGCACCCCCGACAGAGGCAGCGGAAGGTCCCGCCCCCGAAATACCACCAACGATCATGGGGCCGGATATTCGGCCACCGCAGTCGCCACCCCCCAAATGTCAGCGTCCTAGGCGACCAATGGGTTGCGTCAGCCCTCCAGTTACCACTCTGATACATGACATTCCTGTTGATCAATGCTGGAGAAAAGTAATTGCCAGAGGTGCGTAGGAGTCTGCTTGGCAGAAAGATTCTTCTCCGTCTCATTGATTATATGGTTGACTCATATTCCTTCCACACCCCTCCATTTTCTGATACATTTCTAAGGGCCCTTCATATTCCCAACACACACACCCACAGAACTTCTGCAGCAGCCCAAAATGACAGGAAAAAAGCCGCAGGTTTTTATTACGTTAAATAGAATGAATTACAATCCATACCATACTGCATTCGTTAGTTGAATATTTTGCTCAAACGCACTGGATCAGGAATGCTTCCCTGGTTATCTTACAAGGGAGCAGAAATTTCACAATGATGGTATTTAATAACACTGACAATAGTAGTGGGCAGAAGAAAAAGCTGAAGGCTTCGTTCACTAAATGTTGCGGGAAGAGAGAGGAATTTTATGGTAACTGAGATGAAGATGGTGGGGATTTTTGTTAATGAGAAAGGAGTTTCACAAACCTGCCTACACCAAATTTGAGCAGGAGGATACAGGACATCAGGCTTTCCACGTATTTTCAAATATTCTAACACTATTAAAGGCTGAATTTAGTCTAAAGCTTTGAAGTTCTGCTCTTCTGAGAATTTCCCCCCCCATGAAAAATAGGTGCTCAGGATAATTTTTAGCTGACAGTTCCAGTACAGTCGTACTTTTCTCTCTTTCTTAAGTCACCTGGAGGTAGAGACCAAGCATGAAAACTTTCAGCCCTAAAGGTCAAACATTGGCATTGCCATCTCTTGTTTTCAAATCACAAGTTCTCAGATTAGTTGGTGTTTTTCTTAAAGCTCCACCTCCCAGAGCCCTGCAATTATGTGAGACACTCAGCTTTTCTTAAAAAACAAAACAAAACAAAAAAACACGTTTCTAGCCCTCACAGTTATGGAGAAAAAGCTTGAAAAACATACTCCTCCAGGCTGAAGAAATACAAGGCGAGAGAGAGAGAGAGAACGAACCCCAATTTAAAAAAAAAAAAAATCTCTATCTGAATCATGACTTTTGAACACTTCAGATTGGCAATATGAGGGTGTGAAACCAGAGGCTAGAATAGACAATGTTCAATAACTAACTGTATTGGCACAGGGATACATGTAATACAGAAACCAAATGCAACAGAGTAGCATATAGCTCAGAAGACAAAGCGCCTTCCGCCTCCTGCCGGAGGTTGCATTCTCTGAGAGCTTGGCTACACTCACACTTTACAGCGCTGCAACTGGGGTGTGAAAAAACACACCCCTGAGCGCTGCAAGATACAGCGCTGTAAAGCGTCAGTGTAATCAGGGCAGCAGCACTGGGAGCGCGGCTCCCAGCGCTGCACGCTACACCCGTAAGGGATGTGGTTTATGTGCAGCGCTGGGAGAGCTCTCTCCCAGCGCTGCCGCTCTGACTACACTCACACTTGAAATTCCAAATGTAGCCACAGGTTAAGGTAAACGCCAGTTACAAGCAGGCTTCTGGCAGGGCTGCAAATTGCCTGCTGCAATCCCTTGTTTTATACCTCCATGTAGGATTTGGAAAGGTCTGAACCCTCTATGGAGGTCTTTATATAGCATCTGTCTTCACAGTACCTCTGCCCTTAGGGAAGCAGTTTCTCTCAGAGGTGAGATACAGATCAACAGAAGAGGATTTCGAGGGTGGAAGATCTGGATGAGCTCTGCAACATAATTATGGGGCGCTGAGTATTAGACACAACGCAGCAGAGTTAAATTTGTTGTGTGAACCTTACCTCTATAATTTCCCTGAATTGTGGCAGCATGACTTGATATCCGCCTAGCTACCCAATCAAGCTATACATTACCTCTATTACCACAGTATTTGCAGGTCCCAAACAAAATCAGAGCTCTGCTGCTCTGGACACTGTAAAGACAGTCTCTGCCCTGAATCCAGACAGACAAGACAAAGAATGAGGGGAGAAAGCAGCACAGAGAGGGTAAGGGACTTGCCCCAGGTCACACAACAGTGGAAGAGCCAGAAACAAAGGCCAGGTTCATGCCGTAGGGTTCCTCTCATTCACACGCACATACATTAGATGAGCTGGAGATACAGAGATATGCAGATAGAGAAGCACGAGCTTTCAAAACACAACACTAAAGCAACATAGTATTTACATACCCTGCTGATAAGATCTTCAACATTATCATGTGGGAAAGATCGTATGGCTGTTATGGTCCGGATCAACCGCTCTGACAAGGAGTATTTACTCTGAATGCTCTGCATAATGTACCACATACTGGAACTCAAGCTCCTTCAGTTAATTCACATGCTCTAAACTGCCTGGAAAGAAAAAAAAAAAGTTTTAAACAAATTATTTCTTCACTCCCCTGCAAGCCACACACCAGGCATTATTCATCTCAGTAAGACGACTCAGTCTGCCCACAAGATTGGCCAGACTCCACTTGGTTCGTTTCCTAGCAGCATTTATCTCAACAATATTTGCTCTCTTTCTGTGAGAACTTCAAAACTAACCGATGTTTCCCCTTCACACAAAGATACTTTTATCCCTGAATTTTAACAGCTGCATGTCTGTGACCTTCTTATGTTCGCAGTTCTTTATAAAGTCATTTTTATCACTGTAATGCCTACGGGCCCCAGCCATGGTCCAGAACCCCATTGTGCTAGACACCGTAAAATACAGAGCAAAATTACTGTCCCTTCCCTAAAAAGCTTCCAATCCTACCATCTCCTCACCCCATGCCTTCCTCTGATGGCAAGTAGCTCTCCGAGGCAGGATCTATAACTTCATAGCAGCCCGCAGCACACCTGGCAATTAGGAATCACGGCATCGTGCAGGAAGGGAAAGGACACCACAAGTGAGTGACACTTTCCAGCCTGAGCCCTTAATCTCACTCACTCTCTCACACACCCCTGCCTTCACCCAACACTAGTCTGGGGGGGTTAGAGAGAGGGAGCGATGGCCAAAGGGACCAACAGGGGAAAGGGAGAGAACATGTAAGGACTGCCTAGGGGGAAGGGGGACGGAAAGGGGGACAGCAGAGGAACATAAAGAAAGGGGGATGGGAGGCAGGGGGAGTAGGAAACAGGCAGGGGTGGGGATGATGCGGGGGTGATGGGCAGTGAGGAGAGAGGTCGACAGCGGGACCAATGAGGCAGTGGGGGGCGGGAGCAGTTGGGGGGAGGGGTGATGGGGGACCGATGGGGCAGTGGGGGAGGGGATGACGGGGAAGGGTGATGGGGGAGTGGAGGAGGGATGACGGGGCAGCGAGGGAGGAGTGACGGAGGAGAGGTGACGGAGAAGGGGTGATGGGGTAGTGGGGGAGGGGATGAAGGGGAGAGGGGGTGACGGGGCAGTGGGGGAGAGATGATGGGGGAGGGGTGATGGGGCGATGGGGGTGACGGGGTGACCGATGGGGCAGTGGGGGGAGGGGTGACAGGAGAGGGGGTGACGGGGCAGTGGGGGGAGGGGATGACGGGGGGAGGGGTGACAGGGTGACCGATGGGGCAGTGGGAGGAGGGGTGACGGGGCAGTTGGGGAGGGGTGACGGGGTGACCGACGGGGCAGTGGGGGGAGGGGTGACGGGGCAGTGGGGGAGGGGTGACAGGGTGACCGACGGGGCAGTGGGGGGAGGGGGTGACGGGCGAGGGGGTGACGGGGCAGTGGGGGAGGGGGTGACGGGGTGACCGACGGGGCAGTGGGGGGAGGGGTGACGGGCGAGGGGGTGACGGGGCAGTG
The DNA here is from genome assembly GCF_007399415.2 of Gopherus evgoodei. NCBI lineage: Eukaryota > Metazoa > Chordata > Testudines > Testudinidae > Gopherus > Gopherus evgoodei. The sequence continues at coordinate 2,553,755 of NC_044324.1, forward strand.
GGGGAGGGGGTGACGGGGTGACCGACGGGGCAGTGGGGGGAAGGGTGACGGGGGACGGGATGAGGGGGGCAGTGGGGGAGGGGGTGACGGGCGAGGGGATGAGGGGGGCAGTGGGGGAGGGGATGACGGGGGGAGGGGTGACGGGGCAGTGGGGGAGGGGTAACAGGGTGACCGACGGGGCAGTGGGGGGAGGGGTGACGCAGGGCCTGGCCTCACTCACCAACCCCGGCAGCGCCGCTGTGCCCCGGACATAGGGGAAGCTGGATCCCGCTCTCGCCCACCGGAGGCGGAAGCTGATTGGTCGCAAGCGAAGACAACTCGACTGAGGCAATGACGAAAGAACGCGCGTGCGCATTGAAAGACCCCGACTGCTCTGCTCCAATCCCCTCCTCCCTCACCTTACAGGCCCCGCCCCTCACGCTGCTCTGCTCCAATCCCCTCCTCCCTCCCCTGAAGGCCCGCCCCTCACGCTGCTCTGCTCCAATCCCCTCCTCCCTCACCTTACAGGCCCCGCCCCTCACGCTGCTCTGCTCCAATCCCCTCCTCCCTCCCCTGAAGGCCCGCCCCTCACGCTGCTCTGCTCCAATCCCCTCCTCCCTCACCTTACAGGCCCCGCCCCTCACGCTGCTCTGCTCCAATCCCCTCCTCCCTTACCTTACAGGCCCCGCCCCTCACGCTGCTCTGCTCCAATCCCCTCCTCACTCATCCTGCCCCGCTCAAGCCTGTTGGCCCAACCCCCCCCCAGCACAGCTGGGCCTAGTGGGTCTGGGAGGCTGGAGGCCCCTTGTTCTGGTGTCAGGTTGTGGGGGACCCCCTCCCTGGCCCTGGCTGAGTGGGGGGTTGGGGGTGGCTTGTGCTGGGCTGCATAAGCCCTGGGGGCCAGGGAAGGGTGGGAACAGAACCCCAAAATCTGGGGCTGGGGGGTGGGGGTGTAGAAACCCTCCTGGTTCAAGGCTGAGCCAGCCCCTGCCTAGGGGGGATGGACGGGAAGGGTCTGGAATAGTCCCCTGTGGACAGATCATTCCATAATCACCTCTGCTCCTTTCCCCTGTTCCCTCCACACAGGCGTTCAGCTTTCTCGGAGAGGAGGAGGGCTTCTCGTGCCTCCCACCGAAGGAGCTGGAGCTAAGGCAGAGGCTTGCCAAATACCAAGTTGGTGACCACCAGCTAGAGGGAGCAATCAGGAGACACCAAGCACAGCCTGATCCCTGAGAGGGGTGACTCTGCAGCCGGCAAGACAGAGACGACACTGAAGCACAAGCACTTCCTACTTCAGTGTCCCAAACATGAGAGAGTGAGACAGTGATTTGCTCAAGGTATATGGGATCTTAAAGACATCCGGTTAGAGGGCAAGGAGGAATGATGGTGCCTGACCCTGGGAGAAAGGAGAGAGTTGGTGTTACGCTACAGAGGAACCTGCCACCAGATCAGGAATGGACCATCATGGCAAACGGAAATGGGATTGAAGTCTAAGCACATGCTATTCTGGGTGGGTCATACTTGCTCCTTATAGTCACCCAAGGGGTCTGTCTTCCTATGTTTTGTCAACTTTTATATAGCTTGAGTGCCTGGTCTGATTTTCTGTGTCAGTCCCTGTCTCTGCTCCTCCAGCTGTCTGTGCAGAGAAGCTGATCCTTTCTCCAAGGAACTCAGATGCAATGTGACAACTCCTCCTACACTTGGGTCACCAGACGAGCTTGAATCCAGCACCTTCAGGAATAAAAGCCTGAGCATTTACCAGTTGAGTTGAAGTAATTCCTTAGCTGTGGGCAATAGCAGATCTTAAATGTTTTATGTGAGCTGGCCCATACAAAAGTGACAAAAATACATTGGTTAATAGTGTCTCAAGTTATTTTGGATGCCCAATAGGGACCTGATTTTCAGAGGGCAGGAACTCAGCACTTTCTAAAAATTAGCCCCTTTTAAGGTGCCTGGACCTGTGCTATTCTTAAAGTGTCCCATAGAGGAACCTGTTCGGTATGCCAGACTCCCCAGGGTCCCACTGTTCCTTAAGTGTCAGCCATGCAGCCTCAATGCCTCTGAGATGAGCCCCTGGACTCCAGCACTCCTGTTTCGTCCCAGGAGCTGTGCCCAGCAAGACAGACTCCTGCTCAGAGACTTTTCCACTCTTCAGAGACCAAAGCACCTCAGCAAGTATTTACAGTGACACCAGGCAACCTTTTCAAAACAGAGTCGGGTTTATTAGTCATCGGGAACCCAGCATCAGGAAGTCCTTAGGTTAGCACAGAGATGCAAAGGTTAAGACATAGTCCTTGCTGGGCAAGCCAGGGCTTGTTTGAGTCATGCTGCTGAAGAGAACATCCTGGTTTCCTCTCTCTGGGTATGTCTACATCTAAAATTTTGCAGCGCTGGTTGTTACAGCTGTATTAGTACAGCTGTATAGGGCCAGCGCTGCAGAGTGGCCACACTTACAGCAACCAGCGCTGCAAGTGGTGTTAGATGTGGCCATACTGCAGCGCTGTTGGGCGGCTTCAAGGGGGGTTCGGGGAACGCGAGAGCAAACTGGGGAAGGAGACCAGCTTCGCCGCGGTTTGCTCTCGCGTTCCCCGAACCCCCCTGCAAACCGCAGGGAAGGAGACCTGCTTGCACGGAGGTTCGGGGAACGCGAGAGCAAACCGGGGAAGGAGACCAGCTTCGCCGCGGTTTGCTCTCGCGTTCCCCGAACCCCCCTGCAAACCGCAGGGAAGGAGACCTGCTTGCTCGGGGTTCCGGGAACAAGAGAGCAAACCGGGGAAGGAGACCAGCTTCGCCGCGGTTTGCTCTCGCGTTCCCCGAACCACCCTGCAAACCGCAGGGAAGGAGACCTGCTTGCGCGGAGGTTCGGGGAACGCGAGAGCAGGGAAGGAGACCAGCTTTGCCGCGGTTTGCTCTCGCGTTCCCCGAACCACCCTGCAAACCGCAGGGAAGGAGACCTGCTTGCTCGTGGTTCGGGGAACGCGAGAACAAACCGGGAAAGGAGACCAGGTTGATTACCAGAGGCTTCCTCAGGTATGCTGGGATACCTGCTTATTCCACGGAGGTCAAGAAAAGCGCTGGTAAGTGTCTACACTTGATTACCAGCGCTGGATCACCAGCGCTGGATCCTCTACACCCAAGACAAAACGGGAGTACGGCCAGCGCTGCAAACAGGGAGTTGCAGCGCTGGTGATGCCCTGCAGATGTGTACACCTCCTAAGTTGCAGCGCTGTAACCCCCTCACCAGCGCTGCAACTTTGTGGTGTAGACAAGCCCTGTGTCTCTATCCTTTTGTTTGTCAATCCCAGATGAGCCTTGGTGTCTCTCCAGAGGCCAGCTTGTATCCTAGGCTCCTGTCACCTCTCGGTCCATTCCTTCCTCCAGCAGACCCATGAGGAGTTCGCGTGTTCCACCTGCTTGAGTTTCCTTTTGTTAGGTAGCCGTTGTTCAGTCCCTGGGGTTCCCATTGTCTGTCTGGGATCCTTCATTGATATGGGTCAGATTTAGCTATTCCTGACCCATTCAAGACAGCGACTGTTATGTGACACAAGCACCTCAAGCCTCCTGTTCTGCCCCAGGAGCATCTGTTTAGCTCTTTTGCATCCACTGGGTAGCAATCCATAGTCAAGTCACTGCCATCCATATCATTCATGGAAATATTACAGAAAAAGCCCATTTTGTCACATTTGTCAGACTCGTTCATCCTGCCATTGCTTATTACTGCTAATTGTTTGTCTTACAAAAGAGCTTAGAGGACCCAACCAACAGTATTGCCAACCTCAAGGATTTCAAAATTATAAGTCAGGCCCCTATGAGATTTGCTTTAAAATACTGAAATTTTTAACAATAAATGGTGGGCTTTTTTTTTATTCTTTAGGTTTCACATTTTCAAGCTTATCTCAGCAATTATGCGGGCTAGAAACTTACCAAGCAGAGAGTCTCACATGATCTCATGACTCCAGGAGCTGGGGCTTTAAGAAAAAAATCACACCACCAAGACCATGGTCTAACTGTGCCAGGCACTAGACAAACACAGAGAAACAGTCCTTGCTCTGCCAAGCATATCATCTAAACAGACAAGTCAGACAGGAGGTGAAGTGGTTTGTCCAAGGTCACACAGCAGATCAGTGGCAGAACCAGGACTAAACTGATGGTCTCTTGACTGCTACACTACCCACTAGATTACATTGCCTCTTTCCTGTGTCTCCCTACCCCCTCCTCACAACCAGTTTCTCTCTTTTATCCACCTGTTGCATCTTGTCATCAATCTAGACCATGAGTAATCTGGGCAGGGTCTTGTAATGTACAATCTTGTATGTACATTACCTAGCACAATGGCTCTCCCAATTCCTAATTGGGACCCTAGGCACTATCATAATACATAAAAGAAATAATAACTATTGTAGGGCTTTAGTGGCTTCCCAGCAGCCCTGTTGGTAACCGTATCTGTGATGGTAGCCATGGAACTCCTGTGGGCAACTGAAGCCAGTGGTTGGGCAACCAGCCTTGATTTAGCCACTGGCTCCTTGATCAGCCAGTGGTACTGCCTGCGTCCTCAGCAAACACATATCCCTGGTATTGCACTTTGCATTCAGTGGGCAGAAATGAGACCTTTTTTTCCAGGTTTAATCACACAAATAAAGCCCCTGGCCTGCAATGCTCCACTCCAATTGCTCCATTGTTATGGATTTTTCCTTCCTAGCTAGGAAATGAAAGGGTTACAACCATAGAGCTCCCAAATCATCTGGCTCTTAGTGGAGATGAAGGGAGATTTAACGAAGACCTTCCTGTTCTCAGCCTTCCCCTGACACCAAGTGGCTGAGCCTTGCTGCTGGGACAGCTCTCAACTCCTTCTGCCTGCAATGGCTGGATCCCCTTCTCCACTGATGACCCCAGAAGGGGAGTAACTTGTCCCCATCCTACAGCAGGAGCCGGTGAGTTAGGAGGGGGGCAGGCGCAGAGAGAGATGGCCCTTCCCCTGGGAAAAGCAAACAAGGGAGGCAAAAAAATCATTGCCTGTGCTATTGAAATCTGAGCCAGGTACCTCTTAATGAGGTGAGCTAAGAGGCAAGGATACAGAGGTGGCTGTCACTCTTTTCCTAGTCACGCCCTGTAGCGTGCTGTCTATCTTTAATAATAATCCCCGGCTCTTCTATAGCACTTTCTGTCAGTGGATCTCAAAGCATTTTACAGACGAGAGCAATAGCATGATTCCCATATTACCACTGGGGAAACTGAGGCACAGCAGAGAGGTGACTTGCCCAAGGTCATCCCAGGTTTCCCAAGGCCCAGTCCAGTGTGGTGTCCACTAGCTCACACAGGTTCAAATAAGTGAACATGGTCCACACCCAGTGTGGAAAGTGCTTTAGTCAGAGCTCCAAACTGATCCAACATCGATGGATCCATGTGGACGAGGGACCCGATTCCCCTCCTTAATGTAGCAAATTCCCAGTCTGGATCAGCCCCAAGGTCCATCTATCCCAGTGCCCTGTCTCTGACAGTAGCCAGCACGAGAACCCCACAGCGGGCAGATGTGGGATAATCGGCCCTCCCATTAAGGGGATGAGGGCCGTATTATTTGGACACCTAGGGGGAAGCTTTCAAAAGCATCTGAGAGTCCGTGGAACTCATGCTTCTAAATCTCTTAGGTGCTTCTGAAAATCTCCTCCTGACCATATATTTTAGAACATTTTTGTCTTCTGGTTTCTTGTCTTCTGCTCCCATAGAGAAGCTGAGCTGTGGGGCGGGGGGGGATTTAGATCAGCCCATAAGGCAGCCCAGGAAATCAGGGGCAGCAGAGGAGTGTATCTAGATCCTTTCTCTCTGTTACAAGATGAGTTACTGCAGCAGCAGCCAGGTGGGTGGAGATCAGCAGTGATTTCTGGGAGGGCTAAACCTGAAAGCAGAACCACAAGGGTGGTTGGGTGGGCAGCCAGACTGGTGTACCATTTAATAAAGAGTCAACAGCAGGAAGACCCAAAACATGGCTGGGTCCAGGATTCTGGAACACCAGGAACTGGTCTCTTACAGACCAGGGCATATGGCTTGTAAGTGATTGAAAGGACAGAAAAACAGAGAGATCTTAACAAAAACTGGGCAGTCACGCTTAAGATTGTCACCAGACTGTGGGTAAAGTTCTACTGGACCAGGGAGAAGAGAACAAAGCAATCCCCCTTGTTCTCAGCTGTATGGAGCACGGCAGACATGCAGAGCAAATGAACCAATCGGGATGGTTTTGAGGTGGCACACGACAAGGATATTTGGGGCCAGATTTTCAGTGTGTTGGGTGCACGCTGAGTCTTTTACTCATTTGCAAATTTGGCCCGTTGCGGTTTGTAAAACCTGGCCCTTATCTGGGTGCCTCAGTTTTGTGCTGTATACAGTATAATTTATTCCCGTCTGGACCAGCTCTTGTGGGACAACATGATCCTCCCAGTAGAGGACTGGACCCCAAATTTTCCCCTTACTTACACGAGTGGAAATCAGACTTTTCTGGTTTTCCAGATTTCCTCCAAATCAATAGGATTCTGCACTTAGAACATTCACTGAGATTCTGGACTAGACGAGACACTGCATTCAGAAGCTATCACGTGACCGATGGAAAGACAAATAGGGAAATGCCACTGGTTGTGTACAGAGCTTGCTCGACCAAAAATCAGCAAAGCCTTAAAATGCTCCTCTCCTGTGATGCCTGCGGAACACTAGACAAAGTCTAGACAGCTGGTGTGGGGCTCACATTAAATCCAGTCTTGCCAACACGGGAAGGGAAGTGCCTCCCAAAATCGTGAGATTGGCTAAAAAATCCTGGGATTAAAAAAAAATTAGGGTTAATTTAGAACCTTTAGGGGTCACGTTTTTCAGTTTTTCTCTACTACTGCGAAGGCTAGAAACAAACTTAATTTTTTTAATGCAAACTGAGATTCACACCGAACCCCATGACTCCAAGAGCTGGGGCTTTAAGAAATCCCAACTATCGGATGAGTCTCTGCACACTGCATTGTTACCTTAATTGTCTCTTCCCTGCCCTGACTGTTGGGGTATGATAGGGTTAGGTAAAGACTTGGGTATCCGCTATCATGGTAATAGGGAGTAAAGGCATGGGCAGGCACTATTTCTTCGCTTGATAAAGGTGCCATCCTTCCCCCTTCCCTTCTGCGTGTTAAGGATAGATAAGCATTGCAGCTGCATAAGGAATGTGGTTGTCTGAAGGATCCTGTGTGTATGAAGACGTGTTATCTTCCTCCCTCCCTTCCTCTCCCAGCTATATAAACGAGCTATATAAACGAGCTTGGGGTCATGGCCCCTTCTCCCTACCCAGTGAACGGCTGATTAAGGGAACCTGTGGCTACAGTTACTGCAAAGAAATGTATCTTCAAGGTAAAAATGTCTGTAGCCTACGCTTAATGCTGTAAGCAGTAAAGGGGGGGATAATTATATTCAGTATATAGCTTTTAATATTCATTAGATGGGCATTCATATTATTAAATAAGGGTTTTGAGGGTGTTGTAGTAAATGTGGGTACTTGCAGATTAATTTAGATAAAAGCATGTCATGTGATTAACTCGGGGCTTACTCGACAACTGGGTCGAAGGGAACAAGTAAGGGAATAAAGAAATCTGCCTCTGGGTCAGCCTGCTCCTTCCTTCCATCCCCAACAGTAACCGGCTCCTCTTCAGATCATGGGGAAGCTGCTACGTGGAACCAGGGGAGCACCTTGGAAAGCCAGCTCTTATGGTCTTCCAGGCACGGCGTAGCCGTAGAGAAACAAGAGAACCCAGACCTTCTCCAAGGATACAGAAGAGAAGATGAATGAGAACCAGCAACAAGGTAGGGTAGGGGTAGGCAACCTATGGCATGTGGCACATGAGCTGATTTTTAGTGGCACTCACACTGCCCGGGTCCTGGCCACTGGTCCGGGGGGGCTCTGTATTTTAATTTCATTTTAAATGAAGCTTCTTAAACATTTTTAAAACCTTGTTTACTTTATATACAACAATAGATTGGTTATATATTATAGACTTATAGAAAGAGACCTTCTAAAAACGTTAAAATGTATTACTGGCACACGAAACCTTAAATCAGAGTGAATAAATTAAGACTCGCCCCCCCCCCCACTTCTGAAAGGTTGCCCCTGAGGCAGGACAAAAGTGGGCCAAATTCTCTGTTAGTGTAAATCAGCTGTAGCTCCGCTGAAGTTAACAGCGCTATGGGTGAGTTACACCAGCTAGGGATCAGGCCCCTACTGATTTCAATGGAGCTGTGGCCGATTTATACCCGCTGGGGCTACGGCCCCACGGATTTCAGCGCCGCTGGTGGCTGATTTACAGCAGCTGGGGGCTCTGGCCCCATCGAGTTCAATGGCGCTATAGCAGATTTCCACCCGCCGGGGCTCTGGCCCTGCGGATTTCATTATCGCCCCTTAGTACAGCGCCGTGCGCCAGAGGCTGAAGCGCGCTGTGCCCGCGCTAGGCGGGCGCTGTGCCCGCGGGACGCGCTCCCCCCCACCCCTGGGCGCTGCGCACGGGGGGCAGCCCCCGAGCCTCGGCGGGTCCCCGGGCTGCGCGCAGGCTTCCGACCATAGAGCGGCAGCCTCCGCCCGCTGCTGGAGCTCACAGGCCGGGGGGGAGCGAATTGAGCAGGGACCTTCCTGTTCCCAGCCTCCTCCGGCTCGCTGCAGCCCGCAGCCCCCGGGGAGCCTCATCCTGCAGCCCCCGCGCGCCGGCCGGGAGAGCGCCCCGAAGCCGAGAGCCCGGGCCCGTCCGCTGCGGTGAGCCGGGGCCGGGCAGGCGCAGGGACAGGCTGCCCCGGGGGAGGGAAGCGCCAGCCCGGGAGGCGAGAAATTGCTGCCCCTGGAGCCTGGAGGGCGGGGAACAAGGCCAAGGCGGCTGCACCCCCGCCCCTCCAGCCCCTTGCAAGGGCGCGGGGGAGGCGGCACGGCCTAAGGGGCCAGCAGGCTACCGAGGGGCTTGCAACGCGCCCGCCCCCGGGGCCTGGAGGATCCGAGCAACCGAGTCTGCTGGGCGTGTGCCCGGACCTGCTGGGCTTCCCAGGGGAGAGAAGGGTTATAGGGACGGTGGCCACCTTGGCAGCTGGGCTCCAAACCCCAGTGCCCCGTGCCAAGGTGGGGGCACCCAGGAGTGTGCCCTTTTTTGGTTAGTGGTTAGCTGCACTGTAGTGCAGCCGTGGATTAGTGGGGTGCTGGGGAGCAGGGGCTGGGATCCCTGGATGGTGGGGGGAGAGTGGCTGCAGGGGAGCAGGGGCTGGGATCCCTGGATGGTGGGGGGAGAGTCGCTGTAGGGGAGGGGATCCTGGATTGTGGGGGGAGGAAGGGGCTGCAGGGGAGGGGATCCTGGATTGTGGGGGAGGAAGGGGCTGCAGGGGAGGGGATCCTGGATTGTGGGGGGAGGAAGGGGCTGCTGGGGAGCAGGGGCTGGGGTCCCTGGATGGTGGGGGGAGAGTGGCTGCAGGGGAGCAGGGGCTGGGATCCCTGGATGGTGGGGGGAGAGTGGCTGTAAGGGAGGGGATCCTGGATTGTGGGGGGAGGAAGGGGCTGCAGGGGAGGAGGTCCCTGGATGGTGGGGGGAGAGTGGCTGTAGGAGAGGAGATCCTGGATTGTGGGGGGAGGGAGGGAGGGGCTGCTGGGGAGCAGGAGTTGGGATTCTGGATGGGGGGTGCTGCAGGGGAGCAGAGGGAGGGATCTGGGGTTACTGCAGGGGAGCAGGGGCTGGGATCCAGGATCTGGGGTTAGTCGCTGGTGAACCTTAGCTTAGTTCTCTCCCATGGTATTATTCCGATTACTTTATATTACATTACCACCTAGGGGCTCCAGCCAGGATCAGGGCCCCATCATGCCAGGTGCTACGCAGACGCGGCGCAAGGCAGAGTCCCTGCCCTGAAAAGCTCATGGGCTAAAGACAAAAAAGTTGGGAGGGGAAACTGAGGCACAGAGCAGGGCGGTTACTAGCCCAAGTCACCCAGCAAGCTCATGGCAGGGCCAGGAATAGCCCGAGACCATGATTAATTGATTTTGCTGGTTTGTTTCCCCAGAAAGAGCAAGAGGCTTGATTCAGGACAGAGGCTGGTTCTGAGCCTTGTGCATGGAGGTCCTTCCCCTGAGCTCGCCACCCTCTGCCCTTCAAGTATCCTAGGATCCTGAAGAATTTCCCTGCACCGTATCCGATCTGCTGGGATTCCCCATCCTGTAGGGGTACAGGGGGGGACACATTGTAACAAAGCCTCAGTGACTGGTTATCAAACCCTGTTCTCACCTGCCTATTTGCCTTGTGTCTTTTGTTTGGGCTCAGGATTTCCTGGTTCCTGAGCTTCACGTGATAGTCTGGATGGAACAAGAGGGAGAGCCACGTGTCCGGGATTCCCAAGACTTGAGGGAAGCGGAGCTGCCAGGAGGCACCTGTGCAGGTAAGGGAGATGTCAAAGCAGCCCCTGGACATCAGCCTGCAAGAGAGAGAGAGGAAATCCCAACACAGCTGTTGCAAGCAATAAAAGGGTGGCTTTGTCTCCCACTAGCGGCTGCAATGTGTATTGCGGTATGCCTCTGCGCTAACGGGCCTGATTCTTTAGAGCAGGCTGTGTAGGGGCTTCTGTTTTAAGAGCCAGTGTGGCCTAGTGGATAGAGCAGTTGTCTGGGCTTGAGAAGATCTAGCTGCTATTCCTGGCTCTGCTACTGAGCTTCTGGGTGACCCTGGGCAAGTCACCGCGCCTCAGTTACTCCAGCTGTAAAAGGGGTAATAATACTGACCCGTTTGGTAAAGTGCTTTGAGGGAATAAGTGCTGTGTAGGAGTTAGGTATTATCCAGCACCCTGCAGCTCCAGCTAAGTGTCTTCCAACAAGCTGCTTCTCATCTAGTTCAATACTACGGGCACCATTTCTCTCCCCATGGCAGGTGTCAGTTCTAAGCTTCATTGACTTCCAATTCTATCCTCTCTCTGCACCCAGCTGTTCTGGAGGTGATCCCAGGGTCCCAGCGACCAAGTCTAGGGGGAGCTGGGGGAGGGATAGCTCAGTGGTTTGAGCAATGGCCTGCTAAACCCAGGCTTGTGAGTTCAGTCCTTGAGGGAGCCATTTAGGGAACTGGGGTAAAAATCTATCAGGGGATTGGTCCTGCTTTGAGCAGAGGGTTGGACTAGATGACCTCCTGAGGTCCTTTCCAAACCTGATATTCTATGCTGGATATTTACAACAATCTCTCTCCAGTTTATTACTTGTAATGATTCCCCCAAACAAGCAGAGGGTCCCCTAGTGGGAGGTGTTGTACAAAAGGGAGAGGCAGTCTATGGTACTGATACGGCTCCCATCACCGTGACACGGCCGTTAGCAGTCATCCTCCCAGGCAGAGCAGGGCCGTCCCCCCCCAGCGTACACGTGGGAACAGAGAGCCTGAGGACTTGTACACAGTCACACGGGTAGTGGAGGAGGAAGTTGTACTGAGGTTTCCTGGATGCTAGCAAATGCGCTAACCATTGGGCCACCTTCCTTCTCCAGCACCCCCCTCCCCTGAAGAGTTTATAATGGCCCATTGCCTCCTGGTATCCAGTGAGAATTAGGCACCTAAATACGTGTGAGGATCTGGGTCCAATTAGACAAAAGGTGGGAGGAGAAACAGAAACACAGAGAGGGAAAGTGCCCTGCCCAAAGTGGTGGCAGAGGCACTAATAGAAGCCATGTCTCCAAGGTTCGGTCCAGCACTGCCCACTAGTCTGCACAGCCTTCTCTGTGTTCAGCCTGGGACTGGATTCTCTCTCTCTTTGTTCCAGCCGCCGATGGAAGTGCGAGTGAGAACGAGGGGGAAACGCCCCAAGAGGGAGGCGCTGAACCGCAAGAGCCCGTCTCTGAAAGCCTCAGGGAGGCTGTCTCGCAGAGTCCCAATCTGGAGAAAGCTTGCGAGAGTCAGGGCCGGCCGGAAAGGCAGCGGAGAAAGACCCCAGGCAAGAGGCTGGTTAAATCCGCCACCCAGTGCGAGAAAGGCTTCCGGAAACTCAAGGACATCCTGGTGCTGCGACGATCCCATTCCCGGCTGAGACCCACCATCTGCAGCGAGTGCGGCAAAGGCTTCAGCCGGAGCTCCGACCTCATCCGGCACCAGATCACCCACACGGGCGAAAAACCCTACACCTGTGCTGACTGCGGCAAAGGCTTCAGCCAGAACTCCAATCTGGTGACCCACCAGCGCATCCACACCGGTGAGAAGCCCTACCAGTGCAGGGACTGCGAGAAACGCTTCAGCGAGAGCTCCGCCCTCATCCAGCACCAGCGCACCCACACTGGTGAGAAACCCTACAAGTGCGGGGAGTGCGGGAAGCGCTTCAGCGTCAGCTCCAACCTCATCCGCCACCGCCGGACCCACACGGACGAGAAGCCCTACATATGCATCGAATGCGGCGAGAGCTTCCGCCACAAGTCGCAACTGAGACGGCACCAGAAGCTGCATGTGGCATAGAAGGCGGGGGGGGAGGGGGATAGATCGGATACAGAACAGGTGGTAGGGTGGGGTGCGGGAGGGCAGTTGTGAGATGGGGGATTCCTTGCAGGGAGGGGACGGGGGGTGGCATGGATGGCTTGGGGGACGCTCTGTTGCTTAGGGACAGCTGGCGGTGGGATTAGATGGGAGACAGTTCCTATTTACTTACGCTCTTTTGACCAAGGTTGGAGGCCTAGGTGAGTTGGGTGCGTGATTCCTGTTATATTGTCAGAGAATTTTGGAAATGCCAAAAAGATTTAAGAGCTTACGTCTGGTTGAACGACAATGGAGCTTATGGCTCTTTAAGCCCCATCGACTTTGCTCCTAAATCCCTCAGGTGACTTTGAAAATCACACCCTGGAGGGGTGCTTAACTCCCTTTGGCGCCTTTGAAAAATCTAAGCCTCAGTTTCCCCAGAGAGACTTCCCACCCAGGGGCTGTCACTGCCTTATTGGTGAAACTGAACAATGCCGAGCCGTCCCGAGAATGAAATCAACGAGGCGGCGCAAACTGCACCGACAAAGCAGCAGCGAGAGGGCATCGGGAGCACCCGGCAGCGGCGAGCGGCAGACCCGAAGGAGAGGGGTATGCTGACATTGCAAAGAATGCCAGGATCCTGGGATCCATGATGGAGATTCCTAGCATCCACCCAAAGGTGGGAATTCAACGTAAGACTAGAGAGTCAATCACCAGGCTAAAGTCAGAGCCATGGCTGGATCAAGAGCACGAGTGTCTATGTAGCATATTGAGCAGCTGTTCATAGTGTTTATTTAGATACACTCTAGCATTAGCACCACATAGCACTAGGTCCTGGCATATGCTCAACTGTGTTTTAAGTCCCACTGAAGTAAGAGAGAAGCCGCCGTCCCAATCTCCTAACAGTTTAGTTTAACAGCCCTGATTCAGGCACGTACGGGCTATTGTCACATCTCCTCTCTCTCAAGGTGCATGTAACAGCTCCGTTCCAATGCCAGCCTTCTCAGATGGTCCACGCACTGTCCCAAAACGTCACTGAGCAGTGGGAGGCTGATGAGCATGGCTCTGAAGGAACAGCAGAGCAAGGGAAAAGAACGTGTTTTGAGGGAGGCCTTTCAAACAAGATCTGAAATCCAAGGAAGAAAGATGTTTGTTGGTATGTTTTGTTTTGTTTTTCTTTTTCGGAAAGACAAATCTTTGCATAAGGCAAATGCTCTTGAAGTGATATCCAAAGACATTCTCAGGATCCACCTAGTGAAGAGAAACCTTCAAAGGTTCTCTCCTCTTCTGAAGCCATTCCAAAGAATGGAAGGTGTATCTGTGGCCTGAAAAGAGCAGGAAGCAGCTGGAGACTGAGGTTTTGAATATGGCTTGGAGAATGGACAGAGATCTCTCTTGACCAGAGCTGAAGGTCCACGTGAACATAGAGAGGAAGCTGATGGAGAATGATGGAAACAGCACAAGCCAAGAGCAATCACCATTGTATAGTGCAGTGTTTCAAAAACACGTGAAAGCTGAGCCCCTATATTAGCAAAATGAAATCAGTTGTGCCCCCCTGCCCACCACCACCACTATGTGTTGTTAGAAGCTGTACCCAAGATGAGCAGTGAATTGTTGATCTTCATCATCTGACCCAGCCTTGCCTCACATGCTTCAGTGAGCATCGAAATAGCTCACAACACTGGTATTTAAAGCATCGCCATTGGCCTCTGAGCTAGTGCCTGTTGAAATGAACTGGGCGTGGAGCTTTTGTTTCAGGCTCTCTGCAAACTCAGGTAGGTGTTGCTGCTGCATCAGCTTCCAAGGTTTTCTTCGCAACCATAACAGCTAATGACCAGGTGAAAGCTGAGAATCTAGAGAAGAGTTACAAGGTCCGCCCGCCCTTTCCGCCTACTAATTCTTCACACGTCCCATTTGGGACATACACTTCTCTCTTTGGGAAACACTGATAGGCTGGATTCTCTATGGAGGTAAAATCCAGGCTGAAAAGGAAGGTTGATGAACATGTGAATGATGTGAAAATAGATCTTACCCAAGATGGAAGCAGAAGCTCATAAAACTGCACATGTTTGTCTCCACCACCCCTCTGTTCAGGTGAATGGTGATGATCTTCAGCTTAGTAAAGACCTGCCATCATTAGAGCAGAAAAGTAGGTCCACCTGCTGAGATGAGGCTGAAGGAAGTGGAATGGAGGATTAGCTGATGGAGAGAGATTGCAAGTGGAGAGAGCAGGAGCTGATGCCAGGGATGAGGGGTCCTTGAACATCACTTCAATCCAGTGGACGAAAAGTGGCAGAATCAGGGCCCCCAGCTGCAGACGGAGGGTAGGGAGAGCAGTCCTGGAAGGCAGAGAAGCAAAGAGGACTGCGGAGCAAGGAGCAAAGACCAAATTTTTAGTAAGACTCTCTCCAGTAAAGCAATAGTTCTCAAAGTTTTGTACTGGTAACCCCTTTCACATGGCAAGCCTCTGAGTGTGACCCCCCCCCCGTTATAAATTAAAAACATTTTATATATATATATATATATATATATTTAACACCATTAGAAATGCTGGGTACAAAGCGGTGTTTGGGGTGGAGGCTAACATCTCGTAACCCCCCGTGTAATAACCTCATGACCCCCTGAGGGGTCCCAACCCCTAGTTTGAGACCCTCTGGTGTAAAGGGAGCCATAAGAAATCCAAGGAAGAGTAGCAGCAAAGGCACCGATCTGATGATGGACTTTGCAGAGCAGAAGGCTGGGAAGTCATAGATTCAGATTTTAAAGTCAGAAGGGACCAACCTGAACCTCCTGTCTGACCTTCTGCATGACACAGGCCAGAGAAATTCCAAACAAATGAGGATCTGGGTGTAGGAACATGCAGTGGCCGCAGCAAAACCAAAGTAGCCCAAGTGATGGGACAAGTCAAGGAAGATCGCTAGGAATGCTGAGACCTGCTGTAAATATTTAAACAAGGACGAGTCCTTTGAAAAAGGGCTGGAACTGAAGAAAAATAACATTTTTTTCCTTTTTTTTTAAATAAAAGGTAGAGTCTTTTCATGAGATGAATGTTCTTAAGATGGTCTCTGGGAAATCTGGAGACCATCACAGTGAGTGAAGAGGAACCTTCAAAGGTTCTTGGATCTCACTGAGCTACTCAGGATAGCTACTCAATCTGAACTAGCTCACATCCAAACTCAGTGGCATCTATCAAAGCAAAAAGAAATCCATAGGATCCAAGCACAAAATGACAAGCAAGTTGAGAAGCTCCTGGGGGATAAAATTAAAGGAGTTTCTTGGAGATTTAGAAGAAGACACAGGCAGGGGAAAACCCCAACTCTAGGAAACCCGTGAAACAAGACTGCATAAGTAGAGAACGGTGCGGTCCTTAAACATCAGCCTTTGATGACTACCGTCATAGCCACGTGCCCTGGAGAAAACTGGAATTTGATCATGAAAACAACCACCGGAATCCAAGATTTTAACTGTCCAAAAACCCAACAAAACATCAATTGCCTCGTGAACCAAAGTTCTGAAATGGAGACTCTAGCTGAAACTTTGGAGGATGGACAAAATCACTAGCAGAAGAGACTCTAATTCTGATGGCAAGGGATACCGACGCTGTATCGAACTGGTACCTGTTTGGTGAAAGATCGTGATCTTGAACGAGGGTATTTCCCACATGCACATATGTATATCACTGTAATAGAAACAGATTTTTTTTATGTCTAAGGCAAACTTAGCTTAGAGAACTATAAAATACAGTGTCAGTGTACATAGGATTTAAGAGTAGCATGGTTAACTATATAGCTAGGGTAGAATAGGTTCATAGGTAGATACAAAGTAACATGGGGATGAGAAGTTCTTCAGTGGAAACCCTGAACTCTGGAGGTTCAAATCCCAATCCAAACTATCCAAAGACTCCTCTCCAGTTCAGAGTAGAGCCAGTTAGTTTAAGGCCGGGAAGCTGAGTGAGGGGCCTGATTCCAATGAGAATCAGGCCCCAACTCCCTTATGCACTTACTGCCAATCCCAGCATCTGATGAGGAGTGACTGCAGCAGAGGCTAGAATAGGTTTGGGTTTGGTTTAAGCTGATTAGACCTTATGTACATACCTTGCTTTGAGCTACATTGCTTGCAAAGTGTTGCGTCCGCCCTGTACTGATATAAGTGTGTAACGGAGCATCCCAGGGTGCCAAGCTGCAGCTGGGCATTCTGGGAATTTTTGCAATAGATTGTGGGATACTTGCCAGTGGCTAACGCGATCGTGGGACGTGGGGTCAAACTCCCATGATCCTTCCTTCCAAAACCCATAATTAATCTGGTTCCCACTAACCATGCTCTGGACAAAATTGAATTAAGAGTGTCCACATGGGATTGCACCGTGTCAGTCTATGTATAGGCAGCCAACCCCCATCTCCACTCCATACTCCTCTAATTTCAAGAGGATCTTTTGTGGAGGGGATGGAGCAGCAGAAGCTGGCCTGTTCTTTAATGAGAGAAGGAAAACTAGGACAAGCGTAGTCGCATTTATATGCTAGGCACTTCTGCAGTGTCTGGGTATCTTTTTTTTTTCTTTTTTTTTCCAATGAGCAGCAGGTTACTCGCATCCGTGGTCTTCGAGAGCAACCGCCAGCCACGGCTGGAGGAAAGAGGAGCCTCCATTTCCATTGCTCCCAGCCGGCAGCTGGGGTCAGTTTAAAACTCTCTTGTGAAGAGTTTGCTGCTGTTGTGAGCAGGGCAGTTGGTATGCTACTCAGTAACATCCATTGCACCATCCTGTGCCTGAGTCTTGCCCTGGAAGCCGGGATAAAACTGCAGACAAACAGCTGCTGGTAGATGTTGAATAACTTGTAGGATTTCACTTCAATAAACTAGTGGCTACTGTTTTTTTTATTAAAAACAAAACAAAACCTGTTCCATGGGGTCTGGTTTCATTCTTGTCTTTGCCCCGAGTGATCACAAATCATGAGCTCCCCCCCCCCCCCCAAAAGCATCAGTTTGGCCTAAAAATCTTGAGATATAAAAACCAATAATAAATTGTACCTGTGCTTTTAATTTGCTGTCAGGGCGTATGGGGTCCTGCTTACCAGCTTTTCTCCACAACCACGAGAGCTAGACACTGACTTTTGAAATGGAGACAGCCTCATGACTTGTGGAGGTGGGGCTTTAAGGAAAATAACTCTTGTGAGACTAGGTGCCACTGAGCTCTCTTGGGATGAGATTTTTGCAGAAAAGGCTGTGAGGATTTGAGTCCAAATTCCCCTTCATTCTTATAGGAGTGGGGTCTCCAGATCTGTTCATATGACTTCAGAATCTCAGGTCTGGTCTACACTGGACAGGTCGACATAAATGTGTTCCTCAGGGGGGTGAAAAATTCACCCTCCTGAGTGGCATAGTTAAGCCAACCTAAGTCCTGTGTAGACAGCGCTAGGTCAAGGGAAAGAATTCTCAGGGAGGGGGATTACGTACGCCAATGGGGGAACCCTCCCCTCAGAGTAGGTACTGTCTACACTGAACCACTGCAGCAGTGCAGCTGTAACGTTTTAAGTGTAGAGAAGCCCTCACCCTGGCTGTGTGGCTGGAAGCCAGCGCTGCAGCAGCACCTGTACGCTCCCATCCACCAGATCACAGAGAAGTTTGGGTTTTGCTTTCCCTGTTCCTCTGCATTATAGCTTCTGTGAGAGCTGCCACACGGGGGATTGAACCAGGGACGCCAGCGCGAAAAGCAGGAGCTGCTCTGGCATGAGCTAAAGAGTTGTGAGTCCCTGCCTAGCTCTGTAATGGACACGCATCCTCTGTGGAGCAGAGACTGGGTGAGACGTGCAACCTACTCAGGGCCGGCTCCAGGCACCAGCCGACGAAGTAGGTTCTTGGGGCGGGGCGGTGCTCGTGGTTGGTTTGTTTTTTTGGTTCGGTGGGGCGGCGCTGAAGGGGTTTTTTGTTTGTTTTTGTTTCAGCCGGGCAGCGCTCGGAGGGAGGGGATGTTTTGGCGGTGCTTGGGGAGGCAGGAGCTTGGGTGCCGCAGAGTTTGGGGAGGCGGGGGCTTTGGTGGTGCCACACTCGAGAGGGGCAGGGGTTTTGGCAGTGCGGCGATCGGGGGTTTTGGCGGCGTGGCGCTAAGGGAGCACAGGAGTTTCAGGGGGACCAGGGTTTCAGCGGTGCGGTGTGGTGCTCGGGGGGCAGGGGTTTCGGCGGTGTGGCACTCGGGGGAGTGGGGGTTCGGAGGTGCGGCGCTCGCAGGAGGGGGTGTTATGGCGGGGTGGCGCACTTTTTTTTTTTTTTTTTTGCTTGGGGTGGCAAAAAAATTAGAGCCGGCCCTGAACACACTTCAGGGGGTTACACCTCTGCCGTTATCTGCTGCCCTCACATATTACAAAGTCAAGCACCTTCCTCCTCTCTCCCGGAGAGGGGGATTTGGAGTTCAGCCCTTTTCTTCCTGTCCCTGTCACGCAGGGCTCTTGCTGGAACCTGCCACAAAGAGCACGGGGGGGGGGGAGGAGGGGCAGGACTGGACGTAGTTAGTGGAAAACGTGCAAAGGGAAAAAAACAGGAAAGAGGGAGAAAGAACCCCCGTATCAGCTCAGTTCTCCATCACGGCACGTCTCGCCTTATGCCTCGTAGGTGGGAAATGAGTAGCTTTCCGGGGCACAGCTGATTGGGCGGCCAAAACCGCAGCTCATTTGGTCAGTAAATGAAACGCCGTCTGTGATCCCTGTCGCAGCCCCCCCTGGCAAGCAGTGCGGCTGCATCTCCAGTTAGCGGCAGGGCCAGCTACGCTCGGGAGCAGACACCGGCCCATTTAACATCAGGATGCTGGATCCCAGCCCCGATGACGACCCCACTGGGTGTGTCGTGGTGCTGCCCCATAACCCTCCTCTCTTAGTGCCACACCGCAGACCCACGCATGCAAGAGGAAAGACGAAGAACTGGGCCAGTTTTCACGCTGGGTCTGTTTCCTTTGCTTTTCACCCCTCGCCTCCGCCATCTCTGCAGGTGGCAGCAGCTTGCAGAGGTGTTGGGCGACCAGTCAGTCCAGCGCTGTAGTTGATTTTTTTTTTTTAAATGCCAGGAATATTACCTCACGCAGTCTTTCTGTTTAAGTCCCTGTGGCCTGCTGCTTTAAATCAGTCATTAGAAGAGAAGCTGATTTAACCCACACTCAGAGCGTGGGCTGGTGCCTTCTAGGGGTAACTGGGAGGTTACATGGTCTTTACATCTGCGACACTGTTTCCGCAGCCCAAGGTATGTCACAGGCCGGAGTAGCCCTGCAGAGATACAGACAAGAGTAACAATTCTTTAGATGTTTAAAAATTCAGCCTGCAGGTATAATTAGTAACGATCTGGAATACGTCATTTTCCACAAGACCCTCCTGTTTGCTTGGCAGGATTTTGACCTGTATTCTTCAGCCACATCAGTCAGCGACGTCTAGTTAAGGTTGCCTGATGCTTCTCATTATAAGAACCTGTTTTCAGTTGCTTATAACTTTACCAAACTTAAACCTTGTGAGCTGAAATTTCCCGAGCTGCTAAGATGAGCCAATGATTACTTACTTGCACTGTTAAAAAAAACTGCCTTATTTCTAGTCTGAATTTGTTTCGCTTCAACTTCCAGCCTCTGGCTCCTGTTATGTAGTTGTTTGCTCGATTGAATAGCTGGCTATTGTCAGATTTTGTTCCCTAGGTAGGTACAGCTGGACTGTTAAGCTATGTTAAGCTAACCAGATCAAGCTCCTTGAGTCTTCACCATAAGGCATGTTTTCTAAACCTCTAAGTCTTCTCACAGCTCATCTCTAAACCAGCTCCAATTTATCAACAGCCGTCTTGAACTGTGGAGAGCAGAACTGGACCCAGGATTCCAGCAGCATGCACCAGAGGGTTGACAACTTTGTAATATTTAAAAAACGGACACTCCATCAGGAGTGCTGGAACCTCCCCTGCCCCACCTCTTCCCCCAAGGCCCTGGCCCCATTCACTCCTCTTCCCCAAGACCCCCTCACTCGCAGCTTTTCCCCTCTCCTCTCCCTCAGTCCGGGTGGGACTTCCCTGCAGAGCCGAGGCAGGGAGCTGCAGCTGCCCAACACAGGTAGGAGGTGGCCCCAGCTGAGTAGGGGCTGACGCGGGTAGGGTGACCAGATGTCCTGATTTTATAGGGACAGTCCCGATTTGGGGGGTCTTTTTCTTATATAGGCTCCTATTACCCCCCACCCTAGTCCCTATTTTTCACACTTGCTGTCTGGTCACCCTGGCTGCAGGTCCCTGCCCGCAGTAACTGGACTTTAGGTGTCCGGTCAGTAGCTCTGACTGGACACTGTCAGGCCCCTTTTTGATGGGACTTTCTGGTTGAAAACCAGACATCTGGCCGCCCTCTCGCACCAGTGCCAAACACAGAGGTAAAACACCACGACTGTTCCTACTGAAAATTCCTCTGTTTATGCATCCAAGGATTGTATTAGCCCTTTTGGTCACAGCACTGCATTATCCACCACAATCCCCAAAGCCTTTTCAGACTCACTGCTTCCCGGAAATGAGTCCCCCATCCTGTAACTATGGCCAACGGTCTTTGTTCACACGTTTACATATAGCCCTACTATAATGCACATTGTCTGCTGGCATTCAGCTTACCAAGCAATCCAGCTCCCTCTGTATCAGTAACCTGTCTCCTTCATTATTTGCCATTCCCCGCAGAGTGTGTGTCATCTGCAGATATCATCAGCGATGCTTTGACGTTTTCTTCCAAGGCATTGGTAAAAACGTGACACAGCTTAGGGCCAAGACTCGATCCCTGCGGGACGCCACTGGAACTAGACTCAGCTGATGATGATGATTCTCTGTTTACAGCTGCATTTGCAGACCGATCAATTACCCAGTGTTTAATCCATGTAATGTGGGCCATGGTCATTTTATAGCAGGGGGTCTCAAACTTTTGTACTGGTGACCCCTTTCACAGCAAGCCACTGAGTGCGACCCCCTCCCCTTATAAAATATATTGAAAAGTGTTTTTAATTAACACTATAATAAACCCTATTGCTGGAGGTGAAGCGGGGTTTGGGGTGGAGGCTGACAGCTCGCGACCCCCTCAGGGGTCCCGACCCCAAGTTTGAGAACCCCCATTTTATAGCATTCAAATTTTTCTAATCAAAATGTCGTGCACTGCCAACTCAGACGCCTTCCAGAGGTCTAAGTCACTTACATTAACTCTGTTACCTTCATCAGTCAGACGTATAGCCTCCTCGAAAATATACAACACGTTAGTTTGACACGATCTATTGTCCATAAATCCATGTTGATGGGCATTAATTATATGACCCTCCTTTAACTTGTTAATCTAGTCCCATATCAGCCACTCCATTATCTCTGTTTCAGGGACTCCCTGCAACACCCCCCTTCACATCCTCCCCCAGGCCAGGGGCTCTAAGCATCCCTCATGACACCCCCATGCCAGGGGCTCCATGTGCCCCCTATTTCCCCCTCTCCTCCATGCCAGGGGCTCTATGTGCCCCTTATTTCCCCCTCTCCCCCATGCCAGGGGCTCTGGGTTAATGGATGTTCTCCATTAACCTCCCTGCCGTCAGGAGCTCTGTGTGTTCCTGTCATAGCATTCCTTCCCAGTTCTGGACCTTAGCGTCCAAAATATGGATACTAGCATGAGTTTCCCTAAGCTTAATTACCAGCTTAGGTCTGATATGCTGCCACCAATCAGGAATTTTCCAGGGCCTGATACCCTTTGGTCCCCCCAAAACCTTCCCTGGGGACCCCAAGAACCCAGATCCCTTGGGTTCTTAAAACAAGGAGAAATAAGCCATTCCCCCACCTCTCCCCTCCCAGAATTTCCCTCCCTGAGCTATTCTGAGAGATACTGATCTAACCTCTTAAATCACCATACAGAGAAGCATCTCCCTTCCCTTCCACAAAGAGGCAAACAGATTCAAGGAAAACAGAGAGAGATTTTCTCTCTCCCTCCTTCTGTCTCCCCCACCCGTCCTGGTGAGTTATCCCAATCCCCTGGAATAACACAAGGGAAACAGAAGAAAAAATCAATCAGGTTCTCTAAAAAGAAATCTTTTAATAAAAGAAGGGAAAAAGTAAAGAATTATCTCTGTAACTTCAAGATGTCAATATACAGGGTCCTATAGCTTACAGATACCAGAAAGAGACTTTCCCCCCCAGTACCAATACAAATCAAAATATTCCCAGCAACGACACATATAAAAGTTAACCAGCCAGATCCACAATTGCAAATAGAGTAAAACAATTAAAAAGCCTAAACCGCCTGGTTTTTACCTTCTATTTGAAAAGAAACTTAGAGAGGCTGTAGTAATGTCTGGTCTCTCTCAGACCACCCCCCCTGCCCCCCCCCCCCAGAGAAGAACAAAGAACAAAGAAGTCACACCCAAACTTCCCTCCACCCGAATTTAAAGTATCTTGTCTTCTGATTGGTCTTCTGATCAGGTGTCCAGTTTCCTGCTTGTAACCCTTTACAGGTATAAAAGATATTAACCCTTAACACTCTGTTTATGATAGTTCCCTATTTATCTCTCCCCCCTCCAGGGATTCTGTGTGCCCCCCCATCTCTCCCTTCCCCTTGCCAGGAGCTTGGTGTGCCCCCCATTCTCCCTTTACACACCAGGGTCTCTGTTATGCCCCCCATTAGCTCTGCCCCCATGCCAGAGCTTCTCTGTCCCCCCCACCTCAGCGCTGTCCACACATTTTACCCTGGATCAAGGCTCAACCACCACTGCGGTCGTCGCCTCCCACCCCAATGCTTATGTATTGGTGCTCCCCGGCCGCGCGCTCCCCCGCCGGGCACTGCTCTTGCCCGGTGCCTCCTTCTCCGAACCCCCATCTTCTCCTGACCGGGGCGCCTCCCCTGCCTGCTCCCTCTCCCGCTGGTGCGTGCGGCGGTGCCGGATCAGCGTGGCGCTCTGGCTGAAGATGCGGCCGCACTCGATGCAGGCGAAGGGCTTCTCGCCGGTGTGGATGCGGCAGTGGGCAGCCAGGTGGCCCTGCTGACTGAAGCGCCTGCCGCACTCCTCACAGCGGTAGGGCCGCTCGCCGGTGTGGATGCGCTGGTGCAGGATGACGGAGCAGCTCTTGCCGAAGGTTTTGCCGCACTGCTCGCAGCGGTAGGGCCGCTCGCCGGTGTGCGAGCGCTGGTGCTTGACGAGGTTGGATCTCTGGGTGAAAGCTTGGCCACATTCCAGGCAGCGGAAGGGCCGCTCGCCGGTGTGGGTGCGCTGGTGGCGGATCAGGGAGGAGCTCTCCGCGAAGCCTTTGCCGCACTGGGCGCACCGGAAAGGTTTGTGGCCCTGGTGGCTTCTGCGGTGTTTGAGGAGGTTGCAGGTCTTGTTGAACCTCTTCCCGCACTCGGGGCACTGGTGGGGCCGCTGGCCCCCGTGGATCTTCCAGTGGGTGCGCAGGTTCTGGCTCTGGGAGAAGCTCTTCCCACACTGGGTGCAGAGGAAGGGACGCTCGCCCGTGTGGACCCGCTGGTGGGCCAGGAAGTTCTGGCTCTGGGCAAAGGCCTTGCCGCATTCATCGCACCGGTAAGGCTTCTGACCCAGCGGGATGCAACGGTGACGCAGCAAGCTCGAGCTCAGCCTGAAGGTTTTCCCGCAGGCGGCGCAGGTGCTGGGACGCCGGGATGCCGGTGGGTCTGGGACATCCCGCTCAGTGAGGTTTTCCCCAGCCGCCCGCCGACTCTGCAGGGTGACAGCCCGTCTGGGTCGCCTGGCCCCCAGTGGGGTGGTGGAGGTAAGGTGATCGTGCTCCACAGGGTTTCCTCCTGTCCCAGGCTGGATCTGCTGTGAGACGTCCCCTCCAGCTCTCTCTGCTGACGCCTCGCATGACTCTGCTTTCCCAGCGCCCTCCTGCAGTGGGGTCTCCTCTTTAATTTGGCTCAGGATCTGTTGATCTGCTGGCATGAAAAGGAGACTCCAGACATGGCTACATTGCTCTTTAAAGTACTGACATGTTCCCTGAAACTACAATCCCCCTCCCCCACTCCTGATGACCCCAGGGTAACTTCCCCACCCCAGCCTACCTAAGGTATTTACTATGGTCCCCATCACCTCTGTATCTGAGCACCTCACACTCTTTAATGCATTTATCCTCACAACCCCTGGTGAGACAGGGCAGCGCTATTACAGCATTGTACAGATAGGGAAACTGAGGCACCGAGACTAAGGGTATATCTGCAGAGCAATAAAAGACCCACGGCACAGCTACGGCTGGACTTGGGCTTGCGGCACTCAGGCTGTGGGGCTAAAAACTGCAGTGTAGATGGTCAGACATGGGTTGGTTGCAGCCTGACTCTGAATCCCCACAAGGAGGTTGGCTCTCGGTGCTCAGACTCCAGCCTGAGTTCGAACGTCTACACTACAATTTTTAGCCCTGCAGCCTGAGCCCAGCAAGCCCGAGACAATTGACCCAGGCTCTGAGACTCGGTGGAATGGATATTTTATTGTCAAGGGTACATTTATTCTGCAATGTAATCTTGAGTGCATACTCAGGCTTGAGCTGAACCCCCACTTCCATCTACACACAATTCTGTCAGACTCAAGCCTGGGCCCCAGGACCCCACTGAGGGATGGGTTTGAGCCTGTGGGTCCAGCTGGGACTCTGGCCAAAACTCCATCGTTTCGCAGTGAGGACGCAGCTAGACCCTCAGACCCTGAGTCGGTCAATCCTATCCCACAATCCCACGGGCCAGGGCTCTTTGACCTTGCTATCCTAAAAGTAGCCAATTGACTCCCAGGAAATGGAAGCAATCCTCTGGTTCAAATACAGCAGCTCAGCACTGAACGCTTCCATTTCATTCTGACCCCTGAGCGGCAAACTCCATGGACCGCCTCCTGCGTTTGCAATCACCACCAAGCAGAAGAAATGCTTTGCCGAGTGTGCTGCTCCCAGGAACACAGCCAGATTTTGGAAAATCTCTGGTGCAAGGCGAGCATACGGTTCGGTTTTAGTAAGAGCACCAGGAATGCCCACGCCCACCAGGAGATAGCGAAAAATGGAGTCACTGGACCACAGACCACTGCCTTTCACTGCTAAATTAAAGAGACCTTGAGTATACTGCATTTTCTCCCTGGGATGGTACTTTAGACATTGTAATCAAGTCACATCTGGCTCTTCTGTTTGTTAAGCTGAACAGACCAGCTCTGTCAGTCTCTCACAGTAAAGCATTTTATCCAGCCAGCAAATCATTTTTGTGACTCTTCTCTGCACCCTCTCCAATCGTCCAAAGTCTGTTAAAATGTGGACACCAGCACTGGATGCAGTATTCCAGTACCAGTCTCCCCAATGCCATATACGCAGGTAAATTTACCTCCCTACCAACTCCCTACTCCAAAGCAATTTTTCCAGCCCTCAAATCACTGTTACTTGTGAACTTCCTGCAAATACTCAGACAAGCATTCACTATTCACAGTGGGTGAAATTCACTGCAATCCAGAGGCTCACTCAAGACCCATTGAGCTACTAGGGCTGAAGGGGGAATTA
Source organism: Gopherus evgoodei (assembly GCF_007399415.2). NCBI lineage: Eukaryota > Metazoa > Chordata > Testudines > Testudinidae > Gopherus > Gopherus evgoodei. The sequence continues at coordinate 2,579,668 of NC_044324.1, forward strand.
AGTAGTCCATAGACCCAGTGCTGGCCGCCTCGCGCACACAAGAGCTCCAGAAAAGCAAATGATGGTAGATGAAGCCTAACTGCCACTTGGGATCCTCCAGAAACAATCCAAACACTTTCCCCCCACTCCCTCTAGTTCTGATTATTCATTACCTTTGCAGGCGTCTCTTTGATTCAGCCATTCGCTGGGGTCCGGGACACAGGGTTCTTTCTTGCATTCCATGCGAGAGATGGTGTCAGGATTAGGATCACACAAACTGCAAAAGGAGGGTGGGAGAAAATAGGAGCCGCTGTGACTTGTTAAATATCTGCAGAGCAGCGGCTTATATATTTATTTAGACTGAAGATAACAAAGACGCCTATTGAAGGCAGAGCTGGCTGACAAAATAGATTTTTTGGTTCTCTGGCCATTCTAATCAATCAATCAATCAATTCAGTTTTGGTTGGACACTTTTTTCTAAATTTTTGACAAACTGAAAATATGATCACTGCAGGTTGACCAAAGTGGGGGGGTTTTCAAGCATTTTTTAATGTTTTTGATTGCTTGAATTAAATTCAAGAAAATGTTGATAAATTGAAACCTTTTGTTTTGAAAAGGTCAAAAGGAAATTTTGTTTTTAATTTTTTTTTTGACAAACAATTTGGCAAAATCGACACAAAATTGTGAAAAGTTTTGGTGTTGCCAATTCTGCATTTTTCACTAGAAATCGGCTGAAAAATTCACCCAACTCTACCAGAAGGCTCTAGGCGCCCTAATATAATTAATTGTATAATAAGAACAGTGAAATTAAAACCTCACCAGTGTTTAAATAATCGATTCTACAGAAATTGGGCCAGCCAGTCACCTTCCCCCTTTGTGATCCAGATCTATCTATTGGCTCTCAGGCTTTGCAATACTGCAACCCACATTACCACCGCCACCATCTAGCCATACAGGGTAGTCATGAGTCTCTCTGTTCTGATTGCATCCCCTCTGGGGTTGAGCACAGCTGCTGCTCCATAAGGAGCTGTCAGGCCATGAGCAGTTGCTCCAGGGTGCATGTAGCCCTAATAACAATGTATGATGTGTTTGGCTCTGTGAATGGTCCACAGAGGATAACTCCCTGCTATTAATAACAATTAGCAGAGTTACACCTTCAGCTTGAGTGACTGCAGTTCAGTCCTGTGATGCACATGATCATATGTTCAAATCCTGCTAATAAGCAAGGAGAGGAGTTGCTATAACAACATATTTGCCATGGCTGCTTTTTGCACTTCTGGGAGGCAGCATGGTCTAGTGGCTGAATCCCAGGCATCCTGAGTTCCACTCCCAGCCCTGCTACCGAACTGTTGTGCGTGACCTTAGGCAAATCACTTCCCTGCTCGTGCTTCAGTTTCCCTTCCCACCCTTTGCCTGTCTTGTCACTTTAGGAGGTGCTCTTTTTGGGACCAAGACCCTGAGCTCAGGGCTGTATTGTAATACACAATCATTTCTGCCTACGTCCTTTTTCACCAGGATCCTGCAGTTTCTGCAGCTGCAGCATCTTCCACCGGGGCATCTCAGAGCCTTTACCAATCCCACACCACCACCCAGTGTGAGGGCGACGTTACCATCCCTGCGTGGCTGGTGGGGAAACTGAGGCACGGAAAGACTGGCTGGAGGGAACGACAGGGCTGCAGGCTGCGCAGCCCGCCCCCACGTGTTCTCTCCTCTTCAGACAGCTGGCTCTCCTTTCTCCTTCCCCCAGCTGCCACCCAGGCGCCATATTCCGTTTCTCTCTGGCTGCTTCCTCCAGGCAGCAGCCCTCCCCTCTTCCTTTGCTTTCCCCCTCCCCTAGGGCTGCCTCCCCCTGGATCGGATCCTCTCCGCCCCACTCACCGCTCCTGCTGGGGGATGCTTGAGTGTCTTGGGCTCCCCGGGCAGAGGGGCGTCCCGACCGGAGCTGGAGGATCCACGCAGCAGAGCTCAGGCACCACCAGGATTCAGGCAACAGGAAGGTCCTTGCTGAATTAAATCCTCTCCTGCCCTGCACTGTATTTCCTCATCCCCACCGGGGGAGCTGGAGGATCTGAGATCTCTGGGGGTTTAATCCTTCTAGGGCGGAGTGGTGTTGGAACTGGATGAAATACAATGGCCAGACTGGGAGATCTAATGGTCCCTGCTGCCTTTAAGCTACGAAACCTGGATCCGTTGGGGGAAGGAGGTCAGGGTCTGTGCCAGCCTCCCAAGCCAGGCCCCTGTTTCTGTTTGCCCGTCGGAAACTTTAAAAGCATAGAAACAGGAAGTTAAAGAGAAAGCCCTTCACGTAGAGCAAGGGAGATTTAGGCTAAATATCAGGGGAAACTGATTAAGTGGCAGTTCTAGCAACATATTTTTTCCTGAAACCCCACTGTGAAAAAAACAAATATTGTTACTTTTGTTTTTACCCACAATCTTTCCTTTATTGGCATTTTGATGGGATTTTTAGGGCATTATCAGCTCCTGCAATTTCGTCCCAGGCCACATGCTATTTGGTGGTTTTCTTAAAGCCCCAGCTCCTGGAGTCCTGTTATTTTGGGAGAGTCTCTGCTTTTGTTTTTTAAAGGTACGTTCCTAGGCCTGAGGGTTGCAGAGAAAAGCTGGAAAAAAGGATGCCTAAAGGATAAAAGAACCTGCAAAAAAAAAATGTTATCTCATGATTTTTCAGGCCTGAACCATGATTTTTGAACACATGGATTTGGCAGTGCTGATTTCACAAAACAGAGGTTTATCCTGTGCTTAAAGTGACCTGGAAAAAAAGGATAGGGAATTCTAGCAGGACCTACGAGAAGTTGACTGGTCAGACAGTGCTTAAAGTGTGCCCCTTAGTGACCTGGTTTGGGGTTTGTGACCCCTGGCAAACCCTTCCCTACCCACGCACCTACTTTAACCACTGTTTTCAACGCTCCTGTGAAGCAGAACCCTCTACTTCCAGCTTGAAAGGAAGGATGGTGTAGTGGTTAGAGCAGTAGCTTAGGCCTGAGAAAACCTGCGATCAATTCCCCACTCTGCCATAGACTCCCTGTATGACCTTGAGCAAGTCCCTTAGCCTCTCTGTGCCTCCAGTTCCCCACCTGTAAAACACCAACAATAGCCGTGCTTTCCAGAAGAGGTGGGAAGATCATTGCAGAGTGTGCCGTGCCCCAGTACTATGCCAGTGGGGGCCAATACCAATACCTGAGTCAGAAACTGATCTCACAAGCCCTTAGGCTTGTGCTTAACTTTATGACAACGAGTCATGGTATTAAACTCAACCACAGTTAGGCTGCTGCATTCCCTCATCTGGTGCCTCTTGTCTTAATACATAGATGGACAGGGATCATCTCTTTGTTTTGTGTTCATACAGCACCTTGCACAGTGGGGTCGTGGTCCACGACTGGGCCTTCTACTCATTACCATGATACACCTAATAAATAACGTACAGTGCCCAGCATAATGTGGCCTTGGTTCCTGACCAGGACTCCTAGGTGCTGCCATAATGCACCTAATAGCTAGTGCAGTCCTGGCCTATGAAGGGGCTCCTGCACCCTATGGTAATACAAATAAAAAAAAACAACTCAATTAAAAGAAATTCTTTGCAAATTGAGGGCCTTAACTAGCCTATTGCTCCCACCTGCACCATAATATAGTTCCGGGATAAGGTGTTTAAAGCGTTATTGCATTTGCATGTGGAAATTATTAGGTCAGATTTCAAACCATTTTTTTTTAAATCCCCAGTGTTTGGGGTGGTGGCATTTTTTCCTGGCTAGAAAAGTGTTTTACCTCCGCTCCCTCGCGCTAACAACCCCCTGCCCCACTTTCGCTAAATCTTCTCTAAGAAATTCACCCTTGGGCCAAGCCCGGCCCTGGCAAATGTCAACCCAAGGAGTGTGCAAATTCTATGCAACCGGAATAGGGACTTTCAGTGGAAACAGGCAGGAGTTTTAACGCTAGGGGGTTGCTTCACGATCCAGCGATGATGTAAGCTGCTCTGCAGATTTCACGCCCCACCTTAGGCGCGCCCCAGCCCCGCTTTATCCCACAGTAAATAGTTAATTCCCCCAACCAGTGACTTAAGGGATCTGCCCCAAGAGCTGCCAGTCCCAGCGATCAGAGGCAGCACAGCCGGGGGGACTGGATTGAGGAGGGACCTTCCTGTTCCCAGCCACCCATTTAACCCTGCGGTCTGCTGGGAGCTCCTGGATCCCCAGCCCCAGTGGAGACACCCTGAATCGATTGTTCTCCCCAGCTGGAGCGGTGAGTTGGGAAGGCGCAGGGAGAGGCAGCCCCGGGGAGGGGCAGAAACCAGCAGCAGAGGCGAGGCAAGGCAAGGCGTGGCTGGGATGGGGGGGATCGGAGCCAAGAACGGGGAGCGGGAGCCGGAGCCTAGCGCGTTGCTGGGGATGGAGAGAGGGGACGATCCAGGCTGCGGGGAGGGGGGCTGCGGCTGCAGATACCCCGGCTCACCAGCCCCCCTGGCTTTGAGATCGGTGGGTGGCTGTCACCTGGGACCAACCAGACCCAGCCGCACCTTGCTGGGGATGATTCACCGTAGCGTTGTTCGCCTTGCAATCAGTTACTGCAGGCGGAAGAAATTCTTTGGTCTTATAAAACTCAGAGTGATTGTTTAAACGGGTTACGGTAACGCCTAGCGGGTCCAACGGAGAGCAGGGCTGGGTGGGCCCCGCATGGGCAGTCCCTGCCCCAAAGAGCCCTAAACAGAGCAAGGGTGGAGGGGAAATCGAGGCACGGGGGGAGGGTGACTTGCCCAAGGTCAAGCAGGAGTTCAGTGGCAGGGAGGGGGCTAGAGCCTGTATCTCCAGTGTCTTGGATGCTGATTATATGCGAATGCAAAGCCCTGGCTGCTTGCAAGTGAACTGTAAAGGGCTTAAAATATATGGTCTGGTACTTCTTTATTTTAATTGCTCCCATCGTGCATAAAGGTGGCCTGAGGAAAGGTGGGGTTGCATTCTCAGCTCTGCCCTTGGGCTGCTGAATGACCTTTGGCAACTCATTTCATTGCTCTGTGCCTCAGTTTGCCCACCTATCAATGGGGAATCTCTCTTTTGTAGAGTGCTTTGAAATCTACTGATGTAACGTGCTAAGATTCTTATGGCAAGGGTACGTGGTAACCCGCGTGTCATGTTCCTCTGAGAATCTGGCCCTTAGAGTTGGTGCTGATCCGTCTTGAAAAGGAGTGTGACTTTCAGAAGGAATCATTCACAGGTGCTGCGTTGAGCTGGCTGAATTTTTTTTTTTTTAATCATCAGAACTTTTTTAAAAAAACTTTTTAGGACTGAAATGTAAATTTTCACTGCCAAAAAGTGATTTTGGATCAAACGTTTCTGGCTCTTTGTTGTGTAAGAGGAATCAAAACAAAAAAAACAGGAATTGACCTTTTTTTGGTTAAAATATTTGGATTTTGAAAACTGAATTCTCTTCCCCGCAACCAGATTCTCCCCTCCCCCCCCCCAAATATGCAGCTTTTTTAAACCAAAAATATTGTTAGAAAGTTTGGAGGAAAAACCAGAAGTATTAGAAATCTCCTGCCCAAACCTTTTCCAACCATCTCTGGTTCTGAGTCTGCTTGAGCCTAATTTTAAAGCCGAGAATCGAGAACCGAACCGACCCAAACCTGATACTTCCCCCCCAAAACCTGTGTCAGCACCGCTGCTGCGTCATCCCTGGGATTGGGACAGTGGGAGCTTCTCATTCCCCATGCCCAGCACCCACCATCTGTCCGCAGTGGCAGCCAGCCCAGGGAGGGTAGTTGGCACGCTCCCTCTGCAGTGCTCAGCAAGGTGGTGTTGGCTGGCAGGAGTAGGGCACAGGGCCACTGCTGTGTCAACCAGCAGAAGGAGATGATCAGAGATGACCTGACCTGACCCCGAGAAGGTAGGGTTGTTTTTAGAGACATCCTGAACCTGACACTTTTCCCATCAGGTTTGGGTCAGGCCGCAGATCTCTAGCGCTCAGCGTTCGACTCCAACCTGAGACAGCGAGAGCTGCAGGTAATATCATGGCAGCGCTGAAACCTTCCCAGTCATTTCTGTATCGAGCCCACAAATCCTGGATCTTCTCATGTTGTGCATCTCAGAAAACAACTGCAGTGCAAATTTCTGCCCCAAAGTCCAAAGTACTAATGCTTCCAAAACTAAATAACGAAGGAGTACTTTCTTTTTTCCTAGTGGGAAAAGTACCTTATTGTCCCTTCTCATCCTCTTCACAAATGCCTGAACTGGCTTTGCTAAACTGTTCCTAAAAAAAAAAAAAAAATGAATTGGACCGGGATGATTTCATCTTAAAGGTCTGAGCAACTGGAAAATGGTGATTATCATGCAAACATGAGCCTGGTCTACACTGTTTTTTGTACCAATACAATTATGTAGATGAGTTCATGGAGGATCGGTCCATCAATGGCTATTAGCCAGGATGGGCAGGGATGGTGTCCCGAGCCTCTGTTTGCCAGCAGCTGGGAATGCGTGCCAGGGGATGGATCATTCGATGATTCCCTATTCTGTTCATTTCCTTTGTGGTACCTGGTACTGGCCACTGTCGGAAGACAGGATACTGGGTTAGATGTACCTTTGGTCTGACCCAGTATGGCCGTTCTTATACAGGTACATCATACCTGTATAAGAACATAAGAACGGCCATACTGGGCCATTGATGGACTGATCCTCCATGAACTCATCTAGTTCTTTTTTGAACCCTGTTGTAATCTTGGCCTTCACAACATCCTCTGGCAAAGAATTCCACAGCTTGACTGTGTGTTGTGTGGGGGAAAAAAAAACACAACAAACAAACTTCCTTCTGTTTGTTTTAAACCTGCTGCCTATTAATTTCATTTGTCTGGATCTGTAAAAGCAGCAAAGAATCCTGTGGCACCTTATAGACTAACAGATGTTTTGGAGCATAAGCTTTCGTGGGCAAATACCCACTTCATCCATATTCTCCAGTCAGTGACTGGGGATCCCAATCCTTGTGGCTTAAGGTTTCCCCTTCTTGAAACCCAAAGCAGATCTGAGATGAAGCAGAATTGTGTCCCAGGGTTCTTATACATTTCCAGCAACCTTTTGGCCTGAGAAAACAATAGGCTTAACTCTCCTTCTCCCAAACATCCTGGCACTTAGCACAGGGTAACTTATCCATGAAACAGTTCAGATACAGGTTACCACAACCTTCAAAGAGACATAGAGACAATAATACTATTTCACTCAAGTATCTTCCTAAATGTTAATATTCCTTTTTGATCTTTGAATCAAAGCTATAGCAATAGACAAGACTTGTTTGCTGACATCCCAAGACCTGAGCAAACACCTGCCTCTAACAAGGCAGACTTGCATTTCAAAGCTCTGTTCATTTACAGATCTTCCTAACCAGTTTCTAAAGTTGGGCCATGGGTCAGGTTGGTCTGTGAGGTAATTAACTCTTTCTGGCCCTGTCACCTTTCAGTGAGATATTATATTACACTCATAACATCACACAACCTATGTGCAACCTGATTTTAAGGTGGGAGGAGGCTGAGAAGCACCCCCACCCAAAAAGTTGCAACCCAACACCCTAATTGCTTTCACAATCAAAAATTTCTCTGTAGTGATTTAAGGTAAGGGTGTTGGACACCTGCCCCATGGTCCAGGCCAGGCTAGCCTGGTATGCTTATGTTCATGTGAGCCATGTTAAGGATCTCTGTTTTTGTGTTAACCACAAACATTAAGTTTCTAGCTCTGATGAGTGTGAAGATACACTTTGTTCAAGATGAGAAATTTAACCCGATGTCGTGATGTCTGCAGGCAGCCTGAAACATTGGCTCTAAAGAGTGTAACCCTCCCATCCTCCATTCATAACGTTTGGGTGTTGACACTGGTGCCTAATGATGAGTCATTTAAAATGTCAATGTTAACGCTTCATTGCTGAGTATTAGACCAGATGGGATGTCAAAGGGGGGTGGGGTTAAACCCAGTGGGAGGATTGAGATTTGCTGCAGAGAGGAAGATCCAGAGGGAAGAAAGGAATTAGACAGGGAGAGAAAGAAAAAGAGGAAGGACAATGGAGAAGGAAGAGAAGCAAAAGGTCGAAATAGCAGCAGATTTTCCCCCCACTGAGGAGTCCTGCATGTGACTGTAAAGCACAGAGCACTTTATAGTGACCGTGGAGTTGAGCCAGATCCCAATCTTTGTGCAAACATCGCATGATTGTCACTGGGAGGTAGATCCGGCGCTTTTGTTCTCCCTGTCTCATGATACATAAACAAGGGGACACTTTTAGTAACACAAAAGAGGGATGAATTCAGGACTAAGCAGAGGAAATACTTTCCCCACATGCCGCCTCGTTAGCCTGCAGAACTCATTGCCACAAGAAATTAGCAAGATGCTGAAAGGGCTGGAACATTTCTGGGACTAAGAAGAGTTGACAATTGAAATTGTGGTGAGCATATTAAACCCAGAGCTTGATTAGAGGCCAGGAAGAGACCTAAAACTGGGGGGCAGATAATCCCACACACACCGTCCTCTGGGGCACCTGGCACTGGCCGAGGTTAGGACACTGGGCTAGATGGTCCGATTCGGCCTGGCACTTCCTAGGGAGCTGGCTGGGGTTGTCCAGGCCCATATATTAGGGGTGGAGATTGTTTTTTCAGGAGGAGTTGGGGCCCGATTGGTGGGGGCTGGGGGGGCAGGAGAGGTGGTGGGTGGGAGTTGGGGGCCAGTTGGCGGAGGGGTGCGAGTCATTGTGAGATGGGGGCGGGGGGGGTGGGAGATGAGGGAAGCTGGGTCTTTAATGCCCCTTTGTGTCTTCTGTGAGTGACCCCCCCCCGCCATGGAGGGGAGCCTGACCCCCCCCCGCCATGGAGGGGAGCCTGACCCCGCCCCCCCCGAGCGGAGCCTGACCCCCCCCCCCGCCATGGAGGGGAGCCTGACCCCCCCCCGCCGTGACCGCGGAGCGGCGCCTGACCCCTCCCCCCACCATAGAGCCGCGGCTCCGCCCGTGCCTAGAGCTCTCCAGGAAACGCGGGGGGGGGGGCGGGGGGCCGCGCAGGGACCTTCCTGTTCCCAGCAGCCCCCGCAGCTGGCGGCGCCCGAGCCCGGCTGCGCTGGAGACCCCGGGCCGAGCGGTGAGCGGGGGGCCCCGATCCGGGGAGCGAGCCGAGCAGGGGGCGGGCAGTGGGGGGTCCTGATCCGGGCAGCGGGGGGGGCCTGATCCTGGCACCTCGGGGGGGGGCGAGATCCGGGCAGCTGGGGGATAATGGGGGGGCTGATCCTGGCACCTCGGGGGGGGCGAGACCCGGGCTGCGGGGGGGTGATGGGGGGAGCTGATCCTGGCACCTCGGGGGGGGGCGAGATCCGGGCAGCTGGAGGGTGATATGGGGGGGGGCGAGGTCCGGGCAGCTGGGGGGTGATGGGGGGAGCTGATCCTGGCACCTCGGGGGGGGGGGCGAGACCCGGGCTGCGGGGGGGTGATGGGGGGAGCTGATCCTGGCACCTCGGGGGGGGGCGAGATCCGGGCAGCTGGAGGGTGATATGGGGGGGGGCGAGGTCCGGGCAGCTGGAGGGTGATGGGGGGGTGATCCTGGCACCTGGGGGGGGCGAGATCCGGGCAGCTGGAGGGTGATGGGGGGGTGATCCTGGCACCTGGGGGGGGCGAGATCCGGGCAGCTGGGGGGTCATGGGGGGGGCTGATCCTGGCACCTCGGGGGGGGCGAGATCCGGGCAGCTGGGGGGTGATGGGGGGAGCTGATCCTGGCACCTCGGGGGGGGGGCGAGATCCGGGCAGCTGGGGGGTGATGGGGGGGTGATCCTGGCACCTGGGGGGGGCGAGATCCGGGCAGCTGGGGGGTGATGGGGGGGCTGATCCTGGCACCTGGGGGGGGCGAGATCCGGGCAGCTGGGGGGTGATGGGGGGGCTGATCCTGGCACCTCGGGGGGGGCGAGATCCGGGCAGCTGGGGGGTGATGGGGGGAGCTGATCCTGGCACCTCGGGGGGGGGCGAGATCCGGGCAGCTGGGGGGTGATGGGGGGAGCTGATCCTGGCACCTCGGGGGGGGCGAGATCCGGGCAGCTGGGGGGTGATGGGGGAGCTGATCCTGGCACCTGGGGGGGGGGCGAGATCCGGGCAGCTGGAGGTGATGGCGGGGCGAGATCCGGGCACCTCGGGAGGGGGGTGAGATCCGGGCACCTGGGGGGTCAAGGGGGGGCTGATCCTGGCACCTCGGGGGTGGGCGAGACCCGGGCGGCGGGGGAGTGATGGGGGGGTGAGATCCAGGCAGCTGGGGGGTGATGGGGGGGCTGATCCTGGCACCTGGGGAGGGCGAGATCCGGGCAGCTGGAGGGTGATTGGGGGAGAGGCTGATCCTGGTACCTTGGGGTGGGGGGGTGAGATCTGGCAGCGGGAGGGAGGTAATGAGGGGGCTGATCCTGGCACCTCGGGGGAGAGGGGTGAGATCCGGACAGCTGGAGGGCAATGGGGGGGGGCCGAGATCAGGCCAGCTGGAGGGGGAGCCCTGATTTGGGCAGTTGGGGGGGGGAGAGAGAGTGATCGAGGGTGGGTGTGATCCATGGCTGCCTGGCCCGCTGCCCATCCTGACCCCTGAGCACCGATGGGACTCGGGGCTCCCACCCCCCGAGTTTGAGAGCAGTGGGTGGCTAACATCAGCTGGGACCTGCCAGCTGTCTCCCTGCCTGCCGGAGGGGTGATTCACCACTGCTTTGTTCTCCTTTATGAACTTTGCCATCAATTACCGGAGGGGGAAGAAATTGTTCTGTTGGGTGCACAACTGTCGGCAATTGCGACACTCCGGGTGAGCCTTTGGTTTCACAGTCTCTAAAAACCAGGCTCCTTTCCTCCCTCAAACCCAGCAGATCTGTCCCAAGTGACATTACTCTTTACCAGGATTGTCCCTGCCACCTCCCAGCTGAAATTGGAACTTAAAGCTGCCAGGAACAGGTATATTTCAGCCTTCAGGCATTCCCTTACAATGCAAAGGAACAGGCCATGAGCATAGGGACATGTGATCTCGGCTGGGGAGGAGAGGTCTCTGGACAGTCCAGCAGTGCAAACCAGAACAACAGAAAACTAAAGCATTAGTTCTGTTTAAAACAAAAATTGTGACTTTGTAAGAATTTTTTCTACTTAATAATTTTTTTAAAAAGCTGTGAAAACAGGCCCCATTTCCTGAAGGACTCATCCACCCCCACATACTACTTCCCTTGTAAGAACTTAATATTGGTATCGCAGTAGAACCTAGGAGCTGTAGTTACAAATCAGGACCGCATTGTGCTAGGTGCTGTACAAAGAAGGTTGGTCTTAGCCCTAGAGACTGTTTTTTGGATTCTTTTGTCCCCCCTCCCTCTCCCCAGATGCATTAGAACATAAGAATGGCCGTACATTAGTGGGATTCTTTTTTTTTTTTCAGGTTGAATCTTCAGTTTAAAAGACAACTTGTAGGGAGAAAGTAGCCAGAAATAACTTCTGGCTGGAGATCCGAAGAAGGTTTCTAACCGTCAGAGGAGGGAGGTTCTGGAATTGCCCCTCCATGACTCCTAGCGGGAGGCTAACACCTTGTGACCCAGTAGGGAGCGGGCTGGATTGACCTGGGAATGTCGTTTTAGTTTTACTGGGACTGTCTGCATGGGAGAATGGGAGAGCAGGGAATGACTTTAGGTGAGGGACGGTACCTGAGCCAGGAACGGGAGTGGGACCAGTCCACACCTTTGCGAGGGAAACTGGACAAAGGGAGAGAGAAGGAGAGAGCTGGCTGGAGGGATTTTTGGTTTCAGTTTTGGGCTGGCTGGGAAGAGGCAGGGAACCCCAAGTCTGAGGTTTAAGATCCTTGCCTCCCAGAGGGACCTGGCTGAGGGGTCCTGGTTGTACCTACAAGCCCTGCTTGGGACTGTGATCCTGTCATCTAATGAACCTTCTGTTTTACTGGCTGGCTGAGAGTCATGGCGAATTGCAGGAAGTGGGGGGTGTAGGGCCCTGACTCCCCCACACTCCATGACACACCTTAACTAGCTTAAAAGCTGGAGCTTGATACGTTTATGGACAGGATTGTATGATTGGGCTGCCTGCGGTATCAAGGGACTGGCCTCTGTGACTCAGGAGGTTCCTTCCAGTCTTGTGTTCCAAAGAGAAGTGACTAGATCTAACCTTACTGAAAAAGCCTCGTCAGAATATTCTGTACCCCCTGGAACAGAGCGGGGAGGCCTCAAGCTGGACTCCCAAAGACCAAGGCCCCTCAAAATCAGTAGCTGCTTTGTGGAAGATGTTGACTTCAGTTCTTAGGAACAGGGAGTGAAAACTCTGGGCTGGATTCTCTGCCTCTCCCCCCCCCCCCCCGCCCAGTTTTCTGCTGCTGTATCTCTAGAGACTTCAGTGCAGTCCCTCCTGACTCACCTTGCGTAGATGACTAGGAGAGGAAGGGTGGCTAGTGCACTAGCCTGGGTCGCCAAACATAAGGGTCCAGATCCTTGCTCTGCCACAGACTTCCTGTCTGACCCCCTCAGGCCAGTTACTTAGCTGCTACATGCCTCAGTTTTCCCATCTGTAAAATGAGGCTAAAGATGGTGTGACCTCGTTTGCAAAGCCCACTGAGCTGTATAAGAGCTAAGTATTATCTCCCTATGCCCCAGTTGCAATGAGACTAATGCTTCCCTACTCCAGAGGGGTGTGATAAGGATATAAGCTGCTGTGCTGCCAATGACAAGATAATAATGAGTTTTTACTTGCTTTGCTTTCTCCATTAGGTGCATCCAGCCACAGTAACGCTGTTCAGAGAGACGGGGGCTGCAGGGGCAAGCTGGGAAAATAGCCTTTGGATTGCCAAGGTGTTGCCTGCGCAGGAAACCCTGACCCACACATCTCGGAGTGCAGGTAATGGTGCAGAGATGTCTCAGTATGCCCTGTACAGCACATGCCTGTTAGAGGAACCCTGGCAGGACCTGAATGGGAGTGTCAGGCTAGGCTAAAACAAATGGGAATTGGGGTGTCTGAATCCCCTAGGCAGCTCTGGGGAGCAATTGCAGCCTTGGCACCTAGATTGCCACTGCCTAGGCACTCTACCTGTGGCTAGCAATGCCTGCTTCTTAGAACAGGGATGATGCAGCACTGGGAACTAGGCACACAGGGCTGGGTTTTGGGGGGGTTCAGCACCCAAAAGTGAGGCTGGGTTCTCCAAGAGCGTTCCTGAACTCTGAAAACAATGACGCCTAAACGGGAGCTGAGCTAGCCCACAGTGCGGTTAGTTAGTTTGTGTCTCACTAGCCCATGTGATATGCTTTGCCCGGGCTCCTTACCAAAGGGTTGGGTGTTTCCTAGACTTCTGCCGAAGCAGTTCTGTTAACCTGAGCTATCAGGAGAAGCTGTTGGAAGAGCTAGATTTGCACTGGGGTTCAGTCGTAGCCCTTTTAAGGGAGGAAGGATGGCCCAGTGGTCAGGGCAGCAGCCTGATCTGGGCTCCGTTCCCTGCTTTGCCACTGACTGTGGGCAAAGTCACTTAGGGGCAGATTTTTCCAGGAAACCTGATGGCTAAGAAGTGCCTCAGTCGGTCAATGCCCACCTCCCATTCACAGCAATCTGATGGCTGCAAGGCAAAGTCAAAATAGGATGCGGATTTTCAACATGAGAGGGTAGTGAGCCCCTGGATCAGCTTCATCGGGATGGTGAGGTCTTCATCAGTTGGTCTCTCTAAATCAAGACTCGGGTGTCCTCTAACTCACCCACTTGTCGTTGGGCTCAGGGCAGGACTCGCTAGCTGAGGTTCTCTGGCCTGTGCTCTGCAGGAGATCAGGCTGTGAGACCACAGTGGTCCCTCCTGGCCTTACTGCTTAACTCCATCTCCTCTCAGATTCAAGGGCTGTATGTGTGGGGAACGGGCTCTGTAGGGTGTGAGAAATGGTGACGCTGCCGTGGGGCAGAGAGTTAATAGGCTGTGTTCTCTTCTCTCCCCCGTTAGCAGGATTCCTGACTCCTCACGTCTCCTTCCCCCTCCAAATGGAGCAAGAAGAGCCGTGCGTAGTGGAGCTCCATGACTCTGATGACCCCGATATCGTTAGACGAGTCTACATAGGTGAGGACGGATACAAAGCCAGGAGCCACCGATCGGTGAAGCGTGGGTGGAGGGAGCTTAGACTCAAGGGGCGGAGGGGACTCTTAGTTCCACCTGTCCTAGCCTAGCGCTCCTCATGTTATGTATGGTACTTGTCTGGCCCCGTTCGCATTGTATCTAAGCACCTTCCAGTTGTCAATGGCGTTCTCCTCACACATCCCTCTGAGGCAGGGCCAGGCATCCCCATTGTTCAGAGGGGGAACGGAGGCCCAGGGTCACACAGGAAGGCTGTGGCAGAGCAAGGACTCAAACCCCCTGGGTCTGCCAAGTCCTAGGCTAGTGGCCTGACCACTGGGCCCTTCCTACATGGATGCAGGTGTCACTCATGAGACTCCTGGGAGGCCCCTCCCCTCAGAACAACCTGCTTTTTCACTTACCAGGTGGCTTTCATTTGAAGGGAAGAGGGTGCCCCGGGGGTTACTGAGTGCAGAATCCTCTGCAGGCTGGTGCCTCAAGGAGCCACCTTCAGGGTGAACCCCAGGTCCCTTGGGTGGCTTTAATTCCTCCATTAAACTGCTAGCGTCCAAAGGGTGTCCTAGCCCCATCCTTCCGTGCCCTCCCCTTGGGATCTCTCCTCCTCCTATCCTCCTTGCATGTGGCAAAGCTTGGCATCGCTTTGTGCAGATCTCTCTCTCTGGCGAGGGACTCATCCCACCTGCAATGGGCGGGGGCGTCATGCTGTGCCGCTGGCTAAGGAGGGAGGTCCCTGCGTGCTCCAGTTTTCAAGGGAATAAGAAAGGGTTGTTTTCAGGGTGCGAGGCAGCTGGGCTCCCCCCCATGCCCATTCTCTTCCATACAGGGTGGGTGGCTGGCTCCCATGTCTCATGGGTCCTGGGCTGTAACTACACTTCCAGCCAAAGGCTTCCCCATCCAGTTCTCATGGGGTTTGTGGGTCACTCTTCTCACCTCAGCCTAGCTCATGAAGGGGTGGGGCTGAGGGGAAGCTTGGGGCCTCTGCTGTCTCTCCCACCCTGAGGACTATGTGGGAGACTTTCGAAGCTGCCTGGAGAATCCAAATACCCGGTTGCTGTGAATTTTAATGGCAACAGGACCTCCGATCCCTTGGGCTGCTCTGCAGCGCTCAGCTCTGGCTTCCCAGACGGAGCCCCAGGGCTGTGCACTTGTGCCAACCCTGGCTCCCCTTTGCTTTCCAGCTGACGACGGCATCGTGAGCGAGAGCGAAGAGGAGCTTCAGCACGAGATCATCCAGACTGTCATCCCCCACAGCCCGCTGGCCAAGAAGCCCAAGAAGAAGGCTTCCCAGAGAGCTGACGGGAACAGCGCCAAAGGCCGAGGGCCAGAGAGCCCGGCAGGGCCACCCCCTGACTATGGCAGCGAGTTGGTTGAATTGGCTGGCACACAGGAGGAAGAGGGGGGGATGGTGGTGCGGCACCGCGGGGCCACCGGCCGGCAACGGCCCTTCATCTGTAACGAGTGCGGCAAGAGCTTCAGCCACTGGTCGAAGCTGCTGCGGCACCAGCGGACTCACACCGGCGAGCGGCCCAGCACCTGCAGCGAGTGTGGCAAAAGCTTCAGCCAGAACTCGCACCTGGTGCAGCACCGGCGCACTCACACCGGCGAGAAGCCCTACCGCTGCGGCGACTGCGGCAAGAGCTTCAGCTGGAGCTCCAACCTCATCCAGCACCAGCGCATCCACACCGGCGAGAAGCCCTACCAGTGTGGGGAGTGCGGCAAGAGCTTCACCCAGAGCAAGAACCTCATCAAGCACCAGCGGACCCACTCGGGCGCCCGCCCCCACCGCTGCACCGAATGCGGCCGCGGCTTCACCCAGAGCACCAACCTCCTCAAGCACCAGCGGCTCCATGCCGCCCGCCAGAGCCAGGCCTGCCCCGAGTGTGGCCAGGCCTTCCGCGAGAGCGCCGAGCTGGAGCGCCACCGGGCCGAAGCCCATGGGCACGAGCCCTACATCTGCGTGGAATGCGGGGAGAGCTTTGCCAAGAGCGCCACGCTCAACCGGCACAAGAGGGTCCACAAGCCCCTTTTCGTGCGCTGAGCGACAGGTGTGGAGCGGGGCCGTGCCCGACACGTGACCACGCGTGGCATCAAGATGCGCTCCGTGTGGTTCAGCGCGTGGCTGGCCGCAGCGTTGATGCCTCCAAAGCATGACTATGCCAGTCACGTGACTAGCTCCACCATCGCGGGACGTGGCTGTCCATGGTATTGATGTGTGCTGAGCGGGGCCCTCCACTGCATCGACGCATGTTGAGCATGCCTGTGCCATCCATGACGTTGCTGAGCATGCCCCTGGCCCGTCATGTGACCTTCCATGATCTCAACGAGCAACTTAGCGTTGGCAAGGCACGTGGCTGTCTATGGTGTCACATGGCCAGCTGCTAGATTGGCCACATGCGACCCGCACCAGCACAGTGTCAATGTTGTGGTCAAAGCCTTGGAAAGCAGACCTCAAAAAAACTCACAGGAGACAGAGCTACAGATGTACATAAGGTGGGGGGCGGGGACCGAGTGTGGGGGTGGGGGATGTTTAAGGTAGAAGCCATAATACTCAACAAGGCAACTGCCCATCCTAGGGAAGCCAGCATCTAGGTGCAGGGGAGGGCATCCTCTCCTGGGGGGTGATGTTAAAAGCTGGATTGTGGATGAGGAGGTGCCTCGTGTGTAGAATAAAATTCTGCTGTTTTGGGGGTGTAGATTCTGTGTGGCTCGGGCTTGTTGGGAAGGAAATGGCACCTTGGTTCCGTATTTGGGGTCCTGCTCAGAGTGGGGGGCCCCAGGTATTGTGCTAATAACGATAATGGGGGCAGGGGAAAATTGCATGAATTAATCAAAGGTTCTTTGTCACTCTTAAGAACCTCGTATCCCCCCCACCCACCCCCAAGCTGGCAGCTTTCTGTGGACATACCACAGTAGGCTAGCGTGGGACAGGACTTGCTCTTTCGAGGGTGTGGGCCGGTTGGAGACTGAAATAAGGAATCGGCAATGGAAGTGAAAGAGTGAAGCAAAACAGAAGCTCAGAACCCAACCCCCAGCCTGTCTGTGTTCCCTCTGGCCTGAGAAAGCCCCTTTGGTGACGTAATGCAAGGCACCTGGCTGGCAGGGAATCCCCTGAGGGCTCCCTCCAGGGCATTGGCCATCCATGCAATAGTGAGGCCTGGCCTAGTTGCATTGGCTGCTCCAAATGGGGGCTGCACCCAGGGCATACAAGTGATAGGAAGAGCTGTTTTCCTTTGCCTGAGGTTTTCACAAGTGATTGATTAGTATCCAGCTCAAGAGGACACTGCCCCCCCCTTAAAGAGCCTGGGCACTCAGCACCTGGAGAAACACAGGCCCCAGGATCTTGATCCCAAACTGCAAGTCACTTCTCTCCAACACCTGGAGTTCTTGGGCATGACTGGCAAAAGGAGGCAGGGCATTTTCCCCCTCTGGGTGACTTGACATGAGCTGTGTCTTGCTACATGGGGTTAAGACCTCAGGGCCTGGTTTTCACTAGGCCAGTAGCCCCCAGCTCCTGCAGGAGTTTCAGACAGGCTGCTTCCGCCAAGGGGAATAGAAACCAGTAGCAGCTCAGCTATGAGGGCTGTCTATTTTGGGAATGAAACTCAGCAGGAACCATCAGCTGGCATGTCTCTGGCCAGCTGTGTTGATGCGCAGTAGAGGTGCTGGTCATAGAGGTTTTCTCCTCTAGCTCTGTTCACCACCACAGAGGAGCTGTGCACAAACAGAAACTGAGATTGTTAGTTACCTAAGGGATTTGGACACACCATAAAGGGAATCCAGGTGTCTGAATCCTAGGGGGAGCGTTAAAAAGGTTAACTCTAAGGACTGCATCCAGGGACAACAGAGGTGAACCAATCTCCCTTCCTGCCCCTCTCAGCAGCTGGAGACAAAGAGGGAGGGAACTCTCCTGCCTCTGAGCAGCTGTAGGGAAAGAGCCAGTGGCATAAGATGCTGATCAGATGCCTGCTTCCAGCTTGGGCTTAATTTCCATGGCAACCCTCTGCTCAAGGTCTACATGCAGCTTGAAGCCTGGCCAGTATTACCCCACCCCCAACCACATCACATCCAGCCCATCAAAAACCCATCACATCAAGGCCTGGCCCCTGCTGCCTCTCAGAATGGTAAACAGGCACTTGGGGGCAGCAGGGAATGGCCACTGCTCCTCATAGCCCTTCCTCCTCCCCCTAGCAGGAAACTGGGTCCCTGCTTGTAGTGCTCAGTGGCTGGAGAGGAAACGGGGGGGTAAGAGAAGGGCAGGCAGGGGCCCTGGGTAGGACCAGGAGGTACATGTATCTGACAAGAGACATACCCACAGCTTGAAATCCAGCCAGGGGTTAAGGGTGCTGGTAGGTGCCAGTGACTTGCCTTGTGTCGGGTGCTCACCAGATGCCATGAGGGAATCTTCACACCAGCTCACACAGGAACCACCTTGTTTCCCTATAGCACTCCAGCCCAGACCTGCCAATTACAGACTAGGGCTCCCTGAAGAGGCACCCCCCACCTCGATCCCCTGCCCCCCTCCTCTTCTGGAGCCAGAGCCACCATTCCAGTAGGGCCTTTGCTGTTGTGTGGAAGGGGCTCAGAATAGGGCAATGGACAGAACCTTTAGACAGACAGATCCACCCCACACATCAGCTGGCAACAACTTCCAGTGGATTCACGGCCACACTGACAGCTGGAAGGCGTCCTAGCCCCACCCCTCATGTAGCTCTCACCAGAGGTGGCCGAGTACCATTCAGCACTGTTTTAATTTATCTCACACATTGGTATCACCTGCCACATTCAAAAGGGGACAAGCTTCCCACAGGTTTGCATTTAAGACACTGCACACACGTAACAGCCACCAGCACAAAGAGCAGATGCTTCCCGACGGCCGGAAGGGTTTCGGCCCCAGCTGTTTCCTCGGTGATTTTAAGACGCTGCTCGTAACAGAACAAAATGCCTCAGTCACGCCGCGGCGTGCGGGGCCCGATGCCAAAGGCTACGCCTTCGTTGCTGCAGCCTGTGAAGCCCCCATGGCCGTTAGCTGCTGGATCTTCTGACTCATCATTTCCATCACAGCTGCAAGGGAGAGAACACACACACACACTGAAGGGAGTTGGCCAGGGGCTGTCCTAGCTGTTAATAGGCGGGTCCCAGCTGTGGGCACTGCCCGAGAACCAGGCCTGCCAGAAGGCCAACATGTGTACCTTGTTTCATGGCATGTTTTTCCTGCAGTGCCGGCTGAATTTTCTCCATCTGTTTGGTCAGGAAGTCGATCTTCCTTTTGAAGAAATCTCGGGCATTGTCTGCTGTCTGCAAGAGGAAAGGTGGCATGATATGCCCACCCTAAGGAGAGGCAGGCACCTGGGGAGGGGGCTCACCCCCTGCCTGAAGTGCAGTGACAATGAAGCGATGCACAGGACAGAGGGTAAATACTTGAATTGCTCCAGGATTTGGCTGCTCAGGCAGTAACATGCTTAGCCTTTCTACGGCACCTTTCATCAGAGCACCTCAAAGCACTAAGTAATGAAGCCTCACAGCATGCCTTAGTTGTAGGTGTACCTATATATCACCTCATCTGCTACTGAAATGCAGCCACCTCGGGTGGAACATGACAGCTGTCCAACGGCGCATCCCAATGCCACAAAACGAGATAGAAATTGATGGCACTGTCTCTGACTGAAGCAGCAAGAGGCGACAGCACATAACCATGCATCTTTGGCCAGGGCTAAACCCCTGATACTTGGGGAAAGGGTCACTGGAGTGTTAATGGTCAGCAGGCTGGTTTTATATCTGCCCTGACAGATGGTAGCATCCAGCAGCAGAGTCGCCCAGCAGGCTGAGGCACTGCTTCAAGGGGAAGAGTGCACCACCACTGCCTGCGGTACCTGCTTGGATTTTGAAGGTTTCTCATCCAAGAACCCACCTGCTTCGCTTGCAAGACCCAACTGCAGCGTAGACCAAGGAGGTCTGGCTAAGGGAATGCAACCCAATCCCCAAGCAGAGAAGTGCAGTGCACTAATCTCACTGGCCATTTACCTAGCCTGCTGTCACACACAGCCTGCCACTCCCAATGGAGGGCCTGCAGGGTGTACAGCAGGAATTCTGTGCTCAAAGAGTGAGTGCGTTTTGTACAGAGGTTGGGGTGGGGAAGAGATGGCTTTAAGTCATTTTATGTGCAGGTAAAGCGCATCCTGCCGCTCCCTGGAGCACACCAAGTCTAATGCTGCTGTCACGGTGGGTTGGCTCATGAATGCCTCCTACCTTTTCTACGTAGTAGCCTGTCCCCACGTCTACCAGCACGTGGCCGACGTCGGAGAGCTTTCCGGGGACGTACATCTGCCAGGGAGGTCAAGGGAAAACACCAGACCAGCAGGGGACCCATAAGAGAGCAACGAGGTTATGGTGATAGGTCCTGGGCAAAGCATCTTAGCTCCAAACCTCCTGCAAGGGGGCAGATCCTGAGCTGTTATAAAGCAACAGAGCGCCTTTGAGCACTGGCAGATCTGAGAGTGCAATCTGCCACAGCTTCAGTTTATTAAAGCAATGTTTTACTAGATTATATTGTGGTTGCAGGTTGAAGGCTTGACCAAACTCATGGCCCCACTGAACCGGGTGCTGCACAAATGTAGAGAGAGAGAGTCTCTGTCCTGGAGAGCTCACAGTCCAAAAAGACAAGACAGAGAAGGTGGGATGGGAAACTGGTAAAGAGAAAGGATGTGATTCACGCACGGTCACACAGCAGGTCAGTGCTACAGCTGGGAATAGAATCCAGGTCACAGGCCAGTGCCCTAACCACTGGACCATGTTGCTAGACATGAACTGGGCAGGCCCCATGGGAACGACTAGAACCAATTTCAACAGGAATCAAAAGATCAGATCAGTCCCAAAGCCACTAGGTGATGCTTGGCCAGAGGAGAAACCCAAGCCAGGATTAATGGGAGGAGGTTGCAGAGAGATACCAAGAGCATTGCAATATCCCAGTATTGCTGGAAAAATCAATTGGCAGAGGAGGCAGCAGGGACTGAGCATGGAACTAGAAGCCCCTGTTCATTCCCAGAGCAGGGGCAACCCATGCAGCAGCAGGGCAAGTGCCCCCAGTGCATCTTGGCCAACAAGCCTCAGCCCTACCACGGAGTTAGAGGGGAGCTCGTGCTCTACCAGCCTCCTTGGTTCTTGGTCCCTCTGGCAAGGAGGACGCTAATGGGCCAGCTGGAGTGTGGGTTTGGGATGTGGATGGCAGGCCACATGGAACAGCACAGATCATTTAACAGAGAGGACACTGAAACAGCTGTCCAATGGGAGCAGCTTTGGTCACCCTCAATCCAGGCAGGATTTAGACTAGTGACAAAAAGGATCCCTGTGACTGTTCCCAGCCTCCAGTCCCCTGACTGGAAATGTTCAGCTCTAGCCTGCTAGCTGCCAGCTGCATCCAAGGCAGAGCAGGCTGCATCCTTGGGCCCGGAGGGTTAAGTTCCCCGTTAGGGTAGAATCAAAATGCCAGGGTAGCAAGGAGCCAGAGCACAATGTCAGCAGCATCTTCGAGGTGGTGGGTAAAGGATACAGAGCTGGTTAGCGGGACTAGCAGCTCCTTCCCTGGAGACAGAAACAAATGCCTGTTATTACCCAGACACTACCCGCTACCGCACAGTATGGGGGGTGGAGGAGGGCTCCAAACAGCAGTGTGGGAGTGGGGGGTGCCAAAGCTGCCTGGGACACCCATGACTATGGGGTGCTCATCAGCATTCAGAAGCTTTGCACAGTTGGGTCAAGTTAATAGTAATGCTTGGCCCCTCCATAGCATCCTTCATCCAGATCTCAGAGCTCTTGAATTAATTACACATACAGACCCTGTAAGGAAACTGAGGCACCAACCAGGACCGTGGCCTGCACAAGGCCACGCAGCAAGTCAGTGGCAGAACCAGGATCAGGATCAAGGAGTCCTGGCTTCCAGTGGTTTGCTCTAACCACTAGTGAAACTTCCCTCCCCTCGGGACCTGGTCCCTGGGATGAGGGAGGCCATTCCAGGTGGCCAAGACAGATGCCCAAAGCTGGAGGATACGAGCAGCTCGGGGGGCTTAACAACGCCAAGGGGGGCCCTCTGCGACTGCGCCCTTCCCAGACGGGCCTGGGGTGGAAAGGGGGCTGAGGTGCAGGGGGGTCTGCACCCACCTTCATTGCTTTTGCTGAGCACATTCAGACAGTCCTTGGCTTCCACGTACTTGGTCTGCACCACCTTGAGCTGGGCGATGGAGGAGGAGAGGAACTCCACTTCCTGGGGGGAGAGCGCAGCCCAGCGCCCACGGGGCGGGGCAGAACCCGGCGTCACTGGGGGGCAGGAGAACAGAGCTCGGGGTGGGGGGCCTCAGACAGGGCTGGGGGAGGGTTGCGGTGGGAGTCTCGGGGGGGCGGGGCTGGGGGGGTCTGGCTGGGGGGGCGGGGCCCCTCAGATGGGGCTTGGAGCGCGCTGCGGTGGGGGGGGTCTCGCGGGGCCCCTCAGACAGGGCTGGGGGAGGGTTGCGGTGGGAATCGCGGTGGGAATCTCGGCGGGACTGGGGGGGCGGGCCCCTCAGATGGGGCTGGGGGGGTCTGACGGGGGGGCGGGGCCCCTCAGATGGGGTTTGGAGCGCGCTGCGGTGGGGGGGGTATCGCTGGGGGGGCGGGGGCGGGGCCCCTCAGACAGGGCTGGGGGAGGGTTGCGGTGGGAGTCTCGGGGGGGGCGGGGCTGGGGGGGGGTCTCGCGGGGGGGCGGGGGCGGGGCCCCTCAGCCGGGGACTGGGGGAGGGTTGCGGTGGGAGTCTCGGGGGGGCGGGGCCCCTCAGATGGGGCTTGGAGCGCGCTGCGGTGGGGGGGGGTTTCGCGGGGGGGGCCCTCAGACAGGGCCACGGGGGTGTCTCTCTCGGGGCTGGGGGCGGGGCCCTGACCTGGTCCAGCTGGTTCTTCAGCACCTCGAGCTGCGGCAGCGTCAGCTCCGTGATGTTCACCTGCTGCGCCATCTTGGGGGAGAGTCAATGAGCGGGCCGGGGGGCGCTCTGGGCCGGACACGGAGCCACTCTATGGTACGCGACACCTCCTCTGGACTCCAGTCTCTATGGTTTCCTTGGGCCAGCCATTGCTCTGTAGGGCTAAGCCTTCACCCTGCTTCCGGTCGCCATTGCTCTGTGGGGAGAAACGTCTAGTCTACTTTCCGGTCGCCATTGCTCTGTGGGAATAAACGACCAGTGTACTTCCGATCGCCATTGCTCTGTGGGGTAAACGACCAGTGTACTTCCGGTCGCCATTGCTCTGTGGGGCTAAACGTCTAGCCTACTTCCTGTCACCATTGCTCTGTAGGGAGAAACGTCTAGCCTACTTCCGGCTGCCATTGCTCTGTGGGGGCTATCCTCTACTTCCGGTCGCCATTGCTCTGTGGGGATCAACCACCATTAGAGCCTATGCTGAGAAGTTCAGAAGCGAGGCCTTGCTCAGTTTCAAGGTCAAGGTGGCCTACAAGGTTACAATGTCAGTCCACCACAGCAGGGATGTGTCTGTCTCGTTCTTATACCCCAGGGGGATGGTCCTTACAGCACTAAACTGCTAGACCAGACATTCTCACACGGGGGATGGGGTGGGGTGCAGAGTGTATCAGGAGGCAGAGGGGTTGGAGAAATTTAAGGAAAAAAACTGTCCTGCACACATTTTACCCACAGCACGGAATAACTAGCAAAGCTGATTCCTCCAGAGGTATCAGGTCCTCAGCGGGCAGCCTGCTGGAGTTCTGTTGAGCTTGCATACCATTATATAAAGTCGGTGCCTTCTGTGCATTAATCCCTTTGTGCACATTTAATTGTAAGCAGCAACCACAATCAGTTTTGGGCTTTTGCTCTTATTACAATGGATCGTTGGCTCTGTTTGAATCAATGCCTTACTGTTCTTAATATCTAGGGAGAGTTGCAGGTTGACTTTTTGTTAAAGCGGTATCTGTACTTGTGTGGCAAGAGGCGGGGGTAGGTGTGTAAACTACTATAGGCACAAAGAAGGGGGCACGATCAAATAAGCTTGAGAATGACTGTCCTAGACTGATGCTGGAATCCCCCTGCCTCCCCCTCCTTATCCATCAGCACACCATGGGTTCCTCAGTCTATCAGAGAAAGGAAGAACATGATCCACTGTCTGGAAGCTGAAGCTAGATAAAATTAGAGTGGAAATAAGGTGTCAATTTTTATCAGAGAGTAACTATAGAAGCAACTTATCAAGAGGCATGATGGATTCTCCATCACTGGCAGTTTTCAAATCAAGATCGGCTGTTTTTCTTCAAGATCTGCTCTAGGAATTATTGCACAGAAGTTCTATGGCCTACGTCATATGGAAGGTGAGACTAGATGATCACAATTGTCCCTTCTGCCCTTGGAATCTATGAACTGGAATCACCTGATGCTGACCTCCCAGGCTTCAGAGGAGAGGCAAATAAATATAATTAAAGCAGATAAATTGCTATTAGCAGCATAAAGTCACTGTAAGCTATTTTCATATGTACAGAAAGACCTGCACATAGTAACTGCAGGTCAAAACTAATTCATGTAAATGAACAGCT
This sequence comes from Gopherus evgoodei, assembly GCF_007399415.2. Classification (NCBI taxonomy): domain Eukaryota; kingdom Metazoa; phylum Chordata; order Testudines; family Testudinidae; genus Gopherus; species Gopherus evgoodei. The sequence continues at coordinate 2,604,276 of NC_044324.1, forward strand.
AAGATTGATTTGCATACAGGTTAATTAGTTCCATACTGTTTAACCCCTATCCTGAATATTTCTGCAAGATCCAATTTTCCTCTAAATCAGCTCCACAAGGGTCACTTCAGTCATTTGTGGAGCAGGCTAGAGCAGTGTATCCGTGGACAGTAACCTGGCAGAGTTAGACAGAACTGGAATTAAGGCCAAGGTCATGGGTGCTAATGGCTATAATTTTTAATAAGATTTTCCAAGATGGGTTCAGGACCTTGATTTTGGGAGTTCAGTGAAAGATGGCATTTCTACTACAGATCCCCTGCTATCATGCCTGACTCTTAGTTTACTAGCAAGACTAGTCAGTCAGGGTTATTGGACTGTTCTAAGTTTACTCAGGGCACAGAAAGTCATGGGGGACAGAGGGAAACTTGAGAACAACCTAACACAGAGGCCCCAGCCCCTTTTTACCCACAGCGTGTTCACCGAGAGAGGCTGTCACCTTACCAATGTAATAAACTCACATTAAAATAAATGTGCAATGTAAGCTTTTTGGGACGGGTGGTCTTTTCATTCAGTTTGTACAGCCCCTAGCACAATGGGGACCTGCTCCTAGGCACTGCACACAATACAAATCAAATAAAGAAGGCAGTCCAATAATCAGTGACAGCAAGTTGGATGAACATCAGATAGAGGGGACAGCCTCAGCTCTTTGGGTTTTACACAGCTCCATGAGTAGTCATTTTACATCCAAGTTGCTCCTTGGGGTGCTTAGAGGACCTCAGCGTGATGTTTTTCATAGAAGCAGCAACAGGCTTTAAGCTAGGGCTCTCCAAGCACAGAGGGAGACTCTGATGTGATAGCACTACCTACTAAAGCAACAGACACACACACATACACGCTGGTGTGAAGGTGCAGGTTAGAAGGGAGAGGCACACCTACCCTCTAGAGACCATCCTACATAGAGGGAAAATGAGGGGGCTGGTGCTGAAGGCAGTTATTAGGCAGCATTTGGCCACTAAAATAACTCAGTCAACTAGAGGCAGAACTACAGCCAAGCCCCCCTGTAGTGTGGGGGCTACTCCCAAGCAAGGCAGAATAAGTTGTTGCAATAGGGCACAGGATGCTGAGGCCAGAGATTTGGATTCTAGGACCAGCATTTCCACTCAGTCTGTGGAACCATCAACCAAGTCACTTAATCTGCCCTGACTCTGTTTCCCCTCTAGACAAAGTAAGGTCATGGCCTCCCTTTACGAAGATAGGGCTGTGGGACACCTAATGCAAGTTTTCTGGGGATAGGAGAGAATTCCCCCATCACCACCCCCACCCTTTGTTCCTGGAAGTGTCTACAGCAGCTTCTAGATCCACTTCCAGCTCTCCTGATAGCCATGCTTCATGCTACTCTCCCTCCTTGACTTTGTGTATTGACACAATCCAAACTACCAAGCAAAGAGTGAAACCCAAGCCACTGTTAACAGCTCTGAAAGTCAAATCTCCTGAAAACCCTCCTGCCGGAAGCCTGCAGGCTGCTGGCATGGCACGTCACATGGCCAGAGCCTCCCCTGAGACATAAGAACAGCCATTCTGGGTCAAACCAAAGGTCCATCTAGCCCAGTATCCTGTTTTCCAGTAGTGGCCAATGCCAGGTGCCCTAGAGGGAATGAACAGAACAAGTAATCATCAAGTGATCCATTCCCTGTCACCTATGCCCAGCTTCTGGCAAACAGAGGCCAGGGACACCATCTCTGCCCATCCTGGCTAATAGCCATTGATGGATCTATCCTCCCTGAACTTATCTAGTTCCTTTTTGAACCCTGTTACACTCTTGGCCTTCACCACATCCTCTGGCAGAGTTCCACAGACTGACTGTGTTGTGTGAAGAAATACTTCCTTTTGTTTTAAACCTGCCACCTATTAATTTCTTTTGGGGACCCCTAGTTCTTGTGTTATGAGGAGTAACTAACACTTCCTTATTCACATTCTCCATACCAGTCATGAGTTTATAGCCCTTAGTCTCTTTTCCAAGCTGAAAAGCCCCCATTTTATTAATCTCTCTTCAGACAGAAGCCATTCCTTACCCCTAATAACGTTTGTTGCCCTTTTCTGAACCTTTTCCAATACATCTTTTTTGAGATGGGGCAACCACATCTTCACCCAGTATTCAAGATGTGAGCATCCCATGGATTTATATAGGGGCAATATGATATTTTGTGTCTTATCTATCCCTTTCTTAATGATTCCCAACATTGTTTGCTTTTTTGACTGCCACTGCGTGGATGTTATCAGAGAACTATTCAGGGAGGCCAAGATCTTTTCCTTGAGTGACAACAGCTAATTTTGACCTCATCATCATTTTATATGTATAGTGGGGATTATGTTTTCCCATGTGCATTACTTTGCATTTATCAACATTGAATTTCATCTGCCATTTTGGTGCCCAGTCATCCAGTTTTGTGAGATCTTTGTGTAGCTCTTTGCAGCCTGCTGGGAACTTAATTGTTTTGAGAACTTTTGTATCTATAAATTTTGCCACCTTTTTACTGTTTACTCCTTTTTCCAGATAATTTATGAATATGTTGAATAGGACTAGTCAGACCCCTGAGGGAAACCACTATTTACCTATCTATTCCTACCCTTTGTTTCCTATCTTTTACCAGTTACTAATCCATGAGAGGACCTTCCCTCTTATCCTATGACAGCTTACTTTGCTTAAGAGCCTTTGCTGAGGGACATTGGCAAAGGCTTTCTGAAAAATCTAAGTACACTATATCCACTGGATCCCCCATATCCATATCCTTATTGACCCCCTGAAAGAACTCTAGGAGATTGGTGAGGCATGATTTCCCTTTACAAAAACCCTATTGACTCTTCCCCAACAAATTATGTTCAGCTATTTGTCCGACAAGATTGTTCTTTACTATAGTCTGAACCAGTTTGCCTGGTACTGAAGTCAGGCTTACCTGCCTGTAATTCCCAGGGTCACCTCTGGAGCCCTTTTTAAAAATTGGCATCACATTAGCTATCCTCCAGTCATTTGGGACAGAAGCTCATTTAAATAATAGGGTATAGACTACAGATGGTAGTTCTGCAGTTTCACATTTGAATTCTTTCAGAGCTCTTGGGTGAGTCCCATCTGGTCGTGGTGACTTACTACTGTTTAGTTTATCTATTTGTTCCAAAACCACCTCTATTGACACCTCAGTCTGGGACAGTTCCTCAGATTTGTCACCTAAAAAGAATGTATCAGACATAGGAATCTCCCTCACATCCTTGGCTGCAAAGATTGATGCAAAGAATTCATTTAGTTTCTCCACAATGGCCTTGTCCTCAAGTGCTCCTTTAGCATCTCAATTGTCCAGTGGCTCCACTGGTCCAGAAAAGAAGCAGGGGCCTCTGCAAATCTAGAGCAACAAAGCTGCAGTCCAATGCTACAACAGGACTCCAACACACTTGAGGCCTTCAGGGGCTTGCCCCCCGCCCAGTCTGGGCTTTGTACTGGTCTACTCAGGAAATCTAAATCTTAAAAGCCCCCAAACACCCATCAGATCTAGGTCACCCTGCCTCAGCATGAAGGATGAGGAATGGGCTACATAACCTCTTGCCATCCCTTCCGGCCCTGCATTTCTGTGGTTCTACACCAGGAGGGTTTTGCCAGTGTACCAGTAAAACCCTCCTGGTGCAGAGGCCTCCATCTGAGGTCTTTAGTCAGCTATGCTGCTGTAACAAACCCCTTCCCCAACCAACTCTGAGGCCCAAGGTGGTTTTTTAATACCATAAAACAGCTCTCCCCCACTCCACCCCCACCATTACCAGCAAAACTGCACCCAAGACTAAGAGATTCTCCCTCTCTCATCCTGACTGATACTGGCAAAAAGACATCCCAGCCCCAGTTGGAGGATAGAATGGCAGTGACTGAAGGAAAAAAAGCCAAGTGTCGTAAGGTGTTTTGTCCAATGCAGGCCCCCTACCAGCACATGGGGTGTAGGAAGATGGCCCTTTGAGGGGCAACAGTGGCATCTAACCTTCCAAAATAATCACTGCCTCAGTTTACCCAGAAGAGATTGGTCTAGATCAGAGGTGGGCAAACTATGGCCCGCGGGCCACATCTGGCTTGCGAGACCCTCCTGCCTGGCCTGAGCTCCCGGCCTGGGAGGCTCGCTGTTCCCTCTCCCCTGCAGCCTCAGCTCACTGCACTGCCGGCACAGTGCTCTGGGCAGCAAGGCTGGGAGCTCTTGCCGGGCAGCGCAGCCGCAGAGCCGCAAGCCTGACCCAGTGCGCTGTGCTGTGGTTGGTTCCAGCTGGGCAGCACAGCTGCCTCTCCTAGTGCTCTGGGTGGCACAGCTGTAGCGCTGCCAGCCACCGGTGCGCCAGGCAGTACGGTAAGGGAGCGGGGGGTTGGATAGAGGGCAGGGAAGTTCAGGGTGGTGGGCAGGGGTTCTGAGGGTTCAGTCAGGAAGGAAAGGGGGGTTGGATGGGGCAGGGGTTCCGTTGCAGTCAAGGGATGGAGGGGTTGGATGGGGCAGGGGTTCCAAGGGGTGAGAAGCACGGGGGGTTGGATGGGGGCAGGGGCCAGGCCACACTTGGCTGTTTGGGGAGGCACAGTCTCCCCTAACTGGCCCTCCGCACAATTTCAGAAACCCGATGTGGCCCTGAGGCCAAAAAGTTTGCCCACCCCGGTCTGGAGAATGGTTCAAGTTACACCCTCCAGCCTAGGCAACAGTCGGAGTGGCACTGCCCAAAAAGGAAAGCCTAGCAGAGCAGGTAACAGGGTTAGGAGTGGGGGAGTGCATGGTCCTCTCACTTCAAGGACCCAGGAGATCCATATGGTCCAAGTCTATGGCTCCACCAGCTTTACTATAGCTGTACAAGCGTTACATATTCAGCAAGCATGTGCAATATAAAAACTCAGATTTATTTTAATTAAAATAAGTTATATTCATAGAGATTTGACAATTTACATGTATACGATTCTTCTCCTGGACCAGCCCCTCTGCAAGTCACTGCAGCTGTTCAGACATGTCACAGTGAAGATTAAAAAAAACAAAAATCCATCCATGAGTCCTTATGAGAAGCCACCCAGGGGCCTTCTGCTGAGAGTCAGACAGACAAGGCTGAAAGCAGCGCCTGAGTGCAAGGCACTTTCAGAGAAACTGTGGTCCAGAGGAAAAAGTTTGGCTGGGAGGAAGTTTTCAGGTCAAGTGTTTCTTACAAGAGCCTGGAGGGATGAGGTGCTGGATCCCTTTCATGATCCAAGTCCCATGACTCCTGGGAGCCCAGTGGGCAGGGGCCTCACTGCAGAAACACAGGTAGGCCATAGGCTATGGGCGCTGCGCCGATGAGGTATTTGAGTTTGGGGGCCTGGCGGGACTGGGCGACATGCTGGAGGAGAGGAGCGCCTGACCCTGCCTTCAGCCAGCTCTGGAGGAGCGCCTCCATATAGCGGTCGATGTCTCGGTCAGTCACGTCCCAGAGGTTTCCCAACACCAGAGGGCTGCAAAGGGAACAGACAGACACTTGTCTCCCCTCCAGCAGACACAGGGCTCTAGCCAGTACCTTAACCCAGCACAGCCATGCCTGGCTCAAGCCTAGCCTGGGTACAGGTGGTGGGGAGGTTCAGTCCCCCAACCCCCTCCCACTGTTAATTAGATCTGGTTGAGAAAGTGTGTATAGCTTGGACTGGCATCAGGCAAGTACCGGAGCCATAGAGCTCTGCCTGTGTGGGCATCAGGCTTCCCCACAGCAGAGCTGAATGCCGTGGCTGGATTTGAAACGATGTGATTTATGGCCATTAGTGTTTGAAGCTCTATGGGCTAAGCCAGGGGTGACTAGACTTCATGCTTAAGGGCACAGAGCCTCTAAATGAGTCAGGAAGGAAACCTACAACGCTGGCATCTCCCTTCCTCTAAAGCAGAATGGGGCAGGTGAGGGTGCATGGGCCAGTGGGTTGATAGTAGCCAGAGCACAGATTTCCCACACTCGAGATTCTCATCCCCGGCAGACTCACCATCCTGCCATGATGTACTTGAGGAGGATACCCGTTCCCTCCAGGTTGCCACGGACAGCCAGAGCAGCGCTGCTGCAGCCAAAGAGCAGGGCCACAGCACGGCAGTCCAACTTTAGGATTGATGGTCCATCCAGGAAGCGGGCACCAGCTCCATGCCCGGCGTAGCTAAGGCAGAGTTTGTGGGTGAGCTCACAGCACTACAGGGGACTCGGTGACAGCTTATGGGTGGCTGCAGCTATCTTGGTCATTGCTCCCCCACTCAGCTCCCTGGCCTCCAATGAGGCTGACTTGCAGGGCAAATGCTCTGTGCTTCCATGGACTGATCCGATACCCTGCCATTGTTCCCCCCAGCTCCCCAATGCTTGAATCTAGCTGCACTCCCATCCCTGAGCAGGAGAAACGTCTCTCCCCAGGACTGTTACGCGTTGGTCTTTAGCCACAGGAAAGAGCCACCTGCTATGGACCTGACGATTACTGAAAATGTGCACTTATCAGCATCCTGTAAGAGGGATCTCCTAGTGAGGCAGGTATCCTCACTGTACAGGAACGAGAAGGGGAGGTAGCTTGTCCAAGGTCACACCCCAAATCAGGCAGAGCGCTGGGAATAGAACCCAGGAGTCTGAGGCGCCCGTCTTCTAGGGAGACATAGTCAGTCCTGCTTGCCAATACCACCCACTCTCAGACACTAGCTGGCTCATGCCGGAATCACTTACATATAGAGATCACGCTGCGTGAGAGCCGACTGCATCTGCTCCTGGCTTGGGACTTCTCCTGTCACCCCCGTCCAGCCGGGTTCGCTGTGAGACGACACTGGGTGAGAACAGAGTGGAACAGCCGCCACTCCCACAATGAAGGGCAAACCCCAACGGCATTGCTCAGCAACGCTCCCATGGCTCCAGGCAGGAAGCAGCACCGGGACACATATCCCACTCTACCGAGGGAGGCTGATTACAGCCAAGCCATGCAGGGAGACAGGCAACCCACCCTATGGGCATGTGGGGTCAGGGAGATGCACCCACCTCTCAAACCAGGCTCGGAAGCGCTCCTCCGTCCCAGGCAGATTGTCATGTGGGTTGAGGACGTAGAAGGCACTGCTGGGATTCACTCCGCAGGTGAGGATGGACCCTCGCCGATACTGAAACGAGGACACAAAACATGTTGCTCCCACCCTTAAGTGAGCATCCTGCAGAGTCACTGGCACTCATGTGGGCAGCCACAATCTCATGGGGAGCTATGGTGCTGGGCACCATCCAGTCCAGCCATGTGAACTGAGAGTCCATGCTACAGCTAGAAGCCCCTGGCTGGCCTGTGAGATCATTCCACCTGCCCCATCGCACCCATTTGCAAGGCTAGGGGTGCTCAGAGCCCCTCCAGCTAGCAGGGAGAGGGGACAGCACCTGGCTGACCCTTTCAAGCTTAGTGTCACTTGAGCAGGTCATGCAGGGGGGAAGTGGGTTCTTCCCCCACCGAAGGAAGGGCCCAGCTGATCTGAGAGCATAGGAGCTACCTACCGGCCTAGCTCTCACACGGGCAGGGGAATTCTTCCCCAAGGCACAGGAGAGCCATCCCAGGACAGTCGCCTCCTTCACCCACCTCTTCCCCACCCACTTACCCTCTGAGCAAGGGAGTAGCTGAGCAGGAAGCGCAGGGAGGGTAACCGGGTCACTGGCAGGGTTCTCAGGCAGGGGATGTTCTCCCAGGGGAGCTTCTGCAGGTGCTAGAGAGGAGAGGAGAGGAGAGGAGAGGAATTACCTGGAGAGGCAGAGGCTAGGCTGGCAGGGGTGCGTTTCAGGGAGAGGACCACTAACCTTGTCCAGCACAAGAACCAAGTGACCGCTCGTCTGCCCACTACGGAATCTCTGCTTGTCCACCGCCTCCTGCAGGAAGGCCTGGGCGGCATCTGGCTGCGCTGGGCACAGCCCAGACGCCAGGCACTGCACATCTTGAGGGGTGAGGAGATGAGAGCTGTTCAACACGAGCTGAGGGAAGAAAGGAAGACTGAGGCACACGTGACTGTGCCAGTGTCCCCATGCAGGGACCAGCAAGGTGATGGGCACAGCAAATCCCCATCCATGCCCCAGGGGAATGGCTTCAACTGAAATGCCTCCTCCATGCGTGTACAAGGGACTTCCTAACCCCGTTAGAGCACATGAGGGACCTGGCTCCCTACCACAGTCACAGCAACAGCTCAGCAGCCTAAAGCTAGACCAATCCACATCTGTCCCGCCCAGGCTCAGCAAAAAGCCCAGTCATGCTAGGGGCTTCTCAGCTGGTTCTCCCAGGACCACCCCTCTCACCTTCAGCAGTGCCAGATCTGAATTTTCCCAGCCGCACTCCCTGAGCTGTTCCTGCAGGCTGTAGGCCTCCTTGGCCACACCAGAGTCCTGGATGGTCGGCAGCAAGGCCCCCTTCCAGCAGCTCAGCACCTCCTTCTCCAGGGTCTCGGTCAGGACCTGCAGAATGGAAGAGGGAGTCCAAAGTCCCTGGGCACTGAAGAACTAGCCACCACAGGCAACCACTGGCCCCCTCGGTGGAAAGGCCAAGGGCTGGCCCCTTGAGGATGGAGCTGCCCCTTAGGGCCAGGGGAGGCATGTCAGCAGAGTGGGGTGAAGGTGTGGGATGCCAGAAAGCCCAAGTCTCCAACTTGGCCAAGTCAGCAGCTGTTCCTGCGTGTCCACCCACCTTCATCCTCCTGTCCAGCTCCGTCCGGCCCAGCCACCAGTCCCTCTTGTCCGTGCAGCTGCTGAATTCCTTCTGCTCCTTCTGGATGGCATCAAACTCGCCAAGTACCGAGCTTAGGGGCGCCTGCATGAGACACAGCGCCATGACCCCTGCCCTGAGCTCAAATACACTGCTACCTCAATAGAACGCCACCCGATATAACACAAATTTGGATATAACGCGGTAAAGCAACGTTCTTGGGGCGAGGGTGGGGAGGCGGGTTGTGCACTCCAGTGGATCAAAGCAAGTTCAATATAACACCGTTTCACCTATAACGTGGTAAGATTTTTTGGCTCCCAAGGCTAGCATTATATCGAGGTAGAGGTGTAGTTGCCGCTGTCCAGGTGCCCCATTGACCCTGCTCCTCACCTTGGTCTGTGCAGTTGGGATGTGGATGGTCACTGGGGTGCTGTCCTTCTCCAGCCGCGTTAGCAGTAAGGTGTCCCCAAGGGTGCCAGGCTGAAGGCTTACCAGGGTCAGCAGGCATACGGTTACACCTGGAATGAGCACAGCAACGGAGCAGTTAGAGGAGTCAATCAATGAGCCGAACCCAGCTAAGAGCCCTTCTTTGGTGTCAGAGGATGCATTCTGAATCCACCCCAGTGGAAGAGAGCAGGCAGCCTGCAGGAGAGCCCCGCCTGCGCTGTGGCATGGACTGAGAACAGTGCAAGCCTCCTATATGCCAAAAGCCCCGCCCCTCCATGGGGGAGGAGGAGATTTTGGTTCCCCAGGCCCATTCACTCCTTGTTTCGGGCCTCAGGTTGCAAACAAGGTCCCCCAGCTGGGATGGCTGTTTGCCACAGGGATGCCTTCCCACTAGGAACTGGACCAAGGACAACTCATTTAGCAAAGGCACTGCTCTATGGCCATGTGGTGTAACAACATTCAGCCACCACAGACCCAGCTGGGTCCAGACCGGGCACCTAGCTGCGAGATCCCCTTTCCCAGAGGGAAAGCCAAAAGCCGCCCACTACCACCAGCTGAAGGGGACCCTCCCTCCCAGCACATACCACTGGGGATTTTTTGCAGCTGCTCCCTGAAGCTCTCGGTCTCCCGCTGGCCCAGCCCTGCCAAGCTGAATTCGAACAAGCTCTGGAGCTGCAAGAGGTGCTGGAGCTGCAAATCGGCATCCCCTCCCTGCAGGGTAAGCTCCTGTAGCTGGTCAGCAATGTCGGCCGCTGACTTTTTCTTCATTTTGCTGGAGACGGAAGCAGCGTGCAGGGAGGGTCAGTACAGCAGAGACCCACAGGACCCAGAAAGGAGAGAGGCAGAGACGGGGGCCAGGTTCAGAAAGGCTGTTCTGAACCGAGGGTGATGGAACCAGCAAGTTCCCAGAGCAGTGAGCTGAGCGCCAGGCTGTGGAGGAGCGAGGCAGGAGGCTACAGGGCAGCAACAAAAGGGAGCTAGAGCTCTGAGTGGGGAGCGTTTAAACTAGGACGAGTGTCCTGATAGTGCTTCTTCTAGTTCGATGTTACCACCCTCACAGTAGCTGCCATTTCAGGAGCTCCGGAGGATTATTAAGCCCCCATGGCCAAGCTAGGCATTATCCCGTTATAGATGGGGTGAGCAGCCTAAGGTCACACACTGGTCTTCTGGCAGCACCAGGAGAGGTGGGGCAGAGCTGGCTCCTAGCTTGGTCAATCAGCCACCAGCCCATCTTCCCTTCCCACCTCCAATTCAGTGTTAAAGTTAAAGTTACTTTGCCTGGTCTCACTTTTGGAGGCTTTGTACAGCTCACAGACAGTTTTAACGCTGTCTCACCTTGTGGCAGTGGGTTCCACAGGCTTGTTATGCCCCATGTAAACAGAAGCTATAAAGGCACCCTTTGCAGGATCTACAAGGGTTTCCCCTTTACTGTATGAACCTGCCAGTCGAGGGTGGGCAGCTCTTACTAGAGTCTCCTGTGAACGTTGCTCATCAGCTGATGGCGGACAGTGATAGAGACAGACTCTGAAACCAGGTAGGCAGTAGTGATGGGGTCCCAACTGCCGATGCACAGTGCTAAGAGCCGGCAGAGCTGGCAGTAGAGGGTGCCTGGAGGGCAGTGGCTGATGGCCTGGAAGGCAGCTTTCAGGGAGTTGCTGACAGAGTCCAGAGAGGAGATGCCTGGAACAGTCAGAGCAGATAACCCTGTGGTCAGACAGGGCGTGATAAGAGCATCTTCATTCGGCCCTCCCTCCCGCCCCGTGTGAAGGTGGAGATCAGAGCAGAGGGGAGCTGGTGGGGTGTGAAGGGTAGAGTGGATTGGAAGGGGGTTGGAGTGACAGCGAGCATGTTTTCAGAGGAGTTGGCAAGTTTGGGGAGCTGGCAGCCAGGGTGGAGTGGAGTGCCTCGGCTGTCCCAGGGAAGAGTGGAGGCAACCTCCAGCAGGCTTAGCTGCTGAAGTAGCAGAGATAGGAGGAGGACTGCCAGTGTCTGATCCAGGCCCACCACACTGCTACTGTGGCTTGTTGGAACGACAGGGTTAAGGACAGACCAGGCAGAGTGCAACTATACCTTCCTTATACAATGGTCCCTGAATTCCCACAGGAGCTCACCTCTCTGTCCCCTGCCACTGCCACAAGGCCCTGATGTTTCAATGAGGAGGGGAAGCAACAAAGGGAGACCCAGGTATTGTGGGGTTCCTAGGGCACTTACTGACAGCAGCAGCCAGGGAGGAGGAGAGTGCCTGCAGGCTGAATGGGTCATGGCTGCCTTTCCTCTCTGCCACCAGGAAGTTCTCCTCCAGATCAACACTGGCATCTCGCCGGAGAACCTCGTGCTCCCCTTCGACACCGTCCTGCCTGTAGGCCAAGAGCCTCTTCCTCCCTGCAGACAAAAAGCAGACACTTCCCTCAGACCTCGCCTCAGACCACACCAGGGCTCTGGCTTCCATCGGGGTCTGCTCAAGCCCAGTCTCTGCAGACAGAACTTGGAAAGAGACACTTCTGTGGGAGAAGTTGGATCCAGAATGTGGCAGGATTCAGTTGTTACTATGCTGAACAAGGGAGAAAAGCAGCATCCTCAGATCCACACACACACACACACACACACACACCCGCCCACTTCCTCAGCTGAGCTCTCCCCCTTGCCTCTGCTGTCTAACCCCCAGAGGCTTCCCTATCCATTTCAGGACCCAGCTCCATAGGCCTCCCCTCATCTGCAAGGCCCTATATGGGCTCACACCAGCCAACCAGGACACATGGCTAGAGTGTCCAGAGCGCTTTCACTCCACTCCTGGGAGCAAGGCCAGTCTTACAGACAGAGGATGCAAACAGTGAAGGGACTTGCAGATGCAAACCATGGGCAAGTCAAGGTTAGACCTTAGATGCCTCCCAAATCTGGGCTCAGACCAGACTTTAGCAAGCACTCTCTCCTTTGCCTCTATTCTCAGTTTGAGACCTCCCTGGTTTCTATGCCCCTTGATCTAACATGATCCAGAATACAGCTTGCCCACGACACGTTACACAGGACAAAGCTGTCTAGTACTCAAGCCCTCCTTGCTGACTACCCCACCCTAGAAAGCCAGACCTACCTGTCGCTGGCTCTTCCTCATCAGATCCTCGCAAGACCTCAAAGCTGATCTCAAATCCCTCTTCCATCACCTTCTCTTCCTTGATGGTTCTTAGGAGCTCCCCTTCCTCCTCCTGCGCCTGTCCAGAGGGACCTCTTGGGGCTGCTTTCTCCTTTTCTTCTTGCCCAACAGCTTTCCTGTTGCCTGCTCGTGTTCTCCGGGGCTTGGCTTTGCTGTTCTGGGGGCAGTTATCTGAAGAACTGGCTTGGGCCCCCTCTGCATCAGCAACCAAGGCCTTCGGCCGTGAAGCTTTCCTGCCATAGGCCGATGCCCGTGTTGTCTTGTGGCTGGCAGGCCCTGGCTCTTTGTGAGCAGCCAGCCCCTTGTTCTCTGGCCCCTGGGCTGCTGCAGCAGGATCCTCCACATCACTGTCATCGCTGAAGACCACCTGGGAACAGGGAGACAGTTCTCCAGGGTGGATTCCAGCTCCTTGCTCTCCAGTCTAGTCTAGTGACCCCCTCTGGGCAGTGCCCAGAATGCATGTGGAGAGAGATTTATCAAGCTCTTCTTGGCACCAGGATGGGACTGCAGGGAACGGCCTTTTTTTTTTTTTAAGCAGGGGATCAGTAGCCCTGGAATCTTACGGCCTGAGTTTGTCTCCAACACCAGCAGCACCTACTTCAGCTTCTCCTCCCCTCTAGCCCAAGCTCTGGGCCTTGCCCAAGGGGAGGAGGAGCGGGAGGACAATTCCAGTATGCAGTTGATGACATTCTCGGCTGAAAGGTCTAGGAGGACTGACATCCCCATTAGACTGGCTTGTGTCGCTCAACTCTGCTCACAAGCCTGGCTCTTAGACACTAGTGATTTCCAGTCCTTATAGAACTGGGCCAACTAACCTAAAAGCGAAAGGCTCTGTGGATCTTGTGAGCCAACAGGAGTTTCAGGGGCATCTTACGCACCAGAGAACTAGCAATGGAAGGGTTAACTGCCTACAAATCTGGATGAGTCTCCACCTGGCCTTGGGACAATTTCAGCTTTGGCTTACAATTAACCCTTTCAGTCCCTGCAAAGAGGTGGTAAGACCAGAGTTCTCATGAAGGGATCAGGTTCCTGGAGCAGAGGATGGCCAGTTGCTTGTATTTAACTCATGTCACTAGCAGCAGGGGGGTGTAATAGAGCAAAGAGAGACCCAAGTTAGGTTGGATTACTGAAGAATTCTGCAACAGTGAGCTGGGACAGGCCGCAGCCTGGTCTTCCCCAGGGAAGGAGTACAAGCCCTATCACCAGGGACATGGCAGAACTAGCCAGGACAATGCCCTAGAGAGCAATCTGCACTGATCAGAGGAGTACGAGAGGGGACGGATGGAGTGGACACCACCCAGTAGGCCATCTCCCTATCCCAAGGGATCAGAAGCTGTTCGGGTCTGACCAGCAGGTGGTGCTCTGGAAGTTGCCCAGGCACAGTGTCATCCCGGGACCCCCAATATACCTTCCACCCCAAAGATACCATCCATCAATGAGTGCTGCACCCCCCGCACTTACCTTCAGGCGAGATCTGACTCTCTTGGAGGCTTTGGGAGCCTTTAGCAGCTGGGACTTCGTCCCTGGAGGGGAGATCTCATTGAACACCATAAATGGAGCCTTGGGACCAGGGGTTGGCTTAGTGTGTGAACGACCCTTGGTGGGAGGGAAGGATTTCTGCACTGGGGTGCAGGGATCCATTACAGGTCTAATAACGATCGGGGGCACCTCTCCATCTGAGTCACCCAGGGCAAAGACATCACTGGACTTTATCAGAGGCAGAGGTTTGACTCCCTGACCTCTCTTGGCTTTGGGTTTTGGGCCAGAGGCTGCCACTGGAATCTTCTTGCTTCTACTCTTCAAGGGCACTCTCTCCTCTCTCTTGATTGCCTTGGTCACTGCTGATTCTTTGGTCTCAGAGGAGGCAGTTGGGGGTTTCCAGGCCCAGGCGCTGGAGAAGATGTGGGCCATGCAGCTGTTGTGCTTGGACACTAGGCTATAGATGGTAGCCACGGCTTTGGTGAGCAGCAAGCTGGCTTTGTGGTACTCCAGACCTGGCAGACAGGGCACTCTGGAAGACAGGAATGTCAGGCCGGCCTCCAGGAGCTCCCATAGCCTCTTCTCTGGCCGGTGGTCACCCATGCTTTGAGCTGCCACGGTGGCATAGATGTTGGCGACCAGATTGTCCAGCAGCCCAAGCACGGATCGGTCCCGAACAGCAGCCTTCTTGCCATTGTGCTGGGATGCCTCCTGCACCATGGTGGAGAAGCGTGAAGTCATGACCATACAGCGCTCCAGACTAGCCCGGAGGAGACCTAACCCTTCTGCTCTGTTCCCTGATGCCAGCTCCCACTGGGCATAGGAGACCGCCCAGTGGAGGCAGACAGCCGAAAGGGTCACGTCAGAGCAAAGGGAGCAGGAGCACAGGGCGGAGTGGCTCAGGAAGTTCAAACATCTCTTTTTCTTGGGTTTCAGCACTGGGGAGGTGGTAAGGACACTCTCCGTCTCCTGTCTGCTTACTGTGTCCACAAACTCAAGCAATGGGCCCTTCAGGAAGCCGTCTTCTTCCCCGGCAGGCTCGGCACTGGGGCCTTGGCACTTGCTACCCTTGGACCTGCCCTTCTTGGGTTTGATCTTCACTTCGCTTTTCTGCTTCTCTTTCGTTTCAAAGTCTGGAGGTGGAAGAGAGGGAGTGTGGTTACTTATCTGAGTGTCGCCACTTGCAGTCAACACTGAACACACGGTAGACTCAAGACAATCTATTATTACTGTCCTTTGTAGGAGGCCTTTTCCCCTCAATAGGACAGAATGCTTCCCACCACCACCACCCCACCCTAGAAAGTAGAAAGTAGTTATACAGCCTCAAGACAATACTGATCTTGGGTTGTAGAGCCAGACTTGTAACCATGGGACACCCCCCCGCCAAAAAAATAATCTAGTTTTATTCCTATATTAACATTTCCTCTTTCCAGGAAGCAGCTAAAAAAATAAAATAAATAAGCTACTAGACACATTCCTTTCTTTACTGGCCAGTGGGAGTCGCTCTCAGTGAGCTAAACTGGATTTGGTTTGCAATTATGAGTGCCAAGTCTCAAGACCTCCCCCTTCCTCCAGCTCCTCTGGTTCATGGATTTCAGGGTGTCCTCAGTTGTGTCATTAAAACTATTGTAAGAGACACCCTGCAGAGAAGGAAAAGCAGAACCCTGGTGTCTGCAGAGCCTTCTCTATCCCTAACCATCTGTCTCTGAAGCGCAAGCTGTACGGCCACTGCCACCAATGGACAATGCCATGGGAAGAACTGGTCACATTTCCTTCTCAGGGGGCATAAAGTCCTCTTCCCCTCCCCACTGCTCTCCTTTAAATCAGGAGGAAAACACCTCACCAGTGCCAGATTCTAGCAGGAACAGGGCTTGTTGGAGGTCTGAGTGACACAGCTCCAGCTCACTTCGCTGCAGCTCCAGCTTGGCCTTCAAGACCAGAAACCCAGCACACCTAGGAAGAGAAACCCATCAACAACCTGGATCCCATGAGGTAAGATGGCAGCTTGATTAGCAGTCCACGAAGACCAAATTTTCTCTAGGGAAGGATCAGCAAACCCCACTGCCAATGCTGCTTCCTGCACTGGCAGCAGCTTGGACAAGACCCAACACCTGGCCTCCCCATCTGTGATGGGGAAGTTGTCCCCTAGGGCTGGCCTGAAAGCAGAGCTGAACAGCTCCTAGAAACATGGAGTTCCTTCACAGGCATTGAGACATGACACTGACGGAGTTGCTTCACATTGAAATGGGCATACTGTGCCCCATGACAGAGTCTTTCCCACCGAAAGCCCCTTACCACCGAATGGCCTGCAGCTTCATGGTGAGTTTGAGGGCTTCCAAGCAGAAAGCTTTAGCTTCACACACCATCTCCACTTGGCTGAAGAGGGCAATGAGCTTCTCTGAGCAGACCAGCATGTCCGCTAGCACCTGCCATTTCTGCAGGAGATTCTCCCCTGCATGAGAAGAGAACAGGTGAATAGGGATTCTCTTTTGCACTGTACCTACAAAGTTATGGGGAAGCCCCTTGGTAATTAAACGTCTACAAGACACTGCACTACTCCAGACCATTAACATCATCCAGCTCTTTACTGGAGAGGCTGGTCAGGGTAGGTCACACAGAAGTTTATGCTGCAATGTAAAGTCATTCTAGTTGATATTGAAGGGACTGGATCAGCAGGCAGGCAGCCAGATACCATGGTGACAGGCTCTGTATCCCTAGCACAACAGTTAAAATTTCCTCAACTCAGCGTTCACTGGTATTTTGCTCCCAGCCCCTTTATTGCTCTCTGTGGACACTTGATCATGGAAGCTAGACTGTTGTATATGGAGACGTAAGATTTTCCTAGTTCTATGAGGAGACACTAGGCCTGCTGACATCAAGGATGAAGTTAGATTAAAAACAGGAAGATGCGTTTCCATCCACCCAAAAATCAGATCAGCCTGAAGTTTTCCACGTGGCAGCTAATCCCGGCGCAGACTTCAAACACAATTTAGAGAATCAGCCTCTTCATTTCCTTCTGTGCACAAAAGCAAGATCCAGTTAAGACAGCCAAGTCCTCTTAGTCAGGGCTGTTAACAATACTGTCTATGCACAAATGCAGCTTACCATGATCCACAAACTGAGTTTCTGTGACAGTTTTAGGAGAGGACAGCAAGTCACCGCCCATCAGGAGGAGGAGGATGCTGCGGAAGAGTTTGTGAGCATCAGCAAGAGCAGTCTCAGGGGTCTTCCATCCTGTACAAGGGAGCGTATGAACATTAGCACCATCTGCCTACCCATGCAGACAGCAGTTAATTCCCCCACTGCCATTAATAGCAGCATGCTTGGTATGACTCCAGTTATTTGCAGAAACTCCAGCAGAACTTATAAAGCATGCAAATTCCAGCATTCGCTCTCTGCCCATCTCAATGGGAAGGGTGGTGTCACAAGACAGGGAGATCAAAGCAGGCAGCCCTCAGGCAACTGAGGGACATTTTTAGGAAGAGGAGCGTCTGCAATGAAACTCAGATAGAAGTTACTTGGACCACTGCCCTCCTATTCCAGGTCACATGCTGATCCCCAGCCTGGGTCAGGAAACAATCCTTCTCTCTGTCTAGCCTTATACAACAAAGTATGCTATGGGAGCTCTATACCGCTAATAGATTTGGCACCGGTTGTCATTGCAGATGGACAAAGGACTAGATCCACCACTGGCACATTAGAGTCCATGCTCTCAGACCTCTGGAGGACAGCCCCAGATTGGTAGGCTGCTCTGCTTCTGCCCACACAGGAGGAGTGGAGAAAGGCATTTGCCACAAATGTGGCAAGAAAGGTAGAAGGTACCCAAGTTTAGCATGTCACTAACATTGTGGGCCAGGTGGTCATCACTGGCAGGCCAAGAGAAAGCCAGATCTAGGTATCTGTGAACTCCCAAGCCCCCCCACAGTCTGCCAAGGTAGCATATGCCACCCAGTATATGCCCACAACCCCGCTGCCATCAGAATATCTCCCATGCTGCTGAGACACTCTGGACTGCAGTCAGGGTTTTGCCATGTCACCATGCTCACCTTGAGCCCAAAGCCGTTGCCTGAGCTCAGGTGAAAGGCTGGTTGAAGGAAGGTTGAGATAAACTGCCATCAACTGGAGGACATGGGCTCGGAGCAGGTACCAAACCTTTGAGATCTTCTGCAGGGCTGGGTGTTGGAGGACCTCTAGCAACAGAGTGAGGCCTTCTTCAACCTGTATGCGATAGAGAGGAGGACTGAGGGTACAGTGACCTGGAAAACAGTTCTCCATATGAACCAAGACCTAGCAATTCAGCGTTACAGCTTGATTCAAGTAGCTATAGTCCATGGAACAGACTGGAGGGAAAGATTAGAAATACAAGGAAGTAGTTTCAAGAACAACAAGGTCATTGAAACAATCACTTCTTTCACTCCTTTTGAGGACGGGATTTCCTCCATGCAAGATCTGTTGACTGAGACACTGCAGAATGGGTTTAAGATCCTGCTAGTCAGGAACACTATGGAAAAACCTTAGACTGGCAGGGGGCAGTGTGCAAGGTATTTACACTGCCTCTGCTCACCCTTTCCTGGAGAGGGCAAATCCAGAAATCTCCACCTGGCACCTTCCCCCAGGAGAATTTAAGCTAACAGTCTGGCTTGAAGAGGACTCATTGCTCTAAGTCCTCTCACAGCTGAGCAGAAAGGTTTCCATGCTGACATCCGATCTTCAAAGTTTCCTTTCCCACTGGTGCCAGGGTGGGCTTTGACTCAAATCCTAAACAAGGTGGATATTGGGCAAATCAAAAAAGTTTTCTATTAAACATGTAAGGGTTTCAACTAAATGGAGCTTTTCATAAAAGGAGTATTTGCATTCCATGGGGAGTTTTGCTTTTTTGTCAAAGACATTTTCTGCCTGAAAAATGAATAATGTCAATTCTGAAATGTCACTGAGGCACTTCATGCTTCTACTTTCTTCTATTGACCAGACTCCATCTCCTATGATGCTCCAGGGCCATGTGATTACCATGCATAGGAGGGATGGAGAGGGGAGGTGCATCGTGATGGTGCACCATGGGAGATGAGTCCAACCAAGGCCCAGTCTATAGCACAAGGGGAACTAAAGATACCCAGACTACATGTCCCATGAGGCATAGCAGCGTATTTCAGAATCAAACTATTACAGCCAAAAAAATGCAGAGTTTTCTTTGGGTGGGGAAAACCCCATTTTCCAACTAGCTCTAGTAGTCACATTAATGATTTCTGCAGAGCTGAAGCCTGAAACAAAGGGACTAAAAAGTCCCAGGAGCTACATCTCAAAGGGCTGGTTACCTTATGGTTTGCACAGCACAGCTGGCTATGGAGTATAAGGCACGTTTGCTTCAGCAGCAGATAGGAGTCACTGCTGCAGTCAGCCTTTTGCAAGCAGGACTCTGCTTCTTCCAGGAAGATCTGAAAAGAGAAGCCAAATGAAGCATGTGCAGTCCAGGGATTGCCACAGAGTGATAGCTGAATTCAACTTAGCCACTGTCATGGTAAAATCTTAAGAGGCACAAAGCACCACAAAAGCTGGAAGATTAGGATCACATTAGAAACCAGCTCCTCCACTGAACTCCTACGTACTGGGCAGATTCTTCACCTCCCCTTCACAATTCTAGAAGACAGCAACACTACACAGAAAAGCTGGAAGACCTACCCAGTGTACGACTCTCCAGACGTGACAGTTCAGACCACGGAAGTTAGATCAAGTGTCCCCACCCGAGCAGAGAATGGCACCATCGGCCTGTGCATCAGTGGCTCCCAAAATCCTTTCCGCCAACAACCCTTTTGGAGTCTGCCCAATTGTCCCAAACCCCTTTTGTTTCCAGTAGCACTGAAACAAACCCCACCAGCGTGACCCCTCACGTATGGTGTGCGAAGGACGCCATTGAGAACAAAATGCCGTCCTCCATGTAGCAAGAGTGCTAGAATGCTCTTCTGGCCTGGCTCTGGCTCAAAGGACTGACCCTCACGTAAGCCCAGACAGACCCCACCTTGGGAACCACTGCTATAAGTCACCTTTTTACCACCACCCTCCCCCTGATACTTACCTTGGCCTCACTGGGACTCTCCAGCAGGAACAGTAGTTTAGTCACTTGACACAAAGCACTGGCTGTCCCAAGCCAGTCACCAAGGGCAGTGGAGAGGGTTCTGATCAGGAGATAGCTTTCCATGGACTGCAGCGGCTGTGGGACAAGGAAAACAAATACACCCATCCTAGACATGCCACACATACTTTAAAGCCATCCCTTCACCCACCTCAGGATGAGGTATTGTAGCCATTTGATAGTTACACAACTCTTCAGGGCAGCAAGTGGAGGAGGGAGGGACAGGGACAGGACAAACTCTCCTACAGCAATGAGGGCTGTGCAAGTACCCAAATAGAGAGGGGACCACAGGAAGCCACAGTAGAAGAGATTAGGACTGTTTAAAGAGGAGACACAAGAACTAGATACAAACAGGGATTGTTACAGAGGTCAACCAGGAGGCTCCTATTGACCCTCACAATGAGATCAGAAAAGGCGACACAGGAAACTGACATCATATAATTAGCCTGTGAACTCCCTGCCTCAAGATATCAAAGACAAGATTTTAATCGGCTTCATGAGTTGAATGTTTATATGAACACTGCCCACACACACCCCTCTGTTACAGTAGATAAAAGTGTAAGGACACAAATCCTCATGCTTCAGGGCATAAACCAACTGCCAATGGCCAAGGGTCAGGAATGAAACCCCCATGGCCAAGTACTGAAGAGATTGCCATAATGGTGTGACACTTTCCTCAAACATATGGAACAGGCTACTGTTGAGACAGGATACCCAACTATATGGCCTGATAGAAAGTGCTGCTGTAGGTCAGGTTATGGTCCTAATCTAGGCAGGAAGAAGGATCAACAGAAGCTGATCACTGATCATGTCAGGGAGCACCAACTGCTGGGGCTGCAGTGCCCACAAGCCACCCCTTGGCTAGAGCAGCACAGGCGCTCGACTAAAATGTGAAGGGTCACATAAGACAACACACTGGCTCACTTTTACCCACTGATTCAGACACAGGTAACTAACGTAGGTAGCTACAGAGATGACCTATGGTTAGTACTAGCCTGAAGCCCTCTTGCACTTAGATAACCCTCTCAACGCCACAAGGCTATGATGAAGCCACCTCCCCAGCCCATCAGAGCCCAAGGCTCCCAATACCTTTGCCATCATTCTGTAGAGTGCTGCTATGATGTGCAGGGAGACCATGGTCTGCTCGACACTGCGCACTGCTGGGACACCCTTCTTGGCCAGGAGCTTCTTCCACAAGGCACGGGCATCATCCAGGCACTTGGCCTGTGCTAAAAACCAAGGCATGCAGTGTCACTTAGTCACCAGGGGTCTGATCCCTCTCCTCCAGGGCCAGAGCATCAGACATGGATAAAATCCACCTCTACAGCAGTGGTGACCGAACGGTTCTTGAGAGAAGGCAGAGGGAATGAGTCAATGACCCCTACCACATGCAAACAGGGGTGTTGTAAGTTTGCAGGTGACAGTATCCAGACAGGCCCAATGTGCTCAACTAAATGATGGAGAGACCACCAATCCCACCCCCACTGCAGTGGCAGAGTTCTGGGATACATTCTCCTTGCTCCCAATGGGAGCATTCCCTACCCCCTCGCACCCTGGAAAATTGAATGGGAGACCACGTGCCTCACCCCCACTTCAGGGATTCTCTTTCCTGGGCCCAATGGGTCGGTTTAACCCATTCAAGAAGAGTTAGGCATTACTCCAGATACTGTTGGCATTTAATTGTCCCACCTCTAAGAGGGTCCTCACCAGAATCTGCCACCAGGTTGAAGGAAATGCCGTTGTACAGGAACTTGTCATCTTGGAGCTTGTCTTCATAGTTGAGGTCATTGGGTTCAAAATCCTCCAGGTTCTTGTGCCCCTCGTCTCCAGCTCTCTGGTCCCTCTCAATGCTCTGCAGCAGGTTGAGAGAAGCCAAGGCAGTTACAGCATGATGGTATGTCCGATGGGAGGAGAGTGTAGGTCTGCTCCATCACCATTGGGTTTTCACCCTTGGGGGAAGGCAGACAGTCTGATGGGCCAGGCACAGGGAAGGCTCCCAAAGACAGCATCCCAGACAACTGCATGGGCACTTCTCTGTCCTTCCTGCACAGCCATTTCACTGCTTCAGGTGCTGGTGCTTTGCAGCCATTCTCTACAGGTGGGCCATTGATGTGCTGCTAGAAAGACACCTGGTATATCCTGTTTAAACCAGGCATAGCTGGGCACACATGGTGCCCATCACCTCTCATTGTGGCCATCAGGCAGCTGGAGAGCTTTTCATTGGCCCCATTGATACGGGGGTACCCAGGAACAACTCCCCAAAGACGGCACCATGACTATTGTGCCACAGCCTCTCACCTACCTCTGCCACCCAGAACCCTGTCCTCACCCCACTACAATGCCGAGGTGGCTCCAGAGCTTAGACCTCCCATGGGGCAGGGAGGTATGATCAGAATCACCAGCACTGCATCACACTCTGCCACTACCTACCTCCTGCATTTTGGATTCGAGGGTGCAGATGTAGAGCCAGAGCAAGGCCTGTGCTTTGTCATCCAGGAGCTGCTCCTGGTTCTCAGCACTAACAGGTACAGAATCCAACAGTCGCAGGGCCTCCCGCACGGAGTCCAAGGAGGAGCTGCAGGAGAAGAGACTGGTTATAAGCCGGACTAACAGCATCTCACTCCCAAGGATCTCACAGCACTTCTCTAAAATGGGGATGGTATTTTCCCACCTTTTGTGAAGGGAAATGGGCAAAGGTCAGCAATTAAGTGACAGAGCTGGGTACAAAACCCAGGTCTCCCATATTCCGGTCCCTTTTCTCACCACTACTATCTCCATAAGGCATGTCCTGTACAGAGAGGCCTTCAGTCCCCAGGGCTATCGTCTGGCACCATGAGATTCAAACCAGGGAAGAGGAGTCATGTGAGGCCAAACCCCATGACAGTTCACAGCAGGGGCAGGCTGACAGTCCTGGAGTCTTAGCACCTCTAGTCTTTTAGAGGAACTCTATGGAACGCCCCTACAAGGCAGCAGAATATGAACCTCCCAGGTGGTAGGCACAATAGAAAAGGACACGGCCCCTTTTATTCAGTAGCTCTCCTATAGGGATCTTTAGTGTAACAGATACATCTCCTGCCCTGCACATGCCTGGAGCAATCCCCAGTGCTTACAGGGTGCCAGGTTGCAAGGGGCTGCAGAGCTGGAAACAACATTTGTAAGACACAAGCTGGGTCACTAAGGGGCCCCACATGTTCAGTACTGTTGGGGAACCCCCACAACTGGCTGCTTTCCCCATGTGGCTGCCTCCTGGGGGAAGGGCAGCCAATCAGAACCACTGCAGGAAGCAGGTAGTAGAGGAACAGGCAGATAGGAGGGTGATGAGGCCCACCTCACCCACCACTCACCAGGCCGTCTGCTCCGTGTAGTCGTGATAACACAGCACCTGGGCCAGCTCCACCAGGTTCACTGCCCGCTCGTGATCTCGGCCACTCTCCTCTGAGCAGATCTCAAGCAGGTCGCAGATCACGTTGAAGCGCTCCTGCCCTGTGTCAGCCCGTGTAGCTTTGTAGGCTTTCAGTTCCTCAGAGAGCACAGACACCAGGGTCCCTACATCCAGGTCATGCCCCTCCAAGCCATCCTTCAGAGTCCTGCAGCAAACACGCAGGAGCAGCACTTGGAGGTAGGCCACTCAAAATGGCTGCTAGGGCTCCTGATAGCCCCACCATAGCTGTGCACTACAGCACAGACCCAGCTTTCTAGCCAGGGTAGCATTTCTTCTGGCAAGCATCAGGTTAGTCTTTAGGTATTTCAGTAGCTTTGATCATTAGTAGGGCCCTATCAAATTCACGGCCATGAAAAGTGCGTCACAGACCATGAAATCTGGTCTTGTGTGTGCTTTTACCCTATATTACACAGATTTCATTGGCGAGACCAGCGTTTCTCATATAGGGGGGCCTGACCCAAAAGGGAATTGTACGGGACACAAGGTTATTTTGGGGGGTGGGAGGTCACAGTATTACCACCCTTAGTTCTGCACTGCCTTCAGAGCTGGGCGGCCAGAGAGCAGCAGATGTTGGCTGGGCACCCAGCTCTGAGGGCAGTACCACCAGCAGTGCAGAAGGGTGGCAATACCACACCATGCCACCCTTACTTTTGCGCTGCTGGTGGCAGCAGCTTAGTTTTCCGAGCTGGTCTCCTGGCCAATAGCCACCGCTTTCCAGCTGCCCAGCTCTGAAGGCTGCACTGCTGCTGGCAGCAGTGCAGAAGTAAGGGTAGAAGTACCACTATCCCCCCCACAATAACCTTGTGACCCCCATGCCCACCAACTGCTTTTTGGGTCAGGACCCCTAGTATTACAACTCCATGAAATTTCAGATTTAAATTTTAAAAATCCTTTGACCATGAAATTGACCAAAATGGACTATGAATTTGGTAGGGCCCTAATAATTAATTACACAGCTTTGTCTATGCCAGGGGTAGGCAACCTATGGCACGTGTGCCGAAGTCGACACACGAGCTGATTTTCAGTGGCACTCCCACTGCCTGGGTCCTGGCCACTGGTCTGGGGGGGCTCTGTATTTTAATTTAATTTTAAATGAAGCTTCTTAAACATTTTAAAAACCTTATTTACTTTATATACAATAGTTTAGTTATATATTATAGACTTATAGAAAAAGACCTTCTAAAAAACATTAAAATGTATTACTGGCACACAAAACCTTAAATTAGAGTGAATAAATGAAGACTCGGCACACCACTTCTGAAAGGTTGCTGACCCCTGGTCTATGCTATGATAGTGACCAGGTTGTGTGTGACAACAGATTTGTCTTGGGGGTACTAGGAGAAATATCCATCCATTTTACAGATAGGAAAACTGAGGCAGAGAGCAGTCTGGCCACAAGATGAGTGGCCAAACCAGAACAGACCCCAGGAATCTGACTCCCAGTCCCATGCTCCATGAAATGACAGGCCAAAAGAAAGGCTCCCACCCCTGATTTCAGCCCCTTCCTTACTTTAGTCTCAAGTCTTCATCTCCATTTTTTGTTGCATCCATTTTGACTCTGACCCAGAGCAAGACTGGCTCTGCCATCTGCTCCGTGATCTTGCTATGTAGTGCGGCCAGCCAGAGTGACACAGACTCAAGGCCCTTCTCAAACCAGCACAGCTTCCTGTAGCTTTCCACCTGCAGCTTAAAGCATTTGTGCAACTGCAGAGAGACAGAGAGCATGACTTGAAGGAGCAGTTTGGAACAGGATGAATGAGATTCACTTCCACCTAATCCCTGCAAAGAGGCACCATCGGCAAAAGCTTCCCCATTTCCTGGGCCCTAGAGCCCCCAGCCCCACATTGTAGCCCCCATCCTGGTGGAGGGCCTGTCAGGACTCCACATCAGCTAGAGGATAGAGAGGAAGTGCCTTACATCTCCCAACACTCAGGGCCTGAGTACGCTGCCTTCATGAAAGTCTGGTTCCTACAGCCCAGGGACTCAAACTCATGGCTCCCTTACACCAGACCCCTGAGTCCCCAGTGAGCTACCCAGAATCTTAGGCAGCTACTCACCCTTTCTGTGGACATCTCTGGATATTTACAGGACTCTGCCGTCCCCAGCTTCCGGCAGAACACCTCAGTCACTGAGCTGGCCTCCACATACAGCTTCTGGCTGTAGAAGCCATAGGCCAGCTTGAATGCACACGAGGCTACCACAGCAAACAAAAGCATGAATATTAAAGGCTGCCTTGTTACGAGATTACAGTACTCTCTCTCCGCTCCCCTGTGGAGGATAGGGGGCCTACCACCCTCATTCTGAAAGCCTTGTTACCAATATCCTTGCAAGAGAATCTGTCTCCATGAGCTGTGGGAGCAACAGCAAAGACCTTGTATGGAGAGATCTGGATTTTCCAGTACAGCATCAAGAATCTCACTGGCCTAGTGCCAGCCATGTGTAACCACTTAGACACTGTCCCCGATACTCCAGCAAGGTGAGCATGTCACGGAGGCACCATATTTGGTCTCAAAAGGAAGGGTTTGCCTTAGGCACTTTCTGTTAGAGAGCTATGGTTGCAAACTCCCCACAGCCATCCCATTGGATGAAAGCATCAGTCTACAGAGGAAGTGTAAACACTGGCAGGAGGAGACCCACCAGTCAGTATCAAACTGATGCATCCAAGTCTCCTCACTTACCCAGGTGCCACTCCATTGACTTCAGCTGAATTGCTGGAGATTTGCACAAGTGACAGGATCAGGCCCCAGGAGTTGAGTTAAGGAAGGAGACCATTCCCTCTAGACTGGAAGGGCTGTATAAAAGCCTCCAGCCTCACATCACCATTCTGGGGCCCACTCTCCCCTCATTCCCATTTGACCATCCCCCTAATCCTAGGACTTGTGATGTGCAAGGCATGGCTATCGATTCCTCCAATGGATACTTGATACCAGCAACACCCCTGCCCCTTCAATCCCAGGCTGGGCTTTGTGAGGTCTCAAGCCCACACTCTCTGATCCTTCACCGCTCTTTGGGCCACAAGATGCTCAGTCATTTCCCTGCAGTGCAGATTTAAGGAAGAGGAAAATGGGAAGAGTCAGATGCAGAAGCAGGAAAAGCATTGCCTGGGACTGCGTCAGGGGGAAGAGGAGGAAGATATCGTGACAGGTGATTTGAACAGAACAGTTGATAGTGATACTGAGGTAGGAGGAAAAGAATGGCTCACGGGGTCTAGGAAGAACATTTTCTTTAGGGTCTCATCAGGAAAGACTGCAGTGGAGCCACTGTTCTCTTGTAGCAGTGATTACCAGGACAAACAGGAGCCAAGAAGCAGAACTTTGGAGGGGCTTGGGGCAAGAGACAGGAGTAGCAGCATCAATCATGATGCTCTTGTTCCGTTCACATGGGAGTCTTAGCACCATCAAGTGGCAAGACTTTGCAATACCACATTCCATAGTTAACTCCAGTCCAGCAGCAGCACGGGTTACTTTGGGACGGACTTTGTAATCCAAAGAACCAGGGCCATCTGGTCACAAGCCACACCTGTTCCAGCTACTACAGGTTAGAGCTTTTGCAGGACAGTGAGGAGCACCAGAGCAACAGCAATGCTTCCCTGCCTGGAAGGGAAAGGTCTCAGTCAGACCTGACACAGGGATCTCAGTGGAGAAATAGGTCAGTTTCTCTCCTTGGCAGCCCAGTGGTGCTTAGCATATTTGTGGGGCATTAGTGAATGTTGCACTTTTTTCACACTGAATTTGTTCTGCATTCAGGGTAACGGACCAGATCCTCTCGCACAGCAGCCCAGAGCAGTTAAACACTGGGGAGGCCATTCCCTGCCCACCAACAGCAAGCCTTGTAACCCACAATGGAGCGGGACCCTGCTCAGAGGCTCAGGGACTGACCTGTGACATCAAGGTATTCCACTTGATCTTGTTCGGAGAGCCCCTCTAGTGCATCAAGCATCCAGGTAATGACACTTTGGCAAGAGCCCACCAGCTGCTCCAGTCCAGCCGCCCCTGCCACCTGTGGAAAGTCAGAGGTTTGGGGAGCAAGGGAGATGCAGCAAGAGTGCTAGGACATTTGAGCAGTTGCACGGAAAGAAATAATCAGGGATTAGGAGCATGAGGCAGCATTCTTCCACTGTTACACAGCCTTTATCTGCCAGCTATGCTCAGAACTAAGAGGGTCAGCACTACACCTGGAGTGGCTATTGCTGGTTGGCGCTATTGAGTGGCGATTGTGGTAATTGACTTGCCTTTGCAAAGCAGTGTGACTTGCAGATGAAATACACCAAGTACTGGTTAAAAGTCTCACACCACATAGAAGAGGAATATCACCACCTAGCTCTTGCAGAATACTTCTCACCTGTAGATCTCTCAGCACTTTACAAAAGGTAAATATCTCCATTTTGTAGCTTGGAAAACTAAAGTACGGGGAGGCAGAGTGACTTGCCCAAGGTCACTCAGCAAAGCAGTGACAGTCAAGAATTGCACCCAGGTCTCCTGAGTCCCAGTCCACTGCCCTAGCCACTAGGCCACTCTGATGGTGCAGCCCAGAGTCACTAGCTGAGGGTTTACAGGGAGTCAAGGGAAGATTCAGGAACAAAATCCATATTCAACACTAACCACATGACCACACTTCCTTCATTTGGGTGGGAGCAGAAAGCAACTGTCAAGAGGGAACCTTGGAGTAATAAATGTAGTTTATGCTAATAGCAACGTGCAAGTACCATGGCTCCCAGAGGACATCTCCTGCTGACCATTCAGTGATGCTCTGTGGCACATTCAGCCCAGTCTAACTGGGGAACTTCTAACAAAGGAAGGCTGCATAAAGCATCCATCATATTGTTCTGGGGTAGGCTGGATGAGACTGAGCAATTTCAGAGAGGGGGAGTGTTGTTGCTGTTACAGCACTCAGAGCCCTGCTGAGTCAGGTCAGTGAACCAGGCTCCACATGGGATTCCAGTGGCCTCAAACTGGAACCAGTCCAGCAACGAGAAGCTTAACAGTTTTTTTGGACCCACGCTTCTTGGAGATCTCCCTTGCCCACTCCCAGCTCCTAGTGGCACGCGCTATTCCCTCCACTGCCAGTACCTGGGAACCCAGGAAGGCATCATATGCCACTGTGGTGTAGAGCTGCAGGCTGTGATAGTGTAGCTGTTTCACGGCTTGCTGCTGTTTCACGTTGTCAGGGGGAATCTGAAGAGGGAAAACAAAAATGCAATAGGCAGATCAGCATGGAGAACTCACATTGGCATCCCCAAGGAGCATCCGTTCCAGCTCAGCACACATGGATCGGGCCCCACAGAAACAATACAAAAGGTTGCATTGTCATTTAATTGGCAGACAGATGAGCTACTAAATAGCAGCAGCAACTGGCTAGTATATGGATGCAGGCCCACCCCACTCACCTGTGGGGCATCCTTATTAGTCCTCAGCTAGCTCATGGAGAAGGGAAGTTTGCATTTGTCAGCAGATGGAGACACCCCTGTGCACCCTAGCAGGTTAGATTTTGGAAGGCAGATTCCCAGACAGAGGAGACATCTACACTGCAACTGGAGGTGTAATTTCCATCTTCTGTACTGCAGAAGTGGCACCTCAGTCACATGCAATCCCCAGCCAAATGCCAGCTTGAGCTTTAGAGCCCTGGAGCTCAAAAGATCCCAGCTGCCAATGGGCCCAATCCTTTGCTGCACTCCCAGGCTGTGTACAAAACCCAGATGAAACCCTGGCACAACCCTTTGTGTCTCAGGCCCCACCCCACCTAGGGAAGCCCCTAAATCACAAGCTTTACTCACGCTATCCAGCAGCCTATGGAGAAGCCAGGAATAACCCTCCATGAAAGTGGAAAGGCCAAGGATGTCCTCCAGGCTGAACAGCCTCCGCTTGCTCTTCTTCACGTACCCATTTAGGGAGGAGACAATGAACTGGCAGCTTTCACCCAGCACCCTGGGCAGGGGCTCAGGGACTCCAGATGCACAGCTCAGAGCTGCAGCAGCTTGGGAGAGGGGCAGCCCAGCCCGACTCTCACCCAGTGCTAACATCTGGTTCAGCTGGACTCCGGCACGAAGGAGACCCAGAGCAGCACCAAAGCCCTTCCCGATGTCACCAGCTCCTTCTAGGAAGCCCTGGGCTTGGTCTATTGCTTCTTTGCCTTCCCCAAAGCAGCTGCTCTTGCAGAGACGCCGGCATCGCTCCAAGGTGAGCTCGAACAGGCATAGGGACCGCTGCAGGGGCAAGGGCTCCACTGCACTCCTCCCATCCAGTAGGGCTGCGATCAGGTGGCAAGCAAGCTGCTCGCTGAAGAAGCAGGCATCTTCTTTGGTCAGGGGGGTCCTTTGGGCCTCAAACATCACAGCAGCAGCTGCAGCTTGACGAGCTACTTGGGAGGTAAAGAATGGGGGCTCCAGGGGCAGCTGGGCTGAGCAGTCTTCCTCCAGAAAGACCAGAAAGCGCACGGCCTGCAGCCGGCCTGAAAGCACCACCTTGCTCTCCCTTGGTGCCTGGCCCGATTTAGCAAGGGCATCAGCACCCTTCCACAGCACGCTGAAACTGCTCTTGGCAATGGCCTCAAAGTCTTCAGCAGGCACCTCTGGGGGCCGGCACCTTGCCAGGTTGGCATAGAGCAGACCAGCAAACCTTAAGCAGGCATCATAGGCTCCCTGGGTGGCAATGTTCCTCAGCAGGTGGTAGAGGATTTTCTCCAGGTAAAGGGGAACATGCTGGGGGCCGGCTGCTATATAACCCTGGCATGCCAGCTCAGCCAGGTCCAAGAGGCTTTCAAAGTGTGCCAGGCAATTCCTGCTTAGTCCCAGCCAGTGGATGCAAGCCCGCAGGATTTTATCACACACTGTGCTCTGCCAGGAGAGCTTGCTTGTGCTGGCTGGGTCTTCTGGGGCACAGGCAAGGCTTTCCTGAAAGGAAACAAGATGGTTAGTGCAACTGATATGCACCTTTTATTGGATGATCTCAGAGCATTTTCATATTAGGCCTTCCAACCCCCGTCCCAGGACAATATTGGTCCTGTTCTTCAGATGGAGTGTCTGGGGCACAGAAGGAAAGCAGCTTCCATTGAGATGTTACACTGAGTCAGCAGTGGAGCTGAGGATAGCACCCATGAGTCCTGACCCCCAGTCCACTGCTGTGACCCCAAGCACTCCTACAACAAGGGAGTATGGAACATGCCTCATTCCTCAACTGTGCATCCATGTACAATGCCTCCTCTGTTTCTGGTAGTTAATGCCAAACATTTCCCCTGCCCACACTTCTCACTAAGGGTCTGACCCAGAGAACAGTTAGATGTCCACTTCTCCCGCAGAGAGAGGTTTCAGAGGTCTTCTCCTGCAGTCTCACCTTCAGTTCCAACAGCAGCATCCGCGTCTCCTCCCAATTGCTGATTCGTGCCATAAAATCGGTTCCTTTTAGGCGCTTCATCCTACTTCTGGCCTGTCGCAAGGAAGAATGAACCATAATACTGGAGTAATTGGATCGCATTCTCTAAAAGATCTAGTCATGCTTTTTGGCCTTGAACTCTGTGAGCCACTTAATTCTGTAAACGCCAGTGTGTGTAAAGACCCATTGCACAGAGAGCCTCTCTAGGTTTCCTATGCTGGCCTAATGTGGGTGAAAACAACACATCCAACCCAGTTCTCTATACTCAGAGATTCTTATCCCTCACTGCCCTCTCATCTTCCCACACCCCAGTACGCAGCAAGCTAGATCAGAACTTCTATAGTGTTGAATGACGATGCTTGTCTCATCAGCCCGTTTCACTGACCCTGCCAAATACCATCCTGCTCCCACCTCCCCACCATCACCCTAGTTCCCCTGAGACCCACTTATGAGTGGGCCCAGGGAGATCCTTCTCAACTATCCCTTGTGACTGACCCTTGTTAAGCTGCCAGCAGCTTAGCTCAGGGGTTCTCAAACTTCATTGCACTGAGACCTCCTTCTGACAACAAAAATTACTGCACAAACCCCAGGAGAAAGGACCAAAGCCTAAGCCTGCCTGAGTCCTGCCGCCCATGGGGGAGGGGGTGCAAAGCCTGGGCCTCACCACAAAAGCCAAAAGGGCTTCAGCCCCAGATAGGGAGTCTGAACCGGAGTCCTAACACCCAGGGCTGAAGCTCTCAGGCTTCGGCTTCAGCCCCAGATAGGGAGCCTGAACCGGAGTCCTGACACCCAGGGCTGAAGCCTTCAGGCTTCAGCTTTGGCCCCAGAACATCTAAGCCAGCCCTGGCAACCACATTAAAATGGGATCCCGGCCCACTTAGAGAACCGCCAGAGCAAAATCCTGCCTGGCTCTGCACTGCCTGCTGAGAGCCAGTGGGGTCTTCCTCACCCTACACCTTCTCCCAATACCCCCATACACTCAGACCCAGCTCCTTGAGATCCCTTCCTATACAGCTCCCTCCCAAAGCCCCCCCACATCCTTCCCCTCGCTCCCAGACTCCACTCCTCCACCTACCTACCCCCAATATCCCCTCCTCCACCCTAACCCCTCCCCACATACTCTTGATACCCCTCCCCCAGTCTCCAGCCCCCCCCACTTACCTACCCCCACGCCCACCCCTCCCCCAGTCTCCAGCCCCCCCACTTACCTACCCCCACGCCCACCCCTCCCCCAGTCTCCAGCCCCCCCACTTACCTACCCCCACGCCCACCCCTCCCCAGTCTCCAGCCCCCCCACTTACCTACCCCCACGCCCACCCCTCCCCAGTCTCCAGCCCCCCCCACTTACCTACCCCCACGCCCACCCCCCCCAGTCTCCAGCCCCCCCACTTACCTACCCCCACGCCCCCCCCCAGTCTCCAGCCCCCCCACTTACCTACCCCCATTCCCTCCCCTCCCCAGTCTCCCACTCGCCCCCTCCCCCAATCAGCTCCCTGGCCCTTCCTGCCCTACCACGGGGCTCCTCCCAGCGCCCGCTGCCCCCACGGCGCCCGCTCCCTCTCGAGGGGCCCCGCCCACGGGCCCCACTCACGGCGAGCCGGGAGGGGCCGAGGGTAAGAGCAACCGAAGCCGCAGCCTCCCTACCCCCGCGCCCGGCCGGTTCAAATCTCCGCCCCAGCCAATCAGCAGCCCGCGGCGCCTCGTGCCCCGCCCCTTCCTGCCTCGCTGCATGCTGGGGCTTGTAGTTCAGGGTCGTTCTGGCGGAGAGTTAGCAGTTCGGGGGGGGAGGGGCGGGTTGCGTTTTGCAATTAAACTCCTTCCAGTGTGTGCCCCGTGCAAAGCGAGGATCCTGCAAGCCCGAGTGCGCAAACTCACCGTGTGCACGAGCACCATCAGCTGGGCCTACCACTGTGCAAACCTGAGTGTGCAATGTATCCCCTTCCCCCCAGATCTCCACTACGCTTGGGATAGGAGCTATAGGGAGTGGTCCATATTTAATACATAGCACTAGAGGGGACACAGTTTGTCACTCCTGCAAGCCGAGTTGATTGCACACATGGGGCTCCTTGCATCCCTCCCTCCAGCCCCCTTAAACTCCCTGCCTGCCAATCTCCCAACCACTTCTACTTCAGGGAATCTCTCCACTTTGTGCCTTGTGCTCTATATGTCCCACATTTCCCCTTTCCCCCATGCCAGGGGCTCTGTACAACTCCAAACCCTCCTCCCCATGCTTGGGTCACTGTGATCCCTCCATTACCCCCATGCCAGAGGATCTGTGCACACACACCCATTCCCTCCTCCACCAAATTCCCCCGTCCCTATCCCATCTCCCCACTGTGACCGGGATGCCTGGAGCAGTCCTCACTGGAAATGCCAAGGTCAGGGCATACCCCATCATATGCCTTGTTGAGTCATAAGGCATATCCCTTGCTTTCTCTCAATGGGTCAATTGTATAGCTCATGGTCCTTAATGGGCCATCAAGCAGGCTAGGCAGTGCTGATGCCAAATTATCTGGGCGTGTCACCCAGAAGCATAGCACAAGTTTTGTAATACAGATAGTGACGGGATGCCGCCTGATGTGCTGAGATACCACTGAGCCTGCCTATTATGCCAATCTGGGCACCCTTTCCATGTGTCTTTAATGAGATTGAGGGGTCCCCTCACTTTTCTTCCATATAGAAGGTCAAAGGGAGAAAATTCTATAGATTCTTGGGGTACCTCCCTGTAAGCCTACAGCAGGAATGGCAACCACTCATCACAACTTTGGCTTCTTTTCTTGGCATAGATTCCCAGCATGGATTTTAGGGTCCCATTGAACCTTTCCACCAACCCATTGGCCTGGAGGCGATAGGGGACAGTCTTAAGTTGTTTCATGCCTCATACCTTCCATAACTGTGATACGTTTGCCCCCTGATCAGACAAAATCTCCTTACGGAAATCAACTCTGCTAACTATAGTGAGCGGGGTTCTTGCCACTGTCTCAGCTTCTATATCAGACAGAGCAGCTGCCTCAGGGTATCTAGTGGAAAAATCCACCACCGCTAAGATATACTTACACAGAGGTGTTGAGGCCACATGGCTGATCCTTAAGGAAGAATGGGACCCCTTGGGGGTCTGGCTAACTGAAGGGGCTCCTTCAAGGGACTGTTTAAACACTGGGGCATAGCACAGCTCCTGGGGATCCAGGACACATCCCAATCCCCCTGTGAGGCAGGGCAGGGCTCTTATCCCCATTCTACGGGCCGGCAAGGTCTCACAGGAAGTCTGTGGCACAGCAGGGAACTGAACTGTCCTAGCCACCCTTCCCCTTCATCATACAGGGGGGCACTGAAAAGCGCATGGTGAGGCATCCCGGTAGGGTGAGCTGCAATGGGAGTTTTAAATTAGCAAGAGTCGTTCTGTGCACAGCACTTCAGGGTGACACAGATCATTAACTTGTCACTCACCATGAAACAGGAAGGGGGCGCTCTCTGTAGGGGAAAGCAAGCTGCTGGAGCAAGGCTTCACTTTTTACTCTTGATAGACGCAAGACCACAGTGCCCCTTTAACTAAGATGGACCAGCACGCTGCACCCTTAAGGCTCTGAGTACAGTCATGTTTCTGTAATCAGTTCCTGACACTCCTCCAGTCCACTTACAAACATGGTTTAATCGGGAGTCCTGGCATCTTTCTCGCCCCTCCCCCCATGTCCCCAACACAACTTCAACCTTGTTTAGGTGGCCACATCTACCACCCCGCCAAAGTCTATTTGCATTAGCGCATTCTGGGAATAGATGGGCATCTATCCCAAACTAACGCGGAAGGGGGCAGAGTGCCCAGAGGACAGGCAAATAGCAGCACCAGCAACCCACAGGGCAATGCACTCGGCCATGGAGGACTGGCCAAACTAGTTTCACCTGAAACTACTGAACTGGATACAGGCAGACAAGTATACGCCTGCCTGACTGGCAAGGGCAACTTTGTCATCAGCTGCCTTGGCTCTTGATCAAGTCTTAACCACATTCCATGGGAACCCAGGCATGTTCAGAGACAACCATGCCACCACACACGTCAGACTCGCTGTTCTAAGATGTAGCGTGCTCAGGACTCCAGATTGGGTTTGAGGTCGCAGTTGCTGAGAGGAACTGTCTATTCAATATTCATGCTGTGGCAGAGAGCTAGATGCTTCCTGAACCAGGTACTCCATGACAGCCAGCTGCATACAGAGCGTAGGCATCGGCAAACTCAGTTCTCAATTCCTATCTAACAGGGTGTTGGGAAAGGGGGGTTAATATCTGCCTGAAGTAAAATCCTAATCAATAGCAGCCCCTTACCCCCACCCCCCCCGTGCGTCATCACTTGGCCCCAACAAATCCAAGTGAAGCGAAGGTGGATCTGCAGCCCTTGAACCAACAACCTTAAGAATAATTAAATTTCCATTCCGTTCAGGACACAAAGGAATAAAATCGCAGGAGAGTTTTTCTCCAAGGAGTTTTATTTCTTTTTTATTTAAAAAAAAAATAGAATGAAGGAGTTTGGCTCGTGCAGTAACTGGGGTCAATACCTCCAACATGTGAAGAGAGTCTCTTTCCTTGTTCTCCCACCGGCAAAAGCGAGGAGCCAAGCAGCTATGACGTGCTCCCACCTGGCCTCTCCTCGCCACCTCCAAACGTGGCAGCTACAGAATAGAGGATGCAGGAGACTCCCAGGGTTTGCAGGCCTGGATTAAGAAGTTTTGGATGCAGGCACTCCAGGGTGGGAAGGAACAAACGATACTTGCTGGGGGATCACCAGGCTGCTTGTGATTTATACAAGTTTTGTTTGAAACAATACGTTTTTCCCAAGTGAAAGTTAAAACAGAGGACCGCCCCCAATACCCAAAGACCAGTCCTCAGAGCAGCTGTCCTTTCCACAGTCTCTCTCTCACTTACAGAGTCCTCCCCTCTAGCCCAGAGTCATGGTATTTGAAGTGTTAAGCTTTTGGAGACTGTACCGGGGGGGGATGGGGGGCAGTCGTGCTGGGCACATGATCAGAGCTCCAGGGAGGACAGCTCATTATGCCCCTGTGGGCTAGGCACCCTGAGCTCTGCGTTGTTCCGGACCACGGTGAAGAGGCTAACAACAGCCAGCAATGCCATCAACATCATCACAGAGCATATAGTGAACATGTTCCTGGTACCCGTCTTGTAGTCGCTGTCATGGAGGATGAGCATGCCAAGGCAAGCCAGCAGGTTCAGGGGCATGCGGAACCAGTTCATGACACCCACCTGGTCCTTCTCTGGGATCACCTTCCGCCGGAGGAAGCCCATGGCAGGGAAATACAGCCCACAGGAGAGTTCAATCAGCAAAAAGGCCAGGAAGGACTCAGAAGGGTTCTCCTGCCCAGGGTTGGTGGAGAAGGTCAGCATGAAGAGGGAGAAGAATACCATCAAGACAGAGAGTGAGAGAATGTGCATGGGCTGGAGGTGGTACCTCTTGGAGGTGGCAATACGGTACAGCGATGACCCCACCATGCTGGCAGCCATGAAGCTGGAGAAGACAATGCCCAGAGATGGGTTGTAGGGATCGAGGACGGGCGTCCAGAGGAAGATGAAGATGTAGATGACGCTTTCAAACAAGGCCTGGATAGTGCCCAAGAGCAAGACACGCCGGTCAGACAGGAGACACTTCAAACCATTGACGCAAGTCTTGGACAGTGCCCGCTTCTTGCCATAGTTCTCATCCCAGTTCTTCATGGCGAAGATGCCTGTCAGCATGAGGAAGGGGATGGAGACCATGAATGGGGCCACGGGGCCCAAGCCCAACCACTCAGCAAAGAAGTTGGCCGTCACTCCCGCTCCGATCGCAATGACATTGTTCCAGAAGGCAGCCCTCGAGAAGGTGGCCGGGATCCACTCTGCTGGGAAGTCATGCCGTTCCACATGCTCGTGCACGTACCACGCCTCGAAGGCGGAGAACAGCAGGGCTGTGGACAACCCCCCTAATATCCTCCCCACTACCAGCACAAAGTAATCCCAAGAGAGCTTGGTGAGGCAGCAGATCGAGTAGGTCAGGGAGAAGAGGATGCAGGATTTCTTGCGGCCCAGCCAGTCAACCAAGGAAGTGGAGACCAGTCCAAAGAGCACACTGGAGGCAAAGCCGCAGACATATATTATGGCGATCTGGCCTTCCAGGAAGTGATAGTGCTGGTAGAGTTTATAGAGGTAGGGGCCCTGTAGCCAGTCAGCCACCAGGGCCAGGAAATACACTTGGTAATAGTCCAGCTGGAACTGCAGGAAGGCAGGGTTGGTACAGGTGCTGCCAGCGAGCTTGGCGCGGCAGGCGGAGAACTCCAAACCCATGCATATTGCCAGCAGGACAGCAAAGGCGACATATGCAGTGAATAGCATGGTGCCTCAAAACATCATGTGCATCCCCTGGGGTCTACTCCAGAGCACCTGAAAGAAGAGAATAACATGCAGTGAGACACAGATGGGAGAGCCACCTTTACTGGATTTATGACTGCCAGCAGGAGCAGCAGCCCTGAGTGCAAAGTTTGCACTGCTGTCGAACAGGCTTTTTGCTTGGAGATTAACCTCAGGCTCCCATGAAACTTGGGCTGGGAATT
The DNA here is from genome assembly GCF_007399415.2 of Gopherus evgoodei. Lineage (NCBI taxonomy): Eukaryota > Metazoa > Chordata > Testudines > Testudinidae > Gopherus > Gopherus evgoodei. The sequence continues at coordinate 2,641,550 of NC_044324.1, forward strand.
AGGGAAACCTTTCTGGGACTGTGATCTCTCAGGCTGTGGAAGAATCTCCCCAAGGGAAGTACTGGAAGCCTCATTGCTTAGGATGTTTAGAACTAGACAGGATAAAACCCCAGTGAATACATTGCAGGGAGCTATCCTGCATGAGCCAAGGACTGAGAGATATTGACTAGGTGATTTAGGCACCTAGACCATCCTACAGGGGTAATTCCTAGGATTCCCTCTGGCTGTTTCATCTGCCTCCCTTCAACCGCATATTTGCAAATATTCAAAATATGAACCATCATCTGAACTTGCTGTATTCTGTCATCTCTCTCTCGATAAGGGCCCTCAAATCCCAACAGCAGTTCAGATCTCTTTGATGTAAGTTAAGTGACTTGCCCGAGGTCACACGAGAAGTCTGTGTCTGAGCTGGAATTGAAGCCAGGTCTCCTGAATCCCAGGCCAGTGGCCTCACCACACATCACTAGATCAGCCTTCTTACTCTGTGTGATAAAGACCTTCCCCCCATTGTACCCCCGGGGTTTAACCTCATCTAGCAACAACATTGACTCCAACTTGTCCTTATCTACACTGATCTCAAAATCATGGGACTTACGCTGTCAGCTAACTTGACTCTATGCAATTATGTAGTAACACAATAACATACGGTAGTGGAGACAAGGCCACGGATGATACAATTGGTTTAATGATCTTTGATACTTCTTCACTGTGAATGGATGTAACGGTCTTGGTACCAACAGACTGTTGGACAGAGTAGCTAAAGCCACAAATCAATGGCAGGAAAAATCACATTCTGTTTTCCTAGCCTCAAGTCACATGGGAGGATAACAGTTACAGTGAGGAAAACAACAACAACATGTAATCTGCTGTGTCATATTTGTAGCTCTACGACTGGGTTCCTGAAAGAAAGATCCACTGGAGACACTTAAATCAGAGATTTTAACTCTCAACTTGGCACATTTTTAAAGAAAAACTACAATAACTGGCACCAGTTCCACAGCCAACCCTCACAGAGATTACCATAGAGTGGCTTCCTTTAGGTCTCCTGTATGTTACAAGATAGCCAGAAAGTGCCTGGAACCATCCACTCCTTTAATCTGAGTATGGCACGATAAAGCCTCCCCTTGCATCTGCATTCCTTCATGTTATTCTAAACCGTGCTTCAAATGCCCTTGTTGAGTTTCTTTGTAACTCTTTAAAGAGACTTTTTTTTGGGGGGGGGGGGGGGGCGTAAAGCAATGGTGAAAGGTGCCAGACTCAAAACTCTGGAGGCAAAAGTCCAGTTTAGTCATAGAGGAAGAACAGCGTAGGCTGGGGCAGAGTTAGCATCACCCGCGTTCCTCTGCCCACATGCCTCCAAACTGACCTGAAGGGATTCTTCTGTTCAAGGAGTGAAAGAGCAGGTTAGCCTGCATACTTTGTTCAATTTTAAGCCTATGGGCTGAGACCTGCAACTTGTAATGATGATGTCTATGCTCTGGTCTCAGAACCCCCTGCAAATTCATACAGGACATCAAAGCTTTCCTCTGACCAACACTCTCCCAGCTGAGCTCAAAGATAAGCCAGAGGACAGATCAAATGTGAAAGAGCTTGAGATTGTTCTTAGTACAGTTACTAGGGGGCCAGTGTGTTCAGTTCATCACCACATTGACTCCTGTGCTCTGGAGGAACTCACTAGAATAGAAACACAGTCTGCTGAAAACAAGGTCAAAGTGGCAAGAGCAACCCTGTTAGCATCAGGAAACATTTGAACAGAAGAGAGCACTTTACACGGGGGCTTGGGAAGGGAGAGGAGGAGTTACCTCAGCATCTCCCCAAGCCAGCCTGGGAAAAGGGCAAAGCTGAGCCAGGGAACCATGTGGAGTTATGGTCTTAATCCCATCAAGAGCACTTGGGGGCCACAGCCCCCACTGGCAGGCAGCTCCACCCAGCTCAGAGGGATCCCCAGAACTCCTCGTAGCATATCCCTCCCATTCCAACCCCTCCACTCACAGCATTCCAGGATCCCCCACAAGGACTCATCTCAGAACCCCCAATTAACTCTCCATTCCCACACAAACAGTACACCCCAGCTCCGCTCCCTCTCGAGTCCCCCACTCCCCCCAAAGTCTCAGTCTCCCTCTTCCCTGAGAGCACCCTCGAGCCTTCCCCTCCTCCACAGAGCTCCCTCCAGCCCGCCTACTCTCCCACAGATCCCACTCCAGCTCCCCACACCTCCCAGTCTTCCCCTCCCCCCACTCCTCACAGCTTCTCCCACAGGGCCCTCGGCCAGCCCCCTACTCCTCACAGAGCCTCCCCCAGAACCCCCTCCAGTCCCCCACTCCTCACAGAGCCACCTCCAGCCCCCCACTTCTCACAGAGCCTCCCCCAGAACTCCCTCCAGCCCCCCACTCCTCACAGAGCCTCCCCCAGAACTCCCTCCAGCCCCCCACTCCTCACAGAGCCACCTCCAGCCCCCCACTTCTCACACAGCCTCCCCCCAGAGCCCCCTCCAGCCCCCCACTCCTCGGAGAGCCTTCCCCTAAAGCTCCCTCCAGCCCCCCACTCCTCGCAGAGCCTCCCCCCAGAACCCTCTCCAGTCCCCCACTCCTCACAGAGCCCCCTCCAGCCCCCCACTCCTCACAGAGCCTCCCCCCAGAGCCCCCCGAGCCCCCTACTCCTCAGAGCCTCCCCCGAGCCCCCCACTCCTCACAGAGCCTCCCCCCAGAACCCCCTCCAGTCCCCCACTCCTCACAGCCTCCCCCAGAGCCCCTTACTCCTCAGAGCCTCCCCCGAGCCCCCCACTCCTCACAGAGCCTCCCCCAGAGCCTCCTCCAGCCCCCCACTCCTCGCAGAGCCTCCCCCAGAGCCCCCCATTCCCCCACTCCTCACAGAGCCTCCCCCAGAACTCCCTCCAGCCCCCCACTCCTCGCAGAGCCTCCCCCGAGCCCCCTACTCCTCAGAGCCTCCCCCGAGCCCCCCACTCCTCACAGCCTCCCCCTAAAGCCCCCTCCAGCCCCCCACTCCTCGCAGAGCCTCCCCCAGAGCCCCTTACTCCTCAGAGCCTCTCCCGAGCCCCCCACTCCTCGCAGAGCCTCCCCCCCAGCCCCCCACTCCTCGCAGAGGCCCCCCTCCCCACAGTCTCTCCTGCGTTCAGCTCCCCGCTCAGCCCTTCACCTGCCGGATCGCTCGGGGGGGGCGGGGCTCCTCGCCAGCGCCCTCCCGCCTCATTCACACGCGCCCGGCCCCGACCGACCCGCTTCCGCGACACCCCACCGGCCTCCGTCCGAGGCAGCCCAGGGCGCCGCCATATTGGAGGGCGGTCACGTGATGGGGGAAGAGGCTTTGGCCCCGCCCACAGGGCTAGCATTGCTGCTTCCGCCCGTGACCCCTTCCCCAAGGAGCCCCGCCCCCCCGCAGGGCCTGAGTGGGGGGTTGGGCCCATGAGGTTGGCCTAGCGTTGCCATGGTGCTGGTGCATGACGTCCTACCTTTGCCATGGTGATGGCTCATGACATCCTCACGTCGCTGTGGTGACGGCGCACAGCATCCTAGTGTCACCGTGGTGCTGCTGGTGCGGGACATCACCGTACGGCCCGGTCCAAACATGGGCAGGGGCAAAGCAGGGTGCAGATCTGGCACCACAGCTGTGGTCATGTGACGCTGAAAGGGGGTGACCTGGCCCAGCGAGGACCCCATCAAAGTGTGGCCACGTGATGCAGCCCAGTGACGTGGCAGGGCCGGGAGGCCTTAAAATGCCCGTGTGGTGCACATAAGTGGCTGGGGAGCAAAGCACCACCTCCCATCGCAGCACGCAGCCTCCTGGAGTCATGACGTCACCCCACTCATGCGTAGCAACAAGGCCGGCATTTTGTCAGCCGGAAGATCCGCCAGGGAGTGCTCCCCTTTCAGCTGGCTGAAGTACTTCCGTGGCTCCCATTCCTGCAGCCTTTGAGCACATCGCAGTCATTAATGGATTTATCTTCACAACCACCTTGCCCCCTCCAAGAGGTTGAGAAGTATTATTACCCCCATGTTAAAGATGGGACACTGAGGCACAGAGAGGCTAAAGACTAGAGATCTGTAGAGTTATACCTCAGCTTGCCGCGCAGTACGTGGTCATAGAGACAAGCTCTGTGTGAGTTGCCCAAGGTCACACAGGAAGCCAGCGAGCGACACAGCCAGAACTTGAATCTGAATCTCCAGGGCTAGTTCCATAATAACCACTGGACCTCGTCATTCATCCTTTTCCTTCCCCAGCCTACCACCAGGCCTGCCCCGTGCTCTTCCTGGGGCTGAAGATATTTCCACAGCGTTCCCAGCCCCTGCTAGCCCAGTGCTGCAGAGATCAGGATCCCTGTATGACCCCAGGGCTTCACCCAGCACGTTTATAAACAAATAGATTTTAAAAAGGTAGCTTAAATAGTGTCCCATCAATTCCTTTCCCCTGGGAGTAGCACAGACTCCTCAGAGCCAAACAGCTCGGCCGTGATACAGACAGCGAACATCGAACCCTTTGGCCCACCATCCCTGCTCTGCTGTGCTGCTGGACCATACAGTGTCTTTCCTCTTTGTTCTTCCAAAGCGCTTTCCCCCCAGCGCAGCCCCATTTGGCTGCTGTGTGCTAGGGCACTTGACTCCAGCTCCATTGGGGCTGCCTGTCTCTTTGCCGTGGGGTCAAATGCTGCAACTCAAAGGGCGGGTGTGGCATCATGCTCCCGTCTTTGGAGCCAGGAAATGAGATGTCATTAAGAATCGCAAGAAATGGGAGAGAGCAACCCGTTTTAGTGCATTGGCAGAAGTGGCACGCAAAACTGGGCTAAAACCAGCTAAAGAGATTAAGGGACATTTTTTCAGGAAGCAGAGGCTCCTTGCATGCCTCATTGTGAGCCTAGATTTGCCTAGTTAACCTAGATTTACACCAGTGTGAGAGCAGAATTTGGCTGTGTGTGTCAGTGGCTCCATTGCTGCTATGTTTGTCTGCAGGGTGGGCTCCACCAGGGCTTACGAACTCTCATCAGATAATCACTTCCTGGGCAACATTCACAGCTGAGCAGATGTTCCCAAACCACCTGGTTTTCCTCCTCAGCAGAATGATCCCTGACGCTACAGTAGGACAGTGAAGGTTTCAGGCTCCAGGGGTTTTGCCGCACCAAGTAGCCAAAAAAAAAAAACAAAGCCACAATCTGCGGCAAGTCAGTGGGAGGTCCTTCGCTCCGACCGGGAGTGAGGGACCCTCCACCGAATTGCCGCCGAATAGCTGTACCTGCTGCTCCTCTCCGGAGTGGCTGCCCCAAGCACCTGCTTGCTAAGCTGGTGCCTGGAGCTGGCCCTGCAGACTGGGTGTTGGACAAAGAGACATTGCAGAGTGGGAGGGTTGGATCCTCTGCTGTGTGGCATGGGAGGTGCGGGCCTGGCAGTGGAGGGGTAACAAAGGTGAATTTTCACCACCATCCCACCTGGGATTTTAGCTTGCAAAGGAGGGCAGCCAACCCCAGTCCTAGATTGCGCCTGCACTGGGAGTATTCCCATCCTGGAACCAAAGCCACGAAGGTGAGGTCAGATGAAAGTATTGGAATCAGAACCCACTCCCACAAAATTCAGAGGGATCCAGCTTTGAGGCTCTGGTTTTGACCCATCTCTGCTCCTGATTCTGTTCACACCAACACTGGTTTGACACTAGCGTAGCTCCATTGACTTCATGGCAGTGTTACCAACTCTTGTGTTTTCTTAAAGTCCCAGCTCCTGAAGTCATGTGAATACGAAAGAATTCAACCTTCATTAAAAAAAAAAAAGTACATTTCTATCGTCACAAATTCTGCATATATGTTAAAGGGTCTTAGGCCTGGTCCACACTACGCTGTTAAACCGATTTTAACAGCGTTAAATCGATTTAACGCTGCACCTGTCCACACTACACTGCTCTTTATATCGATTTAAAGGGCTCTTTAAATTGATTTCTGTACTCCTACAAAACGAGAGGAGTAACACTAAAATCGATATTACTATATCGATTTAGGGTTAGTGTGGACACAAATCGCCGTTATTGGCCTCATTATTTTACAGTAGCTACCCACAGTGCACCGCTCCAGAAATCGACGCTAGCCTCGGACCACGGACGCACACCACCGAATTAATGTGCCTAGTGTGGACGCGCACAATCGACTTTATAATATCTGTTTCATAAAATCGGTTTAAGCTAAGTCGAATTTATCCTGTAGTGTGGACATACCCTTAGGGGAAAAATACACCCTTGTCTCACCCGCACCAGGTGGAAAACCTGCTGGTTGCACTTTGGCCTGTTGGTGGTAGAAATTTGCGATGAGTTCAATGAGAGGCTTTGGAATCCCCCTGTCTGCCAGTGTCCTCCAAAGACGGAGCTGTTGGACAATATCTAACACCTTGTGGCTGAGGAGAAAAGCTGGAAAACATGATCCCTGAAGGCTACAAAACCTGAAAGTAACTAAAGGATCCCCAAATGATTGTATTTTTAAAACCTCAGGAATTTTAAGCCAATTGCATGATTTTGGCAGGGCTGGACTCTTTGATGCTTGAATGGCTGGGGTTGGCCACACTGCCAGATTCACACTGCTGCACAGTCGATTGTCTTTTCTTAAAATGGGGATCACTCAGTGCACTCTGTCCCCCTGGAATGGAGAGAGACTGAGCCCAAAAGTGAATAATTGATATGCTTAGATACCATACCATGGGCTAGATAGATAGGAGGGGGTGCATGAGGATAGATTGATGGCCAGCCATCCAGCAGGTGGCTCTGTGGGCCAATCAGTAAGGGAATGAACAGAAGGGAGAAAAGAGAAATCACCCCGACAGGGTAAAATTGCACTCTAAGCCCAATGCTAATCTGAACGACCTCAGTGAATATCTGGAGTGAGTCCAGATTTACACCTGTGTACGTGGGAACATAAATAATAAGGCCCTCACCAGTAAGGCATTCAGACCCTTAGGAGGTCATATTTTCCCCAACCATGAGAGCTAGAAACTGTGAAAAATTGAAATTGTCATAGATTCCCATGACTCCAGGAGTTGGGGGCTTGGGGCTATGGATGGACAGCACCTAGTGCAAGGTGGATCTGATCTTGGCGAGGGGTGCACCTGGAATAGCAACAATACCAAACTGTAGACACTCAGCTCAACGTTAAGCAAGTCTTTATTTTATTTATTGCACTTCAATATTAGACCAAAAATAAACCGTTTCTCTTCTTCCACTGCCAGGCACTAGGGCTTTTAGCAGCCGTGCCCCAGGGGGCATCCCTTTGCTGATATGCTCTGAGTTGGGATAGGGGATAGTTGATTTTTTTCTGTACATTTATATTTTTCAGAAAAGTGCAAAGTTTTGTTGCTCTTTTTAAAAAAAAACAAAGAACAGAGCGGTGGGGCCAGGAGCCGAGGCGCGACCCGGCTCCCCCTCATCCTGCAGATGTTCTGAGCTCGGCAAAGAACCAAACACAAACTATAAAGTGCTCCCTTCTGATGTGCGGGTTCCCTCTCCCTGTGGACCTTCAGGATTTGATATGTATCGAAATGCAATGCCGGGGAGCTTTGGCCCCACTTTTGGTCCCCAGACTTGTCTCCATCTTGTAACAGTCTAAAGTGCCACCTCTCCCACAAAACCAGAGCCATTCTCTTCTGCGGTGAGGGAGTTGTCTAGTGGCTGGGATGAGGGAAATGGGATTTAGGATGTTTGGGTTGTAACTGTGGCTCTGAGAGAGGAGTGGAGGGGAGGGATAGCTCAGTGGTTTGAGCATTGGCCTGTTAGCCTTTGCTTAGCATTGGCTTGTGAATTCAATCCTTGAGGGGGCCATTTGGGGATCGGCCCTGCTTTGAGCAGGGGGTTGGACTAGATGATCTCCTGAAGTCCCTTCCAACCTTAGTAATCTATGATTCTGGTTAGACCATGGGGTGAGGAATGGGAGCCAGTATTCCTGGCCTGGGGATGGGGTCTAGTGGTTAGGGCAGGGCTGAATGGGAGCAAAACAAAACAGAGCCATTTGTTTCTTTAATGGAAGTGTGCTTGCACTCAAGAACTGCCTCCTTCAACCTCTCCCCTCTGAGAGACAGCACTGCCCAGCCAAGCCTCTTCCAAAAACGCCCTGATGGCAAGAGACATTTTTAAAAAATACCAGCCAGGAAAAAGCACAGCATTGACTTTAGTGAGTCCCTCCTGATTTACACCATCCTATGTCTGGCCTCAGGTCGGGATTTGGGGACCAGACGAGTGCTCCTACCATCCCTGACAAAAAGGCTCCTTGCATATCACTTCCTGATCCAGTCTATCTTATGCCATCCACAGAGCGCAGCTCCACAAGCCATCTGTGCTGTTTTCTCCATAGGAGAGGGCTGGTACGGATGGAGGGTGGAGGCGGAGAGGAATGGGATAAAACAGCGTGCACCCTAAGAAGGAACCAGGTCGTCAAATGAAACATGAGTGCGGTGAACCGTCCCCCCATGATCTACCAACACGCTGTATGTACAACATATCCAGGTTCTTATATACAAACTAGAACCTCAAGACAATACAGAGAGAGAATTCTATACACATATATACACTCTGTCTTTGTTGGTGCGGTCAGTTCGGACGCATGTTTGCTTCGCTCTCCAGGCCTTGCTGTGCTGCAGAGAGTGCCACGCGGGAGGTGTGAACTCTTCTCCTGAACCCGCTCGCCCCGGGTCGGGGGACGTGCGCTGGCAGAGCCTGGCTCCGACAGGCCACGTGCTGCCCGGCAGCGCCAGAGCCCTCCTTCCTCATCTTCGAAAGAGCTAAATGCAGCCTGAGGTGCTGGGTCCGGTGACTGTTCTTGATCCTTTTCCCCCTAGGCTCGGAGGGCGGGCGTCTCCGGTTGGCTTAAGGATCGATCCGGAAGGCCAGGAGCTTCTCTGAGTGCTGGTTGTTGAGGGTCCGCAGGTCGGGAAGGCGCAGGAGAAGTTTGGGGAAGAGGGTGGAGTCGTCGGGGTGCTTCTTTGTCACCAGAGTCCGCAGGGCCCGGATGAGGGTCTCCTGAAGGATTTCCACGGCATCCACGTCTGAGATGCCAGAGCGATCTATGAATCAGATGAGCCATGACATTAATACCCAACCTGCTTCCAAAAAAAGAAACCGGTCCCCCCTGCAGGGGATTCTCTCTCCATGACAACGGTATAGAGCATATGACACACACAACTGCTCACAAACTGCGAGGGGAAGCTTCCTAATGCCCAGATCTCAGCCTGGGGAAAAGTCTCCAGAGGGAAGGGATGGGGCATTTAAAACCAGGCTGGACAAAGTGATGCCCAGTTTGGTCTTTCCCCACCTCTAACACCCACAGGCCGTGGAACACCTGGAGAAGACTCCCCGGGTAAAGCTCTAGCCCAGGGAGCTGCCACAGTCAGTTCTGTTCACTGTGGGATCTGGAAGGTCCCAGGCAGGCTGAGCTCCATGTACATCAGCATGCTGCATGCACTCGGGCGTGGGATCCCCGAGGGGCATGGGGCATTCCCGCTCTGTCATTGTCCTTGCCCCCAGGACCAAGCATAGAGAACTGGCAGCAGGGCATTTAGCAGCGGTCCAGCCTGCCTAATGCAGAACACCTGGCCCAAAACACTGGGGATGGGCTTTGCAGGGGGATTGTAGCTGACGTGGCTCGCGGCTGTGGCTGGGCCGGCCTTCTCCCCACCGTGGTCTGCAGAGAGAGAGAGAGAGAGAGAGAGAGACACGGCCTCAGAGATCCCCTCGCTGGCCCCAGGGCACGCACCCACCTGCTGAGACAAGGACGACGGCCATGAAGAGCGCCATCTCCTGGGCATCCAGCCCGAGGGAGCCGAGCTTCTCGCTGAACTCGAACATGGCGTCCAGCAGGCAGCCCAGGCCCATGGAGCGCAGGCTGCAGAGCGAGTAGGTCTCACCGCTCAGGAATGTCACCACCTTCTCCTTGGGGTTGAAGAGGGAGGAGAACCGCACCATCAGCACCTGCGGGAGGGGAGGAGGTCAGAGCTGAGCCTGAGTGCTCAGCATGTCATGGCCACTTAGACAGCAGGGGCAGAACCTGGCTGAATCCTCCTGCTGCAAAAGCCCTGAGCTAGAGGCGACTCCCCCATGGCTGTTAGCAGTATGGGGACTACAACACACAGGTCAATAGTTCTAATTCCAGACTGCAGGGGGCGCACACACACAAAATGAGGGCTTTCTCCCTCCAGCAGAGAGCAGCAGGGACACACACATAGATTCCATGGCCAGAAGGGAACATTGTGATCATCTAGTCTGACCTCCTGGATAATCCAGGCCAGAGAACTTCCCCCAAATAATTCCTAGGGCAGATCTTTTAGAGAAACATCCAGTCTTGATTTTAAAATTGCCAGTGATGGAGAATCCACCACGATCCTTGGGAGATTGTTCCAATAGTTAATTACTCTCACTGTTAAAAATTTACACCTGATTTCCAGCTTAAACTTGTCTAGCTTCAACTTCTAGCCATTGGCCGGTGTCAGACCTTTCTCTGCTAGACTGAAGCGCCCGCTACAAAATATTTACTCCCCATGTTGGGACTTATTGACTGTAAAAGTTGTGCCGATGGTTAATTACACTCACATAACAATCTGTGCTTTATTTCAAGTCTTAATTTGTCTAGTTTAGGTCACAGTGTCTGGGTAACTGAGCCTGTGTTTCTCCTCTGGGGTCTCTCTGGGGCACCCACTTTCTGGCTCCCAGACATCACCAGTCTTGGGTGGACCTGCGTTTTTCTCCCTGCGGGTTTTATGGCTGCCCAGCTCCCTCTGATATCCCCAGCAAGTCAGTGTGCGTCAGCTCAGGGTGAAGGGAACAGACCAGACCCGACACCACAGGGGCCACAGCTACAGGAGCAACCCAAGGCCACGCTCCAGGCAGGAGAGGCCCAGATTCAGGCTGGCGGGGCATCTGACTGACCTGGAAGGTGCCCGCCTTGAGGAGCATGACCTGGTCCTGCTGGCAGAGTGACTGGAAGCCTGGGATGCTCTTGGCGAACTCCACCACCTCCTTGACGGCGGGCGTGAAGCACTGGGAGAACTCCTCCCACACCTGCTGGCTGCTGTTCCCATTCCTGCTGTATGGGCTGGCATTCAGCGGGCACGCCTGGGTGGGGAGAGCGAGGCGGGTCACCAACACAGGGAGGGGCAAGAGGAGCACCAGCCTCCTAACCTGGGCAGGGTGGGCCTGGATTGGGACTCCAGAATGGAAACACCCTGAAAACGTTGGGGATGGGGGAATCAGATCCAGATTTGGGGGGGCTCGGAGCCAGATCTGGGGGGCAGGAGAATCAGACTGAAATTTGGGGGAGTAGGAGGAATGAGATCCAGATTTGGAAGGGGGTCCACATTTGCGGGGCTCAGTGACTCTGGATTGCCGCTGGCCGGATCTGGCCTCTCAGACTGTTGGGGTGGGGGGAGTCTCCCCAAAGGAGATTGTATGGGAGCCCGAGGGGCAACATATGGGGTTGAAGAGATAGACCCGCCCTGGAGGGTGCTGCCGCGTCGCTGTTGCCCAGCAGGGGGAGCCAACCCTTAAGAACCAAGTTGCTTCTTGGTCTCAATCCAGCCGCAGGTCTGGGGCTCTGGGGCCCAATCCGGAGGGGTGCAGAGCACCCTTCACTCCCACTGGGAACCCGAATGTACTCCGGGGCAGGGAGAGGTGGAGGGATTTGAATACAATCAGATGGCAACAGCTTAGGAATTAGAAAGAGCCAGGACTCCTAGGTTCTATTCCTGGCTAGAGAAGGGGAGAGGGGTCTAATGGTTAGTGTGTGTGTGTGCGTGCGTGCGTGCGCGGGGGGTCTGGGAATCAGGACTCCTGGGTTCTATTCCTGGCTAGGGGAGGGTGGGGTTTAATGGTTAGGGGGGAGGGGAGGTCTGGGAGTCAAGACTCCTGGGTTCTATTCCTGGCTCTGGGAGGGGAGTGGGGTCTGAGAGGCAGGACTCCTGGGTTCTGTTCCAGGTCCTTTGTGGCAGGTAGTGACATGGAGTGATGGGGAGTCAGGGCCCTGCACCCCCACTTCCTGCAATTCACTGTGACTCTCAGCCAGCCAGTAGACCAGAAGGTTTATTAGACGACAGGAACACACACCAAACCAGAGCTTGTAGGCACAAACAGGACCCCACAGCCAGGTCCTTCTGGGGGGCAGGGAGATTAAACCCCAGACTTGGGGGCTCCCTCCTCGCCCACTCCAAAGTGAAACCCCACCCAGCCTTGGTCCAGTTTCCTGGGCAAAGGTGTCACCTGGCCCCATCCCCCTCCCAGCTCAGGTTACAGGCTCTCCCATCCTCCATGCAGACAGTCCCAGTAAAACTAGAGCCATTTCCAGGTCAATCTGCCCTACTGCGTCACAGTAGGGTCTAGTGGTTAGAGCAGGGGGATGCGGGTGTCAGGACTCTTTGGTTTTATTCCCAGCTCTGGGAAGGGAGTGGGGTCTAATAGTTAGGGCAAGGTGAGAAGATTGGGATCCAGGACTCCTGGGTTCTCATCCCAACTCTGACTTGGCTGAGTGAGCCTGGGCCAGTCACTCCCTGTCTCTAGGCCTCACTTTCCCCTCTGGACACCCGGCTGAGCCAGTCCTGCTTCCCCCCAGGTAAGGGCCCATGCCCTCCCCCATAACCCCTGCCATCGGGGGTCCTGCCTGGCTACTTACAATGCCTCTGCTGGTGGTGGAGCGCCAGGGGCATGCCCTCTGGGGGCTGTCCTCCGAGTAGCCGTACTCAAAGGTGGGGTAGTGCCTGGCGTTGGCCAGGTACCCGGCCTGCTGGGCCTGGTAGATGTCGTTGCCGAAGCGGCGGGGCCCGTTGTCCACATAGCTGGGGGCCTCCTGGGGGCAGGCGCCATAGCCAGAGAGGGGCAGGCCAGCCGAGTCGTACTGCCCGTAGGCGTAGCCGTTATTGAGCTGCTGGTCAGCATAGCTGAGCGAGGGGTAAGGCTCAGCCTGCTTGCCCAGTCGGTCCTGCCCGCTGACAAAGATGTCGTGATAGGCCCGTGAGATGGCGCCGATGGCCTCCTCCTCCTGGGCATCGGGGCTGGGGGGTGCCTCCCCCTCGGGCCCCAGCCCCATGTCCATGGGGGCCTCATTGAGGCTGTTCATGTAACTCTGCATCTCGTCCAGTAGGCGCTGCTTCTCCCGCTTGGGGATGCGCCCGAAGCGCACTGCTGCAGGGTGGGGAAGAGAGAGAGCGTGAGCTGGGCAAACACTAGGCGTGCCCTCGTGAGCACCCCCAAACCAGCAGCACAGGCGGGAGGAGGTGGCACGAGGGGCTTGTCACCACCCACAGTTCCCGTTGTGGCGCATGCAGCAGGGCCCCACTCGTGGCAGGTAGTAACAGTAATGTCCTGTTCTACATGGCCGCGCTGGCTGCTGCGCTCCACCCCAGAGCATACTGCATTGCAGCGCTGCAGCTGTTTCCCTGTGTGTCTGTGTGTCTAGACTGGCACTGCTCAGCCAGCCCCCCTTGCACGCCATACCCCCTACATAAGCCCCCATGCGCCCCTCCCACACCACTGGCTGATGTCTCCCTCTCCTCCCCAGTGGCCCCACAGGCACCTTTGCCTACCCCCCTTTCCCCACCTAGATCACCCCCTGCCTGGCACGTCTCTGCTCCACTTCTCTCCGTAACTAGGTCAGTGGGTCAGAAGCAGCACCAAGGCCCATAGGAGACACACAGAGGGGCTGGGGCGGGGGCAATCTACTGCTATAGGACCGTCCAGCACCTCTGCCGAGGCCAAGACGAGGTGGGAGGGCAGTATGAGATTTTATCAAGGCCACTTGAGACAGACAGACCACGTGGCTCCCTCTGCTCCTGCCCACAGGTCTCACCACCCAGGGGTTCCCCCCGAGTCCCGACCGGAGGCCAGACGTAGGCTGGTGTAAATCAGGAGAAACTTGCTAAAGTCAATGTGGCTGCGCTGGTGTCAGATCAGATCTCTGGCCCTAGGTTCTATTCCTGGGTGGAGGAGGGTAGTGGGGTGGGAGCCAGGAGTCAGGACTCCTGGGTTCTATCCTCAGCTCTGAGAGCAGCATGGGACTAGAGGGTTAGAGCAGGGGGAAGGGAAGTCAGGACTCCTGGGGTCTATTCCCAGCCCTAAGAAGTGAGGATCTAGTGGTTTAGGGAAGGGGACCAGGACTCCTGGGTTCTCATACCAACTCCGATTTGCTATGCAAGACACTTGCCTGCTCTGTGCCTCAGTTTGGGGAGAGTGATACTGCTCCAACTTTGCCAAGTGTTTGGAGACCTTGGTGCTGATGATAACAAGTATCTTCCTTCTCCTCAGCCACTGGTTCCTCCCCCGCCTGTCCCACTGAGGCCCGACAGCAGAATAACTCTGACGCAATCAGAGACTTTCCCGGCAGTGGATTTCCAGCCCTGGCTGTGCTGGGTGGGGAAGGGGTGTATCACAGGGGAGGGGGAGGAGCATCCCCAGGGATGCCCCCCTCCCCACACTGCGCCCCCAGGGGGTATAGCACAGAGGGGCCCAATTCTGCACGGTAACATGGCAACGGAAGCAGGATCAGGCCCCAGTGCTGCAGCCTCATGCGAGGGGACACGTGTGGGAGGCGAATGAGCCCCGTGCTGGGCAGGACAGAGCCTGGTTCTCACGCCCACCCGGGGCTTTGTGGGGAGCAGCGTGCGGGGTGAGGGAGGGGGCGAGAGCCTGGAGGCTGCCGCCTGCTCTGGGAGCTGCTGCCATAACCTGAGCTGGAGCGGGGGCTGCACGTGGCAGCCGTGACCTAGAAACCTCCTTTCCCGCACACAGGATCCTGCTGCCCCCACAAAGCCCCAGATGGGCCTGGAACTGGGGGGCAAGAGCGCCCTGGGATTCCTCCCCATCCTTCTCCCATACCCCCAACTCCCCATCCCTGTCCCTTTCCTCCCCCACTCTATACCACATCTCTCCCTATTCCCCCCCCCCCGTCCCTCTCTGCACCCCACCCCTGTTAACACAGCAGCTGTGAGCCTGGATAATGCCTGTGGCCTTTCCTGCGCTGCAGCTGGGGCTTTGGGGAGCCCATGAGGCTTCTGCTCAGTCCTGGGGTTTAGTTCCCTTCCTGATTCCCCCCTCCTGCCCGTGAGTATCCGGCCCAAGGGAGGCAAGATTCCTGGGCTGTTTGCTCACCCTTAGGATCTACTTTGCCTCTGTGTGCCCCTCCACCCTGCACTCTGGGACAGTGAGCGAGCTTTACCCGGCACAATGCGACAGGCGGGACCCAGGAGCCTGGCCCCTGCTGCCCCCACCCCCTGGCTCATGGTTGGATGGGTGTGTGGGACCCATGGGTGTCAGTGGTGCTGAGATCCAAGGAGCTGGTTCTCACACGTCCCTGGCCCAAACCAGAAAAGAGCCAGAACCATCGGGGCAGGGAGGAGGGAAGCCAGGGGAGCCAAGAGTCCCAGTGAAGAGGTCCAGGTGGGGAACCTCTGGTCCCAGCCCCAGTCCACCCCCCTGGTTCTGATTCTGGTCCCAGTCCCGACCCATCTCGACAGCTCAAGTTCCTGTCCTAATCACGGTCCAGCCCATCTCTGCAGTTCTGGTGCTGATCCAAGCCCACCTCCACGGACCTGGGTGTGGTCCCAGCCCCAATCCTGATCCTTCTCCATGGTTCTGGTGCTGATCCAAGCCCACCTCCACAGACCTGGGTGTGGTCCCAGCCCCAATCCTGATCCTTCTCCATGGTTCTGGTGCTGATCCAAGCCCACCTCCACGGACCCGGGTGTGGTCCCAGCCCAAATCCTGATCCTTCTCCATGGTTCTGGTGCTGATCCAAGCCCACCTCCACGGACCTGGGTGTGGTCCCAGCCCCAATCCTGATCCTTCTCCATGGTTCTGGTGCTGATCCAAGCCCACATCCATGGATCTGGGTCCGGTCTCGGCCCATCTCCAGGTCTCTCTGCCACTCCCTCACACCGCGCCCCTTCCCCCTCCCGGCCATTCTTGGCACGCTAATGCTGACAAGCCATTTCAAAGTCTAACAAATCCATCATGAGCAGGGGGAGAAGCTCCAGCAGTTCATCACAGCCTGGCCCTGGCATCCCCCCACGCCACTGCATGTCCCCCCCTCCCCACATCCATGCTCAGAGCCATAAATCAGCCCCCAGCACCGAGCTCCCATTTATCAGCTGGGGCAGCTGCTGACTGGGCAGAACAGGAGGGCCTCAGGGGGATGTGGGGTCCTGTCGCAGGGGGGCAGGGCCCTGGTCTTTCACCCCAAGCCGCCTCCCCCATCCCCAGCTAAATTCCGAGGTGGATCTCCTGGTGGCAGATCAGAAACAGTCAGCACAGTCCAGACAATGTGCACAAGAAGAACCAGGGCTGGGATAGAAGGGCGGGGGGCTGCGGGTCAGGACTGAGGGGCACCGGCAGAAGAGGTGTGGGGGGGGGAGCCCAGGGCTGGGAAAGCAGGTGAGGCTGTGGGTTGGGATTGAGGGGCACTGGCAGAGGGGGTTTAGGGGGAGCCCAGGGCTGGGATAGCAGGTGGGGCTGCAGGTTGAGATTGAGGGGCACTGATAGAGGGAGTGTGGGGGAGCCCAGGGCTGGGATAGCAGGTGGGGCTGCAGGTTGAGATTGAGGGGCACTGGCAGAGGGGGTGTAGGGTCGGGATTGAGGGGCACTGGCAGAGAGGGTGTAGGGGGAGCCCAGGGCTGGGATAACAGGTGGGGCTGCGGGTCGGGATTGAGGGGCACTGGCAAAGGGGGTCTAGGGGGATCCCAGGGCTGGGATAGCAGGTGGGGTTGCGGGTCAAGATTGATGGGCACTGGCAGAGGGGGTGTGAGGCGAAGCCCAGGTGAGGCTGCGGGTCAGGATTGAGGGGCACTGGCAGAGGGGGTGTAGGGGGAGCCCAGGGCTGGGATAGCAGGTGCGGTTGTGGGTCGGGATTGAGGGGCACTGGCAGAGGGGTGTGGGGGGGAGCCCAGGGCTGGGACAACAGCTGGGGTTGTGGGTCGGGATTGAGGGGCACTGGCAGAGGGGGTGTAGGGGGAGCCCAGGGCTGGGATAGCAGGTGGGGCTGCGGGTTGGGATTGAGGGGCACTGGCAGAGGGGGTGTGGAGGGAAGCCCAGGTGGGGCTATGGGTCGGGATGGAGGGGCACTGGCAGAGGGAGTGTGGGGGGAAGCCCAGGTGGGGCTGTGGGTCGGGATTGAGGGGCACTGGCAAAGGGGGTGTAGAGGGAGCCCAGGGCTGACATAGCAGGTGGGGCTGTGGGTAGGGACTGAGGGGCACTGGCAGAGGGGGTGTAGGGGGAGCCAAGGGCTGGGACAGCAGGTGGGGCTGTGGGTCGAGATTGAGGGGCACTGGCAGAGGGGGTGTAGGGGGAGCCCAGGGCTGAGATAGCAGGTGGGGCTGCGGGTCGGGACTGAGGGGCACTGGCAGAGGGGGTGTAGGGTCGGGATTGAGGGGCACTGGCAGAGGGGGTGTAGGGGGAAGCCCAGGTGGGGCTGCGGGTCGGGACTGAGGGGCACTGGCAGAGGGGGTGTAGGGGGAGCCAAGGGCTGGGACAGCAGGTGGGGCTGTGGGTCGAGATTGAGGGGCACTGGCAGAGGGGGTGTAGGGGGAGCCCAGGGCTGAGATAGCAGGTGGGGCTGCGGGTCGGGACTGAGGGGCACTGGCAGAGGGGGTGTAGGGTCGGGATTGAGGGGCACTGGCAGAGGGGGTGTAGGGGGAAGCCCAGGTGGGGCTGCGGGTCGGGACTGAGGGGCACTGGCAGAGGGGGTGTAGGGGGAGCCAAGGGCTGGGACAGCAGGTGGGGCTGTGGGTCGAGATTGAGGGGCACTGGCAGAGGGGGTGTAGGGGGAGCCCAGGGCTGAGATAGCAGGTGGGGCTGCGGGTCGGGACTGAGGGGCACTGGCAGAGGGGGTGTAGGGTCGGGATTGAGGGGCACTGGCAGGGAGCAGGCTGGGGGCAGACCCAGGGGCAGACCAGGCCGGGGGCGGGCGCGGGATCCCTGCGCTCACCGTCGCGGGACATGCCGACGGCCAGGCACTTCTTGAAGCGGCAGTGCTGGCAGCGGTTGCGATTCATACGCATAATCATGCAGTTCTCGTTCTTCACACACATCTTGTAGTTGATGTTCTGCTGGATGCTGCGCCGGAAGAAGCCCTGGAGGGGGCCAACGGGGTGAGGAGTCAGTGCCAGGCAAACCCTGCCCCATCTGTGCCCCCCGGCCCTGCCCGCCAGCCCCCCGCTGTTTGTGCTGGCCATCAGCTCCCGTCGGAGCTGGGTCGCCCCGGGGAACGGCGCCATGGGGACGCCGCGGCTTGCTAGGAGGCTCCGCGCCTCAGCTGGGTCCTCCCAAAGCCCTGCGCTGGGCCCCACCTCCTCACCTTGCAGCCCTCGCAGGCGTGGACGCCGTAGTGGAAGCCGGAGGCGATGTCCCCGCACACCTTGCACAGCAGCACCATCCCGCCCGTCTCTGCAAGGAGGGGGTGGGGAGGTGAGCATCACACTCGTTCGGTCCCCTCCTGCCCAACCCACTACAGCCTCCCCAATGGAGAGGGAGGGGCCGACTGATGGGAGTGCCACCCCCTCCCTTCAACCATCTGCCCAGCCCCAGGGTCCCACCGGGCCCCCTAAGACGCATCCCCCTCCCCACTGCTGACCAGACTCACTAACTAGCCTCTGGGAGACGCCCATTTCCAGCCAGACTAGGTTGCCAGCCCCACAGGACTGGGGACCCCCCAAAGAGGGGGTGCATGGTCCCAGCTGTGTGACTTCATGTGAGAGTACCCTACCCCCCAATATTCCTGTTGCTTTGGATGGTCTAGTGGTTAGAGCAGGGGGGCTGGGAGTCAGGACTCCTGGGTTCTATCCACAGCTCTGAGAGAGGAGTGGTGTCTAGTGGTTAGAGCAGAGGGGCTGGGAGTCAGGACTCCTGGGTTCTATTGCTGAGTTGCTGTCCTTGCCTCGCTCTGTGCCTCAGTTTCCCCAGCTGGAGCAGGAGGAGGATGACAGGGGGAGGATGATTCACTTACTAGTTAAGGTGCCGGTCACGCCGTTCTGCTTGGCCGTGGCAACTCTGCTCTGGGTGGGGGGCGACTGGCCCTTGCTGGGGTACCTGACCCCTTCCGGGAACTGGAAGGCCACCTTAGGTGAGGATGGCGAGCTGGAGCCCTGTGGCTTGATGGCCCCGATCTCAGTCAGCGTCAGCTCCTCCAGCGATGAGGGCAGGGAGTGCTGTGGGGAGGGCACCAGGTAGCTGCCGGGTGGGCTGCCCGGGGTGGGGCTGGAGCCAGCCGTAGAGCCCACGTAGAGGATCACGCCGCCTTGGAGACAGAGAGCAGTGGGAGAGGTCAGATGGGGATCTTGACTTGAGTCCTGCTGCAGAAAACAGCTGGAAGCAACAGCTGGGATCGAGGGTGCTCAGGGTCTGCAGCCTCCTGTAGGGGCAGGGGAGCTGCATATGGGGGACCCAGGCTGGCATCCATCCCCCAGGGCTCTGGCCTGCCAGGCTTTAATACTATCAGGGCAGGGTTGGATGTTTGGGATGGAGATGGGGGAGTGATCTTGGGGGGCACAAGGGTGTGTTCCTGGGGGAACAAAAGAACAGGGGGCAGGGCAAAGGAAATGGGAGGCTGAACATTGAAAGACATGGAGACACAGGGCAGGGAAAAATCTGTGCAACTGACGAACCCCATCACCCGTGGCAGGGCAGATGCAGCCTCCGAACCCCTGCACAGACTCAGGGTCTGCCCTTCCCCTGGCCACAGGCAGCTGGAGGGGACGGGACCAGGGAGCCGCTACAGCCCACCTGGCTGGGAGCCGGGGAAATCGGAGTCCCCTGGAGCTATCCCAGTGTCTCACATGGAGCTGCAGCATGGGGGTGTGGGGGAGGAAAACAGTGTCAGCCTGCGTATGCGCGTGCACACACACACACGCTCGCACACACACGCATACACACACACACGCTCGCACACACACACACACACACACACACACACACACACGTACACACACAGTCGCCAGGCAGCCCTGAGACGAGGCTGCGGGGAATGTGGGGCAGTGAGGCACGTGCTGCGGAAAGTAGGGCAAACAAACAGAGGACAAAATGCCAAACCCGGGTCATCCCGCTGGCAGCCGACCCAGGGGTCCAAGGGTACAGCAGGGGTCGTGCCAAGATTCCCAGGGACACCTGGAGTGTGGACCTGCCCTGGCTGGGGGGGGCGCCAGCTGCCTAGATTCCATGTCCCCGCAGGCCCATTCTGGGCCAGAGCTTTGAGCCAAATCCAGGTCGTACACTCAGCCTCTGTCCATGCCCCTCAGTCCCCACCCACAAGCCCCCTCCTGCCATCCCAGTTCTGCCTTTTCCATTAGCAGAGGCCCCTCTGCAAACTGCGTGAAGATTTTGTGGAGGGAGCCCACAGAGGCGGGGAGGAGACCTCGCCCCCTTGGGCACGTGGGCACCCACACGCGCACACGTTCCTGGTGACCTATATCAGGAAGAGAGCTGCTCTTCTGACTCAAAGATCTTAGCTCATTATTATTACCTGCAAACGGCAGGAACCAGTTCTTCTGCAGTCGGAACTGGCATACATTCCCCTCCGCGATAGTCCAGGGCGTTTAAACCCACCAGCACCCAAAATAAATACTTCCCTCCCTTGGGATTTTCTGGAATTGCGCCTGTGATTTTAAGAAGGCCAGATCCAGTCTTTTAACCTAGCAGGCACTGCCCGGACTCAACCCCCGCCGCCCAAATTCCAGCTCAGAGCAAATACTTGTAGCCAAGCCCCACTCCTGCTGTCTGCACCCTGAAAATTATGGGGTGAAATCAGATGTGAGATGGGAGGAGGCGCTAGGCTAAGCGATCTAGGGATTTGTCCCTTTCCTGCCATCAGCTCCATTTGGCCTGGGGGGCAGAGAGAGATCGGGCTGCAGTTGGGGTCTGCTCCCACCTTGCCCCCGGGGAGCTGTGTGCCCTAGCGCCCGAGGTAACACAGCCCTGGGGGCTATGTGCATAACAGCCACACGCCAGCCTCTTTCTCTCCCCCAGCTCAGCCTGCCAATGCCCACCACTGCAAAACAAGACTCCAGCCCAGTACTTTTGGTAGCCACTGCTGGGTTCTGCCTAGGTACCAGACCTGGGGTGTCCTCATTAGAGCTGAAAGCAGGTAGATCTTGCCCCCAGGGCTGCCCAGAGGCTTCAGGGGGCCTGGGGCAAAGCGAGGGAGCTGTGGCACTTGTACTCACCCGGCAGCGGTCCGGGTCTTTGGCAGCAGGGGGCCCTTCAGTCGCTCCGTCTTTGGCAGCACTGAAGGGCCCCCCGCCTCTGAAATGTCGCCGAAGAGCTGGACTGCCACCAGGCCAGTGCTTGCGGGGCCCCTGTGGAGCCGGGGGCAATTTGCCCCACTTGCCCCCCTCCTCTTGGCGGCCCTGCTGCCCCCTAAATGAGCCCCCTGCCCTTGGCGAGGAATACTGCACCATGCCCTCTCCGTGCAAGAGCCCCCCTGCATCCCAGTGTGGCCTGCCCCCATCTAAGCACAGGTGCCCTCCTAGTCACCTCTCCACCCAGCCCTGTTCCTAGCGAGTTCCCCAGACCAAAGGCTCATCTCCACCCTCCTGGCCTGCCCCTGGGTTCCCCAGCTCCCAGGGCAGGAGAGTCCCAACAAATTCTCTGCCCACAGGGCTCAGTGTGCGGAAAACACAGACAGCCCGGGGAATAGTTATCTCCTAGCCTGACACCCACAGCACCCCCTGCTGGGAGGGGCTGGGACTGGAGTACCCGGGAGCTTCCCCCACAGCCAGCGCTCCTGCCCCGCTCCCCACAGTGCCCCCTGCTGGGAGGGGTTGGGACTGGAGTACCTGGGTGCTCTGCCCCCAAGCCAGCGCTCCTGCCCTGCTCCCCACAGCGCCCCCTGCTGGGAGGGGTTGGGACTGGAGTACCTGGGTGCTCTGCCCCCAAGCCTGCGCTCCTGCCCCGCTCCCCACAGCGCCCCCTGCTGGGAGGGGTTGGGACTGGAGTACCTGGGTGCTCTGCCCCCAAGCCAGCGCTCCTGCCCTGCTCCCCACAGCGCCCCCTGCTGGGAGGGGTTGGGACTGGAGTACCTGGGTGCTCTGCCCCCAAGCCAGCGCTCCTGCCCTGCTCCCCACAGCGCCCCCTGCTGGGAGGGGCTGGGACTGGAGTACCTGGGTGCTCTGCCCCCAAGCCTGCACTCCTGCCCCGCTCCCCACAGCGCCCCCTGCTGGGAGGGATTGGGACTGGAGTACCTGGGTGCTCTGCCCCCAAGCCAGCGCTCCTGCCCCGCTCCCCACAGCGCCCCCTGCTGGGAGAGATTGGGACTGGAGTACCCGGGAGCTCCCCCCACAGCCAGCGCTCCTGCCCTGCTCCCCACAGCGCCCCCTGCTGGGAGGGGCTGTCCCTGGAGTAGCCCAGTGCAATTTTTAATTCCCCCCCTTAATCATGTACAGTTGATTAAAATCCAAGCTGGCAGCAGAAATGAGAGGATTGACACCCCTCTATCTAGCTAACAGAGGGATGGGCAGACAGAGAGGATGCCTGGGATGCAGACACACCAGTACGTCCCGCTTTGCATGCCGGAGTTTGCAAAGGGCAGGAGAGAGAGCACGGGGGGGGGCAGGGATAGGAGTGGGCACAACAGGAGGCAGAAGGGATCAGAACAGGGTAGAGGGCAGAAAAGGGCACAACGGGGGTCGGGGCACAAGGGAGGGGCAGGGGTTAGAGAGGGCATAAGGGGGGCAGAGGGGGCTCAAGGGAGGGGAAGGGGCAGGATAGGACATGCCGTGGGGGAGGGGAGGCATGGGGGCACAAGGGAGGGGTGGGGCAGGAGAGGGCACGCCGGGGGGCGGGGGGGCACAAAGGAGGAGCAGGGGCACGAGAGGGCACGCTGGGGTGCGGGGGGGCACAAGGGAGGGGTGGGGCAGGAGAGGGCACACCGGGGGGCGGGGAAGGCACGGGCAGGAGAGGGCACGCCGGGGAGCAGGGGGCACAAGGGAGAGGTGGGGCAGGGGAAGGCACACCGGGGGGCGGGGAGGGCACGGGCAGGAGAGGGCACGCCGGTGGGCGGGGGGACACAAGGGAGGGGTAGGGGGCACAAGGGAGGGGTGGGGCAGGGGAGGGCACACCGGGGGGCGGGGAGGGCACGGGCAGGAGAGGGCACGCCGGGGGGCGGGGGGCACAAGGGAGGGGGGGCAGGGGAGGGCACACCGGGGGCGGGGGGGGCGGGGAGGGCACGGGCAGGAGAGGGCACGCCGGGGGGCGGGGAGCACAAGGGAGGGGCAGGGGCAGGAGTGGGCACGCCGGGGGGGAGGGGGCAGCAGACGATGCGGCCATAAGGGCAGGAGAGGACACGGCGCCCCCCCCGCCACCCACAATCAGGTCACGGCGCGCACGTGTCCGCCCGGGGCGCGGAGCCGGGAACAGCAGCGGGCGGGCGGGCCCCGCGCCAGCCCCGGGGACACCTGACCGGCTGCTCACATGGCTGCGGCGGGCGATCGCTCCGGCTCGGTGCAATGCGATGGAGCGGGGGCACCCAAAGCAGCCTCCTTCAGACGCCCCTAACCCCCGAATGCGGGGAGGGGGATTAGCAGCAAAAGTGCCCGCTTGCAAAGGGATGGATGGACAGACCGACCCATCTACCCACCCCAGGGGGCTGCATCTCAAAGCTACCCACCCTCTCCCTCCCCTTGTGCCCAGAGGGGGAAGGGAATAGAATCCAGGAGTCCTAGCTGCCAGGCCATCCCCCAACCACTAGACCCCACTCCCCTCCTGGACCTCTGAACTGAACCCAGGAGTCCTGGCTGCCCTAACCACTGCCCCTACTCCCAGAACTGTGAACTGAACTCAGGAGTCCTGGCTCCCAGACCCTCCCCCTCCCCCCCCACGCTAACCACTAGTCCCCACTCCCCTCCCAGTTCTGGGACCAGTACCCAGATGTCCATTCCCAGACAGGAGGGAGAAATTAACACCTCTTAAAATAAATAAATAAAACCCTTTAGGCTTTCTAGTGGCACTAATGCAAACAGTTGGGGGTGGGGGACAGGTCTGCCCCCACACTGCAGTGCCAGGGGTTAACCATTACCATGCTGGGGTAGTGCTCCTGCCCATGCTCCTGCCAATGCCTGGCCCTGACATTCATCCAAAATCTTGAAAACGCTTTAAACATTTATTTTTGAGCAAGGTGTAAATTCCCCTGCTCCCCTTCGGCTCGGGTCTGTCCGCCGCTTGGTGCCAACGCCCGGCAGTGGGTCCAGTCTATGTCTGGGCGAGGGACAGGAGCTGGGACCGTCAGCCTGCTGGAGTTAACTCCTTCTGCAAAGCTGGGTTGTGGGTTTCTTACATCTTAAAGCCAATGCTGGGTTTGGCTCCAGACCTACTTGCTGGGGTTCAGCGCTGGATCTGGAACCAGAACCAGCTGTCGGGTTCTGAGTTTGGCTCTGGATCCAGGTTGGGATGCAGATGTTGGGTTCTGGGATTAGATCTGGATCCAGCGGTTCCGTTCAGGGTTCCATGCTGCCCTGAGGACTTTCCCCAGGACTTTTTCCTGCTCTCCCAACAGTGGAGCTACTGGTGTGTGCCAGGGTTTGGAAGTGTTAATGGGCTGCTGGAGGGGAGAGGGGGACTGCTGGGGCCCTCACTCCCATGGCCCATCGACTGCTGGGTACCCTGGACTCGTCTGATAGCCTTTAACAGAACGGGGCCGTCCCATTGCGGGGGCACCCGCCCCCCCAGGGCCTTGCTGTTGCAGCCGGCAGATCAGCAAATAGCCCCAGGCCTGGTGCTTCCTGCTTCACTATCATGGCCCCTTCCAAAGGGGGTTAGAGCCCCACAATGCAGAAGCAGCCTATAATTCAGCTCTCTCCTCTCGGGGCCAAAACTTGCCCCCTGGCTCTGGATCCCCTTGAAGGCGAGGTCTGGATTCGACAACCCTGGATCTGAACTAGCCTCAGTGGTTTGGGTTCGAGGTCCGATACAGACAGGGGCCTGCTCTCCTGTTCTGATGCTGTTGGCATCTTACAGGAACGGTGGCTGGGCAGGGGGTGTTGAGGGATTGGGATCCCTAAACGGCAGACTGCAATACTGCATAGCCCACAGCCCTGGCCCCATCCAACTGCAGGACATTACACTGCGGGATCCCAGACCAGACACTGACCCAGTCCTGCAACCCACAACTCCTGTGGATTTCAAGCGCTGGGAATGCAAGGGACGTCCCCAAGAGCACATTCCCCCTTCAGATTTAGAGCCATTTCCCCTTAGACTCCTCAGTCCATTTCTCTTTGATAAATGAGCCACTGTTCACATTAGACCAGCAGTGGAGATCAGGGCCCTGTTGTGCCGGGCACTGCACAGACAGAGTGAGGGGCTCCCTGCCCCTCAAAGTGCCCAGTCTAAATAGACAAAGGGTGGCAGAGGAAACAGATGCCAAGAGAGAGGAAGTGACTTGGCCAAGGTCACCCAGGTGAGCAGTGGCAGAGCTGAAGAAGAGCCCAGCTACCCTGAGCCCTAGTTCAGTACTCTAGCCATGGACACGAGGCCTCTGAGTTTCCCCGGCTCTGTTTTGCTGCAGCCATTTGCAGCCCGGTTGGCACCTGCCGCCCCAGAGCGGTGATTAACACAATAGCGCCGTCCCAGCCTTGCTGACTTGACAATCTGACATGGGGACCCGCTGCTTTCAGAAAAGGGGTGTCGGGGAAAACAAATAAAAAAAACCCCCATCACTACCGGGGGACTGATTTCAATGGAGCTACCGGAGCTGGGAATGCAGCAGAGGTTAAGATGCAGCAGTGTGTGTTTCATCGGCACTGGGGGGGCGGGGGAGAGGAGGGAAATCAATCATAAAGACACCTTCTCCTTCGTGCTGGGCTGGAGGCAGCTGCTGCCTCCTGTACCTGGTGACCTGAATTCTCCTGACAAAGGCAGATCCCACTGCGCACTCAAACATATTTATAAGGCATGTCACACTCCGCATCTTCCCCAGCTCCCGGCAGCTGGGGGAGTCCTTGCAACATTTCACAGTCTGGGCCGGCTTGCCGTCATCCGTTTGCAGCATTTAAACCCCATTATCCTCTCTCGCCAGACACGGGAAGCACATTCGTGTGTGTGTGTGTGTGTGTGTGTGTGTGTGTGTGTGTGTGTGTGTGTGTGTGTGTGTGTGTGTGTGTGTGTTGTGTGCGTGCCTGGCTTTCGGAGTTATTTAGAGGCTGATTCCAAGCTGGCCTTTGCAGTCCCACACGTGTCTCTTAAACTCTCCCCGCCTCCCCCTGCAATCTGTCCAGAACTGCAGCCAAATACCCAAAAAACCCCAACCAACCAAACCAAACAAAAAACCCCTCAGAAACAAATTTAGGTTCATGGGTAAACAAAGATGGGGGGGAAGGTCATGCTGACCCCTTTCTGATCCTGGCTTCGCTGACTCTGGGTACCCCAATGTTGCAGACTGCTTAAGATTTTAGAGGTGCTGAGGATCCCACAATTCCAGCTGAAGTCAAGGGGGTGGGCAGCCCTGAAAATCAGACTCCCCTCCCCACAGTGTCCCTTCTGCCTTTGTGTTTTCCACGCTGGGGAAGCCTTGGACTGCAGGCCTATTCTTCATGCCAGCGTGCGGGGGTTTCACACACATACCCGTGACTCTGCGAGATCTTGATATCTGTCACTGATTTGGAGCAAGAAAGTGGGTCAGTTTCACCCACAGTAAAATAACTTGTCGCATCAGGCAACTGAAGGTCAGATCTCGGGTTCCCGGCTCTGGACTCCTCGCTGGAGCAAGACGAGACATTTGGAGCTGTATCTCCAGTGCCCTGGAGTTCGTTGGGGGCGTGGGTTGAATCTGGGGTTCCTGACCCCCAGCAGAAGCCAAGATACAACCTGGTTCTTCAGTCCAATCTGTCCCTTTCCACTGGGACAGTGCCCAGAAGCCTTTGCCAATTCAGGCCCCATCATACTGGGCCCAGACCAGAACAACTCTGAATTTCAGTATCAGAGGGGTAGCCAGGAGCGGCACCACGGTTTTTGCCACCCTAGGCAGCAGCGCTCCTCCTCTGAGCATTCGGCGGCAGAGGTCCTTCCGCTCCGCGTCTTCGGGGCACTTCGACGGCGGGTCCCGGAGCGAGTGAAGGACCCGCCGCCGAATTTCCGCCGAAGACCCAGAGCGGAAGGCCTCTCAGCCAACGAATTTCCGCCAAGGGCGGCAAAATGCTGCCCCCCAAATCCTGCCGCCCTAGGTCCTGTGGCACCTTATAGACTAACAGAAGTATTGGAGCATAAGCTTTCGTGGGTGAATACCCACTTCGTCAGACGCGTTTAAGGGCATTGAAAATCCAGCTCCAAATTTCTTGCCCAGCACAAATCTCCATTTGCAACTGTCTCAGGTACCTGAGCTCTAAGCAACTTCCTGCAAAAAGAGGACAAGCTGGGCCTCCCGGGGCGGGGGGGGAACAGCCCCGCAAGATGGGATGCTGTGTCCCTGCCTATGGCAAAGTGTAAATAAATGAGATTACCCAGAAAGGGAACACGCGTCTAGCTACGCTGCCAGGAGACACTAGCTACTCGTGCAGCACGTTAATCTTCCAGCACGTTCCTTCACCAGTGGAGTGAGGGGCGGGGGGAGGAAACTGCCTCGCGCTTTTTTTGGCTTAAGTAGGTTAAGCAAATCAGAGTGCATCTGCAGGCTGGCTGGAGCTTCCGAACAGGCGCAAGTCTGGGAACAGAGACAGCAGGGCAAGCGAGCCCCGCAGAGCTTGAGTGTCCGGCGTCAGGGGACAAGGGCAGGCAGCAAGGATCGCCAGCTCTCAGGGGCTGGGGCTGGCTTAGATCTGGGAGAAAGAATCAGCTGCCATGCCCTAGCCCAGAGGTGGCTGCATCTTAGCAGTAGGGGAGCGATGTTCTCTTGGTATGAGGTCCTGCTCTGTGCCTGGGACTCTTGAGCACATCTGCGCTACAATAACGAATAATAATAATCAGGAGCACCATATTTCAACGACTCCCCCCTGACCCCCAGTCTAACTATTTCCACAGTCCCATCACCAAAATCTCCAACCATCTAGGGCTGGACTTTCTAAGACAGCCCAAGGCCAGGGTTCCCATGGGCTCAGTTCGCACAGGGGCACTGATTTTTTTCCCAGAGAGCCCCTCACCCAGCAGCTCACACTGGGACAAAATCAGGGCCAGATTCTCCAGCATCCAACACATCCAAGTTGCAGCTACTTGCATTAGTGCCTACATCGGAGCTGATATTCTGGCCTCCTGGCCTCTGGCTTGTTTGATGCTGGGGAGGGGCTTCCCCTCCCCCCAGCATACAACTCCAGGAGTCCTGGGCAAAGCCCCAAAGCAGCCTGCATCCTCTCGCTCCCAGCTGAGACGCAGGTGGATTTCAACCAGTCCATTTCTTGCTTTTGGGGAGACTTTCCTTCCAAGACAGATGAGTGGAAAACCCTGCTTTACCAAGGGGGGGAGCAGCAAAAGCCAGCAGCTGAGCTGACCACCCTGCCTTGGCTTCGAGGACCCCCTCCCGTGTTCAGCAGCCCCCTGCCACAAAAGGAAAGGCCTCTTTCCTTTGAGCAACTGGGGAGCCCACGCTGTAGGGGTGCCTGACTGCACTGGATTTACAAGGGGGTGGGAGAGGTTGGCGTGTGGGAGGGGGCAGGGACAGGATGGGGGGGTCTCTGGAAAGTTGAGTGGGGAGTCACCATTCAGAGCGACCCCCTTGCACATGAGCAGAGGAGGGTAACGATAAATGGGGGAGCAGAGTTCCCCATTTTGGACCAAGATCTGCGTTCTGGTTCTGCCTGTCATGAAAGTCAGGATGGGGGATCCCTTCCAAGCAGAGAGGGATCTGATCCCATCCCCTCCACCACTACTCCCACCCCACACTTTGGGGAAGGGGCTGCAAACATAATCCCATCTGGGGCCCTCAAAGCGCTTTACCCAGGTCCCCAGGTGAGTAGCCTTATCCCTGCTTTTATGGAGAGGGAAACTGAGGCACAGACAGAGCCACTAGCAAAGCTGGCAAGAGGATCCAGCATCCCAGTCCAGTGCTCTGTGCAATGGGCCCTGATGCTCCCAATTTTGGTTCTAGATTTTTGTGGTTTGCGGCCATAGCAACGAAAGAAAAAGCTGTTTGGAGAGGCTGTTTTAAAGCCTGCTGGGCCCACAGGGGAAGGTATGGAAGCAACAGAGAACCAGGCAGCTCTCCCTGGAGAGACAGAGTCACTCAGTCTCTGGAATTCGTTCTCTAGCAAAAGCTCTTTTCAGAGGTGCAGATTTGGGGCCAGAAGGCGCCATTTCGATAATCTCATCTGATCCCCTGTGTAGTCCAACCCAGAGACTGTCCAGCCACCCCTGCATGGCCCGGGCAAGAGACCCCCTCCCAAAGCTCCCTGCCTGGCCCAGGCCAGAGACCCACTCCCACAACGCCTGCATGGCCTCAGCCAGAGACCCTCCCTCGGCGATCCCTGTGTCCAGCCCATATCTTGGGGATGAGCTGGGTCATATGTTCTGATGCCCGGGCCAGAGCCAGGTGCTTCTCCTTGGCCAGCAGGAACCAAGCAAGAGGCAACCCCTCCCTTTCACCTTGGAGACAAGACGGCTTTTCCAGTTGCCATGCAAACGAGACAGCCTAACCAACTGCGACCCCCCCTTTTTCCCTGCCCACCGCAATTCATTTTCAAGCCGGTTTCAGCCTCCCTGACACCTGGGTGTCCCACTGACGCCTGCAGACAAGCAGCAGAGAGAGCAACTTAGGTCAGCAGCAAAGAATCCTGTGGCACCTTATAGACTAACAGACGTTTTGGAGCATGAGCTTTCGTGGGTGAATACCCACTTCCTCAGATGCATGTAATGGAAATATCCAGGGGCAGGTATATATATATTCACCCACGAAAGCTCATGCTCCAAAACGTCTGTTAGTCTATAAGGTGCCACAGGATTCTTTGCTGCTTTTACAGATCCAGACTAACACGGCTACCCTCTGATACTTGACAACTTAGGTCAGTGTCACTGTGACAGTGGAAGAGATATATGTGGTGACACAGCCTCTGGATCAGAGACTGGGGGGTTTAGGGCAGCCCACAACTAACCCCCCATCCTTGCGCATACACCCTCGCATCTCCCCACTAGCTGGATAGCTCCAGGAGGGGAGACAAGCCCAGCACGCTCTGGCACAATGAAAGAGCCCTGAAACAAAGAGTGTGCAGAAATCCTGGCCGAGATAACAATCAAGCCATCTGCTTTCCTCCGGTCCCAGCTCAGCTTTGGGGGAAAAAAATCACCCTGCCGCCCAGGCAACATTCAGTGCCCCCCTGGAGATATTTGTTTCGAGCACTGGCTCCCACTCCCCCCACCTCCCTTTTCCCCTAATTAACGTGCTGATTAGTGAACGAGGAGAACATTCTGGGTGCTTCAAGGGAGACCTGCCAAGCTACCCCGCTTCTTTTTCGGTGCCTGGGAGGATAAGGCACTCCTGCATTCAGCTATGAGCAGGGAGGGACAGCCCTTGGTGTCTACAACCCTGGGTGATTGGTATGCAGGAGGCAAAAGGATTGGGCTAGTGGCTGCCGGCGTGCAATTCATCAGCGCCGAGCGGAGCACGTGGATCTAGGGCCTTGCTGGGACGCAGGAGACTTGGCTTCTAGTCCCAGCTTTGCCACGGCCTTTCTCCGTGCCTCAGTTTCCCCGCCGTCTCTTTGTCTATGTAGGTCTGGGGCAGGGGCTCTGCGTCTTGCTTAGAGTGTGCCAGGTACGGACAGACCTGCCAGTAGATTTCAGATCCCGTCCTCCACGAGCTTCCGCTGCCAGAGAGAGAATGGGCATCTCCCACCTTCTCTAGGTGCTGGACAAAGAACAAAGCCACTAACCTGGGGAGCTGCCTGTAATAACAATGCAGAGCTGAGCAGAGAGCACACCCTGGGGACATAAACGCCTGGCTATTGGGGAACAGAAATGGGTCTTTTTGGATCATGCCCAAGGATGCATCTGATCCTGCAATCCGGCCCTATTCAGCCCATGTGCCTCACGTGTGCTTAAATCCCACTGGATGTAGGAGCCTAACACCCTTAGGCACTTCTAAGAATCCCAGCCCAGGCTCTCAGCAGCATCAGAAGACAATATTGGATGGATAACCCAGAAGCTGTTGCTTTGGTTCTTCCAAAGGCCCGCTCAGGCATGCCCGTGATATCACCCCCTGCTGCAGAAATACCCCCCTCGCTGTCATGTGATGTCCCATGACAGGCTGCAGCAGCCTCATCCCAGGGAGAGGAGCACTGTCAAGCCAAATAATCAAAGCCCTGGGATTAACCCTCAGCTGTGCCCTGTAAGAATCCCAAATCCAGATTCTGGGCGAGGAATAGGCTGTGTGGGCACCCCTGCCTGCAGGGAGATGGACAATGTCTGGGAACTGGGCATGCCCGCTTGCCTCTGAATTGTCAGAGGCCCGGTGCGATCCTTCCTTAAAACCCCAGGGGCTGCTCGCCTGTGAGGCACCGTGCATGTAGGTCCCGGAAGGGAGGTGTAGAGAGGAGACAGAGAGCAAGAGGTGCTGCAGCACAGGGAGATTTGGACCAAGAGGCAGCAGACGGCGAGGTGTGCAGCTAACCTCCAGCCTGCCATTTTTCATGCAGGTCACAGGGCAGTGCAGTCCAATGAGCTCACCTTGCACCAAGCGGTGCTATAATGAGGACTGCCACTAGGAGGCACTCAGAACACTGGGCGGGGTAGCTGCTGCTCCCAGTTTGCACCTGTGAGGGATGCAGTCACCCCAGTAATGAGCACGGCCCTGGGATTTTACTTAGCCGCATAGAGCAGTGCCCATCACCAAGGCATGTGGTGCCACTATAAACCAACTGTCTTGACCCACCACAAATCAGCTGCCTTGGTAAACAATCCCTATTAGGAAGGGCCAATCACAAGTCTGGTCTTACTGTAACACAGATCAGGTCCTGCCCTGGGCTAGTCACTGCCTTTCTCTGTGCCTCAGTTTCCCCTCCCACTCTTCGTCTATTTAGATTTGGGGCAGGGTCTCTCTGTCTTGTTCAGAGTGCACCAGGTACAGACAGGTATCTCAGTAGCTTTCAGCTGCCATCTTCCATGAGCTCCTGCTGCCAGTGGGCGAATGGGCATCTCCCATCCCACCTTCTCTAGGTCCCCATCACTGAACTGTCCCTACTGTACTGTCTGAGCACTTTACAATTCTTAACGGATTTAATGCCCCCCATGAAGAAGGGCTGGGCCATCCCCGTTCTACAGATGGGGGAAACTGAGGCACGGGGGGAGGATTAAATGACGCGCCCAAGCTCATCCGGAAAATCGGTGGCAGAGCTGTGCATAGCGCCCCTACCAACTCTCCCAAGTGCCACTCCAAGACCATCCTATCTCTTGCCCACCCCGACAAGCGGAGCCTCCTGGGAAAACAGTAGTGTGACCTCGGCGGGCGCAACAGCTGTGACCGGTTGGATAAGCACCTCCCCGGCTGCTGTGGAATGTGTCCAACACCTTGAACTTCACGTGACCCCAAGGAGAAGATTGAGGCCCTTAGCCTCCTAAACGAGATCCGCCTAAGACAGGCTGGTGAGTTCAACACCAGCCAGCCCTGGCTGGGGGCTGGGTGCGCACACCCGCACACCCACCCTCCTGCATGAGTCACCGGCAATCTTCCCCGACGTGTGATTTACCGGGGAAGCCTCGGGCATGTACAGCTCAGCTGGAGTGAATTACAGTTAGAAGACACAGCCGCCAGCACTGCACCCTGACCGCCGGGGGAAGGGGGCAGGAGGCAAGAATAGCACACGGGCATGTTTGTGAGCTGCCTCGTGGTCCAGGGGGCCACTGGAGAGCAGGGGCGCTGAGAGCCATTGAACCAAACTGTAAACCCTGGATAGGAGGGAAACCACTTCAAACCAGGTGGTGTGAGTCCCATTGCCCTGGGATGGACTGGACAGAAAGACAGAGCGACACGTGGACAGCAAAAGGAGACAGCTAGGATCCTATGGGACACAGAGGGTGCCTCAGAGATAGATAGATAGAAGGGAGGGAGGGAGAGGGATGGATAAGGAGATGGATGGACAGGTAGATATGGGCAGGGAGGGGGATGGATAAGGGGATGTATATGGGCAGAGAGGGGGGACGGATGGACAGATAGATATGGGCAGGGAGGGGGATGGATAAGGAGATGGATGGACAGGTAGATATGGGCAGGGAGGGGGATGGATAAGGGGATGGATATTGGCAGGGAGGGGGGATGGATGGAGAGGTAGATATGGGCAGGGAGGGGGATGGACAAGGGGATGGATATGGGCAGAGAGGGGGGATGGATGGACAGGTAGATATGGGCAGGGAGGGGGATGGATAAGGGGATGGATATGGGCAGGGAGAGGGGATGGATGGACAGATAGATATGGGCAGGGAGGGGGATGGATAAGGGGATGGATATGGGCAGGCAGGGGGGATGGATCGGCAGGTAGATATGGGCAGAGAGGGGGATGGATAACGGGATGGATATGAGCAGGGATGGGGGATGGATGGACAGATAGATATGGGGAGGGGCCGGAGAAAATTGTGATTTTGGGGGGGAAAATTCATGGCCGCATTCCTTCACATAAATCTGCTGCCGTATCCCCCTGCACTGCTTCGATTTACTCCAGTGGCTGCAGACTTTTCCCTCCTCTCCCACTTTCTCCCACTTGTTGCCCACCTGGCACCGGCTCAGTCGCTGGATGTGTGCAGTTCCCTGCATACCCCTATTTGACAGCCACGAGGGGCCTTCGATACGACAGGATGTTACTAAGATGACGTCAAAACGCAAACCAACCCAGCGTGATGTCACCACATGGCACAGTGACCTCAAAGGACCAACGTGACCCAAATGTGACATCATGACAAGCACTGGCATGACATCATCAAGATGCCAACGTGAGCTGGTGTGTTGTCACCCATGGCACAGTGGTCTCAAAGCACTGTCTCGAAACACTGACACGACCTGAGTGTGACATCACTGGGCAGCACGGTGACATCCTCAAGATGCCAACGCACCCTGGTGTGACATCAAGACACCAGTGTGACCCACCGTGATATCGCCACACCGCACGGTGACGTTGCAAGATGCCACAATGGCATAATGTCCAAATGTCATCGCGTGGATCCCCCTCAGCCCACTGAAGCAATGCCAAGACCCGCAAAGGCTGCGGCGCTAGGCACCAACAAACCAAGCACATGCTTGGGATGGCACAATTTCAGGGGTGGCATTCCGGACACTTCGGCAGTTGCGCTCCCTGAGGTATTTTTTATTTTTCCTTTGGCAGTGCGCTCTCGGAGGGGTTTGGTTTTTTTTGCTTGGGGCGGAAAAAAACCTAGAGCCAGCCCTGGGCAATCCCAGAAATGAGCATGAGGTGCCCGCGGCTGGTACCATGGCATCTGGGGTGGGGGCCTTAATGGGAGAGATTTTGATTTTTCAGAGGGGCCCATTATACCTTAATTACCTCAATTGCTTCCCTCATCCCCCCACCCTCCAGTGCTGCAAGCGGCTTAGAAGTGATTTACACAGGAGGATCAAACACAGGAAGAGGGGTTCCCTGTCCCAGAGGGGAGGGAGTTCCTGTGCCTCTGGCACACAGGGAGAAAAGCCCCCATGTGAACTCTGATTACAAGCCACAGGGCAGCAGCGTTCGCTAAGGGGCTAGTGGTGGGGCAGGGGTAGAACTGCATTGTATTATCCCCACTTCCCATGGGCATATCCTGCCCTCGATCAATGCCAGTGCCAATCTGGAGTCGCGCCACCCACATCAGTCATGGAAATGAGAGTGGTGACAGCCCCCCCCCCCCCACTATCTCAAGCACCCGCTTGAAATCCCAACCCAAACCTCAGTCGACCCCAAACTCCGCATTAGTAGGTCAATGCCATACCTCCCACGTCACTCACCCAATTCCCAGCTAGCCAGCATCTCTTGCCACCCTCCCGAGAGCCGGGCCATGTCTGGAGGGACCTGGCATCACACACCTTGGCTGGTGCTGATCCCATGGTGGGAAATCACTGGAGACAGGTTAGAAGAGGATTGCAGGCTCTCTCCCATCAAACAGAATGCACCGCCGATACCCATCCTCCCTCCGCTTCCATCCATCTACGGAACCATTCACCCCCCTCCCCAGGCTCAGCACCTCCCCTGGAACCCACCCCCAGGGTCCCCCCAAACGAAGCCTCCCCCCCACGTTTAACCTTTTGTGCTTTTCAGCTGTGCAAAAGGAAAAAAAAGAAAGATATTGCCAGTTTACAAATTCCAGCCTCTGAAAACTCCACCTGCCTCTCCCCCTCAACCCCCCCACAAGTGGGTTTTGTGGGGAGAAGGGAAATAAAGCAAAGGTGGTGGGGGATTCTGATTTATTTGTCTGTCCTGTTCCTCACCCCTGAGCTGCAGCCGAGATAAAGTAGCTTATTTGTCAGCTAGCCCATTCTGGAAGCTGCAAGAGAATCCTTGAAATAAATACAGCACAGATGAGCTCCCCAGGTGCGTCAGCTTTTGTCTGCAACACCCCCCCCCCCAATGCCAAACAAATCCCGGCTCCCTACGGCAATCCATGCCCGTGATGCTTAAGAGTTTGCAGATCAGAAAGCTGTTCTCTTACCAGGACTGTTATCCATGGTGATTTCTGTCTTGCTTGTCCTTAATTTCACCCTTTCGGAGAGGCAGGCAGGAGTGTCGGGGGCTGTGTGTGGGGGGGGGGTTGTCTTTGGCCACCCAGCTTTCTCCTCCGCTGCTCCTTCGGGTGTATTCACTCCTGAGCCGCCAGCTGCCCAAATGCCTTTAGATTCCAGAAGGCAGCCCCGGTGACGATTGCCGCTTCCACGTGTTTCTAAGTGGGGCTGCTCAGGTTGGCGATTTCTCTGTATCTGTGTGGGTGAGGGTGGCTTGTTCACTCAGGGATTAGCCAGCGCTTGGTTCCTAGCCAGGAGGGGAGCGGAGGAGTCGGGCGCTGGCATGCCTTCGCAGACAGCTCATGTGCTGACGGCATGTGACACAGCCCCAGCCATGCCCCACTGACACACATTTCAGACAAGGAGAAAGGGGTGAGCTCAGCTCTGCGGAGCACATGGGTAAGGGGCGGAGCTGGGGGCGAGTAAACATGTCTCCCCGGAGCGCGGCCTTGTTGGCACAGGCCCAGCTGGGGCGCGGAGAGGCGGCCTTTCCCGGCCTGGGTCACCTCCCATGTCTCCTGGCTTCCCCCTCCCGGGGAGGTCTGGCGGGGGGAACCGGGGTGACTAGATTTCGAAAGGAAGGATCGGCTTAGCCTGGCACAGGTTGGGGAGGGTCCCCGGCCAGCCCTGCCTCCGGCACCGAACTTCTGGGTGAGCCAGAGGGAAAACTTGACTGAAGGACACCACGGGAGGGCGAATCTTCGCGACCCTGGGGTGAACCGAATCCAGCCCTGCCAGCTAGGCCGCTCCTGGCCTGTGGTTAATTACCCGCCCTGGGAAAAGCCGGCCGATGGGAAGCGATGATGGCTGGGGGAGGGGATTACCTCCGCCCCGCTCCCCCATCTCTGCCAGGTTCCCATTTGTGTGTCTACAGGCTACACCCCCTCATCATCCTCCCACTGGCCCAGCCCCGTTTGGAGCACCAGCCCCAAAGCTGGCAACTAGATTCTCCCCTCCCCCCAATTCATCCCCCTGCCCCTGTTCTACCCCTCCCCTCCGATTCGCCCCTCCCCAATTCATCCTCCTCCCCCACCCATTCACTCTCCCCCCATTTCATCTCCCTCCCCTGCCAATTCAGCCTCCTTCTGTCCTCCCTTATCCCCCACCTATTCACCCCTTCCCCGGCTCTCCCCCTCCCACCAGTTCATCCCCCTTCCCTGCTGATTCACCCCTCCCCCTTCTTCCCTCTCCCTCCACCTATTCACACCTCCCCTCAATTCATTCCCCTCCCCCATCAATTCACCACTCCCCTGCCAAGTCACCCCCTCCCTAGCAGATTGATTCCCTTCCCCGAACTATTCACCCCTCTCCCCAATTATCACCCTCGCCCACTGATTCACCCCCTTCCTCCATGATCCCCTCCCCCAGCTATTCACTTATCCCCAATTCATTTCCCCTCCCCCACCGATTCACCCCTCCCCCTCATGCTCCCCTCTCCCTCCTCATATTTACCTCTCCCCTCTGTTCTCCCCTCTCCTCCCTTGGCATCCCACCCATGCGTTTTCCAAAGGGGCAGGAGTGTCCTGTGCCAAGCACCCCCGGAGGGTGGGGTGGGGAGAGTGGAAGAAAGAGGGGATGGAGAGAAGGAAGGAGAAATGGAGGGAGGCAGAAATGGAGCCTGTGTGTTGGGGGAATGGAAGAGGAGGACCCAAGGGTGGGGAGGGTTAGAAATGGGGGGGAGGGGAGAGGTAGGATGGGGGGGTGGGGAAGGGGCTACTGAATGTGAGAAGGGGGCGATCAGAAAAGAGAAAGGCTACGGGAAAGGGAGGACATTTCTGAAGTGTGGGGAACTGGGAAACTGATGGAACGAGAAGCGGGAGCGGAACCCGGAATGAATCGGGGGTGTGCCAGGGGCAAGGATGTGGGGGGAGAGCGTCTCTTCTCTGTTGCCCCCTGGCCTCAGCGAGGGGATAAACACCTGAGCAAAGACAGGACACGAGGGGTGGGGCTTAGAGACCCCAATGCAGATGGGTCATGAGGGGTGGGGCCTACAGACCCCAACAAAGGGACATGGGGGCGGGGCTTAGAGACCCCCAAAGAAGTTGGATCACAGGGGGTGTGGCTTAGAGATCCCAACAAAGACAGGACACAAGGGGTGGAACTTAGAGACCCCGACAAAGACGGGCCATGGAGGTGGGGCTTAGAGACCCCAACAGATAGGACAGGAGAGGGAGGTGCAGGGACCCTAATGAGCCACATGCCCTGGCCAGGAAGCTCCAGAGCACTGCCCCTCACTGGGCCAACACCACGATTGTAAAGTAGCCTCAGGTTACAGGTGCCCAAATGGACCCAACCAGAGCCTGACTTGAACCCTGGACCTTATGCTGAAGGAGCAGCCACCCCCCACTCTGGTTAGCAAAGGGAGCTCTGTGGCTGGAGGGGGGCTATATAGGAGCAGAGGATTACCCCAGAGTTCAGAGTGGGGAGGGAACCCTGACACCATCTGTTTAAAAAAAAGCTGGGATGGTAGAAATTCCCTCACGTGCAACTGCGAGGGGTCCCCAAGATCTGGGGCCCACGTCTTCAGCTCCCCAGCACAAACCCTATGGGCAAGACACACACCTTGCCAGTGGGTTACCCAGCTCTAGGCAGCACTAGAATGTGAGGTCTCATCCTTGCCTCTAGGAGGGGAGTGTGGGCTAGTGGCTACAGACAAGCCCGCTGCAGAAATTTGGCCCGTCTCTTCGCAAAGGCAGCGTGGCTGTCTTGTATTAGAGACCGGGGTTCTATTTAAGCAAGCTCAGTTAACAGATCTGTAGCAAGGAGTAGGTAGAATTGAATTATACTTGCTTGGGACCAATGTTGGGGGGGTCTGAGATCTTGCTTTGTGGGAAGAGATTCAGGGCTCACAGATATAGACAGCACTGAGTGGAAGCCAAGATCTTAGACCTCATCAGCACCGGGTTCCCAACTCCGTGCACATTCCTCACGCTACAGGGTAACTCAGGAGGTGGGGCTGGTCTCTGCCCAGTGAAAGTCCCCCTGGCATTGCAATGCTGTGGCACAGTTTGGGGAGGAGGGGGTCTGCTGAGTGGCTTCCTCCCCTCTCCCCACTCAACCTGCTTTAATCCCTGCCTGTCCAGCATTGCAGCAATAAGACAGTGATGCTAAGGGGTGTGAGCTCCTCGGGAAGGGGGACAGGGTGTGAGGCTGAGTCAATGAGGGCTATGTCCTGCAGCGCTCTCAATGATCGGGGTGGGGGGAATTCCTCCGCCTAACGCTGCGTGGAACCAGCAGAGACACTGCGGCTACTGCCTTCCAAGCCACAGTAGCCCTGGGGGCTCCCCTTCTGCGCAAAGAACAGCTGGCGATCTTGCAACTGATCCTGTGCCGCCCTGAACCCAGTCAGGGGGACAGCGAGCCCCCATAGAGATGTGATCCTTGGCACATGAGGACAAAGTGGAGGTGTCCCCACAATCCAGATCCTTGTCCCCTTACACAGTGGAACCCCCTGAACCCTGCCCAGAGCACAGGAGGGAGGCAACTGGGGGATCCCCAGCTCCATATCTCTCCCAGGCCAGTTGAGAGAAATTTGGGGCACTGGTACGTCTCGTTCACTGGGGCCCCACACATTTCGCCTCAGTCACAGACATTATGGGAGACCCGATAAGCTTGGGGCCCCAGAGCCCCCTTCTCATCAGCCCTGTCCCTTCCCCCCCCACACACACGCAGCAGAACCCCTCAGCCTCCCGAGCCTCAGATCCATCGAGTATTGTTAAAGATCGGTATCAAACATATGTGACCCGGGCAACAGATGGGTGCCTGGTGCCCCCCCCTTCCCAGTGGGGTGAGGGGGTCACCCAGCAGGTGCTGATCCGATCCATCCTGGGAGATCCATCTCTAATCGCCCTTGGCAGTCTGGGTGTGCCGCTCCCGCCAGCCCACGCTGACCCAGATTCCAGCCCCGATCTGTTACACCGCAGGCTGCCTGCCAACCCTCTCCCTGCAGGTGAGTGGGAGATGTGGGAGTTGCACACAGGGCTCTTCTCCCCAAGATCAGGTCCATGGCCCCCCCATGGAGGCCCCAGCACAGGACTGAACTGCACTTTGGGGGTTCACCGTCGCACAGGGGGGCCCGGTTCACCCTCCGTCGCTGCCCGAATCGACCTTAGGAGCCTCACGTGAAGTGCGCCGGAGACCCAGCTGCCCGGCCTCCTCGTGGGATCGCTCGGCCCAGCGACAGGAGCCGGGCACCAGCTGTTCCGGCCCCTCGGGACAACCCAGGCCCCAGCTAATTCCTGGAGGCCCTGGCACGGTTCTGTGAGGCGAAGATTAATGCGATTAAGGCATGTGCAGAGGGGGAGGGGCACAGCGTGACTTCCTGGTAGCACATGGACCGGGACAATGTGAGCATGGCTCACCCCAGATAAAGGGGGCGGGCAGCGGGGGTGTGGCTAGGGGGTAAGTGGGGAAACACATGGCCCAGCTGTAAAGCACTCCCAAGACATCCCACAGTGCAAGGGAAGAAAAAGCCGGGGGTGGGGAGGTATGAGCTAATCTGGGGACCTCCCCCCGCAGTTCAGCCATCCATGTTCCCACACTCCCCCGAGCCCTATTACTACTTCAGTGCAAGCGTAACGCTGACAGATGCTGGTTGTCAGGATCGAACTGGGGATCCATGAGCCTTAGTGCAAGAGCCAAAAGCCAGGTGGCTCTTAGCCAAAGCTGTAGCAGTCGCCTCAATCGCTGGACGGTCGAAGTGCCACTCTAGCCAGACAGCGCCACACCAGGCAGGCATGGGTTACATAAGCCCCTGTGCAAGTTGCCCCTCTGCTTGTGCAACTACCCCAGCCCCTGTGTAACTACTCCTGTGCTCATGCAATTGTCTTAGCCTTTGTGCAACTACCTCTGTGCCTGTGCAAATGCCCTAGCCCACGTGCAGCTACCCCTGTGGTCATGAAAATACCCCCCACACACACTTGTGCAAATACCTGTGTGCTCATGCCAATACTCCTGTGCTCAAGAATATGCCTCTTCCTCCAGGCAAATACCCCATCCACATGGGCAAATATCCCACCCATTGCAACCACCCCTGTGCTCAAGAATATGCCTCTGTCCCTGTGCAACTACAACAACCCCCATGCAACTACCCCTGTACTTGTGCAAATACCCAGCACCCGTGCAAATACCCATGTGCATGTGCAGATATCCCTGTGCTCAAGAATGTACCTATTCCTCCAGGCAAATATCCCTCCATGTGTGCAAATACCCCACCCTGTGCAACCATCCTCATGCTCAAAAATATGCATCTGTCCCTGTGCAACTACTCCAACACCCATGCAACTACCCCTGTGCTTGTGCAAATACCCAGCGCCCGTGCAAATACCCCTGTGCTCGTGCAAATACCTCTGCCACTATGCTGGTCCACCGCCTCAGGCAAGTGGCACGGCCCATTGGGATTATCTCTGTCTCTGCACAAACGGCTTGCTCCCTTTCCTCCTGTCTCAGGGGCTACCCCACCGTCCTCTGAGTGCCCCTGGAGCGGTTAAGTTATCACCTGTCCTCAGAGAACCAGGAGACTCAATGCCCAGAGTCTCACCTCGTCCCTGCTTCCTGGCAGTCAGCCCCAGCAACCTACGCACTGTGACCCCGGCCCTGATTCAGCTCCCTGCTCCCCATCCTGCCACCTTCGCTGCTGTGCTGGCATCGTTGGGGCAGCCCCCAGCCCAGGCTCCTGTTTGGGAGGCTTGAGCAGCAGCAAACCGGGGCCCTAGGTCCTTACTCCAGCACTCAGCAGCTCTGGGTGTCTGCGTGAAGGGGGCTGGGACCCCTGGGCTCAGTTCCCACAATTTCCCCTGTATAATCAGAATACTGGTGCTGGTCCAGCATACAATGGCTGGGTAATGGGACCAAGCTGGGAAAAGAGCTCAGAACTGAACACCCAGGTCTGTGCTCTAACCACTAGACTTTACCACTCTCCTCATTCAAGAGGCAGCTAGAGGATATAGCTCCTACTGAAGCCTTGGGGACCAGCTGAAACTCCACGGGTTGTGTCAGGCTGACAGCAATGCCCCAATGCGGCACTGCTGCTGGGAAGCTCACAGCGCTGGTGTCCTGGCTGGGCATTGCTGTGGGGAAGCTCACAGCACTGGGGTTCATGGCTGGGCACTGCTTCAGGGAAGCTCACAGCACTGGTGTCCTGGCTGGGCACTGCTTCGGGGAAGCTCACAGTGCTGGGGTTCATGGTTGGGCACTGCTTCAGGGAAGCTCACAGCGCTGGTGTCCTGGCTGGGCATTGCTTCAGGGAAGCTCACAGCGCTGGTGTCCTGGCTGGGCACTGCTTCAGGGAAGCTCACAGCACTGGTGTCCTGGCTGGGCACTGCTTCAGGGAAGCTCACAGCACTGGTGTCCTGGCTGGGCACTGCTTTGGGGAAGCTCACAGCATTGGCTACTAGTCCTGCAAACGGAACCCACTGCAGAGCTTCAGGGATTTCTGGGGACACAGCTCCCTCACTTTCCCTAGTCCCAGGCCTTGGTGTGAGCCCCTGTGGTCTCCGACCCTCCCGGGGAATGTTCCCCAGCTCTGTGGGCACATCAGCTGGTGGGAGCAGGGTGAGAGGCCAGCCAGGCTGCAGGGACGTGTCCAAGGTGCTGGTGTCCTGGCCTGCACAGTCCCTTCGGCCCTACTCATGGCAGGTAAGTCATGGTGTGGGGGGGACCCCGGTAACTTACCGCAGCAGAGCCGCGGTTGCAGCAGAGATGGGGCGGTCCCCCCGGGTCTGCGAATCCAGCAGCATCTGGAGAAACCCGAGCACTGGTCACTTGGTGGTGAGCCGGGTTCCAGGCCTCCGACAAGTGGAGCAGGAAGGGGGGTGGCATCCATGGCAGAGAGGAGGGCAACAGGCCAGGCACCCACAGGGGGGGCAAGGGTGGCAGCAGGGGGGGTGGGGAGGGTGGCAACAGCCCACACAACAGGGGGCACGGCAGCAGGCAGGGCAGGGAGAGGGGCAGCAGGGGCGGCAGCAAGGGGGCGGGTAACAGGTGGGGCAGCGGTAACAGATGGGGCAATACATAGGGCAGGGAGGGGGGCAGCAGGCAGAGCTGCACATGGGGGAAGAGAGGGCACAGAGCACTTGGGGTAATTGCAGGGAAGGGAGACAGCAGAGATCCTGGGGAAGATGCTCCTGGGCTGCCCAGCCAAGCTCTGCAACCGAATAGCTGCACCTGGCAAGAAAGCCCCGTGGTGCACGGGCCCTGCCCCCTCTCACCATATTCCAGGTCACGGGTCCTGCCGCAAAGTGGCCTTGGCTGTATTAATAGCTCCATAAGGCCAAGCACGCTTGGCTCCTAAAGCCAGCTGAGCCCTGCACGGGGCCTGGGCTCACCAGGCTGCTCTGTGCCCACACTCAGTCTCCAAGGAACCCAGCTGTGGGGCAGGGGAAAGCCCCCCGCCCCCTGCAAGGCAGACCCTGGCCCAAGGGAGCGGCACGTAGACCCCTGCCCCCCATAGGAGCTTGGAAATTGATTTCCAGGAGCAGGATGGCAACCTGGGAGCTGGACACTTTGAAAGGCCATAGGTCAGATTGGTGCTGGAAAGGGAGTTTGGACCAGTGGTTAGAGCGTGGGTGGAGAAGACAGTATTCTTCTATTGCTAGCTCTGGGAAGAGGGTGGGGTAGTGGGTTACATTACAGGGACAAGGAGATAGCTAGGACTCCTGGGTTTGATGGAGTTCTGTTACTGATTTACTGGGTGACCCTGAGCAAGTCAGGGCCCTGCTCCGTGCCTCAGTTTCCCCTTCTGTAAGATGAGGACGGTGGTCCCCATTTCCATTTACAGTGAGCTTTGAGGTCCCTGGAGGTAGAGTGCTAGATCTGTGCTCGGAGCCTGCTCGCGCCAGGCAATTTTCCAGTCACGGCTCTGAGCAGGGCGGGTGGAGACCTCCGGGATCCACAGAGCCCCCACAGCACGGGACAGGTCCCAGCACCCACTGCTCCATCGGCTCAGAGTGCAGAGCTGTGAGGGCCCCAGGGGATTGGGAATTAAATGTAGGGGGGCTCTCAGTCCCATTGCTAATGAGACATGGTACCCCCAGGCAGCAGCTCAGGCATACCGATCCAGGGGTGGGGTGTTATTGGAGCGGGGATGGGGGGCTGAAAGAGAGAGAGAAACACCAGATACGGTTCACGTGTGTGTGGCATGTGGAATGGGGGGAGCTATCGGATGGGGTGCGTGTGTGCGCACAGGTGCAGATGTGCCATCGCTGCCCCCTATTGGATGGAATTTATACGACCTGCTTTTCTGTGGCATAGCCCCCTATGCTACCAATAGCCAGCGGTGATTCCCCTTCGGCGCAGCAGGAGGGGCTTGTGGACTGGGAGGAGCTGAGTTATAGTGCCAGGTGGCCACGGCTCCATTAAAAAGGCTAGGGCTACACTAGGAAGGGTTCTCCAGCACAGCTATCCCAGCAAGCCCTCCGAGTGTGGACACGGCTTATACCAGCTTCCCAAGTGGAATAAGTTACCCCAGCAAGAG
Organism: Gopherus evgoodei; assembly: GCF_007399415.2. Classification (NCBI taxonomy): domain Eukaryota; kingdom Metazoa; phylum Chordata; order Testudines; family Testudinidae; genus Gopherus; species Gopherus evgoodei. The sequence goes on from NC_044324.1 coordinate 2,685,628, forward strand.
CACTGCTTTGCTGGCGTAGCTGTGTCTACACTAGAGCTTTGGCCAGTACAGAGATGTCCCAGAAATAATCATCCCCTAACTGCTCCATGGGCAAACGTGACCAGGGGGTCCCGGCCTGAGATTCCTGCTGGCACGCTCCGTAGGTGGGCTGCAAAGGTTGGCACGGCAGAGAGCTCGGCACAGAGTCCACCAGGTCAATCTGCCCCCACAATGCCCCGCTCAAGACAGCCATAGTGAGCAAACCCCACAAACCTAGAATCAAATGTTACAGGGGGGTTAGGTTTGCCGCAGCAGAAAGCTGTGGGCCATCACCAGGGGACCATAAATGCACATAGAGCTGGGCTTGTGTACACACACACACACACACACACACACACACACACACACACACACACACACACACACACACACTTGGGCACAGCTCTGAAGCACCATAAAATCAATGCTGATGGGGATTTATTACGGTTCCAGTTCCCGGGGTGTCAGCATTTTCCAGCTTCTTATCAGAGAATCAAGAAGATTAGGATTGGAAGAGACCTCAGGAGGTCATCTGGTCCAACCCCCTGCTCAAAGCAGGACCAACCCCCACTAAATATGGCCAGGCTGGAGATTGTGCTGAGATTGGGGGGACACCAAGAACTCTGGCCACGACTGCGGATTTGTTTTTTAAAAGTCACCATTTAGTTCCACATGTCCCGTCTCACCTTCGGGCTGTTTTTTGGGCAGGCTCCTCTTCCTCCCTCAGCAGCTCACAAATCACATCAGCTGTCTCATATGGGCCCGGGGAGGGGGGGAGGGAATATTTAAAGACACATGATAATACTCACTCCGATCACCCACTAGCCCCATCCACACACCACCACTATCCCCAAGCGCTTTAGCAGCACGACTGGCTTAAGCCTCAAACTCCCCTCTCCTGTCAGATGTGAGTTAAGGAAGTGTTGGAATGGGCTTGCATGTGTGTGCGTCCGTCCTGCTGGAGGAGACCACATACTCAGAGTATGTTCATGTGTGTATCCCAGGACTGCCCTCTTGGGTGTGTGTCCCTGCTACCCTCAGATAGAGGGGATGAGCCCTGCTTTATGTGTGCGTCCCAACCCTGCCCCCTGTGAATGGCAGCTCAGCTGTGTGTCATGGCCCCTCTACTGCTGAAAGCTGTTGGAGGTTTAGCTCAAGTGGGCAGCAGGGCTGGGCTTTTGGAGCCGAAAGATCTGAAGTACAGCCCCGTGGCTGCCCGCACTGTTAACTGCGGGTGGCTGAGCCAGCACCTAGGGGAACTCCTGGCAGTGACTTTGCCCATCTCTAGAACCTGCCATTCAAGGATCTCAAAGCACTTTACAAACCTGAATGAATTAAACCCTCACCCCTCCCAAGGAAACTGAGGCAAGGAAAAAACAACGTGGCCAAGGTCACAGAGTGAGTATGCAACAGGGCAAGGAATAGAACCCAGGAGTTCTATCTCCCCAGCCTCCTGCTCTAACCACTAGACCCCACTCCCAGATGAGAATAGATCCCAGGAGTCTTGACTCTGCAGCCCCCTGCTCCAGCCCATTCTCTCTCCCTCTCTAGCAGGAATTGCAGCACGTGGGGTAAAAGCTGCTGAGAGCAGCCTTAGGACAAGCCTGACCTATGAGGCGGTCTTCAAATGTAGCTCTCTGCTCTGGGTGAGATGCTAAGGGCCATGCGCATGTGTGTGTGTTTGTGACGGGGGACACCAACGAAAGGTGATTCGCACCCACCAATCAAGGCTGCAGGACAGAGCAGCTCTCAGGCTCCTGTGATGAGGAGGTTGGGGGAGGGGGAGGGGAAGGGGGAAGGTTTTCTGGGCTGGCGTGCAAACACACCGTACTAGTGCAAAATGGGGCTTGCACCATTGTGACTCACCCAGACAGGCTACCCTGCCCATATTACACCATCGCACGCCCTGCATTGCACCATCCGGGTGCCTCTCTACTAGGGACTTTATGCCAGCATGGCTCCATCTGCACCCCCCGGGACTCAGCACAGAGCTGATGGCGTGTGTGGGACCCCTGCTGAGGGCACCGTGGGAGCCTGGGCTTTGGCACGTGCATCACGTCGCCACACTCTGCTGGAGGAGTCTAAATATATCTGGGGCAGAGCATGAATCTGGGTCAGGCAGGAACAGCAGAGGCGTCTGCAAAGCAGGCTGTGGTGGGAACCTAACCCCTTCCTGTCTTGTCTGACATGAGCGGTGCCTCGAGGGACCCAGCCAGCCGCCATCCATCTCTGGAAGCAGTGCTGCCCGGGCCCACCTGCCCCCTGCCGGCGTGTCCAGTCCTGCTGTGGCAGGGGCAGAGAGGAACGCACAGCCTGTCTGCCAAGTGCTGACACGGTGGAAGCTTTGTAAACAACCCCAACCCATAGGACATGGATTGAGCCCCCCCTCAACTCATCTCACCCAACAGGCTGCAGAGACCAGCCTGTCTGCTCCCCTTGGCCCGGTTCTGGGCAAAAGCAGGAGCTGCTGTCCCCCTTCTCCCCTTAACTTTCTGTGGCACAGGATTCCTCATGAGGGCAGAAAGCTCCTGGATCCCTCCCACACCACTCAGCCAGCCCCATCTTCATTAGTATCTGTCACAGCAGCATCCCACTGGGCTCCACTCCTCTGGGCGCTGCCCAAACACACAGGGACAGCCAGCCTCTGCCCTGAAAAAAGCACACAAAGGGTAGGAGGGGAAACTGAGGAATCAGGGACTGACTTGCCCACGGTCACATAGCTGGGCCAGGGCCAGAACCCAGGCATCCTGATGCCTAGGCCAGCGCTCTATCCACTAGACCACACAGCCCTAGCTCCTGCTTTCCAGTGGCTTTTCCTGCAGGGTGGGGCAGCATTCAGGGCCAGGCGCTGGGAGTGGACGAGGTGGAATCCCCGGTGTCCGGAGAATGTGCCTTCCCCCAAACCCTGGCAGAGGAGCTGCTGGGCGAGGGGTTCCCGTCCAGGAGGAGAGAGCACTGCTGGGGGGGCTGGGCACCGCAGGGGAGCAGGTGGGTGCCCATTGTGCATTGATGGGGTTTTAGCTAATCCCACCTTCTAGGGCACCCGTGGGCCCAGGGCTGGGTTAAGAAGCAGCACTGGTGGGGCTGAGCTGGTGGCTTCCTGCTGCCACCTAGTGCTGAGCAATGAGGTGGCATCGTCAGACCCATTCGGCTGCCAGCGAGCTGAGGCCCAGCCAACTCATTGCTCACCAGCGAGATGCCAACAGCTTCCAGCCAAGGCTCTATCGCCCAGGATCAAGTCCCGGAGCCAGCACATTCCTTGTCCCGCCGTGTCGTCTTACCAGGTCCGCTGTGAAAAGCTCACCATTCAACAGGGCTGGGAGGGAAAGCAGCTGCCTTTCCCTGCTCCTTTTCCCCGGCTACGGGCTGGGACTGAGACACCCAGCTCCGATTGCTGCAGCCCCTTGGTCCCTTTGCAAATCCAGCGGGCGTTTCCGAGGGGTGCTCTGCTGGGGGTTAAAACAAGGCACCCAGGTACAAAGTCCATGCAGTATTTGTATCAGGAACCCCAGGCGTGGCCCCGGTCCCCAGGAACTCACAGAAACGTTCGGCGTTTGCTCTCCCGGCAGGACAAATACAGAAGTTCACAGGGGGCTGGATGCGAGCGACGGATGCCGCGATGGGCACAGGGCCAGCGCACCCAACGCTTGGAGACAGCCACTGATTCTGGCTACCCACCTGCCTGGTTGAGCAAGCCCTAAGGCCCTGCAGTTCCTCCTGACTCCAGCTGGGGGCACTCAGCGCCTCTGAAACTGGAAGCCTTGGGGGGTTTGCAAATACCAGGCCCTGAGGTGACACACTTAAATCCAGGGCTACTCTCACCTGCATCAACAGCTAGTTCCCTTGGGATGTGGCTTGGGGGGGAGCTGTGTATTCATGCCCTATGGTTTAAATAGAAGGAACTGGGTAGGAACCCTCAGCACCAGGTGGGGTGAACTGAAGGACAGATATGCCCCCCCCCTTTACTCTCCATAATGTTATGAGATCAGCAATCCATGCCTGCTCTAGCCTGGGATTGCCAGCAGGGGGCACTCCTCCCCTTCCCAACCGGCTCCGGGCAGCTATGGGGCTAGATATGGCATGATTTGCTCATTGTAGGAGCTGGTAGCCCATGAGCTGCCCGCTATGGGGCAGGAGATCTGACCTGACCCACGGCATCAACCCCCCGGCAGTTGAGTCTGGCATGGCTTGTATCTCTGTCCCCCAGAGAGATGCCGTGGCTGGGCACTCGAGGTAGGGGGGACCCCAGCATCGCTCACCTCCTCTGCTGTCACCCCCTCCTCCATCAAAGAGAGCCCATGCAGTTGGGAATGACCATTTGCCATCCGGGGTCGAAGGTGGGCCCCATCAAGCCAAGAAGAGCCATCGGGATGTTGGACCATTAGCCACTCATAGCTAAAGCACATGAGCCATATTGCCATCAAAAGAAAGGGCCCTGGGACCGAGCCCTATTAGCTGGCACCAGGCGGGCTAGAACCCAGAATCCCCTGCTCTGGAGCCCCCAGAGCCAAAAGAGAATCCCTGGTAGCATTATAGGTGACAGGCACTGAGGTCTAGCTTTGCAGAGCCGTTAGCTTGGCTAATAACCTGTGGCAGTGAGTTCCGCAGGTTAATGCTGCATTTGAGCTGCGTCGCCATTTGGCACACCCCAGGCCTGGATCGGATTCATGCTGAGGCCCCTGTGCACTGCTCTAGCAGTGCAAAGGGGCCTCGAGGTGATATTCGCCCCCACGTCGATGGCCCTAGGTATAGCTAGGGTGATGCAAACGGGGCGTATTGCCCTGAGAGCCAGGCACCCCTGCCTTTTTGTGTCACGGCTGCCCTTTGCCATTGTACTATAGCATGGCAGGGATTTGACCTAACGTCCTAACCCTTCATGTGCTCATTGAAAGCACTTGCCAATGCCTGGCTGAGAAACTGAGTGATACAGGAGGAGTACGACAGGTACAGTGCTGGAGGATGGGGAACACCGGGAAAGGGCCAGGGCTGGAGCAGCGGGTGGGGTGGATGTCTTGGGCAGTACGGGAGGTGGCTGTGAGAAATGGGCCATCGTTTCTGGGAAATGTTTACATTGAGAGAGTGGGATCTAGTGGTTAGTGCAGGAAAAGGCTGGGAATCAGGACTCCTGGGTTGTATTCCTGGCTCTGGGAGGGGAGTAAGTCCTAGTGGTTAGTGCAAGGAAGGGCTGGGGGCCAGGAATCCTGGGCTGTATTATGGACTCTGTGTCTATGCCCCTCTTCGTGCCTCAGTTTCCCTGCCTGTAAAACGGGGATCATGTCCGGGTGTGTGTGGCAGCCAGGGGAGGAAAGCTGACATGGCTTATGGGAGAAATGGGCCACACTGCACTGGGATCTGGGCCCACGTGTCTCAGGCCCCTCTCTCCTTTAGAGCCAGCAGCCCCATCAGTGCCTCCCCGAGCCGCACAGGCCCAGGCCAGGGGCTCCGCTCCCAGTGCCAGCCCGAGTTGTCTCTGCCAGCAGAGAGGCAGGGGTAGGAGATGGAGCAGGGCAGAGCCCCCAAGGCCCCCTCCCCCACTCTAGCGATGGCTGCCCTGGCGTGGGCCACCCTCTTTGGGGGGCAGCCGGGGAGAGACAGCGTTGCGGGGCTCATGTAGCTTTTTGGCACCGTGGCCGCTGGCTGCATCATCCCTGGTGAATTACATCAGTGCAGGGTTCGTTACACGCCAGAGGGTTGCTGTGGCAACTAGGGGCACATTGAAAATATAGACACAGAGAGAGACATGCAGAGACAGGCAGACATAGACACAAACACATAGACACAGAGACATTCAGAGACAGGCAGACATAGACACACAGAGACATGCCGATGTAGACACAGAGACAGGCAGACATAGACACACAGAGACATGCTGATGTAGACACAGACAGGCAGACAGACACACAGAGACATGCTGATGTAGACACAGAGACAGGCAGACATGGACATACAGACACACAGAAAGACATGCAGAGACAGGCAGACAGCGATACAAACACACAGACACACAGACATGCAGAGACAGGCAGACATAGACATGCAGAGACAGGCAGATGTGGACACAGACACAGGCAGACATAGACACAGAGACAGGCAAACAAAGACACACACATGCAGAGATGCAGAGATGCAGCGACAGACACAGATAGAGACAGGCAGTCATAGACACATGCAGACATACACAGACATGCAGAGACAATCAGACACAGAGACAGGCAGGCATACATGCACACACACAGAGATATGCATACGCACACAGACACATGCACACACACAAACACACACACCCTGACACCTGCCCAGTGACAGGGTGAGGAACAGCCACACAGGGGGACAAAGTCACACAGCAACAGACATATAGACACACCCCTGATCACAGGGACCCAGACAGACTCGCAGAGACAGACACATGGACAGGTCAAGCGCTGCCCCGGGGCCAGGTGGGGAGATGGGCAGGGCTGGTTCTCACTCTAAGGTGTCTCCCTGAGGTGGTGCCCAGAGCCCATGGGTCTCTGCCCCCCGTGGGGAGGGCGATGCAAACATGGGGTCACCTTCAGGTTGGTGCTTAGAGAGACCCCTCCTGGTGATAGCAGGCCGTGCAGGCTGGGAGCTGGCAAACCCCATGGTCCTGTCTGTGCCCAGCACCCTCAGTAGAGTCCCTTGGCCACTCATCATGACTTGATTCTCCTTTGCCCCCCCGGGGGTGCTGTGGGCAGGCGGGGTGCCATGGCTCACTCCAAACCCAGCTGCCCCGACTTCACCTTCAAGCACAGAAGGGACACATGGGAAACACCTTCGGTGCTGCCACCCTCCCCCGCCCCCCACTCCGTTAAAGCCATTCCCCTCCCCCGCGTGCTGGCATCAGGCCTGGAGACACCCCTGGCGGGTTACCCCGGGGGCTGAAAAGCACCACAAGGGAGGGACCCAGCTCAGCTAAACGTACTCCCGACCCCAGAGATGGGGGTCACCCGAGAGCCCTGGGGACTCACTGAACAGGGGATGGGTGGGAGGCATAAGGTGCCATCGCCGCCCCCAGTGTGGCCAGGGCTGAAACTTGTAGGGGGGAGGTCAAGGGGAGACAGACTGAACGAGGGTTCATGGGTGTGTGCCCTGTCCGTCCGTCCACCCATCTATCCATCCATCCATCCATCTCCCCTTTCCATCTAATCTTATCTCTCTATCCCCAGACATATCCCATCTATCTATCTATCCTCCTACACTCCCCCCCCATATATCTCGTATCTGCTACACTTGCTTTCTCCCTTTGCGCCCCTCCATCTCTCTTTCCTCCACCCGTACCCCGCACCCATCCAGCGCTTGGCAGGAAGGCCAGGAGGCTTTGCCCTGGAGCGGGCCTGAAAGGCCTTTGAAGCCCCGAGGCTGAATGAAACAGAGGGTGTTCAGGCTGGCTCTGCCATGGCCTCTGCCCTGCTGGAGGTGGGGGTCTCTTGGTTCTGGAGGGGGGAGTTATCTACAGTCCCCAGGCCCCATGCTTGGGGGTTCCTCTGCATCCCAGAAGGATCTAGGGCAACCCCCACCCCTACCCCGCCCTGCTGACTGGGAGGCACCATCTTGTTGCTCCCTCCCTGACGGCCTAGTTGGGACCCATTTCAGTGCCTTGGCTGGAGGGGCTGCTGCTGAGCAAGGTGGGGGGTTTCCTTCCGTCCCCAGTGGGGGTGCTGCTTGATCTCCTTCCCCCGCCTCCACCCAGCGCCCAGCCCCAGCTGCTGCTACCTCGAAAGGGCGAGAGGCAGCTGCTGGCAGGAAATGCTGCTGCTGGGGCAAGGGTATTTTAAGCCATCATCGGAAGCTTGCTGGTCTGCGGCTGCCATCCCCGAGGCCTAGAAACAGGAAATCTCTGCTCCCCACACGTAAGGTGCTTGCAGCATCCCCGTGCGCCAAGCCTGCAGAAACACTGGCCTCCCTCCTACCACACAAAGGTGGCTGGACGTGGGCTCTCGGCTCTGCCCACAGGAAACCCGGGGCTCAACAGGACACAGGTTTCCCCCCTCTCGCTGGCATGCTTGTGCCATCCAAGCATCTCTGAGCATTTGCCAAATTTGGCCTTTGTCCTCTTTTTGCAAATGGGGAAACTGAGGCAGAGGCACAGGCTGTGACTTGCTGAACATCAAACAGGGTGTCAGCAGAACCCAGGAGCCCCGATCCCCAGTCCCTGGGCTAACCACCAAGCCGCACTCCTGACTAGATCAGGGAATGGAACCCAGGAGTCCTGACTCCCAGATTCTTGCTCAAGGCTAAAAGTCAGATCCCAATTGCTCCAAAAGCCCCAGGCTACTGTATCTCTCATAGAGAAATTGAACTGGCTTCACCCAGCACTGAAGAGCAGCCACCTCTGGTGCAGAACACAGCAGTGTTTTAACAGTTGCACAGCTGGGAAACGACTTGAAGCATGAAGTCCCTTGGTTGGCAGAATGCAGTCCCAAAATGACTAGTTATGCCGAGAGGCACCGTCGGAGGTCAGGGCCCCATTGGGCCAGGCACTGCACAGACACAGAGCAAAAAAGCCCAATTGGAATAGACCAGGGGCAGGAGGGGAAACTGAGGCCGAAGTGGGAAGTGACATGCCCAAGGTCACCCAGCCGGGGTGGCAGTAGAATCCTGGTGTCCTGAGTACCGGCCATACCCACTAGAGGACGCTACCTCTCCAAGACAGCCCTGATCCAGTTTGAACTGCATCAGGTCCCTGACCACACAGCTGAGAGCTCCGAACGATGGTAGCGCTGCTGTTTACCCTACTCTCCATTAGGAGCTGCCCCATGTCTCCATAAGAAACTGGGGTTTCACGCCAGTCCCTGGAGCTCTTCGCTGGGGAAAGCGTGGCTGGATCCCACGGCCTTCTGCTCTTCTGGGGCTGGGGAGTTGCCGGGAGCAGCACTGGCCACTCAGTCCCTCTCTGCTTGCCTGTGTGGGGGATGCGCTGCCTTGCAGTGAGATGCAGTCACTGGGGCTTGGGACTCCAGGGGAACCTTGGGCCCTTCTCTAGCTCTGTCCTCCAGGGACCTGGACGGGCTGTCAGGATGGAGCCTTCCGCCCTGCAGGCCCCGCTTTGGGCAAGGCAAATGTTATCCTTGTGGTACAGATGGAGGAAACTGAGGCACAAAGAGGGGAAGTGACTTGCCCAACATCCTGGGGCGCAGAGTTCCTGAACCCAGGAGTCTTAATTCTCTGCTCTAACTGCTGGCCAGCATCCCCCTCTCAAAGTTAGGAATAGAACCCAAGAGTCCTGATTCCCAGCCCACCTGCTTTAACCCACCAGACCTCACTCCTGCCCTGAGCCAGGGACAGAACCCAGATGTCCTGACTCCCATATCCTGGTCAAACCACTAGTAGTGCTGAATTACACTAGGCTACACACAGGTGACAAGAGAGCCCCGAGGTCCCGACTACTAATCTTCCTGCTCTAATGCCCGGATCACAGTCTTGGGGTTAGGCAGAGAACCCAGGAGTCCTGATCCCCAATCTTCTCTCCCTTTTCAATGCTTCAGCCCAGATCCAAGCCACTGGCCTGGGGAGTCCCCAGCCCTGGGGACTCCCCTCTCCACCACCCAGTTGGTAACACTTGGCTAGTACCCTGGAGTCTGCTGCAGAGATGTAAGTGGGAGAACAACGGAGCTGGGGCAGGAGGGGGAGAAGGGAGGCAGGAGCTGGTGATAAACAACCCCATGGTGGAGCCAAACAGTGAAGGGGGGCTGTTGGGACCCCTCAGGTAGGAGAAGCCTTTTGCATCTTCATGGACCAGGGCAGGAGGGAGAGACACTCCCCAGACTCACTCGCTTTATGCCACACAAGAATGGCGGCACTGGTTTGCACTGGCAGACCAGCTGTCCCAGGGCGCCTGGCTCCAGTCAACCCGATAGCCCAGGTAAACCAGGGAGGGGGACTGATGGCCCATCTGGGCTTCTCAGGTTTACTTGCTAATGGAGCCTGTGCCGAATGGGAGGCTAGTGAATGTTCTCAGGGGCTGGCCCGGGGAGGATCCGCGGGGAAGGAAGGGCTCTTGGAGGGACATTTGCAGGCCTGGGCTACCCAGGAGGTCAGACGAGATGATAACAACGGCCCCTTGGCCTTGGAATCGACACAAGAAGATTCCGTGTTAACTCAGGGCCGGGAGCGGCAGGATCCGCTGGTGAACATAGGGGGCGCTCTCCAGCTACAGAGCCACAACGGGCCAGTAGTGAGCTGGGGGGACGGGGGTGTGCAAACTCCATTATGCCATCCCTTAGGCTGGGAGGTTGTGGGGAGGGGGAAATGCAGGGGGGCCCCCTCTCTGCACAGTGCCCTGGCCCCTGGGTGGGGGGTGGGGAACAAGCCAGCCTGAGGTCAGGGCACCCCTTGCAAATTTCCCAAGAGGGGGCGTCCTGGTGGGCATGGCACACGAGCTCCGGTTCATTCCAGCTCCGGCCTCCTTCACCAGCCATCGCTCCCTGCAGGGCTCTGCGTTAGACCCCCCCACCCCCTCCCAAATCTCTATATTGGGAGAGCTTGCCGGGAAACAGCCTGGGGGAATCACCTCTTCCCTCAATGCCCCCCTTGTTCCCGCACCGCCCGGAGTGGCGGCCGCGGCCCCTCAGACCTGTGCGCGCCTTTCCATCCCCTGCCACTGACGGCAACAAATCAACCCTGGTGTTTGACTTGAGCCGTGGCCAAGAGAGCAGCACAAGGCCCGGATTGTAGTCGGCTCTGGAGTAGGTAGCCAGGCGCTGCTGTTTGGGGAGTAGTGGTCTCCAGAGGGAGGAGCGCGGGGTGGAGGCAGGAGGTGCTTTTCCCCTGGATGCTGGACTTGGGGCCCCCTGCAGCCAGCTGACCTCATTCCCCAGCCGCTCTCTTGCTACTTTAAAGAGGGAGCTTGTGCTTAGAGAGGGCAGGGGCTGGGAGCCAGGGCTCCTGAGAGAGGTGTGGGGTCTAGTGGTTAGAGCGGGGGGGTTGGGGCTGGGAATCAGGGCTCCTGGGTTCTATTCCCAGCTTGGGGAGGGGTGTGGGGTCTAGTGGTTAGAGCGGGGGCTGGGAATCAGGGCTCCTGGGTTCTAGTCCCAGCTTGGGGAGGGTTGTGAGGGTCTAGTGGTTAGAGTGGGGAAGTAGGACTGGGAGTCAGGACTTCTGGGTTCTGTGCCCAGCTCTGTGGGTTAGTGTATGTTGTGTGCCACAACACATTGCAAAGCAGTGCTGCCCACCAGTTCTGTGCAACAAACTCCCTTGGCATCAAACCACTGGGCCCTACAGGGAGGATTGGTGGCTCCGGATTTCCCCCCACGAATTATTTAAGCTTAGTACCAATGTAGATACAAGAACGAATGGGTATAAACTGGACACTAGGAAGTTTAGACTGGAAATTAGACGAAGGTTTCTAACCATTAGAGGAGTGAAGTTCTGGAACAGCCTTCCAAGGGGAGTAGTGGGGGCAAAAGACATATCTGGCTTTAAGATTAAGCTTGATAAGTCTATGGAGGGGATGGTATGACAGGAGAGCCTAATTTTGGCAACTGATCTTTGATTATCGGCAGATAAGTATGCCCAGGCGTCGGTGATGGGATGCTGGATGGGATGGGATCTGAGTTACTGCAGAGAATTCTTTCCTGCTGGCTGGTGAGTCTTGCCCACATGCTCAGGGTTTAGCTGATCGCCATATTTGGGGTCGGGAGGGAATTTTCCTCTGGGGCAGATTGGCAGAGGCCCTGGAGGTTTTTCGCCTTCCCCTGCAGCGTGGGGCACGGGTCACTTGCTGGTGGATTCTCTGCAGCTTGAGGTCTTCAAACCACAATTTGAAGACTTCAGTAACTCAGACATAGGTTAGGGGTTTGTTATAGAAGTGGATGGGTAGGGTTCTGTGGCCTGCTCTGTGCAGGGGGTCGGACTAGATGATCACATTGGTCCCTTCTGACCCTAGAATCTATGAATCTATAACCAGCCCCCGGGAACCAGGCTCTCCCCCGGTTCCTCTCTGAAGCTGCCCTAAACAGACAGACCCACAGCCATGTGACAGGCCAGCTTTCGGTGGGAGTGAAGCTGCTGCAGTGGCTAGGCCCATGGGGCAGTGTCAGCAGACCCAGGCAGGGGCAGGTGTCTCCAGAGCTAGAGGATGTGGGTTCTAGTCCTGCTTTTCCACATTGGCGCATGCCTGCAGGATCTGGCACAGACAGCTGGGCTGGTAGAATCATGGGGGGCAGTTTCACCCTGGCACATGTCTCTGGGCATCTAGAACTGGGCGATCCCTGCATAAGGCCTATTCCCATGGGATGGGGGGATCTCAAACAGCAATCAGCTAGGCCCTACATCCATCACAGCTTCTCTAGAGGGTATGTACTGCCATGGAACAAAGGAGAGACTCCTGGAGTGGGGGGGAGGGATCTGGGGGAGACCCCCAAAAATTGGTTTGTAAGTGTCCCCCTTATCCAAAACTCCCCTCTGTGCATCACAGTGAGGCAGAGGGGTGACCTTGGGTCTCAGAGCTTTGGCCCCATGCCTGGACCTAGTGGATGTTTGCCCAGGTTGTGAAACCTGAATAGTTGGTGGGGAGGGGGAGCCCAGGGCTAGGATAGCAGGGGGCTGTGGGTTGGGATTGAGGGGCACCCCTGGCAGAGCTGTGCTGGGGAACTTGGCCAGAGTGCACAGAATCATGAGCCCCTGGGGCTGCCAGCCCAGCTGGCACTCGGGGTGCATGGGCCAAGCTGGGTCTGCCCTGGGCACGTACAAGCTCTTGCTCTAAAAAAAGCCCAGACAAATTTCTTGCAAGGTACAGACTGGGCCCCCCACACACACTCCATTGCACCCCCCAGGGTCTCCTGCTGGCATGGTCCTGTGTCAATACAGCAACATCTCTGGGCTGGGGCTGCTTCAAGGCACCTCGCCCAACAGGGAGCTGCAGAAAGTCGAGTTGGTTCCTCTGTGTGTGTGCGCACACATACATCGGTGTGTGTATCTGTATGCAGGTATTTGTGTGTACGTATGTGTGGATATGTACGAGGTCTGTGTCTGTGCATTTGTGCGCATTCATGTGCATTCACGCATACATGTGCATGCCGTCCTGTGCTTCCAATGGACATATGCACCATTGCCCTCTCCAGGCCTGAATGAGAAGTGCTCATCTGTGTGTCCTAGTCTCCACATGGCTAACAGCTAATGGAGATTCCCTGGCTAATGCCAGTTCAATTCACAGGTCAGACTCCTCAGCCATCAGCTGCCCTCGGCTCAGGACTCTGTACCAGACACCCTCCCTCTCCTTGTGGGGGGCACCAATCTGACTTTACTACCCCTCCATCCTCCCCGAGCTGGGCTGGCAGTGGGGGAGGGGGTCCCTATGCTATCACAGGAGGAGCCGCTCATGCTTTGGCCCTCAGGAGGTTCTTTAAAAGAGAAGTTAATTAAAATGGAAAGTCCCAGGGAGGGTGCCAGGGCTGAGAATGCTGAGTGTTAACCCCTGCCTGCCCAGGGTCCTGCTCTGCCCCAGGACAGGGGTGGGGTGGAGGTGCCATTGGACCGGCCCCCTAGGGGAGACTGCGATAGGGGAGCTGGGCTGGTCGGTGGGGTGTCATCTGTCCTGCCCTGACATGTGCCCCTTTAACACACCTAGTCTTGCACGGCCATTCGTGCACATACACCTCGCACCGTCATGTGCACCTCCCCCCCCTTGTACTTTCCTGCACCTTATCTGCACACACAGCCAATCCCATCTCCCTCGCTCACAGCAGTGTCTGGGCACCCTCAACCGCCTCACAGCCATGCCGCCTCCAACACAGACACACACACATACATGATACAAACACACACACACACAGATACTGACACACACAGATACAGAAACACACATGCACAGACACACACAAGTGCACAAACACATGCACAGACACACATACATGTGCACATACAGAGATAAAAACACACACAGACACGTACACAGACACACACACACACGTGCATGGACACACACACACGCACAAGCACACGTGTGCACAGACACACACACACTCACACATACATTGGCCAGGAGCTGGACTGTGATCTCCCTGGTGTAAATCAGGACACTGCCCCCCAGCTCATTGGAGTGATTCCAGATTGACACCAGTGTGAGTGCAGACTCCAGTCCCCAGGCTCTCACTTCCCCCCCAACACCCCGTACTGTCCTGCTGGCTGTCACAGCAGGTCAGCCCCACTGCAAGCACACCCCCCACATACACTAGTGCACACACTCTCTCCCCCCATCCCCCACGCCTACCTCCTACATGTGGCCCAAACATGCCGCAGCCCCCTCCCCCGCGTGGTTTGCTGTAATTAGCCCCCAGCCGAGGCTGGGCTCGCCAGGCCCAGCCCTCCGAAAGGGCAGCACAAAGCCTGGGTTTCATTCCATGGGAAACCCCCGCCCCCCCAGCCATGGCTCTGAAGTGGTTATTTCAGCCCAGAGGCAGCTGGGCTGGGCTCCAGGGCTAGGGGCGGGGGGCTGGGGGTGGCAGAAAAATATTGACTCACTCCTAGCAAAGGGGAAACATTAATGGGGCCCTTTGTTTCCTCTCCCCTCAACCCAGAGAGACCCCAGCCCCCCCACCCCTCAACCCAGAGAGACCCCAGCCCCCCCACCCCAGGCTAGCACTCCTTCTGCACCTCCATCGGTTCTCCCTTCACCATCCCTCTGTCTCCTCCGTCAGCTCCCCCCTCCTTCTGCCCCTCCATCGGTTCTGCTTTCACCATTCCTCTCTCCGTCCCTTCTGTCAGCTCCCCCCTCGTTGTGCCCCTCCATCGGCTCTGCTTTCACCATCCCTCTCTCCATCCCCTCCATCAGCTCTGCTTTCAACTTCCCTCTTTCTGACCCCTCCATCGGCTCTCCAGCCCCTCCATCAGCTCCGCTTTCACCATCCCTCTCTCCTGCCGTGCACCCAGTTGGGGACGCTGTGCCAGGGTAGGGATGAACTGGGCTTTGGAGTCTGCAGGTCCCTAGGCCTCCTCCCAGCCCCTTGGTTCACTGGCCTTTGGGACATGGTGGGGCAACCAGGAGCAGAGTAGGGAGTCTGTGAGCTCTAGGGTGCCCCCCAGTGGAGAGCCCAAAGTTCCCTTCTCAGGGGCGTGGGGAGAGTTAGCAGGTCTCAGCCTGTTCTCTAGCAAGAAGGGAGTTCTCCCTCCTCTGCAACTGAATGCCCCTCTCTGCCTCACATGGCGGCTGCCTAGGGCAGGGCTGGGGCATGGGGAGCTTGGGGCGGGGGGGGGCTTGCCTTCCTGCCCTTGGGTGTGAGCTCCCCAAGAACTCCGCTTCTGCACCCCACAAAACACATCCCCTGGGAAGAATGGGGCATGTGTCCCCATCCGGCCCCAAAGGACATCTGGGACCTAGATGTACAGGTGGGGAAACTGAGTCAGGGAATGGGGGAGGGGACTCATCCATGGTCAGCATCAGGGAGTCCTGACACCCTGGCTGCCGGCTCTAACCACCAGAGCCCACTCCCCTCCCCATGCTGGACATGGAACCCAGGCGTCCGGGCTATGGCATACAGAAAGGATGGAAATCGAGACCTTGCTTTCTGCAGCCAGCAATCCCCAGGCTTTCCTTCACTCCCGAAACACAGGCCTCCCTAAGGACGCTGGGTGGCATAGTTACCCAGGGCTACCACCAGGGGGCACCCAATGCCCCATGTCAGCACCTGAGCCCATTGCGCCAACCTGGCGCTCTACCCCTGCTGCTCTCCGCCCCCCTCTAGTGGCTGCACCGCGTCTGAACCTGCTATAGCCTCTGAGCTAACCAGTCACCCCCATTCTCTCCCCAGGGCTCTCCCCCCAACCTGCCGACAGGAAACAGAAACCACCTGGAAGCAGAGCCAGGAGAGGGGGCCTGGCTGGGCCAGAGGGAGGTGGGGACCTACTGCAAAGCTCTGAGAGGGGTCCTCTCCCGGGCTGCTTCGCCCCTCGCTTGTCTGGGCAGAGCCCGGGGTCCCTGCCCGGGTTCAGCTGAGGACATTGACCAAAGGACCCCAGCCCTCCCCCGGCATCTAGGCACTCAGGGGAGAGACTCCAGCTGCCCTGGTGAAGGGAGAAGCCGAGATGTGAGAATCCTGGCACCCTGGGGTGGGGATCCCGGTAAGCGCGGGAGGGCTGGGGCCTGTAGCTGGGGCCAGCATCCCAGCCCCCAGGCTGGGGGTCTGGCCGAGGCCCGTGGTTATTTTCCAGTGGACGGCATGACATCACTGCACTGCCTGGCGCCTGAGCAGGGTTTCTGTGCCACCCGGGTGCCATGCCTGTGCCACATGGGGCCTGGGCTAAGCGTGCCTGCCGTGAATCAAAGCACCGGGCCCTTGGGCAGCCGGGAGGAAGTCCCCATGCGGGGAACGTGCCCGGGTCGCTCCCTCACCCGCCTGGGCACTGACAGGGAGAATCAGGCAGCGGGACATGGACCCAGCTTCCCCCGGAGAGCTCTGTTTGCTTAACATCTTGGAAGCCCCTGGCTGTGGATGGGAAGGGGGGGGCCCAGAGGGGAAGGGGGGGGAGCCTGCATGCCAGGGCTGCACAGATCCTCTTTTCACTCTAAACCGATTGCAGATGTGCCGGGGAGCTCAGCGTCTGCTGCGGCTGGATGGCGACGGGGCAGGGAGCCCACTGGAGCGGGCCCCCCCTCATGTTGAGCAGGAAACCACCCCCCCTTCTCCTCCCTCGCTGGCCTGCAGCCCCCTCCCACTGTTGCAGTCTTGGGCTTCCTCCCCATCGTACAGACACAGCTCTGCCAGTGCCCCTCACTCCTGACCCATAGCCCCCTGTGCTCCCAGCCCCAGGCTCCCCACCAGCTCTGCCGGTGCCCCTCACTCCCGACCCACAGCCCCCTGCTCTCACAGCCCCGGGCTCCCCCCCAGCTCTGCCAATGCCCCTCACTCCCGACCCACAGCCCCCAGCTCTCACAGCCCCGGGCTCCCCCCAGCTCTGCCGGTGCCCCTCACTCCCGACCCACAGCCCCCTGCTCTCACAGCCCTGGGCTCCCCCCCAGCTCTGCCAATGCCCCTCACTCCCGACCTACAGCCCCCTGCTCTCACAGCCCTGGGCTCCCCCCCCAGCTCTGCCAGTGCCCCTCACTCCCGACCCACAGGCCCTGCTAACCCAGTCCCGGGCTCCCCCCCAGCTCTGCCGGTGCCCCTCACTCCCGACCCACAGCCCCCTGCTCTCACAGCCCCGGGCTCCCCCCCCAGCTCTGCCAATGCCCCTCACTCCCGACCCACAGCCCCCAGCTCTCACAGCCCCGGGCTCCCCCCCAGCTCTGCCGGTGCCCCTCACTCCCGACCCACAGCCCCCTGCTCTCACAGCCCTGGGCTCCCCCCCAGCTCTGCCAATGCCCCTCACTCCCGACCTACAGCCCCCTGCTCTCACAGCCCTGGGCTCCCCCCCAGCTCTGCCAATGCCCCTCACTCCCGACCCACAGCCCCCAGCTCTCACAGCCCCGGGCTCCCCCCCAGCTCTGCCGGTGCCCCTCACTCCCGACCCACAGCCCCCTGCTCTCACAGCCCCGGGCTCCCCCCCAGCTCTGCCAATGCCCCTCACTCCCGACCCACAGCCCCCAGCTCTCACAGCCCCGGGCTCCCCCTCAGCTCTGCCAATGCCCCTCACTCCCGACCCACAGCCCCCTGCTCTCACAGCCCCGGGCTCCCCCCCAGCTCTGCCAATGCCCCTCACTCCCGACCCACAGCCCCCAGCTCTCACAGCCCCGGGCTCCCCACCAGCTCTGCCGGTGCCCCTCACTCCCGACCCACAGCCCCCTGCTCTCACAGCCCTGGGCTCCCCCCCAGCTCTGCCAATGCCCCTCACTCCCGACCTACAGCCCCCTGCTCTCACAGCCCCGGGCTCCCCCTCAGCTCTGCCAGTGCCCCTCACTCCCGACCCGCAGCCCCCAGCTCTCACAGCCCTGGGCTCCCCACAGCCCCTCTGCCGGTGCCCCTCACTCCCGACCCGCAGTCCCCAGCTCTCCCAGCCCTGGGCTCCCCCCCACAGCTCTCCCAGTGCCCCTCAATCCCAACCACAGCCCCCTGCTAGCCCAGTAGTTATCTCTTAGGGGTCTGAGTGGGGTCCACGCAGCGCCTGGTACAACAAGGCCCCGATCTTGGTGCTACCACACTATAAAGAGTGATGTGTGTACTCCACTGTTCCAGTTCCTCCTCGGGGTGACAGCCAGGGAGATTGGGGTCAGACCCCTAGTGCACACAGCAGCAGTCCCTGGGGCAGAGAGCTTCTCTTGGCACCTCCCCTGCTTCCAGCGTCCCGGTCTCCTGCCCAGCCTGGGTCCCAGACAGCTAAAATCCACTGAAAAGCATTACCCTGCATCTACACTGGGGAAAGGGAGCAGGGCAAGAGGCAGGACTGCTGGGTTTTATCCCCAGCTCTGGGAAGGGAGTGGGGTCTAGTGCATTAAGGGGGCAAGGGTTGCTGGGAGCCAGGACGCTGGGGTTCTAGCCCTGCTCCTTCGCTGACAAGCAGGCGTGCCTCAGATGAGACGCTTTCCTTCTCCATGCCTCGGTTTCCCCAGAGGCCAGTGAGGGATAAGGCTCCGGACAGCTCCCTGTGGGGGGTCAATGGGCTCATGCCAGCAAAGCGCTGAGAGGGGGAGCCTCCTGCTCCTTGAGCGTGGGGCTGAGGAGGCCACGTTCCTGGCGCGGGCTCCTGCTTGCTGTTGCTCATCTCATCTCCCCATCCCATGACCCAGCAGCTGACTGCTCCAGACAGAGCCCTGTCCCAGCTTGCGGGGCTGGTGCTGGGCAGCCAAGGCCAGGGAGAGATGGGCCCCCCAGGGGTGTGCAAGGTGACAGGGCTTCCCAGGGGCATGTCACCTCTCCATAGGGGGAAGGGACAGACAGAGACCTGGATAGATCTAAGCCATGGGGTCCAGAGATTTGTAACGAGAAAATTGGACCTGGCTTCTTCCCTTTCTTGGGGCAAGTCAGCTCTGTGCCCCCAGGGCCTCCTTGGTGATGGGACCCAGGAGTCCTGGCAGCCTGACCTCACATTAGCTATAAGACTACATGACCAGCAGACCCAGACATCGAATACAGGGGTCCTAGTGCCCTGGCCAGGAGTCCTGACTCCCTGTCATAACCACTACACCCCACCGCACCCCAGAGCTGCTAATGGAACCCAGGAGTCCTGACGGCAAGTCCCTCCTTGACCACTAGACCAAGGAGGGACTTGCCGTCAGGTCTAGTGGTCAAGGAGGGACTTGCCTTGCCCGGTTTTTCCCACCTCCCAGCCCCCCTCTGCCTCGCCTGTGCATGCCTAGCCTGGCTGGCTGGTTATTGGGGTGCGGAGTTTTTGCTTAGGATCAGATCTTTCCTGGCATGTTTCCCCCTCGTGCCAGCCCTCACCTGCAGGGATGCCACCTCCTTGGGGCTGATGCCGAGCACAGCAATGCAGCAGCCTGAGGGACTTTAGGGCACTAACAAGACATGGGCCATGCCCAGACAAATGGGGACTAGGCAGAGGCAGCATTGTCTCACGGATACAACATTGGGCTGGGCAGCAAGACGCCTGGGTTCTCTTCCTGCCTTGGCTGCTGGGTGACCTCAGGCAAGTCCCTTTTCCTCTTCCTGCCTCAGTTTCCCCTCCTACTTGCTGGCTAACTTGGGAGACACAGTGGATGCTGCCAGCATGGTGGGAGCAGGGGGTTGCTCCTACACCCTTGAAGTGGGCACGGTGGCACTGCCATACTGGGGGCAGGATCAGGCCCTGGGTGACAAGTTTCCAGCCACCCTGCTCTGCGGCCAGGCCTGGGCACTGCAGACAAAGATGCTCCAAGCCTCCTTCCCCACCCCAGATAACGCCCCCCTCCCGACACACACATTCAGCAGCCTGTCGGAGGATTTATACGCTAATCTGTCAGGTGCGCCGAGACCGCGAGGCATTTGTCCCATCCGTAATGTGTCTGCCGGGAACCGGCCTGGCTAGTTCTCGCACCCGATATTGGCCTATAGATCTCCATCCAGCCGACAGCCCCAGCCGCCCCGCGGGCCATGGGGCCGGCTAATGAAATCAGGAGGCGGCCCAATGACTTCACACGCGCCTGAAATAAATTCAATTGGGAGAAATGAAGAAAGTCGGAAGGGAGCTCTTCCTGGAGGTGGAGAGGCTGGCTTCTGGGAAAGGGGGGGCAGCCGGTTACCGATGGGGTGGGGTGTTAGCTTGAGCAGTGTCTCCAATTCCTCTCGCGCACCCTGGGGTAAATCCACAATAACACCCTCAGAGTCATAGGGGCCAAACCCCTCTCCAGACTTCAGCCAGCCCAGGAGAACCCCAGGCTCCTTTCACTCAATGCCCCAGACAAATACCTCTCCTTTAGCTGCACCATGCCCAGGTGCTGCTCCTACTCCGCCTGGGGGGGGGCACCGTGTTTGGAATTCCTTTGGCAAAGGGACCCTGCTGGTTATAAAAGGCTAAACTCTAGGTCCAAGTCCCAGGCCATCCCCCATGACGCTGCTGCTCGTGTCCAGCTCAAGGGCATCAGCAGGGAGCGCTCAGGACCCTGGCAGGGATTCAGACTCATGCAGCCACCACACCAAAAGCCCAGCTGCTCCTTCCTCCACAGCTAGAGAACCCCCCTTAGTGCTCAGCAGTAAGGGGGATAGGACACAGCCACTCTGATTCTCAGACAGCAGCAGGCCTGTTCCCTGCCCAATCCTCCCCACCTTGCCAGCACAGCTCACCCCTCATCCCCTTTGCCCTTCCACGACCCACCCCACTTCTGTCAGCTTAGTGGGGGGGGGGTCAGCCATTGTGGGGGACCAGGCCAAGAATTATAAAGCCCTAGACACAATTCCCTCCACCTGAATCAGGCAGGGACTGTGATTCCCCTTTCGCCTACAGAGGGTGGCTGACACCCCCTAGCCCGCTCCCTGCCAGAGACCCCTTCCCCTCTAAAGCACTGCATTGATTGGGTTAGGCTTGGGCCCATGACCCCAGGGCAACCTGAATGTGGGAGCTAATGGAGATCAATAGGCAGGTGCCTCCCCCAGGAACTGCCAGGTAATGCTATTACCCATTACCTGGGAGGGCTCAGGGCCTCATGCAGTGCAGACAGCAGTCGGGCAATCAATCCCTCCCTGCCACAGGCACCGTACACCAGCGGGGGACAGGCAGCACCCCAACACAGGGCTGTCTGGGGGAGGGGCAGGGCTTCACCAGTCATTAACCCAGTCATGACTTAAGGAGACATCACCAGGCATCAGGGTCCCCTCACAGCACCCCAGGAAAGCTCCCAGCAGCCCAGCCCCCAGGTGCTAATACAGCACTTCAGTGGCAGCTCAGCCAGAGGTTCTTGGCCTATGATGGAGGTATGGGGGGCATGGAGGCTCAGTGGCCTGCCCATGCAGAACATCAGACTGGACAATCATGATGATCCCAACCAGCCTTTACGTCTCTGAGCAGGTGCCCACCTGAGCACCAGCCTGGCTGCAATAACTACCATGAACTCAACAGGTGGGGGTGGGGAGTCTGTGTGACCCATGCAAACCACCCCCACCCCCTTTCTAGTCACCCATCCCTGCCCCTTCTCAATTCCTTGCCCCGCTTGGTCTCCAGAAAAAACCCTTACTGATCCAGGCTCAAAACAGCCCTCTCCCCTGCTTCCCTCACTAAACCTGCCTAGCACAATCTGTCTCCTGAAAGCGGCTTCAGAAAAAGCCCTTCCCTCCCCCCTAAACACACCCTGCATCCCCAGCCACAGCAGCTAACCACTGCCTCCTCTTCCTTCTCCCACCCTACCTGCAGGCAAAAAGGTGAGCCACTGTGGGGTGGGTCTTTTTATACCATCTCTCCAGGAGTGGGCGGGATCTGCGGGGTGCCCAAGCTCCGCCTCCCTCTATATAAACCAGCGGCCCCTTTGCTCCTAAAGTAAAAGGGGCTGTGCAGAATTTGGAAGCTGTAGCTTTGTACCCTAGCAAGTGCCTCTTCGCAGAGGTAAGCATGGGGATTTGGGTGGGTCCTATAAAAAAAACCACCCCACTGTTGGGTTCTGTTTTCTTTCTCTTCTGGTTTGGGAGCTGGTAGGGTGCATCTGGGTTATGGTTTTTCCAGTTCTCTGCAGACACAATGGATGCTGAGGTTCTAGCAGAGTCCCAGGGCCCCCCTGGGAACACTTCCTGGGCAAACACTGAGCATCCCCTGGCTGACACTGCTGCTTGATGCAATGGTTAGTGTGTTTATGTCCTAGTTCTCAGTGATTGCCTAGTGTGGGTAAGAGTGACACTGGGCTGGCCCTAGAGAAGTGGGGGTGTGATGTGGGGGGACAGGAAGGTGGATTGATACAGGCTGGATTTTCCATATTGCTCAGCGCATGGGGTCTGTGACTACTTTAGCCTCATCTGGGGTATCTTTCCTCCCTAAACTGCCCCCCCAACCAGCCTTGCTTTCCATGCACATCCTGGTCTTGCTAATGCAATGACCCCCAGTACCCTCTGCAGTAGGACTGGGACTCAGGGCATTCAGCCCTGCTGCACACATCTCTACCACTTCCAGCTAAAGGAGCAGCTCCACCAGCTAGTAGCTATAGTAGGGTGTTTGCTGCTAGTGAGCCGGTTGGGGGGGGGGAGTGAGTGGGGGGAGTGAGTGGCACGTGTTTTATGGTTGTGGGGCTCCATGATAGTATGCTTGACCTGGTGCGGCATTGGGACAGACCCCAGCAGGGGGCTAATTCTGGATGCCAGGGTAGTGGGAGCGGGGTGGTTAGACTGAAGCCTCCTGCTTAACCCCTTCTCCCCCTTGGGTGACTGGGTCTCTCCCCCCGTGTCAAGGGTTAACTGGCCCACGGGGCCAGCTATTGTGGTAGTCCATAGGGCTGAAGGGAAAGCTCTAGGCTGTGCGTGAGGAGCATTAATGCATGTGCCAGCGTCCCAGCACAGAGCTCTTGTGCAATGTGTGGGGTGGGGGGTCCTGTTCTCCTGTGCAGACCCTACCCTGGCCCTGGCTGCAGTGTCCCCTAACAGCAGGGAGCAGCTGCGGTGAATACCAAGGGGGTTCTGTGCTGGTGGACACAGGGTACCCCAGGGTGGTTCCCCCTGGCTCCCCCTGCTGGGCTGCCTCGTGTAATTGCATAGAGTCTCCCTAAGTCCTGTCCTGAAGTCCGCACACATGGAAGGGGGTGCACTGCAGGGACTGGAGGCCTGCCTCTGGGGTGGGGGCTCAGGGTCCTGTTGTACTATTAGGGTCCTCTTGCGTGGCCTAGGTGCTGGGGACCAGCATCAGGGTTCATGTGCCTGGCCCACCAGGAGAGACGCACCAGGCACTAGTGCCAGGATTCGCACTCAGGATCCTCTAGCCCTTTGGTGTGGGGGTGGGCTCTCAAAGCTTTCCTAGGAGGCAGCTGCCTACCACTGTACAGACCCTGGGGGAAACTGAGACACACAGCAAGGCATGGAGTCAGCAGCAGAGCCCATAGCTGCCAGCTCGGAGTCCCATGCTCTTACCACCAGAGCCTCTGCCCTTCCTTGCATGGCCGCAGACCAGCGTGCTCGGGTCAGCTGCTGGGCCGTGGCTAATCAGGAATCATGCCTGAGGCCAGGGAGCACTGGCTTCCATGTCTAAGGCAGCACAGGCTAGTGGGGCAAGCATGGGGAGCCCGCCAATCCCGGCCGGCTGCCTGGCCTCAGCAGATCACTCAGGGCTGGGGGTTAGCTGGGGCCCAGCAGCTCCATTGCTCTCAGCCCCTGCAGCAGGCAGGACACTGGGCTAGATGGGCCCACTGGGCTGATCCAGACTGGCCTTTGTCTGTGTGTCACCCCCGTCCCCAGTGCGTCCAGCATCCCCCTTCCCACAGGCTCTGGGCTCACCGGGGCTTTCCTGGTCACCGGCCCCATGCAGGGCGAGACAGCGGCCCTGCCGGAGAGATGGAGTGTCAAGGGTTAAAGGTGGCAGCAGTGTTTGTCTTTCCATGGGAGGCGGCCGTGTGCCTGTGACAGCCCTGCGATTTATGACACCCCATTAAAGGCGGGGAGATCCTAGCCCTGATGGAGATGGATGGCAGGTTAAAAGGCCTGGCCTTTGGGCAAGGGTCTCGCTCCCCAGCCCCTCTTGGGAGTGCTCTGTTCCCCCCCTCCCCTCTCCACACCACCTTAGTGGCAATTTGCGTTTCCATAGCAACCCCACTTCAGACTCTCAGGCTCAGCAGAAGAGTCCTCTCCCCCGGGGCTGAGATGCAGCCACCTCTGGGGTGGGGTGGGGGGATGGTTGTACAGGGATCCCTCTGTTGGTGTTGAGATGCAACCACCTCTGGGGTGGGATGCAGGAGTGATTTATACAGGGATCCTTCACATAGCAGTGAGATGCAGCTGCCTCTGGGGTGGGGGCTGTTTATACAGGGATTCTTCACCCAGCACAGCTGCGTTCTCAAATACTGTATCAAACCTGCAGCCAGCTGGGAGCTTCATAGCTATCATCAGCAGCTGGTCCAGAACAGTGATCCTCCTATCCCTCCCAAGTGAGCTAAGAGAGACTCCTCCTTTGCTCTTAGCAGTGCAGGGTCTAGTGCACACAGCTGAGCCATTCTGAGTGCCTCCAGCAGAGGGCAGTGACATACTCACCCTCACCCCAACAGCCCCATGTGCCATCTGCTAGCACCTTTCCTCCCAGCTTCGTTAATATCCAGCCTCACCCTCTGCTCCCCCAGCTCAGTGCTTTTATCTCCCATGGTACAGAGGTGGTGGGGGAGGAAGTGGCTGCCCGGAGGCCACACAGCGAGTCAGGGGCAGAGCCCAGGGCTCCTGGGCTCGCCCTTCTGTGCTGTGACCGAGGGACCGCGCCCGTCCCTTGTAACATCCGTGAGGGGAGGGGGCGGGGGGTGGTTTGCGTGTTGCACAATCTCACTCTGCTGTCTTCCCATCTGCTTTTATTTGTTGCAGCTGGGCCTCCCCGCTCCATCTTGACTACAAAGCACAGCCTGTGTGAGTGGGGTGGGGGGAACTCGCTCCCCAGGTGTGCGCTGAGCAGCCACCCAACTGTTTCCTGTTGCTCTGGGGAGAGCCTGGCATGCAGGGCCCCTGCTTAGGCAGTGCACTGGGGTGCTCCATGCTATTAAAGGAGGAAAGGCAGAACTGGGGCTAGAACCCAGGTCTCCTGGTGCCTAGGCCCCATCAGCTAGGCCATGCTGCCCCTCAAGGGGGCTGCTGACAGCCCCACATGCTCCCCATTCCTCTGAGGGGCCAGCTCAAAGGTTCCATTCAGGGATCACAGGGACTTGGTCTCCTGTCCTTGCAAAGCAGATTGAGAGTCATCTCCTCTGCAGCTCCTGCTGCCTGGAGCAGCCTCCGTGCGTCTCTCATGAGCTGTTGGCCAAACCTGGGGGTCTCCATGTCCCCGTTCGAGTCGCACTCTGTTACCTAGCTCTGAGGATTGGGGAAGATTGAAACAGTGGGGACCAGAGCCCAGGAGTCCGGACTTCGTCCCCTAGCCTGCTCCAGCTACCAGACAAGCCAAGCCAAAGGTCACACTGGGACTCTAGGACTAAAATCCAGGAGTCCTGACTCCCAACCTGCCCTGGAAATCCTCTAGGCTTTAGAGGATTGCTCTGATGTGGGCCTGTCTAGTCTCCCACTGGTGGAGGGGCAGGGGAAAAGGGGCAGTGTGCTGGTGGAAGAGAAGAGATCACACCTTTGCCCAAGTGTCAGTGGGGAAGGCTGTGGTGAGTTGTGAACCTGGGACCTGAGCAACCTGGGTGCCATTTCCAGCGCAGGCTCCGCTTGTGACCTCAAGCCAGTCAGGGGCTGGCCCCGTGCCTCAGTTTCTCCATGTCCCAGCAGCATGGCATAGCAGTTTGGGGCAGGGGCTGGGCGCAGGCTGCAGTGACAGGCAGGGAGCTGCAGCGCTGATGCGACGGGGACGCTCCGGGCAGCGTTGGGCTGCAGAAAGGGGAACTTCTCCGGGCCAGGAAGGGAGAGATAGCGGAGGGGGTGGGACAGCCCCGCCCTGCTGTGGGCGAGGGGCTCCTCAGCTGTGCACTGGAGGAGAACCCTGCTAGACTGCGGTTTTGGTGGGCTGGGCGAGTGGTTGGGGAGATGCACAGACGCCACGTTTGAGCTTCTCTAGTGAGAAATCCCCCCTCCCCCATGCCACCCTTTGCTTACTACATGGGGTGGGTGTAGCTTTGCACGGCTCCCCCTGCAGCGTGGCCCCCCCATGCTTTGCAGTGCTAGCCAGCTGGGATCTTCAGCTGGGTCCAGGTACCATCGCATTGGAGAGCATCCAGCTTCACCCAGTGGCTCATTCCCTGTTTCAATAGGATTCATCATCCCCAGACTGGAACCTGGATCCTGGGGTGGGTGGGGATCAAAATTGGACTATGAACTTTGCAGCTCAGCTCCTCTGTAACTGGAGTTGGTCAGTGGAGCGGGTCCCATCCCTCTAGGCTCAGATCCCAGTAGATCAGAGGGTCTCCCTTTCCCTCCTGTGGTTCCCATGGATTCCCTGTTGTTGGTTTAGGGTCCTTCCCAGGCAGATACCGGGTACTGGGGTGTCTCCTCTGGGCACCACATGGAGGGACAGCTGCTCCGCTCTCCTCCCACATGGCACTGGGGAGACCTCGGCACATGCCAGGGGATTGGCTCTGTCCAGCCGGACGCTCCACTTGTCCCATGGTTGGGCTGCACCAGGGCTGCAGCTCAAGTCCAAGTTCTGATGGGGGATGCCCAGCACCTGCTGAGCAGCGGAAGTACCAGCTTCTACCCCTTCCCATCCCCCTTCACTGGCCCAGTCCTGGCCATCTGCACAGCTTCTAAGCTTCAGACCTGAACTGGGAGGATGGCACCAGTTTCCCAAGAGTTTTCGTCATCCTCCTTTCCAGCCAACCCCAGAAGGGTAGGAAGTCGGGGGGGGGGGGGGGGATGAGGCTGAATGGGGCAGCCTTGATTTCCCGTCTCTCCCCTCCTCCATGGGCCCGTGTTGGGATGACGCAGAGTCCCACGCATGCCACTTACGCTGAGATGGTGCAATGTTTGTCCATGGGGCTGACGTGGGGCATAGGGACCATCACGTGGAAGAGCGCCAGGAAAGGGGGCTGGGGAGGAGAGGGGGACACTGTGGAAGCCGACCCCAGTGGCAAGCATATCAACTGTGGCACCGAGCGGGGAGGGGCTGCTGATGCCCAGAATAGAGTACCGAGGCGGGGAGGGGACTCTCACACACAGCATTTCGCTTTCAGGGCAAACCACAACTGTGGCTTGTCTGAGTCACCAGGTCACGTGGCTGCCTGGTCCGCTGGGTATTTTTTTTTTTTTTAGCCTGACCTGGATGGAGCAATCAGTTCGAGGGGCCCACAGGTCTGAACTGAGCTGGATCGAAGAGCAGCAAGGTGTGAAAGCCTCTTCCCTGCCCTCCCCGCCCCGCCGTGTGCCCTACTCACGAGTGAAACCTTGCAGGGGGTTGTGGTTTATGACACCTAAACCTCCTGGATGTTTTTCAAGTGTAGTTTCATTCTGATGCCCTTGATCTTGTAACACGCCTGTGTCCACGCTCCCTGGTAATAGTTGGAATCAGAAACTCTTGTCTGTGTGTCATGAGCCCTATATTGCTCTCAGCTCATGGGGATTCCCCTCTTTCGCTGAGGCTTCCTGCACAGTTTGGGTGGGCCTGATTCTGCACTGCTTTCAGCGGCAGTGCAAAAGAGGTGTAGGGTGTGGCACAATGGGGAATCGGGTCAGAGGGAGCAGGAGCAGGCCCCGAGGAGGGGTGGGTATGGGAAGCGCTGCTACAGGCTAGCAGTGGGGCAAGTCTGCCCGTGTGTGTGTGGGGGGGATTCACAGCCACTTTGACAGTCCTGTGGTTCCCCCTCTCTGGGGCCCCATGACTCCCCTGAGTGGGGGACAGGACTCTATGATCCCCTGGATCCTCGCTGCCCTGCAGAGACAGCCTGCAAAAAGGGAGTGCAATGGGCAAGGCTCCCCTAACCCCCTTCCTCCCTACCCTGGCCAACAGGGCTGGATTCAGCCTGGCAGCGGGGCCCCTGAGTGGCCCCTTCCATAAAGCAGGGCCCAAGCCACCCTGCAACATAAACAAGCCTTGGTGAGATCCCGCCTCCGGAACGAATTGCCTCCCGGCTGTGTCATATCTTGCTCGCGGGCGTAACAGACTCGGTTCCCAGGCCCTCGGCCTCACCACTTCCTCCCCCCTCATGCCAACCTGCCACCCGCCCAGAGCCTGGCGCGCTACAGTAATGACAGGACCCGGCCTGCTGAGGCAGATCAGCCAGGGGCTTGGTAATAGTGAGACTGGGCCTCTGGTTTTCTCTGTATGACACATTTCCACCCCCCACCTTGCCCTGGCCTCCCCCCCCAAAACCACTTGGCAGAGATGGGGTGGGAGGATGCACAAGAAGAGAGAGCAATGGAGGGGATGGGAAAGGGTCAAGCTGGAAAGAGATCCAGCAGCTGCACCACCCAGAGAAGAGGGAGAGAGGAACAGAGCCAGCAGGAGGGAAACTGAGTCAAGGAGCCGTTGGCCAAGAGGGGGCTGTCCCCCTCGCTTGTGTGATGAGCTGTGATGGTCATGAGCAGGCAGGGGCAAGACTGGAAAAAGGGGGTGTCTCCCACTCCTCTGCCCCACTTCTGGCTGGCCCCACAATCCCCAGCCCAGCAGGGCTTTAGGGGAGGCTGTGAGAAGCTGTGGGTGGGGAGAGGTCCTCAGCCATGGGGTTGCCATGCAAGTGAGGTGGAGTGGGACTTGGGGGAGGGGAGTTGGCACCTGGTACCAGACCAGGGGGGTGCGGTGGGGCAGCCTGATGCAATGGGCAGCAGGGCCTTGGCTCACTCACCGTGGCGGCTGGAGGCCGGTTATGTGCTGTGATGTGACCTGCTGGACCCTCCCCTGGCATGGGCCATGCCAGCGACCCTCAGCCAGGGAGAGAGAGCGAGATGGGTACTGCCCGGCTCTCCCTGGTCAGTGCCCCACCCCAGCCCCACAACACCTCCTGCAGCTCCCCCCACAGGGAGCACACAGCCCCACACAGAGCAGATGACCCCCCCATGTACCCTCCCTCAACACACAGCACAGGTTGCCCCCCTCCACAGCACCCCATGCCTTAATCTGACAGTGACACACCCCCAACTCCACCCAGGGACACTGTCTCACACACACACACACACACACACACACACACACACACACACACACACACACACACACACACACACACACACACACTCCCTCTCTCTCTCCTGTGCCCTTAGAGGCCTTGACAAATCACACTGTCTCTTTAAACTAACACTGTCCATCACCATTACGTCCGGCTGCGCAGCTTAAGGGTGATTTATCTGGTTGCTCCCGGCTTTGCTGCCCCTGGATCTCACTGTCCTGTGGCTGACCCACCCACCTCACTACCAGGGGCTCAGCTGCATTAACCCCATTGCACATGGTGGTGGTGAGGAACTGAGGCACAGAATGTGTGTGTGTGGGGGGGGACCATGGGGGACTTACCTGGGATGACACAGCAAAGCACTGGCAGAGCTGGGTAGAGAACCCAGGTGTCCTGACTCCCAGCAAGCCCCCTGCTCCCTTGGCAGCTCAGGGGCTGAGTGCCTAACTACATTGGGAGTGTTAGGACCTTCCCCAAGGTGTGCTGGGGGCTGGCCTTGCCCTATGGGGTGCCCAGAAGCTGCTCCCCAGGGCGCGGGGGAGAGGTCATCTCTAGGACGACGGTTCCAGCTTCAATGGCTGCTCTGCCCATGGGGGGCCGCTCACCCTGGACTGCCCTTACGCTCTGACCCTTGTCAGGGGGGCACAGAGCCAAACTCCCGCATGGGATGGGGGCCCCCGTGCTGCAGCCTGGCTGGCTCGAGGGAGTCTTTACGCAGCAGGGGCAGGTCCCAGCTTGCACCAGGGCATGGCCCGCTATCCTGGCAAGGTGCCCCCTGGCCCAGCCCAGCACCACCAGGGGGCAGGCTCTTACCATGGGCCAGGTTGCCTGAAATGCCCCACAGCAGGAGCCTGTGGCCAGTGGCTGGTGGCCAGCACATCAGCCCCTGCTATTAGAAGCCACTGACTGACTGTGACTGACGTTCCCCTATCACCTGTGGGCAGGCTGGGATCAGTGGCCGAAGGACACTGGGCAGGTAAACGCTGCCATTTCCGTCATGGGGGGAGCAGCCAGGGGAAGACCCCCCCCCAGTGTTAATCATGAATGCAGTGTTCAGGATCTGACAGCTGCTTGCTGGGAGGTCTGAGCCCGGCCTTTGAAATTGCATCTGGCCGTGAGTGCACCAGCAGCTGCATGGGGCGTGGCTGGGAGGGGATCCATTTGTTCTCTGCACGGGGGGGGGAGTTTGGGCTTGTTTAAAACATTTTTTTTAACCCCCACCGCCCCCATCTCCCCTTCCACGATGCCTCCAGGCAGGTGAGGCTGCAAACTCCATTGCGACTACAGGGAGCGAACCCAGGTCTTGTCCCTGGGCCAGTGGGGGGCTCCCCAGAGAGGGGCTGGGCCAGCACGAGCCTACTGAGGTCACCATGAGTTGATAACCTGAAGGATCCTACTGGTCTCTTGGGGCTGAAAGTGGATGTGTGTGGGGGGGAGACTGGGGGGTCATATCCCGGACCGATCCAGGGGAAGGCGAGGGTGTCGCTGTTATTGGCAGCCCTGGATTGTCCCAGGGGCTGAGTGCCCCCAGGGGCCGACCCACTGGGCGATCTGACCATTTTGACCCCACCCCCCAAACTGATCAAAATCTTTATGGTTTTGGGCGTTCGTTTGTGCCTCGGCCCCTCCCAGCATGGCCAGGTCTGACCGGCTGCTTTGATCACGTGGGTTGGAGCTTCGCACAGTGAGGAGGGAAGAATGTATTTATATGTGTATTTTAAATTCACCATTCTTTATAGAAAGGAGGACAAGCTTGGGGGATTTTGTGGGGGCGGAAGAGAGTGAAAACCCCTGTGATTCCCACCAGTACAGGATCGGGTTTTATTTGTTACCAGCTGTGCAGCTCATTGGCCATGCTGGCCCAGGGGGGATGGAGGGTTAGTGGTGAGTAGAGATCAGCTTGTGCTGTGAGTTCTGATTCCCCCTCAACACAGATCTCTGCCGGTGCCCCTCAATCCTGACCCGCATCTCCCTGCTATCCCAGCCCTGGGCTCCCCCCAGCTCTCCCGATGCCCCTTGATCCTGACCCATAGCCCCCTGCTTTCCCAACCCTGGGCTCCCCCCACAGCTCTGCTAGTGCCCCTCCATCCAGATCCGCAGCCCCTGCTATCCCAGCCCTGGGCTCCCCCCAGCTCTCCTGGTGCCCCTCCATCCCGACCCACCGCCCCTGCTATCCCAGCCCTGGGCTCCCTCCAGCTCTCCTGGTGCCCCTCCATCCCGACCCGCAGCCCCTGCTCTCCCAACCCTGGGCTCCCCCCAGCTCTCCTGATGCCCTCGATCCTGACCCATAGCCCCGTCTTGCCGCTCAGGCTCCCCAGGGCACTCCCCAGCCCTCCGCCCTGTCCCACTTGCTCTTCCCCTCCCAGACTCCCACACAGCTGGGGTTGCCAGTCACCCAGGGGGGAGGTGGTTTCACAATGAATGGGGATGCAGCGAGCTTATGCAGTTATGATTCAGACGGGCTGGGGAGGCAGCAACCGCCCAGTCAGGCCTCAGTTAGCTCCTGCTGCAAGGCCCGTCCTTCCGACAGGGCACCCAGCTCCAGGTTTTACCATGGCCATGAGCAATCCAGCCCCGGGTTTTACACCCTTCCCTGTCCTTTTACATGTGCAAATCTCCCCAACACACACACACTTGGGAAGTGCATCACCAGGTTTTTGCACAAGAAGGTGGATTGGTGCCAACACCCCTGGAGCAAGTATCCTGGGGACCCCCACCTCCCCCCACTCCAGGAGATGTGGCACCCCCAGCTCTGGGCTCCTCTGCTACCTCAGCCCATGGTGTGTTTTTCTTAGCAGAGTTGTTCCTCACGGCCACTCCCTGGGCTGGGCCCAGTTATTTCGTGCCAGTTAAACCTGTTTGCAATTAGGGCCTCTCCCAGCGCTTACCAGTCCCCGTGCAAACGCCAGGGAGCGGAGAGAGGGAGAAATGGACCCTCTCCCCTGTGGGGCGGGCCCGATTCTGGTCTGACCCCCGCAGCGTCTGACGGGAAGTCAAGGGAGCGTTCCAACTGGGTACAACCCCTCTGATCTCCCTGCCAGCGGCCCTGGAATTATTCCTGACTTGCACCGGAGTGAGTGGGAGCATAATCCGGCCCCTTGGCTCTGCCCTTCTTCCTGATTCCATGGGCTGCCCTGGAGTTACCCCTGATTTACACCACTGGGGGAGGAGCATCCGTGCGGGGGGGGGGGCATATTGCTAGTCGCTGTGGGTCTCCCCAGTTGATTATTTTTCTAAATGACTTTTGACACCATCCTTTTGTTGAGAAGGCCGAGAACCCCCTACATGTCACCTTCCCCACTGCCCCCTGGCTCTGCTCCCCCAGGCTGCCTCTCTGTGGCCCTGGGTGCTGCCCTCACCTGGCGTTTAGCAACAAACAGCTGGCGAGGGAGGGGGAAGTGCAGCGGGCAGGAGAGTGGGCACCTGGGAGGATCCAGTCCTGATTTTCATTGAGTGGTCTCTTGTTATCCAGCTGGGTGCCCACAGGCACAGTAAGGGGTAGCAGTGGGGCAGGCCGATACACACACGCCCTGTCGTGGGTCGGGATGATCTATAGATCTAGATTAGATCCTGGGGGGGAAGGAGGAGGCTGAAGGTCCCTGAGCCTCTCACCTTTCTATCTGCATGCTCTGGAAATGGGGTCTCTCCTCACCCTCCTGTTCTGAACCCCCTGGATTTTGGAAGCGGGGTGTGGGTGAGTTTCTGAACACAGAGTCCCAATGTGGAGACTGGGGCCTGATCTCTCTAACAGCCCCCCCTTCCCCTCCAGCCTTTGGCTGTCTCTCTCCCGGTGCCCGCCCGCCAGCCCTGGGAGCTACGGGAAATTTCGCCTCATTGCGAAACTATGTCGTTTAAGAGAGCCTTCCCCCCCCTCCCCCCCCCGTGGCCCACCATGTCGGGGGGGGGCGTAAATTAGGGAGCACATTTCCCAGCCCAGAATCCCATCGCTTGGGTTAAATATCTTGGCTAAGTCCCGGCCCGCAGCTTTGCCTTGTTGATTTTAACTGAAAACATGTGTCTCTGCCGAGGATTTCCTCTGCCTCCTTGCTCAGCGCCTGCAACAGAACCAGCCCCACATGGGCCCCGCGCTAAGTAGGGCCAGGCACAGCCAGAAGCCCCAGGAAGGGAAGATGCAAAGCGATGGAAGGCGACAGTAGGAGGCGCTCTCCCCTCTGAGTCTGCGCAGAAGCTAGTGCGGTCCTAGGAGCCGCTGAGCTGCAGGGAGCAGGATGGGGGGGCTTGGTAGGGAGCATTCTTCCCCTGGCAGTCAGAGCTTGCCCCACCACTAGGGGGTGCTGTGCTGCACAGAGTGGGATGGGGGGTGTCTGGAAGGGTCACTTCCCCCTCCCAGTCAGTGCTTGACCCGGCATTAGGGGACACTGTGCTGCTGCTGCCACCCAGAGGAAAGCCAGGTGGGCAGGCGGAGCGGTGCAAGTCTCCGTGCTCTGAGTCTGCTCCCTCTGACAGGAGCACTAGGGGAGGGTGGGGAAGGGCCCCCACTTGCTCTGGTCCAGGGCTCCACAAAACTCTAATCTGCCCCTGGCACTAGGGGTCACTCAGCTGCAGAGAATGGGGTGGGGGCTGCTTCCCCCATGTTGTTAGGGGGGCTGCCTTTCAGATGAGACATAAACCCTGGGATGTTTCTCCAGGTCAAGCTGTGATCCTGGCCCAGCTCTCTCAGGGGAAGCTGCAAATTGGCTCCTTGAACTGCTGCATCTCTGCCACCCCTCGTAGTAACGCCACTGCCACCCTCCACCCCAGAGCTGGCTGCAGCACGGAGCTGGGTGCAGCTGAACAGGGCCAAGCGATTGTGCCTGACCCATCATCCTAAAAATGGGTCCAGAACCAATGATTCCGGCTGGGACCTTTTCGGGCCCCGGCTTCTGGCATTTCTGCTGCCTGCAGGAAGTGAGAAATATGGCGGAAGCAGAAATGAGATGGGCCCAAGCTGCTCCCAGTGTCCTGGCTCCCCATCCCTTGCTCTCACCCACTGCCCTCCCAGAGCTGAGGGTAGAACCCAGGAGTCCTGGCTCTCTGCTCCTCCTGCTCTGGCCATTAACCCACAACTAGGCCTAGTGAGACATTATGGGGCTGACCCCTCAGCTCAAGCTCCCAGCTCACCTTCCCTGTGTCAGGAGGCCTGGAGCGGCGTGCTTTTGGGGAGGGTGCTTGGCCGGGTACCAGGCTGGGCGCCCGGCTGCCAGGCGGCTGATTTACTGCATCAATGCCCCTTTTGTTGCTGTGGAGCTTGGCCTGGGGGGCCTGGCCGATCTCAGCATGGGCTCATGTGGGGTCCCATTGTCAGGCCCTTCTCTGACGCACAGGGGCTCCCGGGAGGCAGGATCAGCGTTAACCCTTTGCTGGGTGGGGGGGGGCCCTCCCCCATGGAGCTGTCCCCTCCATGCCAGTGCACCAAGGGCCCTGGCTCTTCTGATGGCCACCAGCCCTGGATACAAAGCCAGCCAGGGTCGAATAAACATGGGGCCAGGAGCCGGCTGGGCCATCTAGCCCAGTGTCCCAGCCCCAGCTGCTGCAGAGGAAGGTGTGACAGCCCTGCAGGGGGCAGTGATGGGCCCCCTCTACCCCCCAAGTTTGAGGTTGGCTTATGCTGAAGCAAGAGGGTTTGACCCCTACACAAACTCTGCAGTATCTGGCCAAAATCCTCCCGTCTGCCCAGTGCTGGCTCTCTCCTCCCTTCGTCCCCCTCCCCGCGCCTGTCGTCTGGTCTGCGGTTCCTCAGAGCCTCACTTCTCCAGCGTGGCAAATCTGCTAGTCGCTGGGGTCCTGCCAGCATCAGGCAGGGGCTGGCACCAGTCGAGCTCAGGCAGTAGGAAGGGGCTCCCAGAAACTGATGGGGGGAGACACCAAGCAGATCTCAGCTCCCTCCCCCCGGCACCCTGCAAGCCATTATCTCTGTGGTAGATGGTCCTTCGACCCAACCTGACAGTTTTATATGGGTCCAAATTTTTCAGTGTCCTTCTGTCCAGTGCTCAAGGAGAAAGACTAACGCCAGTGGGACATGTCCCAGCCAAGCCCAGGTTCCATGTCTTCTCTCTGCCAGGGCACCCCCCGGTGAGCTCTTGAGCTGCCGAGGGACCTCCATTCTGGAGAAGCCAAGCCCGTGGTTCGGTGAGTATCAACCCCCTCCCTGAGGCTGCTGGAGCCATCCGCTTTGGGGGTGTTGTCTCATAGCTCAAGGTGCCTTGGCTCCAGGTTCAATCCCTGCTGCGTGTAGTTAGAGCAGCGTGTTAGGACTAGGGAGGAGAATGGATGGGGATGAGGTGGCTGGGTGTGAGGGACTAATTAGGGGCCAGGTACCCCCCGGGGTACCTGCTCAGTGCTCCCAAGGAGTGGGGAGTTGGCTCCCCAGCCCCAGAGGGGATGTGTCCGGTAGAAGGTGGGTGAAGAGCAGTGCCCCCTGTGGAGGAGGAGCGGGTTAGTCCCAGCAGGGGTGGGGCTGCCCAGGCAGTGAGGCCATGTGGGTGAGTGACCCCCAGAGAAGGGGCAGGGTTGCCTGAGCTGGTTTGCTTGGAGCTGTGTGGGAAGTAGGGGAGCAGGACTCCTGGGTTCTATTCCCACCTTTCAGGCTGACTCGCCCTGTGAGCATGGGGAGGTCGCTGGGGAATGGGGCCTGGAGCAAACTCGGTGTCTGGTTGTCCCGTGGAAATGTGATCAGCTAGAGAAACAGCAACCCCAGCAGGCAGTGCCGGCTCCTCTCCCAAGGAGCTGCTGCAGGCCCAGGGAGCTCCAAATGGCAGGGCACCGGCACCAGTGGCGTGGGTGCCTGCCTTGCCTCGTTCTTTCTTTCCTTGTGTTACGTTCTTTCTTCTTTGCCTTGCCCCGTCTTGCTCCTTCATTCGTTCCTTCCTTCTCCGTGTTCTTTCTCTCCCTCCCCCCTTGTGGTTCAGTTAGTCTTTTCTTCTCCTTCTCTTGTTCCTTCTTTCTTTCTCAGGAAAGAAACGGGGCCAAGGAAAGGGACGGACGGACACACACACACACACACACACACACACACACACACACACACACACACACACACACACACACACACACACACACACACCCCACCGCCCCCAATCCAAACGCCAAACTAACCATTTCCAAATGGCTTCCCTAGGAGAGACTGGCGCCCACAAAGCCAGCGAGTTCAAAGTGAAGCCGGCACGTTCCAGCACAGCTGGAGGTACAGCTGCAGGTCATTAGGCTGCAGCCGCGGGGACAGGCGCTCTCCCCAGGCACCCACGCCCTGGAAGGGCTCAGCAGGGCCAGGGGTACCTCCCTTGTGGCCTCCAGCACCCACGGGGCACGCCACGGTGCTCGAGTTGGCTCCTTGTGCCCACTGTTCCCAACGGGGCCTTGCGGGAAGGGAGAGGACAGGCCTGCACTGTCACCCATAGGCACCCTTGGTTACCAGTAGGAGGTGCTCTCCCCTCTAACTTCAGTACAGCACCCAGGGGCCCTGTACTGCAGGGAGTGGGGTGGGGGGGGGTGTGCTTTCCCCTCACAGTCAGTTCTGGCCCCAGTGCCCCGGTTGGGTGCTGTGGGAGAGAGTGTTGTCTAGGTGACAGGATTTCTGGGTCCATGAAGGAAGCGTGACCTGGGGGGTGGAGGAGGGGTGGAGGCCAGGATTTCTGGGTTCTATGCCAGGATCTGGGAGGGGACGAGGCTGCTACAATCCCGAAAAGCCCTCTGAAAGGGCAGTCATGGTTGTATTGAGTGAGTGAAAGTCAGACTCACTCTGCGCCTACGCCGGACGCCTCTGAGGCCAGGGGCAGCAGGATCAGGCCCTGTGACTGGCTGCATGCAGGTTAATCCGCTGGAAGCAGAGGCGGGCGTTTGAACTGCTTTCGTTAATCTAGAGCAAGGGGCCATGTGTGGACGCACCTGCTCCAGTTCACATCAGGCTTGCGTGGGTTTTGTTCCAGTCGATCAGGAGCAGGGGGAAACGAAAGTGAAACGTGTCAGATTTGAGCTGGAATCAGATGATCATGGCGGGGGGTTAAACGAATCCAATTTAGCCACTCTGGTGCAGGGTCGTGTGTACATGGGATCTAGGCTCAGCCAAGCCCCCTGAATAACCAGTAACAGGGACCAAGCAGGACTCAGCCCAGGGGGCCTGTGGCAGCTGGGTTTTGTAGATGTCAGTTCAGTTCCAGGGCAAGGGGCAGCCTGGAGGTGGATGCGGGCACTGCCAGCTCTAGGGTGGCCTAGATTTGACTAGGGAAATGTGAAATTCACAGCCTGCGCCGTGTGCCCTGCTTCCTGGTGGAAAGGCCCCCACCGGGGACCACAGGGTTTGGAATGAAGGAGCTCTACTGGCCTCCAGGGGCCTGTGGGTCCGGGCTCAGACCCAGGCATTTCAGTCCCCAGAGGAGACAGCTCCTGGTGAGGGCTTGATTGGCCAGCTCAGGGCTTTGGCGTCATTATCAGCTCTGGCTGGCAGTGTCTTGGGTTGTCCTTCTCAAAGCCTGGCATGCTGCTCTGTATTGGCACAAACGGTGGTTGCATAAGCCATAGCTGGCATTTCTGTGGTCGGTGTATTCAGGGGCTCCATGGTTGTCAGGACCTGGCGTGCTCTGCAGCTGGCATGACCGATAGTTGCATAAGCAATAGCTGGTAGCCGCAGGGCTGGCACAGTCTATGGTTGGCACAACCCTCATTTTCATGTTCAGGGGCTGGCATGTTCTGAAGCCATTTTGCTCTGCGCTGGGCATGAACTTAACATGGTACTTGGTACGACCCAGTGCTTGGCATGATCACTGGCTCTGGAGTTACCACAGTCAGTGGCTGGCATGCTCCGCGGTTGGCATACCTGTGATTTTTCAGTGGCCAGCAGGAGTCACGGCTCTGGGGTGTGTCAGGGTCTCACATGCTCCTGCAACTGACACAATCAGTGCTTGGCCTGAACAGTGGCTGTCACTGGCCTGGGGGAGGCCAGGGCTTAGCGTGAGCGATGGCTCTGCAGTCCCCACAATCCAAGGGTAGCATGCCCACCGTTTGCACGATCGACGCTGGGCACAAGAGGCAGCAGTGCGGTTTGCACTAGCCATGACTGTCAGCCCCCCGCTGCTTGCCGTTCTGCAGCCGGCGTGTCTCGTGGCGCACTCACGGACAGCGGCTGGGGCTGGAAGCCAGACGTCCCAGCCAATAACTCACGGACAGGGAGGATGATGGTGCCTCCCTTTGAGAGAGAGAGAGAGAAGGAGGCTATGGCTGACCCCACTCAGGGACTCAGTGCCAGGAGGAGCGGGAATAACTCCCCAGTTTCCAATCTCGATCCTCCCGGGGCCCTGAACAGCGACAGTAAAACCTCAGTGCATGTGCGAGATTAGCTCTGGGGTGTGTGTGTCAGTCATATTAGACTTGTGTGTGTGTGTGCGCAATATTAGATCTGTGTGTGTGTGTGTGATATTAGATCGAGAGGGGACAGTCATATCAGATTGGTGTGTGTGTGCATTATTAGATCAGGGAGGTGTCAGTCACATTAGTTTGTGTGTGTGTGTACATGATATCAGATGTGGGGTGTGTATGTGTGTGTGTGATATTAGATCTGCGGGGTACAATGTTAGATCTGGGGTGTGTCTGTGTCAGTCGTATTAGATCAGTGTGTGTGTGCGATATTAGATCGGGGAGGTGTCAGTTAGATTGGGTGTGTGTGTGTGTGTGCACGATATTAGATTTGGGGTGTGTGGGTGTTTGTGTGATATTAGATCTTGGGGGTATGTATCAGTCAGATTGGAGTGTGCGTGTGATATTAGATTGAGGTGTGGTGGGGGTCAATATTAGGAGTGTGTGTGTTAGAGTCATGCGATCATGTGTGTGTCAGTCAGAATAGCTCTGGGCTATGAGCGTGTGCAAATATTGGATTGGGGGAATGTCGGATCTGGGACGTGTGAAAGAGAGATTAGGTCTGGGGAGTGTGTGTGTGTGTGTCATTGGAACTAGGGTGTGGGTGTGAGTGTGCGTGTGTGAGAGATTGGATTGGGGGTATGATATTGGATTGGGGGAGGTGCATGCATCCATCAGTCATTAGAACTGCTGTGTGAGAGAGATTAGATCTGGTGTGTGTGTGTGTATGTGTGTATCAGTCATTAGATCCGGGGTGTGTGTGATTGGGTGTGGATCAGTCATTAGATCCAGGGTGTGTGTGCTGTTGGATTGGGGGTGTGTGTGATTGTATGTGGATCAGTCATTAGATCCAGGGGGTGTGTGCTATTGGATTGTGTGTGTGTGTGTCGCACTGAACACGGTGTATGCATGTCCGAGTGTGAGCACGTGTGCACAGCCCGGGGAGCGGTGCCACTGGCAGGACAGCACAGCGGCAGCAAGAGAAGGAGGGGGAACGCAGTGAAAATATTTTCCGTGTCTTTGCCTGAAGTCATTCTGTGGTTTCTGAAAAAATGTGCTGTATATTTTCAGGGCTGCGTCACATGACCAGCCGGGGTTATGAATAGCCGAGGATAATGATTTCTTAGTGAATGTTAGAAAACACACACACACGCACAACCGAGGCGAAGGGAGAGAAGGAGCCACACGCGCCCGGGGACGGACGGACGGACGCAGCCAGTTTGGAAACTTTCCTCTGCTCCAGGTGTGACCCCCCCGACCCGTGGCTCCCAGGTGCGACCGGCTCAGGTGTTAGGGCTCGCGGCCGGGTGGGGGGAAGGCTGGGAGCTGTGATTTGTGGCTGGTGGTGGTGTCGCCGTCCCTGCCGGAGTGCACAGGCATTTTGGGGCGTCTGTGCCCAGCTTGGGGAAGGACTTTGGTGGGGTGGGCGGGAGGGGGAGGCAGAGTGGAACCAAGTGACAGGGTGTCTGCAGGCGTGTTTGGAGTGTGGGGCTGGGGCTGAGAGTTGGGGAAGGTGTCTGGGGTGGGGGTGGGGAGGGCGTGGATGTATGTGTGGACAGGACACACGTGTCTCACCCCAGATAGCCTGAGGCAAAATCTCACAGCTGCTCTCCGCCATCACACCCAGTCCCCCCACCCAGACCCCATTGCGACTCCAGGTTCCCACCCATC
Source organism: Gopherus evgoodei (assembly GCF_007399415.2). Taxonomy (NCBI): domain Eukaryota; kingdom Metazoa; phylum Chordata; order Testudines; family Testudinidae; genus Gopherus; species Gopherus evgoodei. Next base: position 2,725,742 of record NC_044324.1, read on the forward strand.
TTCCTTTCCCTATCAATGATCATTTTTTGGGGGGCGCTGGCTCCTCGCCTTGAAAGCTACGGTCCCCTGGCTCTGGGGAGGTGCCAGCTTTTTGTGCCAGCCCTGCCCCCCATCTCTGCTGCCTACTGCTCAGGGGTCCACTTGCAGAGCTGATGGGGAGAGCTGGGGAATCTTAGCTGGGTTTGTACCCCCTGAATGGGGGGAGGGGTTGTTCAGGAAAGGTCTGTGCTACTGGATGGGGCAGGGGGCTGCTGGACAAGTGTGGGGTGGGGGGGAGTTGTTCCTTGACCCTAGTCTGCTAGATCAGAGCTGGGGGGGGGGGCAGGCTGGAGGGGTTGGGAGGTGCCGTGGGTGGGGAAGAAGGGGGATTTTCCATCCTTCCTATGTTGGGAGGGAGGGGGAGATTTGGTGGGTGCTTTTGAGGAGGGTCCCTCCTTACGCACCCGCCCCCTGGCCTATTCCCACAGGGCCCTCACAGGGGCACACGGGACGGGGGGTGCGCCTTGGGGCTCTGTTGCAGCACCTCAGAACTGTGGTGTTTGGGTCGGGGCGCGTGGGTGGCACAAGCTCCCGCAGGGGAGGGGGAACAGGGCTCCAGGGTAGGGCCGGTTCGGGGAAGGCCTCCGTTCTGCGTCAGTCCCATTCCGAACCCCGGGGCTCTAGGTGACTCTGCCTGATGCAGGAGGCTGGGAGCGTTGGGCCTTCTAGAAGCAGCAGGGAGGAGGCGCTGTGGAGTGGGGCCTACCCCTCTTACTGTGCCCTTGGCTCTGCTCACCCCACCCTTAGGCCCCCCCAGGGAATGGGGGCTGAGGGTGGGCCATGCCCCATTAGCCCCCAATATCCAGGGTGAGAAGGGGGTCTGTCTAACTGTCCATCCATCTGTCTACACACCTTTCTCTTGGTGCATTTCTTTCTATCTACTATCCCATGTATTATGGTAGCAGGCTGAGGCCCTAGTCCGGATGGGCTCCCCGCTGTGCAAGGTGCTGTACATGCATCTCTGCCTTGCCTGTCCTCTGCTCTCCCACGCGCACCTGGCCTTTGGGCCCTAGGAACCTCTTGCAATCTTGGGCCAATTTCCAGCGGGTACCAATGGGCGTCACCACGCTGAACCCAGCCAGGGGGCAAGGCTGAGTTACAACAGCTGTGGGTCTGGCCCGGGGAGGGCGCCCGGCGGAGGTGCGGTGCACGTAAAGGCACAGACAGGAGCTCATCTGCCTCGGCTCACCCTCCGGTGATGCTGTGCCAGAGACCCTGCAGGTGAGTCCTGCTCGGTGAGCTGCATTAGGGACGTAGCTGTGGGAGCAGAGCTGGCCTCCTTGGGGAGCCGGCTGAGCTTGCCAGTCTGACTAGGGGATTTAGACACTCTGCTCCAGTTAGCTTTCGGTCCCTCCTGTTGCCCTGAAAACTCAGCCTCAGATGCCTCTGCTTCTCTAGAGCGTAGGGTAAGCCCCTGGCAACGCCACCCCCCCAGCCTATGTGTGTTGGGGGGCAGCCTCTGGGGGAGGAGGGGCTTCTGGCTCTGTGGCCAACCTACTCCTTTGTCTATTGGCATAGCAGGCACCTGGCAGCTGAGAGCAGGACTCAGAGCCATGGTGCCCCAATGAGCTGGAGAGTGGCTTGTGCTCTCTTCATGGCCTTGGGTTGGAGTCGAGTTGGTGGCATGGAGGAGTAGGCAGAGTCCGGAGCCCCCGAGTCTCTGCTGGTTGGTCCATTGTTCAAGGGGCTGTCATTGTCCAGCAGAACCCATCGTGGTCCTAGAGGATAGAGCAGGTGGGGCCTGGCACCAGGGCACCTGGATTCTCTCCCCAGCTATGGCAGCATGTGTGGTCAGAGCACAGATATGGGCATCAGGACTCCTGGGTTCCATTCTCAGCAAGGGGAGGGTGCATGGGCAGAGCAGAGGTGTGGGTGTCAGGACACCTGGGTTCTATCCCCAGCTGTGGGAGGGAGTGGAATCCTAGAGGTTGCACTGGGAGGCAGGACATCTGAGTTCTCTTTGTGGCTCTGCCCCTGTTTCAGTGCATGACCATGGGCCAAGGCCCTGCATGCCTCAGTTTCCCCATTTGTACTCTAGCTCCCGAGGGAGGGCATGAGGCTCAATCCAGCCATTTGCAAAGTCACTTTGGTGTCTGTGGATGATGTTTGGGGTGGGGGGAGGGCTGTGAGGGAGAGAAGAAATTGCTAGTTCCAGGCTGCCTCCCTAACGGCTCCAACAAGTCCAGGCGGCAGCTCCCTACTTTCCATCTACTCCCCTGAACTCTGGCCTCTAACCTTGGCTCTCAGTGGAAGGGGCTGTGTCTCCATGGGCTCTGTGTTGCTCTGGGACCCTATCCCCAACATACCTGCTTCCTTCCTGGCCAGGATCCATTTGGAGAAATCTTCCCTCCTGCTAGCTCCGGTCCATGAGGGTGAGTGAGCTGGAGTCCAGCCTGGCTCCTGCATTGGCAGCAGATCCCGGAGCCAGGTCCCTGCTCCAGCATCTTTCTTGCTGGGGCACAAGCAGGAAATACCCAGCTTGACTCTCAGATCCTAAGGCAGAGTCTGAGGTGCTGGTAATCAAAGGCTGAGCTGAGCAGCGTCCCAGAGAACACTGAACACCATGGGGCTGTTTCTGCAGAGTCCCCTTCTGCAAAAGGATCTGTACCCCACTTCCCCCTGAAACAAATGGCAGGAGTTTTCTCATCGGTTTGCTTGGATCAGGGCAACATTTAGTATCACTGGGACATTCGGCAGAGGGGCTGGAACGTAGATAATAGCTCAAACCCAGCTGCATTTCTCAGGTTGGGGGTATTTATTAAAGGCAAAGTACTCTAGGAAGTGGAATTGTGGTTAGAACAAGGGGAAACTGGACTCCTGGGTTCTATCCCCGGCTCTGGGAGGGAATTTTACCTAGTGGTTAGAGCAGGGGCAGCTAGAACCAGGACTCCTGGGCTCCGTCCCCAGCTATGAGAGGAGAGGGGAGTGGGGTCTGGTGGATTGGAACTGGGAGGCAAGAGTCACTGGTTCTGTTCCCAACTCTGGGAGTGGTTAGAGCTGGAGGATCAGGATTCAGGACACATGGCTCCCAGCTCCACCAATGACCTGCTAGATGACCTTATCCCTCTGTGCCTCAGCTTCCCCCCTCTGTAAAATGGGGGTGCTAACATGTACCCAGCTGGGAGGCCAAAGAGGCTGCTTGGAAAGCTCTCTGCCAGGCTGTAGAAGCAACACGCTGTTATTAGTGGGGACAGCATGGGATCCAGCATCAATTATCTGGCCCGCCCACCCACAGCTCACAGCATAAGATCCCTGCAGTCAGGGTGAACCCTATCCCCCAGCTGGATGCTGGAGCAGCTGTTCAGCTGATACCATGCTTGATCTGACCCAAGCCTGCTGGACTCTTCATGGACCCCGCACCTTCTGCGCCCCGCTGTCCTCCCCATTTTTTTCATCATGCAGTGAGCCTAGCTCATTGATGTGGAATGTCCCAGGGGATCCCAACAAGCTTGGGGGTGCCAGAATCGCACCAGGCATGGAGATGCAGCTACCTCTGGGGTGGGGCATGGCAGCAGTTTAATGCTGCAAGAGGATTTAGGAGAGGGAGTGAAGGAGACACCTGAATCTGACTGAAATGACAAGAGAAATTTAGGGAGGCAGAACAGACTCACCCAAGGGGAATTTGGCCAGGGGGCTGGAGTGGGCCTAAGGACCAGCTTTATTTCTTAGCCGAGAGACCCAGTGAAAGTACACAGAAAGGAGGGTGTGGTGGTGAGTTGTATGTGTGAGCACAAGCACCCATGCACACTCACCATTGCCCTCTACTGGCTGAAATCACAGTGGGCTGACTATGTGTCATAGCCCCTATATTGTTAAGACCTGAGGGGGATTCCTCCTTAACTCCAGTGGCCGTGGGAGCAGAAGGCTGTGCGTTCGAGCTTGGCTGTCGCTAGCAGGGTCAGAGCAGCCCCTGGGAAGGGAGGTCCCTATGAACAGATAACAGCACGGTTAGGCACATGTGCAGCGTCCAGCACTGTGAGTCTTATCAATTCCATGGTGCCCAAATCAAGATGCCGCTGGGGTACAAGGGGTTTGGAAGCAGGACGTTGGGGTAAGGCAGCTCGTGGGCTGGGGGACCATGGCCTGAGGTCCCATCTCTCCCAACAGCCTGGGCTCTGGATAACACGCTGTTCCAGCTGCAGGATCTCTCCTGCTGGGGATGGCGTTTGAGCAGGCAGACCCGGCCCAGCTCTCAGGGCAGAGTCTGAGGTGCTGGCACTAAAGACCGTGCCAGGGCTACATGGGCATCGTTCGGTTTACCAATGGATGAACTCCTGACTCACATCCTGAATACACATGTTGTCCTCTCACTAGACTGCCCCCTGAAGGGCCTGAGTAGCATTCAGAGGCAATGTGGTCTAGTGGGTAGAACACCGCCCAAGCACTCAGGAGACACCATCCCAGCTCTGCTCCTGGGGGACTTCCCCTTCCCCTCATCTGTCTGGATTGTGAGGGATGGGGGCTGTCTCTGACCCTGTGTCTGAGCAGCACCCGACACAATGGGACCCTGCTCTCGAAGCGATCGGCACTGCAGCTCCTCACCTTGGCCTGGCAGGTTTCAAGCTGTGCCCGAGGACTCAAGCATCGTCTGAGCTGAGGGGTAACAAGTCACCTCTTTGGAGGCCTTCACTGCTCCTTTCCCAGGTATCACCATGGCACCTGCATGCCCCACAATCCCCCCCGGCAGGCAGGCCTATCCTCATTCTATAGTGAGGCACAGAGCAGCTAAGTGACATGACCAAGGGCATGCAGGAGTCCATGGGAAAGCAGGAATTGAACCTGACTCTCTTAAGAGCCAGGCTAGTGGTGTCAGCACCGGGCCATCCCTGCCAGCTGGGGCTTGGGCCCTGGGCTGTGGTAGGCCTGGTCTACAGGGGAAAGGTTTTGTTCAGTGTATGCCAAGGTGTGAATGCAAACTGACCTAGATCTGGTTCCATTTCCCCCCTTGGGGGCATTCTCCTCCCAGCATAACTCCGCCTGCATAGCTCCCCCCGGGGCACCGAGGCCAACAGCCCTGCGCTGTCTCCCGTGCTGCTATGACCCACCCCAGGGCAGATCCGCTGCCCTTGCTCCCCACCCTTTATCCGCCGGCCCCGTTCACATCTACCAGAGATGCCAGGTGCTGCATGGACATCCTGCGAGAGCCGCTTCCTGCCCCAGGGAACCCCCAGGGATGGGATGCAGCAGCAAAGTGAAGGGAAGGGGCTCACCCTAGGCCACCGGCAGAGCTGGGAATAGCATCAGGGGTCTGAGTCTGCTGCTCAACCCAGTCACCAGGTTCTAATCCTGACTCTGCTGCTGACTCACTGACCTTGGGTGAGTCGCCCACTTCCCCTTCTTTGTGCCTCAGTTTCCCTGTCTATAACCCTGGGATAATGACACCTTGAGGGAAGAGCCCGTTCTTCCCAATGCCAGGTGTTCTCATTGTAGAAGGCGGTTGCGGCCCCACCTCTCTCTGGCTGCCCACACCCAGGGAGCTGCTGCCCCATTCCCACGCCAACTCACAGTTCCCGCCCCGCCCCGCCCGGCATTCTGGCTCCGGCTAATCTCTTACCATACTGGGCCCTCTGGCTGGCTACAGGAGAGAGGAGTGGGCATGGCCATTGGGCGTGTTAAACCCCAACCCAGTGGTGGCTCTGCAGGGGCATGGAGGCCAAGATCAGAGAGGCTCTGACCCAGCAGTGGGCAGAGCGAGCCCCCCTCCCGCTTACGTTCTATTTCTAGCTCAGAAAGGGGAGAGGGGGGAGCTGGGAGCCAGGACTCCTGGGTTCTTTTCTCAGCTCTGCTCTGATTTGCTGTGAGAATTGCTTCCTTTCTCAACTGTGCCTCAGTTTCCCACTGACCCCTTCCCAGGAGGGCTTTGAGGCTCTATAAGCGTTGGGCAGGTGCTTTGAGATCTCAGGGCCGGCACTGCGACTGTCCCAGTGAGCCCAGGGCAGGGAGGTGCTGGGAGCTCTGAGGTTCCCTGGTGCTTGGAGGCCTGTGTCTGGGACCTTCCCTGGGGCGTGGTGTTGCTGTGCCCTGCTTGCAGCACCTTGGGAAGTGCCCTGGGCACCAGCACTGCTGGGGGAGGGCATGGGCTGGGCCGGGAGGCGAGGGATGCGTCTCTCTCGTCTGCCGCTCCAGCACCCTCCTGACTCAGCCACCTCTGGTCTTGGCCAAGCTCCCTGGGCAGTGGCTGAGTCACACCCGAAACTGCGGCACTGCGGGCAACAGGCTGGGAGCTGCCAAGGCCGGGCAGTAGCCTCCCCTCAGAGCCTGGTATCAGCCCAGGATCCATTCCCCAACCAGAACCGCCAGCACCAGGGTTCACGTGTCCAGCCCCTTACAGCAGCTGGATCTGCCCACTGGGCCACCAGTGCCAGCCCCTCACCTGCCCCTGCATGCCAGGAACAAGCCTGTTCCAGCACCCCCTCGCCCACCCACCGGGGCTGCCAAAGCCAGATGTCAGTGCTAAAATTACTCCCGGCCCGGGCGGGGAGATGGGGGTGGGGAGCTGCGCTCAGCCGTCCCTGCCCGGCTGGCTGGGAGACAGGCCCCGGCTTGCTGGCTGGGTTATTTTTTTTATTATTATTTTTTTTTAAAGGAGCTAATTCGGTCATGGAAAAAGGTTTGGGTGGAAATACCTTCCCCAGACGTGTGAGCGGAGGCAGTAAATGGGAGCTTTGTTTGGCGGCTGGGCTGGGAGGCGCGGCAGGGAGAGGAGCTCGAAGGCCAATCCCAGTGTCCCCTCCTGCCCGGTTCTTAAAGCCCCTCCACGATCAGAACCCCCAACATGGAGCCAGAGTCCTCGGAGGAGCTGAATCTCCCCTTCCCCCCGGCGCAGGGAAGTCCGGCTGGCTCCACAGAGCCGGGTGGCAGTGGGTACTTGTGTGGCCTCAGGCTCCCGGCTGTTTGGCACTCAGGCCTAGCTTGAGGCAGTGAGGTCTAGTGGCTAGAGCACTGGGTTGGGACTCAGCAGACCCGGGTTTGGCTCTGCTGCTGGCCTTCAGCCTGTTCCTTTCTCCTCTCTCTCTAGTTAGGCGCTGAGCTGCCAGGGGCAGGGACTGGGTCTCACTCTGTGGCCCCGTGCAGCATCTGGTCTCTGCTACCTGATAATCATCTGGGTTTTGGGTCAGCCCCCCTCCCTCCTTGGCTGGGGTCAGTTACCCTGGGCTGATTCTGCTGGTCCTGGATCACCTAGTGAGTTTGGGGAGGGGTGCTCAGCGTGAGCCGGGGGGGCTCTGTGCAAATGCAGACAGCATGTTTAGCCGAGTCTAGCACCTCCTGTCTGAGGGGCTCCCGGGCATCTCTGACCCTCTCTCATTTCCCCAAATGTCCCTCTGTGGTGAGAATCATCCTCGTTTTCCAGACAGGGACAAAGAGGCAACAGGAGTGATGTCTAGTGGTGAGAGCAGAGGAATGAGAGTCTCAGCTCCTGGGGTTTTGTGCTCAATGTGGGAAGGGAAGTGTTCTTTAGTGGTTAGAGCATGGGGGGTAGGGGGGACCGAGACTCCTCGTTTCTATCTTGGGGAGGGGACTGTGGTCTAGTGGTTATAGTGGTGCCATCTGGAAGCCAGGACTCCTGGGCTCTATTTCCAGCTTCCTACTGACTCACTCTGTGACCTCAGATAAATCACTTCCTCTCTCTCGCTCTCGCTCTCTGACTCAGTTTCCCCACCTGCAGCCCAGGAATGACTCTCACTCATCACCCTGAGGTCTGTGGGATTTAGGCCGCACACTGCTTTAACTACGGTCTTTTAGAAATCAGTGCAGTGAAAGTGGGCCAGTCCCTTTGTGTGGGTCCCCGCTGGGCTGGGTTGTACCCTTTCACCTGTCCTGCTATGGCTAAGTTCATCCCCAAACTGTAGAACAGGCCTTAATAAATGCCCGCAAACAGCTTTGAGATCCTCCAGGTTTCACAGGCAGGAGGAAGGGCAAATGACTTACTAACGAGCATTTGTGGTACGTCCACACTGCATTGTAAACCTGGGTCTGGGGGATCTGGGCTTGTGCACTCGCTGTTTCCAACCCCTCACTCGAGCGTCTGCACTGCATCGTAAACCTGGGTTCACAATCGCAGAACCCGGCTCTCTCAGCCGTGTTAACGCATCCACGCCGCGCAGACCCCCCGACTCGGGGCTGCGGCTTGACCTTCGCACTGCAGAGCGACTTGCCTCCTGGCTTCCGGTTCGAGCCCTCGGAACTTGGCTTGGGCCCGTGCGGATGGTGCGGGATCGGTCTGCTGCAGGGACGGGCAGGAAAAGGAACAGTCCCTGCTTCCCACCCCAGCCTAGCGCTGCCCCAGGGAGTAACCGCTGCCCTGTGTTGGCTGATCGCGCCCAATGCCACCCTCTGCCCCTGCAGCCCCGGGAAAGGGCATTAAAGATGGCTAAGCAGCTCCAGCCGAGCCCCAGAAATGCTGGCACTTGCTGGGGGCTGGCTGCTACCTTCTCTGGCTGGGTTTCCCATCAGCCCGGCCAGCTGAGGGTTCAATCTCCAGATCCTTCCAGAGGCGGCAGTTCAGGCCCCCCTGTTTGTAGGAACTGGGCCCAGTCCAGACCCCAGAGCCCCACTGGATTTCGAGCTGGGCTGGCTGGCTCTGATTCGGGGTGAGGGCCGGGCTGGGCCTGTTCCCGGTGTAGCTGGGATCCCTGGTGGGGCGGAAGGGGCTAGTGCTGTGGCTGCTCTCAGGAATGTGGTGCTGCAAGTCGGGGAACAACCTGCATGCGCCCAGGTGCTCAGCCCAGGAAACTCCACGGGGCTGGGTTTGATTTTGTTGCCTAAGCCTGTGGGTTTGGTTCCCACTGGGCACTGGAGAGCAGGTTCTGGCTCTCACCCCCCATGCGTTTGGGACCAGTCACACCCACTGGAATAAGGGCCTGGCGTGGAGAAAAGAGATATAGCCCCCCTCCCCCCAGCTACACACACAGCTCAACACAGACACACTCCAACACCCCCAGCAAACACACACGCATGTAACTGCGTGGGTTACAGGTGCACATACACACATAGCTCAACACAGACCCACTCCAACTCCCCCAGCACACACACACACACACACACACACACACACACACACACACACACACACACACACACACAACTAAACACTCCAATTCCCCCAACAAACACACACACACACACAGAGCTCAACACAGACCCACTTCAACTCCCCCAGCAAACACACACACACAACTCAACACAGACACACTCCAACACCACCAACAAACACACACAGCTCAACAGACACACTCCAACACCCCCAACAAACACACACACACACAGCTCAACACAGACACACTCCAGCTCCCCCAGCAAACACACACACACACACACAGAGCTCAACACAGACACACTCCAACACCCCGAACAAACACATGCATGTAACTGTGTGGGTTACACGTGCACATACACACACAGCTGAATACAGACCCACTCCAACTCCCCCAGCAAAAACACACACACACATACAGCTCATTACAGACCCACTCCAACACTCCCAGCAAACACACACCTACACCCACATGGCTCAACACAGACACACTCCAGCACCCCCAGCGCGCGCGTGCGCACACACACAGAGCTCAACATGGACACACACGCCAACATCTTAGCAAACAGAAACATGTACACACGCACACACACTCAGCTCAACATAGACACACTTCAACACCCACACCAGTCCAACAGACACACACCAATATTTACACTCACATATCCCAACACACACACACATCACACACACACCAACCTCAGCACAGATTCATCAACAAACACACCAACCCCATTAAAACCACACAGATCGACGCACGCAGCAGCCCCACAGATACACACAGTGATACATCCACACATACCCCAACCCCAACACACTCTCACCGACATACACACTCCAACAACCCTGCCCCTTGCAGAATCAGGCCCCGAACCCAGGAGTCCAGGCTCCCAGACCTCCACCCCGTCTCTAAGGGCCCTGATGGTGCTAAGAGCTCCCCGCCACAGGCTGACTTTTCTGAAAATCCAGTTCCTCTCCGGTGCCTAAGCGGGAGCTGAGCCTCTTTGGAATTCCAGCTCCTGCAGTGCCAGCATTAAGAGACAAGACTTCCCTGGGTGGCAATTCCCGTCTCTCCCTTACAAATACCTTTCCCCGCAGCCCTAACCTGCTGCCTCCCCAACCGCCACCCACAGCCCCCATTACAGCGTAATTATTGTCTCCCTTGCCAGGAACAGTTTGTTGGGAAAGTGGAAAATCTGTATTTATTTTCCCACCTTCAAGTAGCTTTTTTTAAAAAAAACAACAAAAAAACACAAACCCACAAACCCAAAGCAGGCCCAGCTCAGTGGATTCCACCCGGCCTCCCCTCCCTACCTTCCGAAAATCCCCCACCCCACCCCACCCTGCAAGCTGAAACGGCTTGCAAACCCCAGAGGGGAAATATTTCTGGAGGATGCTGTGGCAAGGGGGATAGGCTGGAATGTGCCGCACTCCACCTCAGCTAGCGGCGCTGCCAGCATCCTGACGGGGAAGGTGTGGAGCGGGCGGCGGTGGGTCACGGGGGCGAATTGAAATTGCTGTCAGTGGTCCTATGGAGTTCAACAGGGTCAGAAGCTGGCCTAGAGCAGAGAAGAAAGACGGACACTAGGCCGAGCCCTGGCTTCAAGGTATTTAGGCAGCATTGAGGATCTGCATCATAGCTGCTCTGAGCCTCAGTTTTCCCATCTGCACAATGGGACCCCTGCCCTGCCTCACAGGGGTGGGGGTTGGGAGGAGAAATCCTTTAGAGACTGAGAAGTATTCGGGCACCACAGTATAAGGGGGGGTCCTAGACAGACTGGAAACCCAAGATCAGCTGCATGGCCTAATGGCTGGGGCCTTAGATTAGGATGTTCCTGGCCTGTGTGTGTGCGTGGCACCCTGAGCTCCGTTCGGGTCTGGAGGGGGGCCAGCAGAATGGCACCTTCCAATGCCAGGCCCTGGCCCCGGTGAAGAGTGGCTGTGTCCGGCTCTCAGTGGGAAATACACCCGCCTCCGGCTCGGCCCCAGTCTTTGTGTCGGTCAGCCCACCCCCATCTGCATTAGCCCCACGGCTTAAGCAGCAGCATGGAGTGACAATCGGCGCTGAGCCCGGCTGTGCCAGGGAGCACTGGGACCTTGCCAGACTCCGCTGCCCAGCGGCCAGAGCCACCCGTTCCCATGCACGTGGCTCAGAGCTAGCAGCTTGTCTGCTCCAGAGAAACGTCCCTCCGGAGGGCTCTGGGACGCCCTGCTGGGTCCCAGGTGTGCTGGAGTGGATGTGCTTTCTGCTGCGTTCGGTGCTGTTCCCCTGGGTCAGCGCAGAGCCCCCGGGAAACGTCTGACTGTTTTCCTGCCCCCACCCCCAGCCCAATGTCCTGCCAGATCTCCCAGCCTCCCCGGCATCAGGAACGATGGGGTAGGTACCCAGAGGGCGCTGCCAGTCAAACGGGTCAGAAAGGGGGCAAAAGGGCACTGGCTCTTAAGCCCCATTGCAGTGGAGGCTCTGAGCGCTTGGGCCCAGTTCCACGGAGGTGCCTAACTCCCAGAGTTCGGTGCACGAGTACCTCTGGGGAGCTGGCCTGGGCTGCTCACACTGATCTGTTTCGCTAGCACAGAAGCAGTGCGGAAGGCGCTGGCATCGTTATCCCAGGTGCCACGCGCGGCAACCCCGTGGCAGGTGGGGCTGGAGGGGGGACTTTTGCGTCAAATCCCTTGGGAGCGAGGCGGGTGGAAAATCCACGTCTCTCTTTTTCTGTTACCAAAAAATACAGCCCCTGGGTTTGAGCGGGGCTCCGGCTGCAGGCTGCTCAGCCTCCCCAGTTGGACATCACAGCCCAGACCCCAAAGACCGAACTGGGCAGATCAGGCTGGGACAGACCTGGGTTTTATCTACTCTGGCCAGTCACTACCCCCCCCACCCGTGCTTGGGTCCTCAGATTGTCTCCTCCCCACTCTGTGGCTGAGAAGCACCTGGCATAGCTTTGCTCTGGCCTGGGTGAGGGCCTCTGGGTGCTCCCGAAATACAGAAAATGGTCCTAGCAGAGATGAGATTCCCTCCAGTCTGGGCCATGGCCACACCAAGGAGGTTAGAGTCAAAGGCCAGGTCGGCCCTACAGCCTGAAGAGGGGTGATCCCTGGCTGACGTCGCTGCATTGGCAGAAGCCCCTGGTGCTGCGGATGCTGGAAGCTGGAATTAGTGACACCCAGTGAACGGTGCGGCTTTGCCGGTTGAAGCTATATCCACCCTTGGGGTCCTTTGTCAGGACAGCCGTACGGGCGAGCACGTGTTGTGAGGCCTACCCAGACAGCCTGGGTTTGCTGCAAGCATCGACTTCCCTCGGACACACGGAGCGAAACCTTCTCTGGGCTTTTCCAAGGCTGGGGCCAGGGCCTTGTCTGCACCGTGCCGAGGGTGGGAGAAGCCATCTCTGTTGAGTGTGACCTCACCGTGTTCCAGCTGAGAACAGCAAACTCAGGACGTTTCGGAGGCCACCTCTGCATGGATGTAACCTGCAATCCCCAAAGTGGTTGGAAAGCAGCACCACAGCTGACCCTCCCTCCCCCCCAGCCCAGCTCAGGGTCTGGAGAGAAAGCAGGGGGCCCTCCCTCTGCAGAGGGGTATCTGTGAGCTGGTTCTCTTGCTGGTTTCCATGGGCTGGACACCTCGGCCTGACAGCACGTTTATTTTTGGAACACAGGCTCCGAGAGGCCCTCACATATGGAAAAGCTTACGGAAACGAAGCCCTTACGTGAGTGGCTCACTTGAAATCTCATGGCTTTCACTCCACAGGCCGCTTGGCAGGGTCCTCCGCAGCAGGGGGAACAGAGCTGTGGGCCAGCGAACTCTTGGATTTTTAAAGGCACCCAACACCATCTTCCCGCCCCAGTAGGATGTGTGCACAGGCCAGTTCGGAGAGACGACCGGCTCTAGGGACGTTTGTGCAGCTGGGCTGTTCCCTGGAGCTGCTGTGCTGGGTGCCTGCCAGAGTCATGGCAGGGCACTGCTGCGGGGAAGCTCACAGCGCTGGTGTCCCAGCTGGGCACTGCTATGGGAAAGCTCACAGCGCTGGCGTCCCGGCTGGGCACTGCTGCGGGGAAGCTCACAGTGCTGGCGTCCCGGCTGGGCACTGCTCTGGGCAAGCTCACACATGAAGCTTGTGGGCAGCGGGTGCTTTCCATGTGTCAGTGCCCCCAGAGGGGGGATTCAAGCCAGCGTGCAGCGCCAGCATGACGCACATTAGCATCCTCCTCAGGGGACGCTAATTTCCTCCCCTTTATATCCTCCAGTCTCCTGCCCGGCTCAACACTCCAGCTTCCCATGCTCACCAGTGGGGGGCACCACATGGCAGGTCATCCCTAGGGACAGCTTGGACCTCAGTGCCCTGGGTCTGTAGGACAGAGATGTGGGGTGCAGTCCCCTGCCTGCTCCAGGGAGATCCGCAGGGGGATGGGGCTACATTTACCCCCTGGCTGTACTGTGGGCCTGGATCTGACCCTTGGGGCTCAAAGCAAGGGAGCCCCTGGCAAACTGTGACCCCAGATCAGAAGGGGAAGCAGCTTTCCCTACAGTCCCCCACCACTGGGGTGAGCATCAGGGCCTCTCTTCTCTGCAGCAAGACGAGGTAGCGCCCCTCAATCTAAGCACAGCCTCCCCCCCGCCCGAGACCAAGCACTGGGCCTCTCTCTCATCTGTGGCCATTCCTTCTCTGCCAGTATTCTTCTGCCATTCGCTCTCTCTTTCTGCAATTCCCCATCCTTGTGCCCGTTGCTGTTACCATCAGGGGAGCACTAACTCCATGGTACTCCCCACCAGCATGCCAACCCCTCTGCCACCTCCCTTCCTTGTGCCAGCCCGGCTCTGCTGTTCACCGTGACTGTGCCAGCCACTGCCCCTCTGCTTCCCTCCAGGCACGATGCCAGCAATCCCCTTTCACCCATTTCCCACGGCTGCCACGCTACCCGCCACCTCCCTCTTGCCTCCCGGTTTCAAACTAGGGTGAGGCAAGATCACCCCGGGGAGCGAGTGTGGGAGCCCGAACAAGGGTGCGGGGGGGACAGAAAACAAGCAGCAGAGGTGGGGGGGGAGCTGGGCGTAGGGGGAGCGGGAGCCGCAGAGGCGGCTGTTGTGAATTAGGGCTGTGGTGTAGTGTTCCATGTGGAAGATGTGACGCGCTCGCATTCTGCCCCCGGGGTGGTACAGGCCGCGCCGATGCAGGGCGAGCCAAGCCCAGATGAGCGCTGGCATCGAGAACATAAGCTTCATTTATCTGGGAACCTGAAATGACTCTTGATTTAAATCATATGGTAAAAGCACAAAAAAATTGCCTGCCTTTGGCCCCGGTTCAAAAGGAAAAACACACAGACACGCGCGCCCTTGTGCGGAGCTGCTTAAAGGGCCAGTGCAGTGCGCGGACAAGTCAGGGCCTTGTCCAGACATGGCAGAAGGCGGGGGGAGAGGGCCCGGGTTGGGGTCCGATGGCGCCGTTTGGTGGCCCGGGGTTGGACCCCGGCTTTCTCCACTGGGGTGTGGGGGCTGCCATCAAAATATAGATCTGGCTGGGGATTTTAAATGCACACCCTGGGTCAGGGGTGTGTGTGTGTGTGTGTGTGTGTGTGTGTGTGTGTGTGTGTGTGTGTGAAAGAGTTGATGTTTGTGTGTATGAGTCAGGGTGTGTGTGTGTGGTGTGTTTGTGCATGTGAGTTGCTGTTCGTGTGCATGTGAGTTGCGTGTGTGTGTGTGTTTGTGAGTAACGGGGTGCGGGTGTCGTTTGGACCCTGTGTCTAGCTCTCTCCTGTTCGTGCATTTCTGAGCCAGGGGGTGTTCAAACCCACTTGGCCGCAAGTGAAGCAGGGAAGGGTTGCCAATTTTGGTTGGCCATATTCCTGGAGGTTTCATCACACGACATCATCTTTAATTCCTGGAGACTCCAGGACAATCCTGGAGGGCTGGCAACCCTACCTGAGCCATAAGTTAGGGCACAGGATTGTCTGGGTAGGGGGCAGGACTCCTGAGTCCTATTCTCAGCTCTGCGGAGTGACCTCAGGTGAGTCCCTCCCCCTCACTGGGCCTCAATCTCCCCATCTGTTGCAAAGCATTTGAGATGTATGGACTGAGGTGTGGGGGGGTGTCAGGCAGATGCTAATGAGCCTATCAAAGCCAGTTTGAACCTTCACCACCCCAACCCCAGTCCTCTGGGGTTAGCCGGCAATGAGCAGGAGAGACCAGGCAGGCGTCCTGACTGTCGAACCAAACAGTGGCATGTTCCCTCCCCTTTGGTGGGGCTGGATATTTGGGGCTATGGCCTCTGCACCCTGGGTCACAGGCTACTGGACTGGCCTCCAGATCACCCTTCCCATGGGCCTGCAGAGCCATCCAGCCCTCCGTAATTGGGACGGGATTGGCTTCCATGGGTACCCAAAGCCCTGCACTCCACACGCCCTGGCAGAGAGCATGCTGGGACAGCTGTGTTCCCAGCAAGCTCTCTGCTCTGCACATCTGGAAGTGCCCCTCCAGCTGAGCCCCGCTGATGCACTAGGGACTTACAGGGAGGCCCATGGGGGCAGTGCTGTCTCTGGTCTGCCATCATGCACTGGGGGCTCACGTAGGGCATCCAGATGTCCCGATAAAATCGGGACCGTCCCGATATTTAGGTGTTTGTCCCACGTCCCGACCGATCTTTGTCCTGATATTTCGCTCTGCCGGCAGCACTTGCCTTTTCTTTTCTCTGCCGGTGGACCACCCCCACTCCCTCTCATCTGGTCACCCTAGGCTCATGGGATGGCCCATGGAGGGAAGGGGAGGGGGCTGGACAGCTTTCGCCAAGGAAGTGGGGTTTGATGGGTTTCTGCTCCATCCTCAGCCAGCCCTCAGCCCCCACTGGCTCAGGCGATGTCCTTTTACCCTGGGGAGCCTGACCGCCCAGGGGCATGAGGCTTGGAACAGGCCTATGGGGGGATGACACTCGGGGGCAGTGTCAGGCCAGATCCCTGGAGTATTAATGGCACTTCCCATCCTCACTGCACCCTGGAAACTCCAGGACAATCCTGGAGGGTTGGCAACTCTACCCCCACCCCCACCCCCCAGCAGGGGCTGGGCTGGGATCAGGGCTGTTACACATGGGGTGGGGTGAGGGGTTGAGAGCTGAGAGACACAGAGCCTGTGCGGGGGAGGGAGGGGGGGGGCTGCTTTCCCTGTGCCTGTGCTGCGTGCACAAGCCTGCATGAGCGTGTACATGCCTGTACTGGGTGTGTGCGTGTTTATGTGTGTGCTCTGAGCTCCTGGGCTATCCCCATCTCCCTCGCAGGGTCAGGAGTGCCCTGACCAAGCTGGCGCTGTCCCAGAGCCCTGGGCTTCCTGGGGCCAGCGTCCTGGGTGCAAATCTAGCTCGCAAGGCCAAGCGGGAGCTGCTGGGTGCAGGGCCCTGTGGAAAGTCGGCCCTGGAGCCCTGCCGTGCCTAAATCTGGAGCAGCTCAGAGGGTTGCAGCTGCTCTTCCTCCATCAGGGCAGCCTGGCAGGATGCCATCGACCCTCTGGGCCAGGCCGGCCCCAGTTTCCTGCCCACCCTCTTCCACATTGCAGGGGTCCCTGCGGGGGCAGAGCTTTGGGAGTCTGGGCACTGGCAGTGCCCATGCAGTGCAGCCCCTGGCTGGCTCATTGGCTCTTGCTCGCCCTGCCCTGGCATCTGTGCCAAGTGGCAGCGTGGTGCTGAGCTCCGCCACCAGGCAGGGAGGGGCTGGCCGGCAGTTTCACTGGCACCGTCTCATTCTGTCTTTCTTCTCCCGCAGCCAGGAAGGCCCAGTGGATGCCCCGGATCCTCCGAAGGCAGGAGGAAGGAACTCCAGCGTTGTGGGGGGATAAATCCTGGTCGAGGACATCCCAACCCCACTATCCCCTGCATCTTTCAAGGGAGATGCCCAGGGGCCATGGCGTGCTTGCCGTGGGGGCCGACTGATGCCACCAGGATCTTCGGCCGGTGCTGAAAACGGGTCGGGGCCGGGCGTTGCTCCATAGCAGACGGACGACCCCCCCCCCAGGCCCTCCTCTGCCATGGCAGCGAACAAGGAGAGGGTCTGCCCCAGTGGGACCCCACTGGGCCACATGAATGGTTTCCCCCCCACCGTGTACCCCTTCGCCTTCTCCAGCAGCATCCGGGGCTCACCCCCTTTCGAGGTGCTCAACAGTGCAGGCTACTTCCGGGGCTTCCCCACCGACCTGCCCAAGGAGATGGCATCTCTGTGTAAGTACCCGGGGCTGGGGGGGGGGCGCACTGAGGGAGTGGGGGGTTCATCATTGTTTAGGGGTACCATGAGAAGCTGTGAGGCCGTGATGTTGCATGGTGGCAGGGCTGGCAATAGCCCGCAGTGAGCTGATGGTGGGTTGGCATGGGATCAAGGCCGAGATGGGATTGATGCTGGGACGTGTGGTGCCACGTTGTAGTGAGTGGGACTGACTCCAGATGCGAAGGGGTTAATGGTGGGGTGCGGTGGGGCTGGCTCCGGATGTGAAGGAGTTAATGGCGGGGTGCAGTGAGGCTGGCTCTGTATGCGAAGGGACTAATGGTGGGGTGCAGTGGGGCTGGCACTGGATATGACGAGGTTAATGGCAGGGTGCAGTGGGCTGGCTCTGTATGCGAAGGGGTTAATGGCGGGGTGCAGAGAGGCTGGCTCTCTATGCGAAGGGGCTAATGGCGGGGTGCAGTGGGTCTGGCTCCAGATGTGAAGGGGTTAATAGCAGGGTGCAGTGGGTCTGGCTCCAGATGTGAAGGTGTTGATGGCGGGGTGCAATGGGGCTTACTCTGGATATGAAGGGACTAATGGTGAGGTGCAGTGGGAATGGCACTGGATATGAAGGGGCTAATGTCGGGGTGCAGTGGGGCTGTCACTGGATGCGAAGGGGTTAATGGCGGGATGCAGTGGGGCGGGCACTGGATGCAAAGGGGCTAATGGCAGGGTGCAGTGGGGCTGGCTCCAGATGCGAAGAGATTAATGGCAGAGTGCAGTGGGGCTGGATGCGGATGCGAAGGGGCTAATGGCAGGGTGCAGTGGGGCTGGCTCCGGATGTGAAGGTGCTAATGGCCTGGTGCAGTGGAGCTGGATCCGGATGCAAAGGGGTTAATGGTGGGCTCCAGTCTCTTTATTCTGGGAGCAGCTGGAGGTCCCATCCCAGACCAGGGCTTCTGCGGGACGGGGTTGCCGCAGGGGTGTAGCAGGGTGGGCGCCAGGGTGTGGTAGGACAATTTGGGGTTTGTCATTGGGGCATGGCAGGATTGGTGCCTGTGGATGGCTGAGCTGCTGCCAGGATGCGGCCGCGCCAGTGCCAGGGCGTGGCAGGGTCCATGCTGGGAAGTGGCGGGATTGATGCCTTCACATGGCATGGCTGGCATCAGGGTGTGGCGGGCATGGCGGGCGTGGCGCTGGGATATTTTTAGGTTTGGCCCTGGGATGCGGCAGGGTCATTGCCCGGACGTGGTGGGGTTGGCGCTAGGTCGCGTTTGTTTGCCGTCAGGCCATGGCAGGGTCAGTGCTGGGCCGTGGGGAGCTAATGCTGGGACTTTTCGGGGATGCCATGGTGACCTGTTGCGATGACCTGATGTGATGGGCGATGCTTTGATGGGACCTCCCGGTGGTCTAAGAGGGAGAGGGGGGCGCTGTCTCTGGTCTGCCATGGTGCCCTGGGAGCTCACGGTCCTGCCCCTGGCAGAGATGGCTCTCTAGGGGGAAGAGTCTCCCAGCAGCCCCTGCTGCCCTCTAGTGCCAGGGGAGGGTCAGGCCCCCCCACCCTGTCCCTGGGGAACGTTTTGGTGGGGCTGGTGGCTCAGTGCCGGGGCTTCAGGGCTCCGTGGGGCTCAGCCCCCTCCTGCCTGCTGGAACAGGCCTGGAACCCAGCCTGGTCTCCCGTGTGCGGATCCCAACATGCCGGAGTCGCGTCCCCATGCCGCCCCAGCTGTCAGTCACGGGCCGCACGTGTCTGCACTGCATGTGGGGCTGGGCTTATCCCTGTGGGTGTCAGGGTCCTCCCCTGTATGGGGGGCTCCTGACAGAGGAGTCATGCCCCCTCTCCTTGGGTCCTCCCCCCAGCTCTGCCCAGGCTATCTCAGCCCTGGGCTGCCCCCCTGAGCTCTGCTGCTGCCCCTCAGTCCTGGCCCACAGCCCGCTGTGACCACCCCCAGCTCTGCTGATGTCTCGTAATCCCAACCTGCAGCCTTTCCTCCCCACACCACCTCCCTGCCTGCTAGAGGGGCTGCCACGTCGTTCCTTTCCCCCCCAGCTGGATCTGAAGGCAGCATGGGGCGGGTAGCATGACCCATCCCGCCCTGGCCACTAGACCTTCGGGTTGCTCCCTGGAACGCTGCCCGGCCCTGTGCCACACCTGATGAGTGCCCTTCTTGGCGTGACCTGGCCAGCATCCTGTGCAACGTTGGCCCTGGTATGGGGAGCCCAGGGGCGTGCCCGCGTGGGCGTGGGAGCCTGCCTGGGCTTTTTGACAGTGGAATCCCAGGCAGCTGCAGGTGGTGCTTGCCCTGGGGCCCGGCGGAGCGGCAAGTACATTGCGTGGGAGGGGCAGGAACGTTGGCGTCTCAGGGGATGGAGCAGCTGGGCAAGATGGTGCCTGCTGCGATCCCCCACCATGTAGGGAGGGCGTGTGTGGGCGAAGCCTCACTCCGCCTAGGGCAGGGCATTAGCTGACAGGCACAGTGTCTCCTGCAGCTAGTAGAGCCCCCGAGGTCTGGAGTGGTGCTGTGAGGTGGAGCTGCCATTCGTGATGGGGGGACAAGAGCCTGGGGCTAAGTGGAGGGCCCATGGTGCACAGCAGGGGTGCGAATGTGGGACTCAGCAGATCTGGCTGCGGCTTGGGGGAGTTTTCAGGCCAGGTGGTGTTTGTGACCATGGAACTGCCTCCTCGTGTTTTGGGATACAGGAAAGGGGTACGATTTTGGCAGAGGAATCTGCCCGCTGGACTGCCCCCGGCCCAGCCCCCTTGTTCCCCCACCAGCCCAGCCCTCTTGGCTCCCTCAGCCCCCTTTGCCAAACTCCACGCGAGCAGCAAGCTGGCTTCTGTTCTGCTCACACTGGCTTTTCCGCGGGCCCGGCTCTCGCTCAGCCGACGGAGGGTGACGGCTTTAATCAGTGCCTGATGGACGGGCGCTGGCAGCGCCGCTGGAAAGAATTATTTCATCTGGCTCCAGATGAGAGCTGCTGAGCAGGGCCCGGGTGGCGCTGGAGTGAAAAGGGCTCTGTGCACTCCCCTTACCAGCCCCTCGCAGGCAGGGGGCCGGCGGCTTTTCCCACCCAGTCCTTCGGCTCTCCATTGCGGGAGCAAAGCGGGCTGGGGTCAGGGCACCTCACTGGCTTGCTTTCTCCCTTCTGCAGGGGCTCTCAGACTTCACTAGCACATCCCAGCGCTTGCTGGGCCCTGGGGGCCGCCCAAGCCCATTGCACTGGGCTGCACCTGGGGTTTAGCTGCTGGAGAGTGGCAGGGCAAGCCCTGATACAGCAACCCCATCGCTGCTCCCTGCCAGGGGCATTGCCTGCCCTGCAGAGCAGATCTGGCGGGTGCCCAGGATTATGGGCTGGGTGACTAATTTGGGGAGAGTGGGGGAGCTGGATGTGCAAAGGGGATGAGTAGCTTAGAGCGGGGGTGGGTGGGGCTCGGAGTCAGGACTCCTGGGTTCTCTTCTTGGCTCTGGGAGAGGAGTGGGTTCTAGCGGTTAGAGTCGGGAGAAGGGGGGGTGGCAGCCAGGACTCCTGGGTTCTATTCCAGAGTCTGGTGGAGGAGCAGGGTCTAGTGTGTTGGAGCGGGGTGGGAACGGGTGTCAGGATTCCTGGGTTGCTTCTTCACTTCTGATACTGCCTTGCAGGGCTCTGATGTGGGCAGGGGGGTTGTGAGGGCATCGCCCTCCAGCTGCTGGGGTTGCTAATGGGACCTAGATCCGTCCCCCTCCCAGGGCCCAGCCCTGTGCCAGCCTGGTGAGAGCTCAGAGCAGGGTCCCATTCAGGTGAGCTCGAAGCTGGGACGTTCTCCCACTGCCCATGGAGGACAGTGCAGGAGGTGCCTTGCCCTGTGCGTCTTGTAGCTACCAGCCTCCAGGGCTATCGACCCAGCACCAGATTCACTTTCAGCTTCCCCGGCCTCCACCCCAGCTCTGCACCCCGGAGAGCCCTGGGGCTCCCTTGTCATGCTTCCCCCCAAGCCCAGTCTCCTACGTCCTGGCCCCAGCTCCTGTGCCCTGTTCAGTTAGGTCCCGGACTGTAAATGGGCATCCCCCAGCCCTGGCGCTGTGAGCTTCCCCACAGCAGTGCCCAGCTGAGACTCCAGCACTGTGAGCTTCCTGGAGTATAAATGGGCATATTCCCTGCCCCTGGGGAGATGGAGCTGCATGCCCACAGGGACAGTCCCAGCTCAGTGGCCCGGCCTCCTTTGGTCAGCTAGGCAGGTGGACTTACTGCATCACATGGTGCGGGAGCTGGGGTGGATACGTCTTCGCTTTGGCACTTTGCCCTCGGGGGCGGCTCTCCACACCCCAGAAGCAGCTGCCTTCCGTCGCTCTGTGGCGCTGGGAGCCCCAGGCAGCCCGGAGAAGTGGCACTTCCAAAACGTGGCGTCTGTGTGAGCCACAAGAAGTCCTCCTCCTGCCCCCACGCAGGGGAAGCAGAGTTGGTAAAGCTCCTCTCCCTGCCCCCGTTATGCAAGTGGAGAAACTGAGGCACATAATGAGGGGGATGCAGTGCTGCAGAAATGGAACCCAGGCGACCTGGCTTCCAGTCCCATGCTCAGCCTGCTGAGCTGTGCCATAACCTGCCAGCGGGGCTCCCCTTCTCCTGGGTTTGGGATCGTCCTTCCAGGGGTGGGGAGTGGGACATCCAGGGAAGAGGAACTCCCCCCCATCCCTTGGCCTGGAGCAAGCGGAAAGCGCCTCCCTCAGGATCTGTAGCAAACTGGACACCCAGGCTGGGGTACTAGGGAGGGCTGGGACTTGGCTGCTCTGTGGGGGGGGCAGGGGCAGGGTGCAGGGGGACCCAGTAGGGTGATTACCCAGTTTGATGTTACGTGGGGTTCCCTGATCTGCAGCATCCCCGGGAGCTGGGCAGAGGGAGCAGGGGGGTGAAATGTGGGGCTGTCCTGTCCCGAGCGCAGTGAGCCCATGGGTCTCCAGGGGGAGCCAGTAGCATCCCAGCTCCAAGCATAGTGGCCTCTCAGTGAACCCCGCCGGGGGTACGAGGGGGGAAGCCAGCACGGGGGGGGGGGGGGGTGTAGCTGGCAGCCGCCTATACCCTGTGGTTTGTTTTCTTTAGTGTTAACTTTCAGCGTCTTTCAGGCCCGCTTATGCCGTAGTGGCTGGAGTAGAGGTGCCTCCAGAAACGCCAGTCCCAGGCCCCCTGGCAGCATGTGGGCTCCCCTGCCCTCATCTCTAATCACTTGTAGGGGAGCCAGTGAGCCCCAGTGCCACAAGCCGAGGCTCTCCAAGCACCATATGGACATGAACTAATTCAGCCCTGCAGCCCTCCGCAGGAGAGGGTGAGGGATATCCCAGCGAATCTGCTGTCTCAGCACTGGCAGGAGGGGCTGGGCGATACAGCTCCCCAAGGGCCAGCAGAGGCCTCAGCCTGCAGGGATGGTCCCGGGGAAGCACCCTTAGGAGCAGCACCCTGAGGTCCCTCAGCAGTGCCCTGCCTCTCATGATATTGCTTTACAAATCTGCAGGGGGTAAAATAGACCCCAGGAGCCCTAGCTCCCAGTGTCCTGCTCTAACCACTAGACCTACCTTGCTCTACTTTTCAGGGAGAATAAATCCGTGCCTGTCAGGGTGCCCAGCATGGCTGAGCAGCTCTGCAGGAATTACCTTCCCCACAGGTGGTTCTAGGAAGTGGAATCAAGTTTGCACTGCTCCAACCCCCTACAGCTCTGAAACCCCCAGATCCCCTGCCCCCCCATCCACAAATAACCGACTCTCTCCCACTGCTTCCCCCAGCCACCTTCTCCCCTAGCACCGCTCAGCTGATGTCCCCTCCCCATCCCCCATTGCAGGGTCCCTGATTGAAGTCCAGAGCGGGACTGCTGCAGGGAGATGGGTGGAGGGTCACTAGGGGGTGCTGTGCTGCAGGGAGATGGGTGGAGGGTCATTAGGGGGTGCTGTGCGGCAGGGAGCTGGGTGGAGGGTCACTAGGGGGTGCTGTGCTGCAGGGAGCTGGGTGGAGGGTCATTAGGGGGTGCTGTGCGGCAGGGAGCTGGGTGGAGGGTCACTAGGGGGTGCTGTGCTGCAGGGAGCTGGGTGGAGGGTCACTAGGGGGCGCTGTGCTGCAGGGAGATGGGTGGAGGGTCATTAGGGGGCGCTGTGCTGCAGGGAGTTGGGTGGAGGGTCAGTAGGGGGCACTGTGCTGCTGGGAATAGGGTAGAAGGTCAGTAGGGGGCACTGTGCTGCAGGGAGTGGGGCAGAGCCGCTGTGCTGTGGGATGGGGGCTTAGTAAGAGGCTATGCAGCAGGGAGCGGGGTGGAGGGCCAGTAAGGGGCGCTGTGCTGCAGGGAGTTGGGTGGAGGGTCAGTAGGGGGCGCTGTGCTGCAGGGAGTTGGGTGGAGGGTCACTAGGGGGTGCTGTGCTGCAGGGAGCTGGGTGGAGGGTCACTAGGGGGCGCTGTGCTGCAGGGAGTTGGGTGGAGGGTCACTAGGGGGTGCTGTGCTGCAGGGAGCTGGGTGGAGGGTTACTAGGGAGCACTGTGCTGCTGGGAGTTGGGTGGAGGGTCACTAGGGGGCGCTGTGCTGCAGGGAGATGGGTGGAGGGTCACTAGGGGGTGCTGTGCTGCAGGGAGTTGGGTGGAGAGTCACTAGGGGGTGCTGTGCTGCAGGGAGCTGGGTGGAGGGTCACTAGGGGGCACTGTGCTGCAGGGAGCTGGGTGGAGGGTTACTAGGGGGCACTGTGCTGCAGGGAGATGGGTGGAGGGTCAGTAGGGGGCGCTGTGGTGCAGGGAGTTGGGTGGAGGGTCAGTAGGGGGCACTGTGCTGCTGGGAGTTGGGTAGAAGGTCAGTAGGGGGCACTGTGCTGCAGGGAGTGGGGCAGAGCCGCTGTGCTGTGGGATGGGGGTTTAGTAGGGGGCTGTGCTGCAGGGAGCGGGGTGGAGGGTCAGTAGGGGGCGCTGTGCTGCAGGGATTTGGATGGAGGGTCAGTAGGGGGCGCTGTGCTGCAGGGAGCTGTGTGGAGAGTCACTAGGGGGTGCTGTGCTGCAGGGATTTGGGTGGAGGGTCAGTAGGGGGCGCTGTGCTGCACGGAGCGGGGTGGGGGCCTCAAGAATTTGAGACATGATTATTACTAGCTTCCCCCCTCATCCGCCTCGGGGCTGCCCGGCCCCACCCATGGTGCTGGTGCTGCCCCTCCCCCTCTGTTCTCACCATATGGATCATGAATGTTGCAGTGTTTATGGCATCCGTGGGGCTGGAATGTGGGAAGGAGCCTTGGGGCTGTTGCTGGCTCCAGAGAGGGCCTGGCCCCAGGGCGAGCCTTTCCTTCACTGCCACAATGAGATCCCCTCACTGGGGCATGCACGAGAGAGAGCCAAACAGCCCCCAGATCAGACCCATGGCCTCATCCAGCCAGGTGCCCCCTCCCAAAGAGAATCAATGGCCTGTGTGCCCAGTACCCCATCTCCTCCACTCTCACACTATAGCAGGGGTGATGTCTTCCTGACCCCTAGTCAGGGACCGTTTCACAACGTGAAGGAGCGGGCGGAGACGGATCTACAGCCTGTGTCTTTGTGAACCCAGACGTTGAGCACCACCGAAATGCAGCCACCTCTGAGGTGGAGCTTGGCAGCTGTTTAACAGTGGGGATGGGGTATCTTAGCCAAAGATAGGCAGCCCCTGCACTTGGGTAGTGCGGCCTAGCAGACTGGGAAGCCCCAGGTTCTAATCTCGAGGGCTGACTCACTCTGTGGCCTGCCACCAGTCCCATCTCGTGCTTCAGTTTCCCCCATGTGAGCTGAGTGGGTCAAGCGGTCTCAGGGCCCTAGGGTGGTAGTGCCCCTATGGGGTTTGCATTGCCTGTGCAGAATTGCTTGGGCCTGGTGTGAAAGACCCCTCTGTGGGCTGCAGGCAGCTGTGCTGGGATTCTGAGCTGGGAAAGTGACTGGCTAAAGCCTGGGGATGAGTGTGTGTGTGTGTGTGTGAGAGAGAGAGAGAGAGAGAGTGTGTGTGTGTGTGTGTGTGTGAAAGAGAGAGAGAGAGATGGGGGAAGGGATCTGCCCAAGATGCCTGGGGGTGGCTAATGGAGAGGGAAATTCTTCGCTTTGGTTTTGAGGGTCCCTGAGGAACCCACTGGAAGGTCTCTAACACTAGTGGTGGCGCGACTGTGAATGAGTCAGGGCACGAATGAGAGAGACTGATGTGTGACTGGCTGCCTGTTGGTGTGCGGCTGTGACTGTGAGCATTTGCGATAGGGATCGAGTGACCGATGAGCCAGTGTGTGGGAAGGGCGCAGTAGTGCTGAGTGTGAGTTGCATCTGAGAGTGTGCGGGAGTGACACCAGTGCCGTGCATGTGCCGCTGTGAATAAACGTGAGCATGGTGCATCCTTCATCTGTCCATCCTGATGGGGAAGGGGAGGAGATGGAGGGAGGCCAGGGACAACCCAGCTGTGTTCCCAGTTTGCTGACAGTGTGTTGTGTTCCTTTTCCCAGACAATGAGTGCGTCACTGCCAGCAGCTGGTTCCCTGGTGGGGCATGGCACGCAGGGCTGGACGGTGGAAGGGCCTGGCACCGGGCCCTGTGGCCAGTGCAGGAAGTAGTCAGAGCGCCACAACAGGAAGTGGAAATGCCAGCCTCACCCTCTGCTAGGAACCCAGACGGTTGCAGCATACGCTGCTTCCTGGAACCACTGCAGCCGGCCAAGGTGGGGTGTCACCTGGAGCTGTGCAGCGGGGCTGGGTGGCAGATAGTAGGATGCACGGAGCCCCAGGAACAGGCCTGGCAGGTCTGGCCTGGCGCCTGATTGGGCTCTGGGCAGAGATGATGTCATTTCAGTCACACTGTTGCACAAGGCTGCCAGAGTGACTCTGCTTCTCAGAAACATGCATCAATGCCCGGGAAGAGGGCAGGAGGGCTGCCCATGTGGGGAGCTCCTGGCTACTGCAGCCCAGCCTCTCCCAGCAGGGGGCGCTGTGGGGAGCGGAGCAGGAGGGCTAGCCGTGGCGGGAGCTCCTGGCTACTGCAGCCCAGCCTCTCCCAGCAGGGGGCGCTGTGGGGAGCGGAGCAGGAGGGCTAGCCGTGGCGGGAGCTCCCGGCTACTGCAGCCCAGCCTCTCCCAGCAGGGGGCGCTGTGGGGAGCGGGGCAGGAGGGCTGGCCGTGGCGGGAGCTCCCGGCTACTGCAGCCCAGCCTCTCCCAACAGGGGGCGCTGTGGGGAGCGGGGCAGAAACGCTGGCTGTGGGGGAAGCTCCCGGCTACTGCAGCCCAGCCTCTCCCAGCAGGGGGCGCTGTGGGGAGCAGGGCAGAAACGCTGGCTGTGGGGGAAGCTCAAGGCTACCCCAGCCCAGCTTCTCCCAGCAGGGGGCGCTGCGAGGAGCAGGACAGGAGGGCTGGCTGTGGGGGGAGCTCCCAGCAGAAGTGCTATTGCTAATGGAACAAAGGTTCACGGCCATGCTTTGCAAGTAGAGGTGGGCGGGGTGTCTATAATATCATTAAACACAGGTCATTTTGGGGGGGGTGTCCTTTCTGTTGCCCACCCTCCGCATCTCAGTGCCGCTGGAGCTTGCTCCTTTCCCTCCCCCTGGGGATCAATCTCTCCTGGAGCTGGCAGGCTGTGGAGGTTTCAGACATAAGAGAAAAGTTTCCCCGGAGGCAGAGGGAGGGATATGGTAGGTGGGGGGAGGGCAGCAGAGGTTTAGCCCTGGGGCAGCTGGGCACATGGGGGCCAGCCACCGGCAAGATGAGGGATTCATTTCTGGCATGGGTCAGCTTAACCGGGAGGGGAGGCGGGGGGGCAAAGGGGAGACCTCAAGGAAAGAAGAAGGAAAGTGTGAGTGTCTCTGCAAAAGAAACAGGGCTTTATTCAGACACGAAGCCCCAGTGACTGGGTAGGCGGGCGAGGAGCCAGGGCCTGTACCCTCCCGGTGGCATCTTGTTCCCTCCCTGTGACCCCTCAGCCAGCTCATGGGGGTTGAGGTGGAAGGTGATGCTGTACCCCCAGGTCCATGGTAAAGCCAGGCTGCCACCCCACCCCACCCCACCGGCTGACTAGGAGTAGGTGACACTGTGCCCCAGAACGTGTCCCCCCAATGTGAGTGACACAGGTGACATTGTGACCCAGAAAATGTTGCCCCCTCAGTGCGGGTGCCGGGGAAGTGAGTGACAGTGGCTCCTTCAGGTGGGGGTGACAGGGGGAGCAGGTGACACCATAACTCCAAGGGTGCTGCCTGCTGATGTAATCAGCCCCATTTAACCCACTGGGGCGGTGCCACAGGAGTCCTACACTATAGCCCACAGCTGCCCTCTTTGATGGGAGCGGCCCAGGGAGACTACAGCTCCCAGCATGCACCAGTCCCAGTGGCCTGCCTAGGATGAGGGCATTGTAAGTTGGGACTTGTAGTCAGTCTCTCTGGGGCACCTGGCCACAGGCCAGACTGCATCCCTTTGTGCTGCTGAGTGGCAGCTCTCGGGGGAGCTCCTGGCCTGTTGGCAGAAGGCTGCAGGGGTCCCTAGTGTTGGCATCTCGCTAGCCTGATGCATGCCCCACTCCCACAAAGGCTAGCCCAGGCACATCTGGTTCTCGTGAAACATTAGAAGCTAATAGTTTTAATTGCCACAGTTGAGAGGAGGGAGTTCTGGTCCCTGTGCTCTGGGGGGCAGGGGTGGAAAAGGGGGAAGGCTTCTTGTAGGCCTCTGCCCTCCCACCAGCCCAGCTTGCCTCCATCTTTCAGAGTCACTAGGGTTGTTACTAGGCAGCCCTGGCCCTTCCTGTCGGGGCCTCTGCATGGAGCAGTGAAGAAGCACACGAATTGGGGGGTCCCAGTTCATTGGCAGCGGTTGGGTGGGGAGTGACTAGCAGAGGGGGATGGGGATGAGGCTGGGCAGTCTGGGGTGGGGAGGGGGATGAGTCGAGAGATGTCACCTGACCTTATGCAGGGGCTGTCAGGTTGGGGTGTGAGCAGGCCTGGGGGCTCCATAATTGAGCCATGAAACTGTAGGGGCCTGAATGGAAGCAGGACCTAGAGTCGTTTCTGCCCCAGAAACACAAGTTCGACCCCTCCCCCCCAAAACAGACATCACACACACGGCTGCACACAACACACACACGCACCACAAGGGTGTGCACAGATATTGCACGCAAGCACATGCCACAGATATCACATGCACTTGCACACGCCACACGTGCTGGCTTGACACACACACACGTGGGCCTGCATGCGGACATGGCGCCTAGCCCCTCATACACACACTAGGCTGAGAGGAACAGAAGTGTTTCTGCAGCCCAAACACATGCACAACACTTGGGCCCACACGTCACACACGCCTATGCATGCCTGCCCAAGGCAAGCACGTACCATGGTGATGTAAGCATGAAGGCAATGACACATGTGTTGAACAGATGGGAGCACGCAGGAGAGCAATGGTGACAGCAGCACACCCACGTGGACACTGACAGAAGTACACAGCAGTAGGACACGCGTGCCACACTGTACCGAACATACACACACAGACACGATCCTATCACACCCACACAAGCATGGACAGATGGACACAAAGACATGCAGACATCGTACATGTCTGCATACATCATACACATGCACAGACGTGTCTCCATGTGCCATACTGACATGACACACACATGCATTGCATTGACAAAAGCACATATGTGATGAAGCCACATGCAAACATGTGTGCAGTGATACAAGCCTGCTCACCTGGGCACCATGTTGACTCAAGAACACATGCACCAACATGAACATGCAGACACACGCACCACACCAACATGCATGTGCTGCACTGGCACATGCTCCATGTGATGCTACACTGACACAAGTGTGAATATAGTGAATAATGGAGCAAAAAATCTCCCTAAGCATAAGTTAGGATGATTAAACCAAAATGCTTCCCGCTCACCCCTTCCTGCTGATGCTGGAGCCTCTGGAATAACAGTGACTCGTGCAATTGCACGTCCCAGTGCACCCCATGACACTCACAAGTAAGCAATGTGAATGACAGAAACCCACCGGCCCATACAGCCATGGGGCAAAATTTGCTAGATTCCGTGCAAATTATTCGCTCCGTTCCATTCCCATCAGCCCCCACTGGGGTGAGCTGGGAGGGGCCCATCTCAGTCTGAGGGCTCCGTCCAACCCACCCCCTCAATGTTAGCTGGCACAGGACCCCTTGATGTGGGGCTGCTTCGAGAGTTCGAGCGGGTGAGTTCTGCGCCCAGGGAGTGAGGGAATGTCTGCGAGGCTTAATCGAGTGTGTGTGAGTCTGGGAGGGGAGCGGGAGCCCGCTCCTCCTCAGACCTTCCACAGAGCCAGGGTTTGTGCTGAGCGGCTTCTGGTTTTAATTACCGGGCAGGCGGGTCAGGCTAATTGGGACCTTTTGGATTTCAGCAAACGCATGCGAAAGGGAAGAAGGAAAGAAAACCCCTTTTGGGCCCTGCAGCATGTCAGTCCCGACGTGGCATGCCCCACCCAAGGGTCCGTCGTGGCACGAGTCAGTGTGTGTGTACCTATAGCCTCCCCCCCACCTCTCTCTAGCTGCAATGCGTGCGTCACTTTATACATCATTTGCCAGTTTAGGGTGCATTGAGAATTTAAAGCTGGGGGCGGGGGTGGAGGGGAATACTGCCCCTCCATTCAGACTTGCCCTGCTGCCAACTGGAGTTGTGGGTGCTCTGCCATGGGTGATCTGATGTGGGGAGTACAGGACGTTCCACCCAGGAGATCAGGGGGGAGGGGAGTTGATGCTCTGATGAGGGGCAGTTTTGGAGGGGCAGAGAGTACTAATGCCCCCATGGAGCGGGGATGCTTGATCCCAAATCTCCCGGCAGTTTCTGCTCTAGGAGGTCCACAGGATGTGTAGAGCAGATCTGCCTCCCTTGGCCCCCCGCACACACACATGGTCACCCCCTGGCAGGAGGCACTGGGCTCTGGCCCCTGCTTCTGGCTCAGTGGCCAGCTCCCAGGGCGGGTCCGTCTCTCACTCTTGCTGACGGTTTATTTCCAGGCAACTATAAATTGCTGAAGCTGGCTGTGGAGCCACGTGGCTGCCCCTCCAGAGGCTCGGGGCCGCAGCCCCCACAACTGCTGTGAATCCCCCTTTCCCCTCTTTGCAGGGGGCAGCAGGGGTATTGGGGCCCAGCCATTTCATGTTGAAACCCCCAGCGCCCTGACTAGGTCTTGGCTGAAAACTGTGTTTCAAATCAGCTCCGCCAACATAGCGCCTACCCCCAGGGACCCGGGGCCTCAAGCTCCGAAACTGGAGCTAACCCCCAGCTCCAGACACCCCTGAGTCCCGCATCCCGAACAGGTCCCTCCAGATGGGAGATGTGGCTGGGGCAGGGGCGTGTGGGGTGGGAAGGTCGCGCTTGTCCTGGGTCAGGGGGTAACGGTGGCAGAGGCCTGGGGGCAGGGTGGGGGGGCTCGGCAGGAGCAGGCGGGAGCCCGCTGTGTCCTGGCGGCTCCTCATCGGATCTGTGCCGTGCGCTGCAGGCAGGGAAGGGAAGGGTTGACATGGAGCTGGGTCAGTTGAAGGTTACTGTACCCAAAGGGGGTTCTCGGAGAGTTCAAGCAGAGCTCGCTGCTCTGCCTCTGCGCTGGAAGGAAAGGGAGGGGAGCTGCGGGGGGGGGGGGGGGGGCAGGCTGGCCCAGCCAGTGAGTGAGCGGGAGCCAGGCTGGCCCAGCCAGCGAAGGGGGAAGCTGGGGGGGGGGAAGCCAACCCAGCCAGCGAAGGGGGAAGACTGGGGGAGGGGCCAGCCCAGCCAGTGGGGCCAGTGTGAGCCAGTGTGAGGAGAGATGGGGGGAGGGCAGGCCAGCCAGTGGAGGGGAGGGGAGGTGGGGGCTTCAGCCCAGCCAGTGGTGAGGACGTTGGGGGGGAAGCCTAGCCAGTGGGGAGGAGGTTTGGGGGGAAGCCGCCCTAGCTGGGGGGGCAGCCCAACCAGTGGGGAGGAGGCTGGGGGGAGCCATGGTAGCCAGTGAGGGAGGAGGACAGCCCAGTCAGTGGGGAACAGGCTGGGGGGAAGCTGCCCTAGCCGGGGGGGGGGGAGGTTGGAGGGGGAGCTGGCATAGCCAGTGAGGGAGGAGGAGAGCCCAGCCAGTGGGGAGGAGGTTGGGGGGGCAGCCCAGCCAGTGGGGAGGAGGCTGGGGGGAAGCCACCCTAGCCAGTGAGGGAGGAGGGCAGCCCAGCCGGTGGGGAGGGGGTGTTCAAGCCAGCCAGTGCAGAGGAGGCTGGGGGAGCAGGCCAGCCCAGCCAGTGGGGGGGATACTGAGGGGGAAACCAGCCCAGGCAGCCTGGGAGGAGATCTGCCCAGCTAGTGGAGGGAGAAGGCTGGGGGGACCTGGGATGGTCCAGGTAGTAGAATAGGGAAGGCTGGGAAGAGCCAGGTTAGAGCTGAATGGGGGCCGGGGGAGAGGCCAGGCCAGGCCAGCCCAGCACAGGTAACAGAGGAGGGAGGCGGGTCTGCCCAGGCAGAGGAGATGGGAGGTTGGGGGGAGGCAGTGGAGTAGGATGCTGGGGGCATGGGTGGAGGCAGGGCCCAGCCAGCCTGCACAGCATATAGCACAGGGGAGTGTGTGGAGAGGCTGGGCCAGCCCAGGAAGCAGGGGAGGGGCTGGAAGAGGAGGATGGCTCGGCTTGGCCTTGCTTAGGCTGTGGAAGGGGAAGGCCAGGCCTGCCCAGGCAGCAGAGGGGGGAGGAGGGAGGCCGGGCCAGCCCAGGCAGTGGGGGGGGGGCTGGGTGAGGGCGGATCTTATTTTTACTGAGATGCATCTGAGATTGAAAGGAAATGGAGACTTTCAAGCCACAGGAATGTATCACTGCGCCCTACCCAGGGGTGGGGGTGGGGGCGAGATGGGGTTGTGCGGGCAGCTTGTGGAGGCGGGCAGGTTGGCACAAGGAGATGTGCAAACGCATCCCTGGTGTCCAGGCTTTGCCACCCACAGCCCCTGTTGCCCACAAGCAGTGGAGAGCGTGTGTATGGAAAGAAACACGCTGTGTGTGGATGGGTGTCTGGGTGTATATGAGACTGTGCACGTGTGTGAAAGCCTGTGAGACTTGGTGTGAGACTGTGAGTGTGAGAGAGACGGTGTGCGCATGTGAGACTGTTGTGAGTGCATGATAGTGAGACTGTGTGTATGAGAGACTGTGAGACAGCGTGACATTGTGTGAGCCTGCATGACACTGAGACAGTGAGACTGTTTGCGTGTGACACTGCGTGAGAACATGAAACTGTGCGTGACACCGAGACACCGCGCATGTGAGACTGCAAGAGCGTGTGTGCATATGACACAGACTGTGTGTGTGTGACAGACACTGTGTATGAGACTGTGTGTGCATGTGACACTGCAACACTTTGTGTGTCAGACTGAGTGCGTAACTGTGTGTGCTGTTGTGTGCGACTGACTATATGTGTGTGTTTAAGACCTTGTGTGAGGGTGGAAGGAGGTGAGAGACTGTGTGTGTATGTGTGTCCCTATGGTGTGCATTTGTGACATTATGTGTGTGAGCCTTTTCTGGGTGGCAGTAAGAATGTGTGACTGTGTGTGTGTGTATGTGTGTCCCTATGGTGTGCATTTGTGACATGTGTCTGAGCCCTTTTCTGGGTGGCAGTAAGAATGTGTGACTGTGTGTGTGTGTATGTGTGTCCCTGTGGTGTGCATTTGTGACATGTGTCTGAGCCCTTTTCTGGGTGGCAGTAAGAATGTGTGACTGTGTGTGTGTGTATGTGTGTCCCTGTGGTGTGCATTTGTGACATTACGTGTGTGAGCCCTTTTCTGGGTGGCAGTAAGAATGTGTGACTGTGTGTGTGTGTATGTGTCCCCCTGTGGTGTGCATTTGTGACATTACGTGTGTGAGCCCTTTTCCGGGTGGCAGTAAGAATGTGTGTGTGTGTGAGAGAGAGAGACTTGTGGGTGTGTGTGGGGAGTGCAGCTTGTGCACGTGTGTGTGTCCGAAAGCCCGTGTGTGGGTGTAGGTGTGCCCTCCACTTTATAGCCCCGCCCACTCTGTCCCAAGCCCCACCCCCATCTCCGAGGCGTTTGCTTTTCCAATAGGTACCCAGCACTAGCCGCTGGGACTCACCCAGGGCGCGTCCAGCGCCGCACCACAAGCCAGTGCCGGGCGTGTTTTTGGGGAGGTCTCAGTTGACCCGGCGGCCCCCCAAACCCGCCCTCCCGCCGAAGTGTGGCTCTCTCCCCCTGTGGTTTTGCGGGGGAGGGGGCGCAGCAGGGATTCCCTCCCCCCACCCCCGCTCAGCCCCCAAATCGCTCCCCTCCCCGCCGCGATGTACGACTGCATGGAGGCGTTCGCTGTGGCTCCGCGGCAGCTCTTCGCTGTCACCAACCAAGGCTCCTGCATGCTGCGCAAGGCGAGCATCAGCCCCTGTTTCGGGGCGCTGGATCCGTTCGGCTGGCCCCAGCCGGCCAGCCTGCAATGTAGGTGGACCCCGGTTCCTCCGTGGGGAAGGGAGGGGTTGGTGGGGTGGGCCGCGGCTTCACTGACGTGGTGCCGGGGATGGATGGGTTGCCACGCGTGGGGCTGGGCCGTGGGTGGGTGTTTACGTGGGGAGGAGCGCACGCCCGGTGGCTGAGCGCTTCGCTGCGCCAGTGTGGCGGGAGGCGTGTGCCACCCTCTGCCCGGGAGGGGGAGTTATACATGCGCGTGTGCGTGGGTTGTTACGCGCGTGGGGGGAAGCAGAAACCCCACTTCGCGCCCGCGGTCTGGCCCCGGCTCTTCGCTTCGCTCGTTTCCTGCTTTAGAACTTTACGCGGGGGGGCGGGTAGGGAAGTTTGGTGAGAAGTGTTTTTGGAGAGGGGCGGGAGGGGCGTGGGTTCACCCCCCACCCTCATCCTCCATCCGTGGCCTCTCTCCGCTTTACCCTGCTCGTGGGGTGGGGTGCAGTGCAGGGGGAACAACGTGCCTCAGTTTCAGGGGCCCTGGGGTCCTCCGTCTTGTTTGGCTGGGGTTGGGGGGCACGTGCCCCTTTCCAGTCCCCCTTTGTCTTTAGCGCGTTACTGAAAAGCCCCAGAGGGCAGGAAAATGAGGACCAGATGAGGATGCGCTTTGAAGCCAATCCCAGGGGACCTCGAGCAGGGGGTGGGGAGCTCAGTAAGGTGCGGAGGGGGGCGGCGAGTAGGGCAGGAGGGGTCATTTCTTCCAACCTCACTAGCCAGAGCCAGGGAATTTTTTTTGTTTCTTTCTTTTAAATATGGAAATTTGGCGGCGATCCACCGAGCCGTGCAAACAGGATGAGGGATTGGAGAAGTGCTGGGAGAGGAGCCCTGTGGCCGGAGGTGTAGCGGGCACAGCATTGCATCTAGTACCCCACCTGTAAACCCCCACCCCCCACACACACACACTGGCAGAGCCAGGAGCAGGGAAGGGGGGTGGAACTAGTAAATGGGGGTGGGGGGAAGGAATCTTCCATCCCCAGGACCCCCTGGCTTCTCTCAGCCTACAGGCTCCCTTTGAGTGGCGGCCAAATCTCTCCGCCTTTGGCAGCCACCACTTCTGTTTACAAGTTGAGGAACAGGCTGTTTTCAGCAGCCGGTTGTAGGGCAGGGAGAACGCCCCGTCGAAGCCCTGGGCACCGAGCGGGGCAGAGATGGGCATAGGGATGATGTGGGGCATCCCCCCAAGTAAATCTGACCTTTTCTCTCCTCCATCTCAGCCCCCCACCCCCCTTTCCAATGGTTTCATTTCAGAGCTGTCCCCACTCCACTCTGCCAAGCTTTTCCCTGCCAAGGCTGCTCCTGTCTCGCTAACTCCCTGCTCCAAAACGTGGCACGGAACCCTCCCTTAGCACCCTGGGTCTGGGAAGCAGGTTGAGGCCTGGACGGATCCCTAACACGCCACCCCCCCAAAAGTTCCCATCCAGGTGGGTTTTTGTAGACTAGAAATCCATTGCAAAGCCGGGACCTGTCTGGCATTCAGAGTCAGGTGCTAAAGACACCCCAAAACACTGTGGGGGGATTGCCCCCCATGTGCATGCGTGGGGGGAGCAAGGTGACTGCTTTTCCTTTCTCTCCTTCATTTGCTCCCGGATCCTAGCCTGACTTGCTCCTCTTTTCAGCCTCAGTTTTCCACAGGGTACCCATCCCCCTGGAGTTTTTAGCTTGGGCAGGACCCCACCTCTCCCAGGTGTAGTGTAGGCTTGGGCTATGCCGATTGGCTATAAGGCCTGAACTGGGGGTCTTCAATTGTAACTGGAACCTTTAGCTGCAGGTGAATGGGAAACCACACCTGCTGCCAGCTTGGGGTCTCCTCCCCACTCTGTGGCAGGAGGGTGGGAAATGACCCAGCAATCCCTGCTCCCAGGAGCTGTGCTGTGCTAGGCAACAGCAGGACAGCTGCATGGAGATGTGCCTGAATGGTTCTGTCCAGACCTGATGCAGGCTGCCCCAGAGAACAACCAGGGCAGAGTGCTCACCCAGTGCCCACCCAACCTGGACAGCCAGTTCTCTTCTTGTTACCTCTGCCATCTGCTTTCACCACGGTGGGAATCGGGGATCGGGGTAGGGCGGACCCGGAACATGCATGTTCCTGTGGTTGTTTAGAATAGTAACAGCTAGACGCCTTGGCTGAAAACAGGGCCCCTTTGTGCCGGGTGCTGCAGGAGAGCCAGTCCCTGCCCGAAAGAGCTCACAGTCTGCATAGACAAAGGGAAACTGAGGCAAAGGGACTTGCCCAGGGTCACACAGCAGGTCACTGGCAGAGCTAGGAACAGAACCTAGGTCTCCCCATCCTTGGTGTAATGAGTCGCTCCTTGGCACTGGCTGCATGTGACACATAAAACATTCACCTCATTTGCCTGGAATGAGCACCCCCACCCTTGCATTAACACCCCTCCCTCTACCCCAGCAACCTCTCTGCCCCTGTGCTCCGGCTGGCAACCCAATGTCAGAATCCCCCATCTCCTTGCCCCAGGTTTCACTTGAGGCTGACCCAGCCTCAGCTGACCCCCAGGTAGTTCGGAGAAGCAACACCCAGACTGCAGGTTGGGCTGGACTGGCCCTCCGAACCGAACCTCTCTTTGCTCGCCCCTCCCCTTCCTGAGCGAGGACACCTCTCTGTCTGTCCTCATCTCTGGGCTGGCAACTCCTCTGGCTCAGGACCTAGTTGCTAATCCCCCAATGGAGCCAGGCCAGCTGGGTTGTCCCCACCCTGGACCTGGCATCCCCACCTGGGAAGGAGGGGTTCGGGGCGCTGCCAGACAAGAATTCCCACTCTGCTTGGCTGCAATCACCCCACAAGGGGCATAGCAGGGGCAATCAGGCCAGGTAGAGGGGTGGCCCCTGCTCTATGCACATTGGAGGAGCAGGGGCTACCCCAACCCCTCAGGCAGCAGGGTACACAAGGCTCATGGGTGTCGGTCTTACTTCAGCGTGGCCCCATTGAGATCAGCGACCGGGCCCCAGGGCCCCTATTCAGACCCTAGGGGGAAGAGTCCTATTTTGATTTCCTGCCATCTAGCCCCCATGCCTCCACCCCGCCCCGCCTTGGCAGCAGTCTTCCTGAGGGCAACTTGTGGGGGCGTTCTCCTCAACCCCCCTGTTCCACTGACTCAGATGTTGTGGAAACCACAGTGAGTGAGGTCACCAGGGTGGCCCTGGAGCGGCTGTTGAAGAGAGCAGGAGGCAATATGGGGCTGGGCTGGCAAAAGCAGTGGCTACTGAGCTTCCCAGCCTGGTAGCCTGTGGCACCTCCTGGGCAAGGAAGAGCTGCTGTAGTTATTGTTCAGGGTTGTGGGTGTGGGTGAGTGTGTGTCTCCTAGACTGCAGAGGAGCATGCATTTATTTGTGAGTGTTTGTGTCGGTTTGCATGGGTGTGCCCGGGCATGGGGTGGGGGTGCAATTCTGGGTGAGCCCTGCCTCTGGCTGGGCTGTGTGTCTTTGCTTGAGGCTGCGGGCATGTGTGGGTGTTTGGCTGTGGTGTGTGTCTGAGTGTGCAGGGGGGAGAGGGGGGCCGTGTGTGGATTACTCCCTTTGTAAAGTGTCAGGAATGCAGTTACTGAGACAAATGGCTTATATAGCGACCCAGCTGCAAACATTTTACGGCCGGTTATAAATGGCCTGTTTGAAGCTGTGCGAAGCTAGGGCAGGAATTTCCTCAATTTCAGCAATTTAGGCTTTAAAAAAAAAAAACTCAACCACCACCAAACTTCCTGCCCCAGGTCAGGCAGCGGGAGAACTGGGAGTAGGAACGTTGGCTGGGCCCAGCAAGACAAGTGGGCTGGGCCATCAGAACCGGGCCTGCCGGAGAGCTGACCCCGTGACAGCTCCCTCAGGAGGCTGCCCAGGGACCTTGTATTAAAGGATTCAGTGGGGCCGTGGGTTGCCAATGATGCAGGCATGGTTGTGCCAGGACGTGAGGGAACTGGGCTGCAGATGCCAGTCAGAGCTTTGCAGCCTCCTGTGAGCATGGACCACCCCTGCCCTTCTGCCCGTCATGTCCCCAGCTAGTCCAGGAGCGGGATAGGCAGCCGCCCTGTGCTGGCATCGCTAGTGGGAATCTAGAAGTGAGCAAAAGGCGCAAGCCACAAGGTGGGTTGGTGTCCTGTGGAAGAGGAACTTTGCAGGGGCAGTCACAGCCCAGATCTGAGCGCACATCCCGGGCTACTAACACCACCATAGCGACTAGCATTAAACAGCCCCACTGGTGGGCAGAGAGGCCAAGGACTGAACAGGTTGGGCAGCCCAAATTCCCATCCGACCCTCTGTGGCAGCGCCCGAAGGATTCCCCCTAATAACTGAGAACCGAATGAGGATGCTGGGGCTAATGCCCGTTGGGGCAAGGAGTGAGTGTGACAATGAGCCTCTGGCCAGTGATGCAGGGCAGGTGCCGCGCAAGCGGAGTGGCTGGAAAAGCCATGGGGTGGTGGGGTGGAGAGGGGCTGCTCAGTAAAGGGGAGGATTCTGTGCAGGGCCGGCTCCAGGGTTTTTGCCGCCCCAAGCAGGAGGGGTGGGGGGAAAAGCCGTGATCGCGATCAGCTCTACCACCGCCGCTTCAGTTCGGCAGCAATTCGGCGGCTGGTCCTTCGCTCCGAGAGGGACCGAGGGACTTGCCGACGAAGAGCCGGACGTGCCTCCTCTCTCCATTGGCTGCCCCACGCACCTGCTTGCTGGGCTGGTGCCCGGAGCAGGCCCTGATTCTATGGGGCGTGTCGCTGGCTGCTCCTCCCAGGGTGGTGCTGGGATGGAAAAGCAGTGCAGGGCTGAAGGAAGAGGGGATGCCGGGCAGCTGAGCTGGGTTGCAGCATGGGAGGAGGGGTTGCTGCAGGGCTGAGCTGGGGTGCAGCAAAGGGAAGAAGGGGGAGCAGAGACATGGCAGGGCCGAGCTGGGCACAGCACCTGTCGTCCTGCCCCCTCCAGCCCAGCGTGCCCAGCTGGGGCCTGCGCCGGCTGCAGAGCACAGCCCATTAGCTCAGCAGCTGCCCCTTCTGTGCGAAGCGTTTCCTGCCGGTGGCTTGGCTCTCCTGCCCACACCCTTCTGCTTGTGCCCGCTCTGATGCGGGCATG
The DNA here is from genome assembly GCF_007399415.2 of Gopherus evgoodei. Taxonomy (NCBI): domain Eukaryota; kingdom Metazoa; phylum Chordata; order Testudines; family Testudinidae; genus Gopherus; species Gopherus evgoodei. The sequence continues at coordinate 2,764,471 of NC_044324.1, forward strand.
CGGCGGCAGGCAGGATGCAATTGGCTAGCGAGGGACCCTGCCCTGGGTGACGCCAGCCCCGGCCCCTCTCTGATTGGCTGCATGGTGGGTGGTGGAGGGGCACCTGCTGCGCTGAGAGGAAATGACCCAGCATTATGGGAACAGGCTGGCAGCGGGGCCATGGCAGCGGGGTGTGTGTGGTGGGGGGGAAGGGGTGCACCATGCATCAGGTGCCCATGTGGCTTTGGCGGAGAGACGATTGCAAGCCTGAGCTGGTGCCGGGGGAAGGAGATTGACTCACAGGAGCCTGTTGGTGCCTCAGCACCGTGTAAAACAGCCTGGGGCCGCAGCAGCTCTGAGTGCTACACCCCAGGATGCACGAGGCCTGGGTCCTTCCTGGCTCCCGGCGCTGGGTCTGCAGGTGGGGCTGTCAGATCGCTGGGGAATGGGGTGACAGGCTCCCTGGATCTGTCCCTTCGTCTGCGTCCCTCCATCCCACTCGCATCCCCAGGGGAGCGGAATGCCCAGCGTTTTTCCTCTAGGGTTGAGGATTTAGGGGAGCAGGAGGGGTGGTCAAGCCACCCCTTCCCCAAAGTAACCCCCTCCCCCAAGCCCTCACCCCTGGGCTCCTGGCAGGGTTGGCATGTTGTGTACAGAAGCTATTAGGAAGGGATTAAGTTAGGGTTGTAATGTGATTCTCTCCAGGAAATGACAGGCCCGATAGCTGGTGGCCTCAGAGGGCCAGGAGCCTGTCCCAGCCTCTTGTAAAGTTACCAGCAGGCTCCAGATCTGATAAGAAGCCAGGAGCTGGGCCCCTTTTTCTCTCTCACCCAATGGATGGGGAGGAAGGGCTGGGCTGGGGGTGGGGGAGGGGCAGGAGGGCAGGAAGGCTGATGGGGGTGGGGGGAGAAATGTTGCACGCTGCCCTGGATCCTGGGGCCAAAGGGATGGACGTGCAATGAGGGGAGAGAGGGGGGCTGGATGTGTGGGGTGGGCGGCGGGATGGGGATGAATGCCAAGGGACAGAGGGATGTGTTACAGGGGATGGAGTTAGGAAAAGTGGAGAAACATTGTGGCAGGGGGATTGATCCAGCTAGAGAACGACTCTTCCCTAGGGGAAAAGCTGGGAGCCCCATTTCAATGTGACAGGCACGTCGTTCCCCCCCAGGGGGAAGGGCGGGGAGCCTCATCATTCCACAGCAGGAAGCTGGATCTGGCTGGCTCATTGTCCCCCCAGGGGAAGGGCCAGGATCCCAGGTGCTTCAGGTCATGGCGACCTAGTAGGGACCCACCCTGCCCTGGCTGGGAGGGGGGCACTAGACAGGACCAAGGGGCTCTTCTCTGCTCCCAGATCCCAAAGTCCTCACTCCCCACTAAGGGGAAATGAAGCCCCTGGTAGTGCTAGGTCAGTTACCGACCTTGGGACTTCGCCGCCTGGTCACTAGCAGGCGGGTAGGGCAGGGCAGTCTAGTGGCGGGGAAGTCCTGACACTAGAATTCTATTCCCAGCTCTGCCACTCACCTTGGGCAAGTCTCTGTGCCTCAGTTTCCCCCACCACCCTCTGTCTAGACTGTGAACTCTTTGGGGGCAAGGGCTGGCTCTCACTCTGTGTCTGCGCAGCGTCTGACACAAGGGGTCCCCGGTCTCAGTAATATCAACAATAAGGTTGGGGAGGGGCTGGCTGATCTGTAGCATGAGGAGGTGCAATTGGAAGAGTGCTGTCTGGGTGCCCATGCCATTGCTGAGCCCCTTCCAGTGCCAGGGGAAGGGACCACAAAGGGCCCCAGAGCTGAGCCTGTGTGTGGGGAGAGGGGTTGAAATATAATGGGGTGTATGGGACAGGATTGCCCCTCTCCCCTTTGCTATCCATGTATTGGGAGCTGGTGGGGTGCAGGGGACATCTCTTGGTCACCCACACTGTTGCTTGGGCCAAATCCAGGGCTGGCGCTTTGATCATCCAGAGTAGAATAAACAGATTTTAAATTGTTTCACAAAGGAGATCAGTATATTATCCCCATTGTATAGCTGTGGAAACCGAGGCACAGGGAAGTGACTTACTCAAGGTCACACAGCAGAGCTGTGACTAGAACCTAGGTCCATCCTGACTCCCAGTCTAGTGCTATAGCCATTAAGCCATACTACCCCATTGCTTTTCCCCCTGGCTTTGCCCAGCCTAAGTTTTTGCCTGGATCTGGTTTTTGCATCTGAACATGAGGCTGGTTGGGGGAACACTGAACTCCACTAGAACCACCGTGAACACTCCCCTTTGACAGAGGAATTGGCCTTTCCCCTCCTGGCCCAGTGAGCAGAGACATTGGGAGGCAGGGCTCCTGGGTTCCCTCCCCAGCTCTGGGAGGTTTGATATCAGTGAACAGATCAGGGGAAGGGAGTCAGGCCTCCTGGCTTCTATTCTCAGCTTTGGGTGCTGTGTGATCTTTGGGATTACAGATGGGCACTGGGAATCAGGATTCCTGGGTTCTCTTCCCGGCTGCTGCATATATTAGCTGTGTGATCTTAAGCCAGTCACTTCCTTGCGCTGCACCTCAGTTTCCTCCTCTAGCAAATCCCCGCTCTGCCTCCCTGAGGCTTAATTAACAAGTGTCCGCGGAGCGCTTTCAGATCAAAGGGCAAAGGATCAGTGTTATTAATCACTCTGGCAGGTTGCTGCTCGCTGCACCTGCTGGCATGCGGCAGCCACCTGACGGGAATGCAAAGCCCTGCGCCACGCTTTGCCTCCCTGACGCTGCCTGGCCCTGCTTTAACCACCGCCACGGTGTTTGAACAGCAATCAGGCCTTTTATCCTGCTGCTGCAGAGACACAGGAACGATCCTGGGCCGGGGGGATGAGAGCACCTTCCATCATGTACCAGAGCGGTTCGGATTGAAAACACTGGGGCATCTGCTCCGTGGGCCACATGCAGTTACACACTACCGGGCGAAGCCCACCTCTTAGGGAGACCATGCAGTGCCACGGAGCAGCCCAGGGCCAGCTCTGACCAAAAACCTTTGCTGGTGCAGCAGCATTGGAGAGGGGGGTGACTTTTAATGACATTTCTTAAGCCCCAGTGTAGACACGGTTATACTGGTGTCAGAGTGCTTAGGTAGGGGCAGCTTAGGCCAGAGTGCACTACAGACTTCTAGCAGCGCAACTGTAGGCTGCCTCCACATATAAGTGCATAGGTATTCCTGTACCGGGAAAGCAGCGCATGGCTTTATTTTGCCTTATTATTCCTATACTGGCAAAAGCATGTTTCAGGGCTGCCCAGAGGATTCAGGGGGCTTGGGGTCTTGGGTGGCAGGGGTCCTTCCAGGCGGCCCTGGCATATTTTGGCCAGCAGAAGCTGCATGCTAGAAGAGCCCAGGCTGAGAGGTAAGAAGCCAGAGGCCTGATCAACCCAGCTAGCGACATTGCTCAGGACTGTAAAGAATTTCATGGCCTAAGTTCTGTAATTCAATCAACCTAACAATGTAGGAAGTGTCTACATCACGGTGCTTAGGTGGCACATTTGCAGTGGCGTTGCTGAGCGGTTGTAGTAGCTGCCAAGTAGACAGACCCAGAGAGAACCCCGGGGTGCTATCTGTGTCCAGCCTCCTCACTACAAAATCCCTTTTATACTCCTCACAGCAGGGCCCCATCTAGGACTGATGTCCTAAAAGGTATCCAGGATCCAGGCAGATTCCCCTGGAATGGAGCACAAGTACCATTGTGGTCCCCATTACACCTCACCGGGCTGGGTCATTCATAAGCACATAAGAACGGCCATACTGGGTCAGACCAATGGTCCATCTAACCTAGTATCCACAGCGGCCAGAGCCGGATGCTTCAGAGGGACTGAACAGCACAGGACGTGATCAAGTGATCCATTCTCTGTTGTCCAGTCCCAGCATCTGGCCAACAGAGATTTAGGGACACCCAGATCATGGGATTGTGAGCCTGACCCTCTTGGCTAATAGCCATTGATGGACCTGTCCTGCATCCACTTAGCTAATTCTTTTCTGAACCCCGTTATACTTTTGGCCTTTACAATATCCCGTGGCAATGAGTTCCACAGGTTAAGTGTGAATTGTGTGAAGAAGTGCTTCTTTGTGTTTGTCTGCAGCCTGCTGCCTGTTAATTTTATCGGCTGATCCCTGTTTTCTGTGTTATGTGAAGGGGTAAATACCACTTCCTTATTCACTTTCTCCACACCGTTCATGATTTTATAGCCCTTTATCACATCCCCCCTTAGCCTTCCCTTTTCCAAGTTGAACACTCCCAAGTTTTTTAAATCTCTCCTCACATAGAAGCTGTTCCACCCCCCTAATCATTTTTGTTGGCCTTCTCTGTACTTTTCCCAATTCTAATTTACGGTTTTTGAAATGGGGTGACCAGCACTGCACACAGTAGTCAAGATGTGGGTGCACCACGGATTTATATAGTGGCATTATGATGTTTTCTCTATCCCTTTCCTAATGGTTCCTGACTACTGCTGCACATTGGATATTTTCAGAGAACTATCCATGAGGACTCCTCCATCTCTTTCTTAAGTAGTAGCAGCTAATTTAATTCAGATCAGGATCCCGCTCCCCTCCAACAGCTGATTGTCTAGGATACTGCTTCTAGGGGCTGAGGAGGTGATAAAGAACCCAGGAGCTGCTGAGAGTCTCCATAGAAATGCAAAGTGCTGTTGTCTGTCAGGAAAGCAGGAGCTAGCTTCGTACGCTGGGCCTGGAAGCCCTAGAGAAGGAAAGACACTGCTACTAGATTTTTGTTTATTCCCCATCAAGGAACGAACTGTTTGGGGAAATTTCCTTCACATGGGAAGTTATACTCAATCATCATCATCCTGGGATAAAGGGCTCTGGCTACCCCAGTTTAACCCCCTATGTGGATGCATGGTCTACCTTTGAAATATAGATCAACCTAGGTACATAGCTCCGTGTGAAAACCTTCACCCCCTCCCTCCCCCGGAGCCTGTAGTTAAGGGCTTGTCTACATCAGAAAGTTGCAGCGCTGGTGAGGGAGTTACAGCGCTGCAACTTTGAAGTTGTACACATCTGCAGGGCATCACCAGCGCTGCAACTCCCTGTTTGCAGCGCTGGCCGTACTCCCGTTTTGTCTCGGGTGTAGAGGATCCAGCGCTGGTGATCCAGCGCTGGTAATCCAATGTAGACACTTACCAGCGCTTTTCTTGACCTCCGTGGAAGGAGGAAGCCTCTGGTAATCAAGCTGGTCTCCTTTCCCGGTTTGCTCTCTCGTTCCCGGAACCCCGAGCAAGCAGGTCTCCTTCCCTGCGGTTTGCAGGGTGGTTCGGGGAACGCGAGAGCAAACCGTGGCGAAGCTGGTCTCCTTTCCCGGTTTGCTCTCTCGTTCCCGGAACCCCGAGCAAGCAGGTCTCCTTCCCTGCGGTTTGCTGGGTGGCTCCGGGAACGCGAGAGCAAACCGCGGCGAAGCTGGTCTCCTTTCCTGGTTTGCTCTCTCGTTCCCGGAACCCCGAGCAAGCAGGTCTCCTTCCCTGCGGTTTGCTGGGTGGCTCCGGGAACGCGAGAGCAAACCGCGGCGAAGCTGGTCTCCTTTCCCGGTTTGCTCTCGCGTTCCTGGAACCCCCCTTGAAGCCGCCCAACAGCGCTGCAGTGTGGCCACATCTAACACCACTTGCAGCGCTGGTTGCTGTAAGTGTGGCCACTCTGCGGCGCTGGCCCTATACAGCTGTACTAATACAGCTGTAACAACCAGCGCTGCAAAATTTTAGATGTAGACATGGCCTAAGTCAGCCTAGTCCCTGGTGTAGATGCAGCGTGGCTGATGGAGAATTCTCTTGATTTAGCCATCTCAAGGGGCTTAGGGTTGCCAGTCTTGGTTGGACAAATTCCTGGAGGTTTCATCACATGACATAATCTTTAAATGAAAGATTCACCTTTCAGTCCTGGAGACTCCCGGACAGTCCTGGAGGGTTGGCAGCTCATCATCATTCAGGGAAGCAGGTCCCTCCCTCAACAGATGCACCCCTTCTGTTGATGTAGGAAGCATCTACGCTGTGGGGCTACAGCAGCATCACTGCAGCTGGGCCACTGGACTGCCCATAGTGTAGACGTAGCCTGTGGCTTTTCTCTGACTCAGTTTAAATCACTTCCAAAGTGACATCAGCTATATCGGGTGTTAGATTATAGTGGTTTCAATCCCCTCAGCCCTTAGTTTATCTCATAACTTCCCAAGTTTTTGGTTTTGAACCGATTTAAGCTAAACCACAGTAAACTACTCTTAACCTGAGACCTTGTCTACACAGGAAAGATGGACCAGTTATATAAAATCAGTCTGACTGGCTGGGCGGATGCCTGCTCGGTGCACTGTGTTTGTACCCGTATAACTCTGTTGGCTGGAGGGCTGATTTTTTACTGACAGTGATACCAGTACAACCCCTTGGGCGGATGCAGTTATGCTGGTCTATATTCCCCTTCCCAGCTGGGAATGAGCTATGCCTACACTGATCCATTTGTACTGGGATCATTGTGCCTGCCCAGGGTGTGGGTGTGTGGTTATATTGCTTTAACTAGACCGGTAGGATTCAACCACTACAACTTCCTAGTGTGGACCAAGGCCAGGAGTTCCTCGGGGGTGGGGTTTGGGGTGCTAGACCAGGGTAGCGTTATCGGTGCCTTCAGTCATACTGAGAACATCTCTTGTGTAGACAAAGCCTAAATCGGTTTCAGTTTAAATCTTTTAATCCGGTACTGTTTTGCCCTGTAGACAAGGCCTTGGATTTGACATTAACACGACACTCAGACTGCTGCTCGCAAGTTATCTATCTATCTATCTATCTATCTATCTATCTATCTATCTATCTATCTATCACCCAACTCTCTCTTTCTCCCCCCTCCACATACATACCTCTCTTCCCCTCCTGGACTTTTCCCCATTTATGTCAGTGGCAGCAGGATCCCTGAACCTTTCTTTATAGACCAAAGTTGCCTTTGGTAAATAGCAATAAATAGCTGAAGGAAACACCCCCCCACACCACCCCCAGCCAGCATGTGGGGTTTGGTGGTGCCGGCTGCTGGAAGAGTTGCTCCTTTTCTAGCACTGCGAGGTATAACATACACACGGGTCAGAATGAGTCTCTCAGTCTACATCTGGGCATTGCTCATTAAAATCTCTCCTGTGCCCTGCCCCTGAGACGAAGGGTCTTAATCCAAGGGCTTGGTGACCAGATCCCTGCTTGGGCAATCACTCCAATGAGAAGAGATTCTCCTGCACGGTCCGTTACTAAAATCATCATGCAGCACGGCTGGTAACCAGCTACTGTGTTCCTCCCCAGCAGTGGCTGCATCTAAGGATTGCTTGTGGTTGTAACAGGCCCTCTCTGAGGAGTGTCCTGTGGAATCAGAGATGGTTCCTGCTCCCAGCGTTGGGGGGAGGGGAGACGTGTTTGGATCAGTGGATGTAATTTTGACTCTGGCAGAGAACTTCATGTTAATCGTATTATACTTCGGGGACGTAGTGGTTTGCCTAGGATCACACAGAGAGTCAGTGATAGCTGGAAATAGAGTGACTCAGGACTCCTGGGTTCTTTAACCACCCTACTCCTTCCAAGAGATCAGACTAGAGCCTGGAAGTCCTTATTCCCTGGATCCTGCTTTACCTAGCAGACACGCTTGCCTAGATTCACAAGTCCCAACTGTGTTCTCCCATTGCCACACGGCTCACCCAAATCTGGGATCAGAACCCAGGAGTCTTGGAGCCCAGCCTTGGGCTCCACACACTAGGCCGTGCTCTCCCCCGAGATCTTTGGCTAGAATCCAGGAATCCACTAGGCCATACTCCCCACCCAACTCTGGGATTAGAACCCAGCAGCCAGGACTCCACCTGCTGCTTCTCGGTGCCGTGAGTCTGGTGGGCTGGAAGTCCTACGAGCAATGGGGAGCGTGCCCCCCATCTCTAGCCCCAGGCCTGAGATGAGCTAGCCTTGTGAGCTGGCAGCCCTATTCCACTGGCTTGGAGGCAGAGTGGCCCCCAGCAAGGGCAGGGAACGTGTGTGGGTTAGTTCGACCTGTGATGAAAGGCATGGAGCATACGGCTGGCGGTGCAGGGGGGATTTATGGCCCGCCCGGCTCTTCCCCTCTGCAGAGATGGGAGGCCCTGGGTACAGCGCAAACTGTCCTGAGGCTGGATTTATTTCCTCCCCTCTGCTCCCACCTGTTGCAGGGCTCCGGGTTTATCTCTGCTAATCATGCTGTAGCCTTGTCAGCCTGGCTTCAGGGGGCTGCAGCCACAGAGTGGCTGGGGGGCCCTGGCCGTGGCTGTGGGGTTTGAGCATCACACTGGTTTAGGAGGGCTCCCCCGAGCAACCAGTTGGAAAGACATCTCCCTCCCTCTCTCCACCACTTTCTTTCTTTCTTTCTCTCTCACACACCCTCTCCCACCACTCTACCACTCTGCTGCTCCAGGCAGGAAGGAAGGAGGCTGTAAAATGCAATCAGGAGGCCAGGAATTTTGTGGCTCAGTCAGTTGTTGATGAAATGGGTGAGCTGGTTCTGCCAAGCCTGCTGGGGGAGGGGGTTATTTTGTCTGGGACGGGGCGGGGGCGGAGATGTCTGGGAGGAGCAGAGCTGTGTTGGGGGATGGTATTTTGGGGGGCCTGGTATGCAGGGTGTGTCACCGGGGGGGTGATATTTGGAAGGAGCAGTAGCTAGGGGACCGGTGTCGGGGGATGGTATTTTGGAGGGACCGGTATGCAGGGTGTGTCACCGAGGGGTGATATTTGGAAGGAGCAGTAGCTAGGGGAGCTGTGTCAGGGGATGGTATTTTGGAGGGACCGGTATGCAGGGGGTGTCACTGGGGGGTGATATTTGGAAGGAGCAGTAGCGAGGGGAGCTGTGTCAGGGGATGGTATTTTGGAGGGACCGGTATGCAGGGGTGTCACTGGGGGGTGATATTTGGAAGGAGCAGTAGCTAGGGGAGCTGTGTCAGGGGATGGTATTTTGGAGGGACCGGTATCCAGGGGGTGTCACTGGGGGGTGATATTTGGAAGGAGCAGTAGCTAGCAGAGCTGTATCAGGGGATGGTATTTGAGGGGGACAGGTATTCGGGGGGGCAGTACTGGGGAATGATATATAGGAGGAGCAGTATCCTGGGGAGCTGTGTCAGGGAATGGTATTTTGGGGGGACTGGTATGCAGGGGAGTGGTACTGGGGAAAGGGATTAGGGAGCTCCTAGACTGGATTTCCATAGGGCTGCCTCTCCCTGGGGACCAGCTCTCTCTGTTGCCCATGGCCAGGCCTGGGTAGCTCTGCCAGCTCTGATGGCTCATGGGATTGGGCAGACTAGGCTGATCCCAGTTGGTTTGTGGGAATGGATTTGGGGGCAAGGACGGGATGGACTCATTGCCTCAGGGGATCCCTTAGAATCCAGCCGTGTCCCTGGGGTACGGGGCCCTTCCCCAGCACCTTTCAGCAGGACCCTCTCACAGATCACTGGGCCCCTGCTTCCCGGAGACCTGCTTCCTGGTGCTGGTGTCTCAGCCAGAAGACGGGGGCCAGGGTGACACTACAGTGGCTTTGAACCCATCCCTGGGGTAGGGGGCCAGGCCTCATCCACACACATGCTCCTTCAAGGGCTGGGGCGGGGGGTTGTAATGATCACTAGGAGCCCAGCCCCAGACCCTGCTGTTGCCTGCTGAGCAAGAGATGGCAGCTGGGGGCAGGAGGGCTCTGATCTGTGGGTTGGTGACCCCTGTCTGCAGCTCAGCCTTGGACCCACTGGAAGCCACGTGGCCAGTGCAGTCCAAGCTCTCACTCCCCAGTCTTCATAGCAAGACTAGGAGGAAGGGGTGGAGGGCTCACCCAGGCCTGCATGGGGCGAGATCCAGTTCACATCGGATTTCCCCACTCGCTTTGCCCCTCATGTAGCCTAGGAACTGCTGTCTAACCCCACCCAGACCCCAAGGCATCTGCCCTCTAGCACTCTAACTCCTGGGGTCAGCTGAGCACTGTCCCTGCCCCAGGGCCCTGGGGGTGGCTTCTGGAATATTGCATGGGTTGGGTTTCTAGGCAGGAGCTGGGTCCCATGGGTCAGATGCTGGTGAGGGAGGGGCCTTCCCTGTCCCATGGAGACAGATCTCTGGGGGCTGGGGCTGCTGGTGGGGAAGAGGGAACTCTGAGGGGGGCGAGCAGCCTACACTGGTGGGAGGGGAGCAGGAGTCCTGTAGCAGTTCTGAGATGTTCCTATAAAGTGGATGATACATGCATGTAAGCGGGGACTGTGCACACCCAGAATCAAATCGAGACGTGCTCACCGGGGACTGTGCACGCCTGGAATCAAATCGAGACGTGCTCACCGGGGACTGTGCACGCCTGGAATCAAATCGAGACGTGCTTACTGGGGACTGTGCACGCCCGGAGTCAAATCGATACGTGCTCACCAGGGACTGTGCACACCCGGAGTCAAATCGATACGTGCTCACCAGGGACTGTGCACGCCTGGAGTCAAATCGAGACGTGCTCACCAGGGACTGTGCACGCCCGGAATCAAATCGAGACGTGCTCACCGGGGACCCGGAATGAAATCAAGACATGCTCACCTGGGACTATGCACCCAGAATTAAAGCCAAACATTCTCACTGGGGGCTGTGCACACGCATTCAATCAAGTGCACACATGCTCTCCCATTTCTGCACCCACACAAACACGATCCACACAGACACACTCTCTTGCAGACTCACAATCAACTCCACTGATGTAGAGATACACACACACATTCCCATGCCTTTCAAAGGCGCCTCCCTGTGTGTTTATGGGTTACTTTCAGGTAAATAAAAGACTGCAATTGAGATATAATCACCTTACCCTCCCCTGCTTTGTCTCTCTGCTGATCTCCCAGGTGGGAGGGAAGTCACAGGGTGAGGTCTCAAATCCCCTATTGTCTTCTTGTAAAGCAGGGAAAAAATGCAGAGGTTAAAATTCATGAGCCTCTAATCGTCCACTTGGCCTGTCTGTCATGGAGATGAGATTGTCTCCCTTGGGGGGAAGGGACAGGGATGTTGGTGTCAGGAGCTCCCTCATGCATCAGCCAGGACAAAAGGCTGCTGCCCCCGGGTGAGATCAAGGGGTGTGGGAGAGGGGCATGGAGTGTGGGACCCTGAGTGTTTTCAGGCAATTAGATGTAGGGGCATTGGTTTGGTCCATGGGGCCAGCCGCCAGCTTTGCCCCTAGATCCGAACCCCCATAGATCTTGGGGGCCCAGAGCTGAGGTTTTGGCAGGAGGCCCTAGTTCTGTTTGGCAGAAGCTGGGGCAGAAAGAAACTGAGGCCTGTTCCTTATTGCTGTTCCAGTGGGAGTCACCAGGTGGTGCTGTTACATAGTTGTGCTAGTTCTTAGCCTGCAGGCAGTGCTCCGCCTTGGAAGAGACACCCTGTTGTTTAGTTTTTGGGGGGATGCACATGCACTCACCAGGGAGCTGTTGCAAGCAGAAAGACAGTTTGCACCCAGGGTGCAAGGGGGCTGCCCCCTGGCCACAGATGGCAGAGGAAGCACCCCACACCCTACAGCTGGGTCTGCCCTCTGTGCTATGCCAGGCTCAGCCCTGCCCAGGATGGCAGAACTGGGGTGGTGTTGAGGGCTAGTGCACCCCACAATGGAAATATTGTATGTGTGTGTGGGGGGGTGCTGATGTTTCTGCCTCCATGTGTCATTCCCTGTGAACTACACACATGCATGAGGGGCAGGAGAGTGAGTGGGACCTGCAGGGGCTGGGGTGGCCGCCATGGCATCCGGGAGCCCATGAAAACCCTCGATCTAGGCCCCTCCTTAGTAAACTGTGGTTGCTGCCTGGTTTGCTCCCTGCCCTAATTTCTCTAACCAGGGTTAATTATTCTTGAGGCAGACTTGCTCCCTGGGAACTGGGCTTTGGGGTTGCTGCTGAGATTTATTACAGAGAGGATTGCTTGTGTGCCGTTCACGACTGCCTCTGTTCCAGGCCTGGCGAAGGGAGCATATGCAAGTTGCACTAAGTAAAGTACCCAGTTCTCTGTGTTACTTCTTTCTCCCACAATGTGAAGCTAATCAGTGAGGCCCTGAGATCCACACCCCAGTATTGTAACCGCTGTTACAGTCATGCCGAGAGGTCCCAGCCATGGTCGGGGCCCTGGTGTGCAAGGTGCTGCGCATGCTGCACAGGTTCACCAATGCTAGTGGTGTTGTTGGAGTGTCGCTTTGCCATCTTGGGTTCCTGGCTGCTGAGGATTTCTGCTTGAGCTTGCAAAGATTTCTGGGCAGCAAGTGCCAGCGGAGGATGCTGCTCCCCTGCCCACGCAGTCTCTGCCCTGCATGGGACCAGCACAGTCCTTGGCAGCAGGGCCCAGCTCAGGGGCAGCTCTGCCTTCCTGGCAACACTAAGCTGGGAGAAGTGAGGCAAGTGAGGGTGTGCCCCTTGTGGTGCACCCTGCTGAGGGTGGTGGCGATAGAAGAGGGGATCCCAGGAGTGTATGTGCCACCTACGCCATCTCTAGCCCGGCTGTACACTCCCAGCGCTGGGCAAGGACAGTGTCTGGGGTGTTGGGTGGGGAGCTGAGGAAAAGCCAGAGCCAGCATCCTGGGAGCAAGAGGAATTAGACAGGTGGTAGATGCGGAGCTGATATCCAGGGAGGGGAAAGGATCTGAGCTGGGGGCTGGAGCCAAGGAAGGCAGCCAGAGAGGGTGCAGAGCGGAAGTAGGGTAGTGCCCATTGGCGGGGCAGGGCACCAAGGAGGGAGCCTGGGGAAGGGTCCTATCTGTCAGCCAGAAGCAAAGTCCTAGGGTATGTATCTCTGTGTGTTTCAGGATGAGACTGGAAAGATGCATGGACACAAGGTCAGCAGCAGAACCGAGGTGTCCTGGGGCCCAATCTGCTGCTTGGCCACCAGCTCATGTGGCTGCTTCCCCGAGTCTCATCCTTTTCCTGGGTGGGCTGAACAGTGCCCAGTGGAAAACCCTTCTCTCTTGAAGGTTCACCGTCTAGCCTGATTTATCACTAAAGACCTCATGGAGACTGTGCAGCAGCAGGGAGAGAACCTAATCCTGTTCTAGTATAATGCTGGCTTCTACGGCTTGAGCTATAGAAGCATCCCCCTCAGCCAATAACAGTACAGGGCCTATGGCACACAGCTGGACAGTTCTGACTGTGTCCAGTAGAGGGCAGCATTGCACACATCAACAGCTCTGCTCCTTGCCTGGTAATATTTAGAAAGTTCCTGGTTTTCATGTATCCTGTGGGATGCTGCTGAACTCTGGGAGTTGTCTGGAAACTCTGCACCTGTGGTATTTCTCGGCTGTTTCATCATTAAGTTCCAGAGTTAACATCGCATCAACAGGGAGCCATTTGAGTTACTGCTTTTGGCTGGCTGGCTGCAGACTCAGGCAGTGGCTTGTGGTCGTGTTTGGAAGGTTATTGATATAACGTGAAGGGCTGGCAACTTGAACTTAAATTCTATAGAAACAGCCTCCCTCCCCCCTTGCCCCCCAAAACCCAGAGGGAAGAAGGATCGCTTGTAAGTTGCATATGCTGCCGTGCTGGTTTGTTGTCATTTTGAGTGCTGGAACTGGGTGTACTAGTGTGTTGCTGTAGGGTTGCTTCTTAGCACCAGTCTGTACACACGGATTTGTTATTTTAAAACTGCTTGGGGCTACAGGGCTCCACACTGGTGTGTTATTGTAGGGTTGCTCAGAGGCCCAATGTTGTGGAGTTGCTATTGTTTTCCTTTTTTAAGAAAAATGAGCGTGAGATGCACCCCCTGCTCACCCCCCGCCCCCTGGCTTTGCAAACAGGGGAAGCTGATGCTTTGGAGACTGTCCAAGCCTAGGCAGCGCCCACCCCCTCCCCCTTCAGTCGTGGGGGTCCACCTGGACTGACACAGGTTTTGGGACTCCGCTGCTTTGAGTGCAGCCTTCCCCGGGGGTAGGGTGGGGATAAAACAGCCAAAAGGCAAGAGGTGGGACACAATGCCAGGCCCTCTGTGGAGGGATAAGCCCGCAGTCTCCTTGGGGTATGGGTGTGCCCTCTCCATTCCCTTGCCCCCCCATCCCCGCCATGGGCCTGGGGGAAGGGGGATTAGGTTACACGGCTCTGGTAACAATTCCAACCTGTTTGGACTGGAATGTGGCATTTAGAGCCCAGCTACAGGAAATTCGCTCTGTGCTGAAAGATAGAATTGAAAACAGTTTGCAGCCCGGCCTGGGGACGCCTGGCTGGCTGGGGGAGCAGGGGATGGGGGTCTGCCTCTGGCCTGGGGTGGAGGGCAGGGGGCTGGGGGGCTCGCTCTGGCCTGCAGGGAGCAGAGAGATTGTAGGGGCTGGTTCTGGCAAGGGGGAAAGTAGGAGATGGAGGGGCTGGCTCTGGCTGGGCAGGGCAGAGGATTGGGGGGCTGGCTTTGGCATTGGGACAGGTTGTGGAGGGATTTGAATCCCCCTGCTTTTCCCCTCTGGTTATTTTGGCCAGTGCTACATTCCTAACAAGTGGCCCTGGCTGCCCCAGGCTGGAGGGATCCACAGAAGCATGTTCCTTGGAGCCCATCCTGACCCCCCACCCCTAGGATGGGAAGCCCCCAACCCCAGGACTCAGAGAAGGCTCCTGACAGAAGTTGGGGGGATTTTACCAGCCCCCCCGCCCCCCCCCCCCACACGCTGGCAGGGCTGTCCCTGATCACCTGGGTCCTGTGGCCCTTGGGGTTTACCCGGACGCTGGCTCCTGATGCCCCTGCCGTTCCCTCTCTCTTCAGCCGTGGAGACCCAGAGCACCAGTTCGGAGGAGATGGTGCCCAGCTCGCCCTCGCCACCCCCACCCCCCCGCGTCTACAAGCCCTGCTTCGTCTGCAACGACAAGTCCTCTGGCTACCACTATGGCGTCAGCTCCTGCGAAGGCTGCAAGGTAATGGGGACCCCTGCCCTTGGGGCCTGCCCCACGGCTTGGGGCTCTGCCAGCTTCTTGCTTTGCCCCTCTGGAGCCTGGCTTTCCATTGGGCACCCCTCGGGGCAGCCAGAATCACCTGCTGCCCAGGGTCTTTTCTGGTCACACGGGGGCTTCTTCCCCAGCTGCTGGGCGGGTAGGTCTTGCTCAGGGTCCCACTGACGGCCAGATTCGGGGTTGGGCAGGAATTTCCCCCCAGGTCAGACTGGCAGGGACCATGGAGGTTTCCACCTTCCTCTGCAGCAGGGGAGGCAGCTCACTGGCTGGAATCATCCAGGAACATGACCCCTGCCATTGCCGGGGCCTCGGGCACCTCAGTCTCTCCTGCTCTCTGACGGTGGCACGCACCGACCGGTTCAGTCTCCAGGGGAAATGCTGCAGTCTAGCTCAAGAGACTCGGTGTCCAGGGGTTTTGGCGTGAAATGGAATGGCCTGTGCTGTCCAGGAGGTCAGACTAGAGGAGCCAAGAGTCCCTTCTGACCTGCACTGAGAGGTCTTAAACTAACCCCCGCCGCTTGGGAAGAAGACCTGGGTACCAGGGAGCAGACGATGGGGAGAGCTTGTGGTATGGTTTCTGTGACATGATGGGGTCCTGTTGTGCCAGGCACTGCACAGACCCCAGCTGAGATCAGGGCCCCGTTGTGTCAGGGACAGTCCCTGCCCCAAACGGTTCACAATGCAAACAGAGGGGAACAGAGTTTTGGAAGTGCAGTCATTATTTTGCAGGAAAAGTGGCTTTTAGTCCAGAATAGAGTGTCCAGGGGGACAATATTCTAGAATAGCAGCATAGTTTGAGCACCTGAGTGCTGGGTTAGGGCTTGGGACCCCTAGGTTTTAGTCCTGGCTCTTTTGGGTTACCAGTCACTGCTTCTCTTTGTGTCTCAGTTTTCCCACCTATAAAATGGGGCTAGTGATAGGTACCCCCTTTTTAAAGTGCTTTGAGATTTGCTGATGAAGTGAACTAGGTGTCATTATTATTCCAGTCAGTTTCCACATGTAGACAAGCCCTAAGAGAATGACCACAATAGAGACAATTTGTGGGGCGTGAAGGCCAAGGGGGACACCTGGCCCATTTAAAACTGACCCCAGGGAAGAGCGTTTTCAAAATGATGGCCCTGTGGAACTCACCACCACTGGATATTCTTATGCAATAGGAGCTGTCCGGGATGGCTTACATATACATGCTGCCTCAGTGTAGGGAGAGGGACTGGGTGACCTCTCGAGGTCTCTTCCAGGCCTACACCTCTACGATTCAATAGGATTTAGAGAATGGCAAGGCAGTTACATGAATAGTGAATTGTATTGGAGGCCAGGATGTGCAAAGGGGCCCAAGGGGGTTGGGCTCATTGCATTTGGGCACCCCACTCCCTTTGCAAATCCCAGCCAGAGGCCTACACAAGCCAGCTCCTAAATGCCAGAGGTCAGGCGGGCACATACCCTACGGGCGGATCAGTCTGTGATTGCCTGTGAGAAGGGGGTTGAGTCTCCAGAGTCCCCAGTGTTGGAGCCGGAGCACTGGGCTGGATGCAGCGACTGGTGTTCCAGTATGCCAGGCAAGGTGGGTGCTGGTGTGGGGAGTTTCGTTTGCATTTGGATTGCAGCTTTCCCAAAGCACCTGCTCGGAGCTGTAGGGAGCATGGGGTAACCCCTTCCCCACCCCTTCTTCCCTCCCCCACATCCCTACCTCTTCCCCCCCATCACCTGCATGTCCCTGTCTCTCCCACCCACCCCCAGGGGTTCTTTCGCCGAAGCATCCAGAAAAACATGGTGTACACGTGCCACCGTGACAAGAACTGCCAGATCAACAAGGTGACCCGCAACCGCTGCCAGTACTGTCGGCTCCAGAAATGCTTCGAGGTCGGCATGTCTAAAGAAGGTGAGGCACCAGGAGCAGCGGGAGGGTGGGGGCAACGGAGATGAAGGCCAGGGGCTGGGGGAGGAATCCACCTGCAGCAGGATCGGATGGAAGATTGGATCCAGCTGGGGCAATGCTCCGTGTGTGCTCCCGTGCAGAGAGACGGGCCCCATGCACCTGTTCCCCCCCAAGCCCTCTACCCCTGCAGGGCCCTGCCCCACTGCACTGCTGTGCCACAAGACTGGAAAGTCACTGGTGCAGGGGTAGGGGGGCGGGAAGCTCCCAGACCCACATGTGTTTGGGAAGGGAACGTGCTGCACAGAGCCCCATAGTGTTTGGTGAGTCTTTGCCTGAGTCTGGTGCGCTGAGGGGCTAGTTTGACCAGCTGTGCTGGGGCTAGGACCTAGCATCCAGGCTTGGCTTTGAATCATTTGGATCCAGGGTTTGAGTTTGGCCCAGTTCAGATCTGTGGGGGGTGGGAGGTTGGATCCAGGCTCTGGTTTGAGGCCTGTCTCATGTGAGGCTGGCGCCCATGGTAAGCACACACTAGGACATGCTTCCTACACGGGTATTTCTTGGGCCAGGGTAGCCGGAACCAGGTGGGAACAGGACACAGGGGCCAGAATTGGATCCGAATCTCAGGGATTCAAATCCTTGGTTCTGGCCCTTTGGCAAAAAGGGCTTTGAGGCCCAGCGGCTAAAGCCATGGTAACCGTACCCCCGTGGTGGTGATCTCTCGCACACGCCTCCGGCGCCCGCTTTGCTGAGTCACATGGGAGCTGGAGGAAGGCTTGGAAGAGGGCGGCTGCCCCTTTAAGAGTGCTGTCAGCCGGATGGTCCATCTGGAGACAGAGTGCCTCTCCGCGGCTGTTGCTTTTACTCCTGACTGCTAAGGCATGTCCTCACGCCGGCCAGGGTGGGGCCCCCATTAATCACTGTCTCTTTAAGAGCCCATCATTAGGAATGTCTGTCTCAGCCCTGGCCATTGATTTCCAGGCCTCTGTCGCTTTAAGGGTGGAGGGATTTTGGGGGGTGAGGGAAAAATGTCTTGAAGGAGACAGGAAGTGGGTGTGCTGTGGGAATTAGGCCAGGATTGGGCAGGGGTGGGTTTCCTTGGCATCTCTCCCACCCCCAGCACTGGCCCAGCTGGAACTGAATGGGCTCCAGGAGCCCCCGAAAAGAGATCAAGGGGGTTCCCCTCCCCTACAACTGGTGGGCATGGGAAGACTGGCCCAGGTCCCAGATGTGGGGGACCTGCCACCTCTCTGAACTGCCCTTCCCTGCGCCCTCCCCCCCTGCCTGCATCCCCCACTGTCTTCGGGTGTCTCACCTGATTCTTCAAACACCCCCCCCCCCGCCGCCACGCCTCACCCTGGTTTTTGATGGGCTGAAGGTGCCAGTAGATGGTGGGGGGGGGGAGCAAGCAGCTCCCCCCTCCCCCACACCATGGCAACTTGGGCTGTTTATCGTGGGGGATGGGGCTGGATCCCCAAGGCAGTGGGGTGTCTGGGCGGGGGGTGGGGGGCAGCTCTGCTGGCAGCCCCTCCCTGCCGGCATTGTGCTGGCCGAGGCTATAAGTGGATATCCTGCCGGCTCGCGTATCCTGTTGCCAGATTCCCCCTGGCGCTCCGTGCTGGGGTGAGCAGGAAGTGCAGCCTGGAAACGTGCGGCCACAGGGCGGGCCGGGAGAATGCACACGCAACGGGAACACTGTGACCCCGGCGGGAGCGGGGGCCCTGCTGGGCCTCAGGATTGTTGGTGCCCTGGTTTGGGGATGGCAGGGATGAACCGACCCCGCCCCAGGCATGGGGCTGTCTCTGTCCCCCTGGGTGCAGCCTAGTTCGTCTCCCTCCTTCCCCCTGCCACCCAGAGGCCAAGCCAGGCAGTCAAGTGAGGGGTCAGGGCTCAAAGTATTTTGCAACAGACCTGCCTGGACAGGTGTAGCAAGAGGCCAGGCAAGCCCGAGGCTCCATGGGGAGCGTGGCCGGGGCAGCCGGAGTGGGGCAGAGGGAAAACCGGGAAGCCTCATCTGTCATAGGACACACTGGGCAGCCAATCGGGTGCAGTCACGTCAGGAACTGACCCGTGTGCTAAGCAAGGTGGCCAGTCCGAATCCACTGGTGCTGGCCACCGACATGTGGTGGAATTGGACAGCTAACCAGCATCCATTTGCATTGGGCTTTAGCCTGCAATAGAAGCCAAGTGGCCAACCGGGATCCATTTCCATTGGTTATTAACCCACATTAGGATCCGGGTAGCCAAACAGACTGGGCTCCCAGTTGCCCGTTGCCAGTAGTAGAAGCTGGAGGGCCAATCAGATTCCAGCCTCCCCCCAGGACACATGTCACAGGGGTCTAGCCAGCTGGGGCACTCTGAAGGCAGGGGCTATTGGGGTGCCAGGCAGGCTCGAGGGGGGCAGCTGGCACGAGCCAGCAGCCATCAGGCTTTGGCGTGATGGGCTCGTCGGCTCCCTGGGCATATGCTGTGGGCAAAGGGGGAGAGTCTGAGGGGGCAGCCAATGCCATGTCACCCCCCACTCCCGTTTATCTGAGTACCCCCCATGCTTTATCCGGCCGCCCTGTCTGCTGCTTCCTGTTCTCCTTGGGCCGAGCACAGGCCTCGGTGTTTCCCAAGTGAAGGCTGGGAGGGCAGAGCCGCCTCCAGGGGTCAGGATGGGCGAGGGATGTAGAACCTGCAAGGGGGCGGGGAGGGCAGAGGCAGTTCTTCTGACATGGGGGGTTGTAACGGCACCTCCTGCCTCTAACACACTGCTTTCCAGAGCTCACCTGGCAAAAATAACCCCCTGGGTGGGGCTCGAACCCGGAACTACTGGATGTAAAAGGCTAGGGCTCTGCTGTCTGAACTGAGGATTGTGCCAATCATGAGCATTAACTGCTGGGAGCGGGGATGGAACGCCACCGTGTATAAATGTAGGTTACCAGCATTGACTCCAGGGCAGGGGGAATGTTTCCCTCTGCAGAGACAGGATTCGCTCCCCCTACCCATCAGCTGGGGCATGCACCAAATGCTCCCTCACCATGGCAATGCAAGAAATACTTCCGTCTCACAGAGTGAACTGTCTAAATAGAGCTCATGGGGAAACCGAGGCACACAGACAGCAGTGAGTTGCCCACGGTCAACCAGCAGAGCCAAGAATAGAACTCAGGTTTCCTATGGCCCCCACTGCTGCCCCTGCCACCAGCCCACACTGCCTCGGTACAGCCCAGCTGAGAGGGAATGTCCAAAGCGTGTGATCCGACAAGTAACCAGCAACAACGGCAGCTTCCTAGTCATGCAGCCCTTCCATCCCCATCCCCAGTGTCGCTGGGTTGGAGTCAGTGGGGTCAGATCCCCGTATGGTGTAAATGGGCATTGCTGGGTTGGAGTCAGTGGGGCCAGATCCCTGTATGGTGTAGGTGGGCATATCTCCATTGGAGTCAGGCCAAAGCCCCACCTGGTACAGATCAGCCTAGCCCCACTGAAGTCGGTGGCACCATGCCAGTTTACACCAGCCAGGGATCTGGCCCACAGGGTAATTGGTAAGCTCTGTTTTAAAGAGGAGTGTCCCAACGGTGGGGGGTGTTTGGGCTGGGTCAGACCCCCAGGGCCAAAGGCCCCCCCCCCCCCCGACCATGCGGCGTCCCACACACGCTCCCAGCCCTGGACTCTGAGCTGGGTTCAGGACCGGTCACACAGTGCCATGTCCTGACCAACACCCCCCTCTCCGGCAGCCGTGCGAAACGACAGGAACAAGAAGAAGAAGGACGTGAAGGAGGAGGTGGTGGTGGACAGCTATGAAATGACTCCCGAGCTGGAGGAGTTGATCCAGAAAGTCAGCAAGGCCCACCAAGAGACCTTCCCCTCGCTGTGCCAGCTGGGCAAATACACCACGGTGAGCCCCCTACACATGGCACTGCCCGTCTCCCCCAGCCCACCCAGGAACCCCCTTCTGCCTCCCCTGCTGCCGTCACCGGCCTCTGGGTCCCAGGGCTCAGCCTGTGGGAATAACAGAGCCGCCTTCTCCCACCCTGGGCTGCCCACCGCTGTCACTGCTGTTCTCAGCCAGGCTGCGTGGCACCCCTGAGTGCGCAAATCCCCGAGTGCAGAGTTGGGATTCTGCACATTGGCCGCCAGGTGGCACCAGTGCCCCTTAACCATCCAGGATCTGTGCCTGGCTCTGGTGGGGAACGGGCGTCTGGGGACCCAGGTTCCAAGCCCGGCCCCGGCTGGGAGAGGGGGTTGGGCCACCCAGGTTCTGTGACTGGGAGAGGGGGTCGGGGCACCCAGGTTCTGTGGCTGGGACTGGCAGGGAGAGAGGGTTGGGGCACCGGTTTCCGTGCCTGGCCCCAGCTGGGTAATCTCCATGTGGCTCTTAGTCCCCTCTGTAGGGGATGATCCTCGCCTAGGCCCCACGGTGCAGCACTAACCCCCCCGTTCCCTCCCCCACGGTGCAGCACTAACCCCCCCGTTCCCTCCCCCAGAACTCCAGTGCCGATCACCGGGTGCAGCTGGACCTTGGGCTATGGGACAAGTTCAGTGAACTGGCCACCAAGTGCATCATCAAGATAGTGGAGTTTGCCAAGCGCCTGCCGGGTTTCACCACCCTCAGCATCGCCGATCAGATCACTCTGCTCAAGGCAGCCTGCCTGGACATCCTGGTGAGGAGCAGCCTGGGGGTTTAGTGGGGGACTCAGCTGCCTAGAGCCTCTTCTCTCTTCCTCCTCCTTTCCTCGGGCTGTGGCTCGTTGAGACCCTGGGCCCCTGCCTAGCCTGGGGCTCAACAGGCTTTGCCCGCTGCATGGGGATGGGCTGGCCCAGTGGGTCCCGGCGCTCACCCCACATCCCGTCCCTGGCAGATGTTGCGGATCTGCACACGCTACACGCCGGAGCAGGACACCATGACCTTCTCGGATGGGCTGACCCTGAATCGCACCCAGATGCACAACGCCGGCTTTGGGCCCCTCACCGACCTGGTGTTCGCCTTCGCCGGGCAGCTGCTGCCCTTGGAGATGGACGACACTGAGACTGGGCTGCTCAGCGCCATCTGCCTCATCTGCGGAGGTACCAGCCAGCCCCGGCCACCGCCGCCTCCCTTGGGACCCAGGAATGGGGGCTGGGCACACCAACGCCCTCACAGCTGCTGCAGCCCTGTCTTCTCCCAGCAGGGGGCGCTGTAGGGGGTGGGGCAGGAGCACTGGCCATGGGAGGAGCTCCCAGCTATGCCAGCCTGGCCTCTCCCAGCAGGGGGTGCTGTGGGGAGTGCTGGTTAGGGGGGCCCGAGGGTGCTGTGACAACAAACGTGTGTGTCGTCCCCCCCAGATCGGATGGACCTGGAGGAGCCCGAGAAGGTGGACAAGCTTCAGGAGCCCTTGCTAGAAGCTTTGAAAATCTACGCCCGTCGCCGCAGACCCAACAAGCCGTACATGTTCCCCCGCATGCTGATGAAAATCACTGATCTGCGAGGCATCAGCACCAAAGGTGTGGGCTGTCAGCAGGGCACTGCTGGGGGGGAAGCCCACAGTGTTGGTGCCTCCTAGCACTGCTGCGGGGGGGAGGCTCACAGCACCAGTGTTCCTTGGGGTACTGATAGGGCACTGCTGCGGGGAAGCTCACAGCACCGGTCTCCCATCTGGTACTGACAGGGCACTGCTGCGGGGAAGCTCACAGCCTCCTGCAGTGCTGGCTCACTGCTCCTTTCTCCCCACCCCTCTCGCAGGTGCGGAGCGAGCCATCACCCTAAAGATGGAGATCCCTGGCCCCATGCCCCCCCTCATCCGGGAGATGCTGGAAAACCCCGAAATGTTTGAGGACGACTCGTCACAGCCACCCCCGTCGGCAGAGCCACCCAGCTCCGAGGAGAGCCCAGCCGAGAGC
Organism: Gopherus evgoodei; assembly: GCF_007399415.2. Taxonomy (NCBI): domain Eukaryota; kingdom Metazoa; phylum Chordata; order Testudines; family Testudinidae; genus Gopherus; species Gopherus evgoodei. Next base: position 2,787,093 of record NC_044324.1, read on the forward strand.
AAGAGCCCCGAGGAGACCCCCTAGCACCCTGGGGAGTGGCGGGTGAGGACTGGGAGAAGCCCCATCCTCAGGCACCCCACCCCCCCGTCCAACACCCAGCTGGTTCGAACAAGCCACAGCTGCCTTCACTCTTCCCCCACATTGCTGGGGGGTCGGGCATGGGCTGGGGGGCAGCTAATGGAGATTCTATATGCTGCCTCAGAGGTGTAGCTCTTGCCTTAACCTTGTCTCTGGGGGGAGCAATCTGGAGCCTCCCCCCACCCCCATCCCCAAGCTTTTCTGTTTGCCAAAGTCTGACTCCAAGCCAAAAATTCAGGGGGGCAAGGCCGGGCCAGGGAGCTCCCTGCTTGGGGTGGGGGTGCAGATCCCTGGAAATGGACCTGTAGGGGTTCAGCAGAGCCCCCCACTCTGCCCCCGCAGTGCAATTGCCCGTCCAGCAGGGGGTGCCCTGGAGCCAGAGAGAAAGACTTGGAAGTGAGCCTGGGCTGGGATGTTGGGGTGCCCCCCCCCCACTCTGCATCCCCAACGATGCTGCCTCCGGATTCCTGACTCAAGATCGGTCAAGGCCCTGCCTCCTAAAGTGATGTTCCCTGCTGGAACCCAGGCATCCCGGACTACTGATGCAGATCTCTGAAGCTGGGGATTGCTGGGCGAGAGGCGGGGGACGGAGCAGCCCCCCCCAGCCCGTGGAAAACCCAGAACCCCTGACTGAGCGGGAGGGAGGGGGAGACTTTGCCCCAGAATGGATGCTGCTCCCCACTCAGCGTCCTGCAAGTTTTGGGGGACGCGGATCTCGGGGTGCGGGGATGAGGTCCAAGTTTGGGAGGAATATTTTATTTTATGTTTTTGTTGTATAACGTGCTCATGGTTTGGGATCACTCCTCAGCAGAGGGGATGAGGGGTCCCTGTCCTGTCTCCTGGGGGGTTTGCTGGGATGGGGGGGGCCCCCAGGGGCAGGGGGCCAGACTGCAGGGCTGTATCTGGTTTTGCTTTTGATGCTGTTCAGGTTTGTTGTAGTTGGGGTATCTTTCGCTCTTGACCCCCCCATCCCATAACCTCCAGTTCCAACCCCGCCCCATGACCCCCCCTCATTCCCTACCCATAACCCCCGACGCTGCTCCCCATATTCTCCTGGCCCTGCCCCTAACCCTGACTAATCCATCTCCCCATAACCCTCCCACTCAGTCCTGACCCCATCCCCACAATCCCCCTCCCCAGCCTCACCCCTTGGTGCTGATGATTTTGGGAACACACAACACTAGAGACCAAAGATAGGGGGTGAGGATCGGAGGGCAGGAGCTGGTGGGGCCATGTGGGGACAGAGGGAGGTGCCACCCTCCCAGGGGCTCAACCCCCCCTCCCCCAACAAGGCTGCTCCATGATGTATCCATGGGGAACCTCCCCCACTCCCTGTGCCCCTAGGAAATGGGCACCATTGGGCACTGCCAGCTGGGACCCTGCTCCCTGCTGGGGTGAGGGGAGCAGCCTAGCCCCTTTGCACAGCAGCTTGGGATGCTCCCCCAAGAGGGTGGCACTTGGGGGGCTCTTTGCACAGCACCCCCTATGGACCAAAGCAGACAGCACCTCCCCCAGCCCCCCCATTTGGTGTCCCCCCTCCCCAGATGTCCCCCAGGGCCAGTGTTCTCCCCAAAAACCTCCACTCCAGTCCTTGCCTGGGAGAAAATATTGTCACCCTGTCCCCACCCCACCCCATGCAGCGTCGTCGTCCACCAGCCTGGGGGGAGGAGTGGTGGGGGTTGAATCTGCCCTCCCCCCCCCATGCACACAGTCCCTGTAGGTTCACCCTCCCCTCAGCACCCCCCAGATATGGGTGAAGGAGTCCTGCAGGGACCCTGATCTATTACACTACAAGATGAGGGGCGGGGAATCTCCCTCTTAAGGCCCCCATCTGTGCTGGGGCTGAAGTTCCAAACTCCTGCAGCAGGGGGCACTGCCACCCTCACAAGGAAGCAAGTTCTGCATCATGGGGGTGTTGGTCTCATAGCATGGGGGGGCAGAGGGAGGTGCCCAGACTTGCTACCTCTGCCAGGCGTCCCATGCCTATGACCCTGGTGGGGGGCGGCGGGGGGGGGGGGCAGGCGAGCTATAGCCACGTGCTGCCCCCTGCAGGCCAGCACAGCCTCTACAGCCCCCAGCCTGGCAGCACTTTCCCTGTTATTTATTGGCCTGTTTTCACCCTGGGAAATGGACTCAATTGCCCCCTCCCGCACCAGAGAGTGGGGCAGGGGGAGACCCAGGGGACCTGTCCTGGTATGAGACACCCCACCTTGTCTCCCCCCTGCCGAAATCCCTGCCGCTCCCTGATCCTGTTGAGCTGCCAAAAAGAAATACCCCAGACCTTAAAACAAAGCCAAGGACCCTGTTACAGGGGGAGCTGGGAGGGGGGCTTTGCACCCCCTCACCCCTCAGTCATGTTTACAGCTAAGCTTTACCTGGTGTTTTAAAAGAAAAGCCCCTTTCCCATTGCCCGCCCCCTTAGCGCCCAGCTCTGTCGCAGAGGGGACTTTTCTATTTTTGCAAAATAAAGAGATGGAAACAGCCCAGCTGGCTCCTGCCTGGGTGTGTGGGGCGCCCCAACCTGGCCACTCCAACCTGTTGGCACCCATCACTCCGTGCCTGTGGCCTGACTGAAGGGGTGGGGCTGGCCCAGCGCCTCGTGCCCCAGCTGGAAACGGGGCACTAGGAGGCACCAGACTGTCTCCTGGAGGAATGATGGGGATGATGCAGCTGCCTCGGGGGTGGGACATGAGGGCTGTTTCTACAGGGTTCCCTTGGCTGGTGCTGAGATGCAGCAGCCTCTGGGGTGAGTTCTGGCAAGTCTTTAACAGCCTACAGAGTAACGCCGCACAAATCCTGCTTCATAAAACAACCCTGTGGGAGCTGCAGGCGGAGGGACGTCTCCATGGTTGGGCCTCCCAGGGACACGGAGGCTGGACTTGGAATTCACATCTACCGGGGGCACCCTGCAGCCCCACCAGGGTTCGGCGAGGTTTTGGCGTTGCCACAAGCAAGGAGCACCCCCTCCTGGGTCCTAGCGCTGCCTGCAGCCCCGTGACAGGCGTTGCCCGAGTCTGGCCATTAGCATTGGGGTAAGACATGGAGGCGCCAGCTCAGGACCCCGATGTGCCAGGGGCTGCCCAGAGCAAGAGACGCTCCCTGCCCGCTGGAGCCCAGGATCTAACGACAAAGGGAGCGAGGGGAAACTGAGGCAGAGCAGGAAAGTGACGGCAGAGGCAGGAATAGAACCCAGGTGTCCTGCCAGTGCCCCATCTCCCTGAATGCTGATGGTTCTGCAGTACCACCCTCTGGAAATACCCCTCGCTCCACCACCCCTGGGATCTAATAGTCACGCCCCATCACCCCTCACTGGAGCGCTCCGTGGCGGGGGCTGGGCCCAGCCATGTCCCAGGCCATGTTGCAGACCAGCCCTAGCTTTGGTCTGTCAATATGCCCCCCCCCCCAGCTCTGCCAGGGTCCCCAAATCCTGAGAGCAGCTGCCCTCTGCTTTGATCTCAACCCCCTCCCAGCTCTGCTGGTGCCCCTCACTCCTGACCCATAGCCCCTGCTCTCCCAGCCCTGCCCCGGGGCCCCCCAGCTCTGCTGGTGCCCCTCACTCCCGATCCGCAGCCCCCTGCTCTCCCAGCCCTGGGCTCCCCTGCAGCCAGTGCCATCTCTGGCTGGCAGTGGGTCCCGCTGGATCGTGCCGGTGATGCTAGAGGCCTCAGGTCTCCTAGCTAATAAACGCCATGGGGCAGAAGCTGCTGCCCCTGCCAACCCAGCGCAGCTCCCAGACCCCGGCGGGGGCATCGATCCCTGGTCCAGGTGAGAGCTCAGCTGCTGCCATTTCTGGTCTTGCAGTGACCCCTGCCGGCCACTGGGGGTCGCCATTCCCCAGCTTTCTGCGTCCCCGTTGCTTTTACTTCACTCCCCCCATGCGCCCACCTGCCTGGGCCAGCAGAGGGCAGCAGAGGGACGGCATGACACCCCCCCACTGAACCCCCCCCCAGCCCAGCACCCAATAGCGCTGTGCTGGGGCATTGGGGGGGCAACCCCCCTGCTGAGCCCCTCCCCTGGGATTTCCGGGGAGTCTCACCCATCTACTGACCATCCCCCACTCTGTGTGTGGGGCCAGATCTCAGTCCAGGGGGGCAGGAGCGGGAGGGTGCTGAGCCCCTACACCCACATGCGGGGTGCAGCCTCCCCTGCCTTCCCGCCCCCCAGCTGGCTCCATTCCAGGCCCTGGGGCTGCAGCCTGGAGGGGGGGGTCATGTATCTCTCCAGGCCGGGGTTGGGGGGGGGCATGGCAGGTGCGGGGGGGCTGCCAGCAGGACACAGTTAAAGTTGAAAAAACCCGCAGGGGCCGCAGGGCTGGGGAGATTTCTAAGATCCAGAAACCAGCTCGAAAAGGGGGGGGGGTCACTCAGGCTCAGCAGCTGCGACATGCACAGCCCAATACATGCACCCCCCACACACATCCACAGCCCCCCCATGCACATGCCCCACTCACACACGTGCAGCCTGCTACACACACGGGGACGCCTGCCCCCTTCCACACACACACACACGCTGGGGAACGTCTGACCCACGCTCAGTGTCCCCCCCCACAGTGGCTGGGCCAGGGAAGAGTTTAATGGGACCCCTGGTGCCGTGCTGGTGCCCCACCGAGGGTTTCGCTTCTGAATCCAGAGGCTGCGGGGTCAGTCCCCCGGGTGTCACGGTGCATGATGCATCTCAGTCCCCCCACTGGTCCAGCCCTGGGCTCCCCTCCCAGCCCTGCCAACGCCCCTCAGTCCTGCCCCACAGCCCCCCACTGTCCAGCCCTGGGCTCCCCTCCCAGCCCTGCCAAATGCCCTCACTCCTGCCCCACAGCCCCCCACTGTCCAATCCTGGGTTCCCAGCCCTGACAATGCCCCTCAGTCCTGCCCCACAGCCCCCCACTGTCCAGCCCTGGGCTCCCCTCCCAGCCCTGCCAAATGCCCCTCATTCCTGCCCCACAGCCCCACACTGTCCAGCCCTGGGCTCCCCTCCCAGCCCTGCCAATGCCCCTCAGTTCTGCCCCCCAGCCCCCACTGGCCCAGCCCTGGGCTCCCCTACCAGCCCTGCCAATGCCCCTCAGTCCTGCCCCACAGCCCCCCACTGTCCAGCCCTGGGTTCCCAGCCCTAGCAACACCCCTCAGTCCTGCCCCACAGCCCCTCACTGTCCAATTCTGGGTTCCCAGCCCTGACAATGCCCCTCACTCCTGCCCCACAGCCCCTCACTGTCCAATCCTGGGCTCCCCTCCCAGCCCTGCCAACTCCCCTCAGTCCTGCCCCACAGCCCCCCACTGCCCAGCCCTGGCCTCCCCTCCCAGCCCTGCCAATGCCCCCAGTCCTGCCCCACACTGTCCAGACCTGGGTTCCCAGCCCTGCCAATGCCCCTCAGTCCTGCCCCACAGCCCCACACTGTCCAGACCTGGGTTCCCAGCCCTGCCAATGCCCCTCAGTCCTGCCCCACAGCCCCACACTGTCCAGCCCTGGGCTCCCCTCCCAGCCCTGCCAATTCCCCTCAGTCCTGCCCCACAGACCCCCACTGTCCAGCCCTGGGTTCCCAGCCCTGGCAACGCCCCTCACTCCTGCCCCACAGCCCCTCACTGTCCAGCCCTGGGCTCCCCTGCCAATGCCCCTCAGTCCTGCCCCACAGCCCCCCGCTGTCCAGCCCTGGGCTCTCAGCCCTGGCAACACCCCTGTATCTCCTTTCAATCTTCACATCTCTCTTCCCTTCTCTCCACCAGCCCCCTGTGCTTCCACACCCAACCCCCACGGCACCCTCCCCCTTGGTCCCCCCCCACCTTAAACCATTTCCACTGCTCGGCTTTGGTTTCCTATCACAAAAGATTCATGCAAATAGCAGCCAGCGCACAGCTGCCTCTGAAGGAGGAAGGACTTGGGCAACACAGCTGCACAGCTCCCCAGGCCTGGCCGGTCTCCAGGACATTGGGATCCCCCAGTCCCAGGGGCTTCATTCAAGCCGGTGAGTGGCCTTGTTTGCTATCCCACTGCTGGAACCAACAGCCTGGGCGTTGGGGGCTCTGAGCTGTGAGTGCTGACTCAAGCAGCTGTCCCGGGTTGGGGGCAGCAGCGGGGTGGGGGCGGCATGAGGCTGATCTGTGTCGTGGCCCAGATCTGACAGCCTGGCTCAGGGGGAATGTAAGGAAACTGCTGGACCCAGCGGCTAGATGTCCCCAATGGGACTTCTACCTGACCCCTCGGGTACTGGCTGCTCCTGCCCTGAACAAGGTGGGTTCTGAACCCCGGCACTTTCCATCCCTCCCAGTGTCTCGGTACGTGTTCCCCGTACAGACAAAATTCTCCCATTTGCAAACATTCTGCCTTTTACATTTTGTTGAATGTTCCTCCCCTCTTATACTGTGAGAGCATGAAAGGTGAATGGCCGATCCACAGCCTCTTTCTTTCAGAGAAAGAATCTAGCGCTCTCTTTTTGTATCTTCTATCTCTTTCTACCTTTCTTTCTCTATCAATCCATCCCAATATACACCCATTTCTTTCTTTCTTTCTTTCTTTCTTTCTTTCTTTCTTTCTTTCTTTCTTTCTAATGCACTCATCTCCTTAGTATCCAGAGCCACTCCTGTGCTGCTTTGCAAGCACAGCTGGCATCTCTCTCACACACACACCAGGGAGGGTGTGTCTCCCAGCACTTGTCCACAGGGCAGGGGTCTCCACCCAGCTTTGTGCTCTGCGGAGTCGGTCGTTGCACTTTGCATCAGAAAGTAGTGAGGCTGGGACCCGCTGCAGCTGGGGTGGCCTCCCCTGAGGTCTGGGAGCTGAATCCCCACGGGACGAAGGTTGAGCCGTAGATCCCGAGGCCCGTTGAGACGGACTAGCCTGACTCCTTAGCACAGGCCTGGGATGTCCCACCGGCCAGCCCTGCATCAGCTAGAGCCAGAGCTGTGGAGGGTTGGACTAAAATCGGCCTCAACTCCTGCACAGTCTGAGCCTGCTAAATCCTCTCCGGTTTGCCCCGGGGGGTGGGGCGATATTTCCCCACTGGAGAACAGCTCGGCTTTGCCCTCCAGCCAGCTCCATTCTCTGTCCATTCATGTGGCTGCACCAGGGAAAACTCTCAGCGTGCAGGCGTTGCGCTAGTGCAATGCGGGGTTTGCACATGGGTGTGCACTGCTGTGCCAAGCCCTGTCTCACCCAGGTGTGGTGCACGATGCTGGGAGGTCCCAGGACCAACAGATCCCCATGCAAGCCGGATACAGAACCTCCTCCAAGAACCTGAGTGATCCAAAGACTTTGATCCACACCATGCCGGCACTGCCATGCTGGGAAGCCCATCAAAAGGGCTTTTAGCTTCTTGATACTGAATGTGCAAGATCTGGGGAGGGGCCGTGAGAGGCAGAATTGCCCTCGCTGTTCGTTTTCATGTTAGAAAAGTCCATGTTTTTCTTCCCTGGGAAACACTAAGGAAGACTAGGCAGCTGGTGGACAGATGGGCTCAGACACTGACTGCAAACGCTGAGAGTGGGAGAGCTTTGTATTCAGTCTGTTTAAAACCCTTAGCTGTCTTTTCACCCCTATGAAACTCCAACACCCAATGAACTGAGTGGAGAAAAGCGTTCTTTGTTAAATTTGAGGTTTCTCAGCCTTCGGTTCCCAGCCAAGCCAATTCACACCCCAGAGACCTCCGGCCCCAGGAGGGGAAAGCTGTGATGGTCATTTGCAGCAGGTCTGGTGTAAATTCAACGCGATTCTATTGTTTCCAAGCTAGTCTGGGTGAGAAAGGATGGTATGATGGGAGAGCCTAATTTTGGCAATTGATCTTTGATTATCGCCAGATAGGTATGCCCAGTGGTTGGTGATGGGATGTTGGATGGGATGGGATCTGAGTTACTGCAGAGAATTCTTTTCTGCGTGCTGGCTGGTGAGTCTTGCCCACATGCCCAGGGTTTAGCTGATCGCCATATTTGGGGTCGGAAGGGAATTTTCCTCTGGGGCAGACTGGCAGAGGCCCTGGAGGTTTTTCGCCTTCCCCTGCAGCGTGGGGCATGGGTCACTTGCTGGTGGATTCTCTGCAGCTTGAGGTCTTCAAACCACAATTTGAAGACTTCAATAACTCAGACATAGGTTAGGGGTTTGTTATAGAAGTGGATGGGTAGGGTTCTGTGGCCTGCTTTGTGCAGGGGGTCGGACTAGATGATCACACTGGTCCCTTCTGACCCTAGAATCTATGAATCTATGAATCTAAGGCCTTGTACCTGAACCGACCTGAGCTGAGGTCAGGAACAAACTGCCTTTCACTCCACCAGCTTTAGCTGCTCTGATTCCGAAGGGGAGCACCCATGCCCCAAAACAGCAAAGTCGCTTTGAATTCAACCCTTTGGGCTGCCGAGCCTGTGTGTGGATGGGCCCAGAAGCTTAAAAATCAGGGGGAGTCAATTCAAACCTTAATTCTTTCATGGAAAAATTCAGACAATGTCCCATGTTGGTGTATGCTCCTGTGGACATCTGGCAGAGGGCTGGGCCTTTGTGTCATGCCCTAGGGTGAGGTTTGGGTGTTGTACCCCGCTGGAGAGTGTGTTATCCAACCCCCCAGCCTGCTGCCCGAGCCGCAGATGAGTTGTTGCAGCCTCTAACCAGTGAGTTTGGGGTTTTTCACTCCCTCTGAAGCATCTTGTCTTTTAACTCTGGTTGTGCCTGGTGGGTTGGGCCAGGGGCTCTCAGCAGGGTTGGAAATTTGTTCCCTTGAAGCCAGGGGCCCTTTCCCAGGGCGTTGCTGGCCTGTCACGCTGTGGGCTGGAGCATCGAGGTGGTTGTTTGTCACTGAGTTTTTGTTATTTCCGATTTGTAGACTTAAAGGAGCCCTGGCTCCCAACCTCCCCCCTCCCTCCCCTGCTCTAACTGATTGGACCCCACCCCCAACCAGAGCCTGGGATGGAACCCAGGAGTCCTGACTCCCAGCCCTTTGCTCTATCCACTAGACACCACTCCCCTTCCGTCCCCACTGGGAAGTTTGGTCCTCATGGCAGCAGGATCAGCCCCAGGGGCTGGCTGGTTGCAAAGGGGAAGTGTCACTCTGCAGCCAAGCTGAACGGTGCCTGAGAGCTTTGCTGGGGACGAAAGGCCGGCAGGGGAGTCAATACCGGGACGGACAGCGGCTGTCGTGGCCTGGTTAAATGCTCCCAGTGCAACCACACGTCCTTTAACCCAGGCGAATGCCAGGCAAGGTGAGCGCCGGGCGCCCAGGTGAATGCCTCCAGGCCGGGGGCTCTGTCTGGGGAAGCTGTGCCCCCCCCCGAAGGATTTAGGGGCCATTGTAGATAAATGCTCCAGTGTGAGTTCCCAGCACAATGCCGTGGCAAAAAGGGTCAGTGCAGTCCCGGGGCGTCGAAGGGGACTGGCAGGCAGACGTAGGGAACTTGCTCGCACCTCCGCGCACGGTGCTGTACCCACAGCTACTGGAATCCTGCGGCCGGTGCCGGGCGCCACACTGCACGGGGTGGAGAGAGGTCAAAACACTGATCCGGGGGCTGGCGAAGAAGTCTTTTGATGAGGGGCTGAATGGGAGAGAAGGTTGAGAGGGAGCTGAGCTGTGTGTCTGGTACTGAGACGCCACAGAGAGGGATGAGGGCTGAAGGCTTCGCTCCACCTCGCTGCCATAAGGAAGCTGCCTTTTAAAACCAGGCTGGGGCGTGTTCTTTTAAGAGATCTGCTCTCGGAGTGAGCTGGGGGCAGTTCTCTGATTAGTGGATCGCTGAATCTGTAAAATCCAGTGGCTAGCAGCTCCAGTTGCAGTAAGATGCAATTTCCTAGCTGGGAGGGTAGAACAGGGAGGGGCTGGGTGTCAGGACTCCTGGGTTCTATTTTCAGCTCTGGGAGGGGAGTGGTGTCCGGTGGTCAGAGCAGCAAGGGGCAGGGCTGAGCGTCAGGACTCCTGGGTTCTACTCCCGCCTTGGCCACGGCCACATTCTGCGTCTGCAAAACCAGTCACCTTCCTGTTCCTTGCGTCCCAGGAAGGGGGTGGGAGGCTGGATTCCTTCATGTCTAGATCCAAATCCCCACAGGACGGGGGGGAACCGAGGCACAGTGCAGGGCCGTGCCTGGTGAGTCAGTGGCGGAGTTGGGAACAGAACCCAGGAATCCTGGGTCCAGTCATGTGCTTTGACCACCTGCTTCCGCTCTGCCGTGATCTCGTGTGGAGGGAAAGTTAGGTGAAACCTGAGTGCTAACCACAGCTCCTGCCTCTGACAGGCACCTGGTGTGGTGGGGAGCGGGGGGAGGCTGGGGGAAGGGCTGTGCCTGCAGCCCAACTCTGGGCCGCCTCTGCTCACATCCCTCAGGTGGGAAGGAAGCGTCAACCCCCCGGGGGTGCGGGGGGGCCTCGCTGATGTGGTCATAGATGGTATGAGGAGAGGGCATGTGCGGGAATCTCCAGGGCGGGGTGTAGCTGGGCAGGCGGGGGCATAGGTTTGAGCCTGTGTCTTCACTGCAGCCATAGCGGCAGGGTTTGTGCATGGATGGCCCATGTCCCCACAGCCCCCCAGGTGACCCCAACCAGCTCCATGGAGGTGAAAGCCCCTCGTCCCCGTCTGCACTGGGACGGCTCCCTCCCTGGCCAAACACCACAGCTACTGCTGCAGGGTCACCAGAGAGTGTCTGTGTGTGTGTGAGGGGCCTGGCTGCACATGCAGTGTGTGTGTGTCTCTGTGTGTGCGTGAGTGTGTACAGGGAGGGTGTGTAAGGGGCCTGGGTACACGTGTACCGTGCGCGTGTGTGTGTGTTTTGTCTGGGTGTGTGCAGGGCGGGCGTGTGAGGGGCCTGGCTGTGCATGCAGTGTGTGTGTGTGTATGTCTGGGTGTGTACAGGGAGGGTGTGTGAGGGGCCTGCGTACACGTGTGTAATGTGTGTGTGTGTGCATGCATCCCGCAGTCTGCTGGGCGTGTGCGTGAGGGGCCTGGGTGCGTGTAGGCGTGTCTGGGCGTGTCATGTGGGTGTGTAGGGAGGAGGCCAGTTTACTACACTGCATCCTGTGTCCCTCCCTCCATCTGCACGAAGTCAGGGTTGGGAGAGATTTTCCATTGTTCCTGGGGCAGGCGGGGGGGCGGTTCTCCAGTATTCCCAGTGGGAGGGGGGCGTTTCTCTGTTGTTCCCTATGGGAGCTGCCCAGAGCTGAGCCCCTCTATGGGATGGGCCCCATCCTGGAGCCGCCTGGCTGCAGGGAGCGGTTCTAGGAATCCAGATTCGGGGGGGGGCAGGGGGGAGAAGTGAAACTCCCCAGGCCAGGGTGGGGGCCAGGCTGTGCCCCCCCCACTCAGCACTTTCACTTCCCCACAGCTGCAAGGGGAGAGTTCAGTGCCTGGCTCTGGGCGGGAGACACCTCTCCCTGCAGCGGGGAGGGGCGGGGGGGACAGACACCGTCAGGCCTGAGGGGAACTGGTGGGGGGGTTGGTGGGACAGCTGCCCCCACCCCTAACCATCTCCCCTCTCCCTGCCAGGCCATGAAGGGCAGCGGGCTGGTGGTGGGGCTGGGCCTCCTGCTGGCGGTGGGGCAGGGAGAGAAGGCGCTGGAGGCAGGTAAGGAGAGGAGACGGGGGGTGTCGGGGTGGCAGGGGGATGGCAGGGGCGAGGGTGGGGCGGCAGGAGCCTTCTCTCTGCTTTCTCTGGGCCCTGCAGCGGGTGAGACGCCCGTGGGTGCTGGGGCTGGGACGGGGGGGCACTTCACCCAGGGGCAGCTGGGCCTGTGTCCATTGTGGGGCCCCATCGGTGAGGTCGGGGAGGGGCCTATGGCTGAGGGGAACCCACCCACTGCCCCCCCCGGGGCACCACAGCAGGGCCTGCCCAGCCCTGCCCCCCAATCTGTGCCCAGCCCTGTCCTGTCCCCCCAGCTCCACCCTTTATCCCAGCCTGCCCCCAAGCCCAGCCCTGCCCCCCAATCTGTGCCCAGCCCTGTCCTGTCCCCCCAGCCCCCTCTGTATCCCAGCCTCCCCCCGAGCCCAGCCCTGCCCCCCAATCCGTGCCCAGCCCTGTCCTGTCCCCCCAGCCCCACCCTTTATCCCAGCCTGCCCCCAAGCCCAGCCCTGCCCCCCAATCTGTGCCCAGCCCTGTCCTGTCCCCCCAGCCCCACCCTTTATCCCAGCCTGCCCCCGAGCCCAGCCCTGCCCCCCAATCTGTGCCCAGCCCTGTCCTGTCCCCCCAGCCCCTCTTTATCCCAGCCTGCCCCCGAGCCCAGCCCTGCCCCCCAATCCGTGCCCAGCCCTGTCCTGTCCCCCCAGCCCCACCCTTTATCCCAGCCTGCCCCCGAGCCCAGCCCTGCCCCCCAATCTGTGCCCAGCCCTGTCCTGTCCCCCCAGCCCCTCTTTATCCCAGCCTGCCCCCGAGCCCAGCTCTGCCCCCCAATCTGTACCCTGCCCTGTCCTGTCCCCCCAGCCCCACCCTTTATCCCAGCCTGCCCCCGAGCCCAGCTCTGCCCCCCAATCTGTACCCTGCCCTGTCCTGTCCCCCCAGCCCCACCCTTTATCCCAGCCTGCCCCCGAGCCCAGCTCTGCCCCCCAATCTGTGCCCAGCCCTGTCCTGTCCCCCCAGCCCCACCCTTTATCCCAGCCTGCCCCTCAGCCCAGCCCTGCTGCCCAATCTGTGCCCAGCCCTGTCCTGTCCCCCCAGCCCCACCCTTTATCCCAGCCTGCCCCTGAGCCCAGCCCTGCCCCCCAATCTGTGCCCTGCCCTACCCTGTCCCCCAGCCCCGCCCTTTATCCCAGCCTGCCCCTGAGCCCAGCCCTGCCCCCCAATCTGTGCCCAGCCCTGTCCTGTCCCCCCAGCCCCCTCTTTATCCCAGCCTGCTCCCGAGCCCAGCTCTGCCCCCCAATCTGTACCCTGCCCTGTCCTGTCCCCCCCAGCCCCCCCTTTATCCCAGCCTGCCCCCGAGCCCAGCCCTGCCCCCCAATCTGTACCCTGCCCTGTCCTGTCCCCCCAGCTCCCTCTTTATCCCAGCCTGCTCCCGAGCCCAGCTCTGCCCCCCAATCTGTACCCTGCCCTGTCCTGTCCCCCAGCCCCACCCTTTATCCCAGCCTGCTCCCGAGCCCAGCTCTGCCCCCCAATCTGTACCCTGCCCTGTCCCCTCAGCCCCGCCCTTTATCCCAGCCTGCCCCTGAGCCCAGCTCTGCCCTCCAAGCCTCCCCCCCAGCCTGCCCTGCTTCTCCCCCTACCCCCAGCGTGACCCAGTCCAACTTGGCCTCACTCCTAGTCAAGGCTTTTGCCGTGGCAGGGCTGGCTCCTGGGTGCCCGGCTGCAGGGCGATGCATGTCTGGGGAATGGGAGTGAAGGGGGGGCGGACGTGCAGTGGGGGGCTGAGTGGTGGGGAGGGGATCTCCACAGTGGGGTGGTTGTACGGCTGGGGGGGGCTGTGTGATACCTTGCGGTCGGGGTCACTCCAATGGCCTCCCCGGTTCCCTGCAGGCTCCTGCCGGCCCCGCGCCTCCTGCCGCGACTGCATCCGCTCCCAGCCCAGCTGCGCCTGGTGCAAAGCGCTGGTAAGTGCCCGTGGGTGCTGGGGGCAGGAACGCAAGCGAGGGGATCCCCCCAGCTGAGTGCAGAGCCAGCTCACTGAGCGGCCCCACGGCCACCTCCGCCCCAGGGGAGCCCGGCTGGAGCCAGGGGCTGGGCCAGGGCAGGAGGGATCCCGCTGCCCTTGGGGGGCCTGGGATGTTCTGAGCTGGGGTTGGGGGAGTCTCCTGCTCTCCTCCCATGGCACCTCTTCTCTGGGGAGCTCCTCTCCCCTCCTCTGCTCCCAGCCCTAAGGATCTCCCCTCTCACCTCCTAGCCAGCCCCATTCTGAGCCCCAGGCCCACTCCCCATTGACCCAAGGTCCATTCACACCAGAACAGGGACCCCAGGATGCTGCCAGCCCCACTTGTCTGCCCCAGCCGGATGCCACTACACCCTGGGCTTGGAGAACAGCTCCCAGCTCCACCAGTGCCCCTCAGCCCCAGACCCCAGCCCTGGGATCCCCCCACACCTAGCTACACTAGAGCCCCTCAATCCCAACCCGCAGCCACACCTGCTATCCCAGCCCTGAGCTCTCCCCCACCCCCCCTCTGCCAGTGCCCCTCAATCCCGACCTGCAGCCCCACCTGCTATCCCAGCCCTGGGCTCCCCCAACCCCCCTCTACCAGTGCCCCTCAATCTGGACTCGCAGCCCCACCTGCTGTCCCAGCCCTGGGCACCCCCCACACCCCTATGCCAGTGCCCCTCAATCCCGACTCGTAGCCCCACCTGCTATCCCAGCCCTGGGCATCCCCCACACCCCTCTGCCAGTGCCCCTCAATCCTGACCCGCAGCCCCACCTGCTATCCAAGCCCTGGGATCCCCCCCACGCCTCCTCTGCCAGTGCTCCTCAATTCTGACCCGCAGCCCCACCTGCTATCCCAGCCCTGGGCACCCCCCACACCCCCTCTGCCAGTGCTCCTCAATTCTGACCCGCAGCCCCACCTGCTATCCCAGCCCTGGGCACCCCCCACACCCCTCTGCCAGTGCCCCTCAATCCCAACCAACAGCCCCACCTGTATCCCAGCCCTGGGCTCCCCCCCCAACACCCCCTCTGCCAGTGCCCCTGAATCCCGACCCGCAACCTCACCGGCTATCCCAGCCCTGAGCTCCCCACCATTCCTCCTCTGCCAGTGCCCCTCAATCCCGACCTGCAGCCCTACCTGCTATCCCAGCCCTGGGCTCCCCCACACCCCTCTGCCAGTGCCCCTCAATCCTGACCCACAGCCCCACCTGCTGTCCCAGCCCTGGGCTCCCCCAACCCCCCTCTGCCAGTGCCTCTCAATCCCGACCTGCAGCCCCTCCTGTTATCCCAGCCCTGGGCTCCCCCCACACTCCCTCTGCCAGTGCCCCTCAATCCCGACTCACAGCCCCACCTGCTGTCCCAGCCCTGGGCTCCCTCAACCCCCCTCTGCCAGTGCCCCTCAGTCCCAACCCGCTGTGCCCTGCTGTCCCAGCCCTGGGCTCCCCCAACCCCCCTCTGCCAGTGCCCCTCAGTCCCAACCCGCTGTGCCCTGCTGTCCCAGCCCTGGGCTCCGCCGATGCCCCTCAGCCGGGTTCTCAGACAGAAGTGACTTCTCATCCCAGCCGTGGCCTCTGATTCACCCTCGACCTTTCCTGTTCTTCCTCTGGCTTCTCACGAACCTGGTGTTTGTGAAAATAACAAGCTGAGTCACTCAGACTCAGCTCTTCGCCACCCCCAGCTCTGCCGGTGCCCCTCAGTCCCAGCCCGCAGCCCCACCTGCTCTCCCAGCCCTGGGCTCCCCCCCAGCTCTGCTGGTGCCCCTCAGTCCCAGCCCGCAGCCCCACCTGCTCTCCCAGCCCTGGGCTCCCCCCCAGCTCTGCCGGTGCCCCTCAGTCCCAGCCCGCAGCCCCACCTGCTCTCCCAGCCCTGGCCCTATCTGGCACAGGCACCCTGTAGCACTGTGGGGTTTTGGGGTTGTACAGGGGGCCTGGAGATGAATCCCCAACGTCCCTCTCTCTGGGCTCCAGCCCTCCATAGTCAGAACCTGTGCAGCCAGCGCATTACCCCGAATGCCGGGGAGCTGTGCAATCTGTGTCCAGCTGGGCCCTCCCCGGTGCGATAGGTAGGGCCCCCCATGCGGAAATCCTCTCTGGTGCGTTATCCCAGCTGGGGGGGTCCCAGTTGGTGTGTGACAGCAGCTCACCACATCCTGCCACCCAGCAGGGCAGGAAGCCCTAGGAGGCGGGGGGAATCTCAGAGCGTGAGGGGGTCGTGTAACTTAACAGCACCATCCCCATCTCTCGCCCCTTCTGGCTGAGGGGCTCCTGGTGCAGGGTAGACAGTAGAGCCAGGCACACAGGGGGAGAATGTGTGTGTGTGGAAACTGAGGCACACGGGGGCAACTTGGCAAGGCCCACACAGTGACAGTGGCAGAACTGGGAAAAGAGCCCAGGAGTCCTGCCTCCTAGCCCCCCGCACTCCAGCAGACCCATTCCCCTCCCTCAGCTGGGGATAGAACCCAGGCATCCTGCCTCTCAACCCCTGTCTGCTAACCCACTAGAACCTCCCTCAAGCCAGAGATAGAAGCCTGGAGTCCTGGGTCCCAGCCCCTCCTGCTCTAACCCACCAGACCCATTCCCCTCCCTGAGCTGGGGATAGAACCCAGGTGTCCCACCTCCCAAGCCCCTACTGTGGTTGTTCAGTTTGGTGCTGCTCTGTCCTGCAGTGAAACCTTTGCCCTCTCGAGAGCTCGTGCCATGGGGTCTGGCCAGCTCGTGCAGGGCGGCGGGGGGTGGGATTCCCGGTTGTCTGTGCAGCCTGAGTTGTGTGCCCATGGAGCACAGATCCCTGTGGGTCCCTCTGCCTCCTGGCACAGACAACCATGGCCAAGCAGACCAAGCCCTTCCCTCCCCCCTAGGCACAGCTGGGCCGAGTGGAGGAGCTGCTGGTGAGGATGGGAACGGGGGACTGTCCCCCATCTTGCCCACCAGCTCCCCTTACAGGGGGCCACACCCATGCAGGATTAAGGCTCCTATTTGCAACACTTGAGAGGGGCAGCATGAAACCCCAGTGGCCCCTCCCTGGGTGGAGTGGTAGGAACGGCTCTCAGTCATTGTCGTCCCCCCCTCCCCGCTACACCCATGCCTCCCAGCCATGAAGCTGAGCTGTGCACCCGTGTAACTGCTTGGAGAGATGGGTCAGTGCAACAAAGAGGATAAAAGACCTACTACCAGTGCTGGCTGGGGGAGCGCTTCCGTAGCTCAGGAGGACGAGGAATGTGTGTTGGGATCAGAGGGATGGGGGGTCTCAGTCCAGCTGTGTCTGTGGGGGCCGTTTGCAAAGGGCTTGGGGGGGTCGCAATGGTGAAAGCTCCCCCAAGTCCCAGACGTCCCATCCTCCACTGCTCACGCTGCGGTTTGTCACCTAATGCAACAGGAAACCATCAATGAGAAACAGACGAGATAATTGATGCCAGCAGAACGTCTTGCACGTCCTGGAGGGGGAGGGGGAAGTGGGGAATGGCCAGCAGCGGGGGGGGGTCTCTTAATAGCACCCCGTCCCTGGGGGCTTGGAACTGACCATGGGGAGCACCCCCTGCTGGGGAAAAGCATCAGGCAGGTGCCCCCTGCTGCTCTGCCAGTGGGTCCCAGAATGGGCGAGGGAGCTGGGCTTACCCAGCAGGTGCCCTGGGTGGTGTTGGCCTATGGGGATGGGAAGGGATCTCGAGGGGGGCAGCATGTTGGGGGGAACAGAATTAGGGGGAGTGCCCCCCGGCTGCTGAATCCCCCTCCCCCCTCCAGAACTTCACCAAGGTGGGCGAGTCGGACGCCACGCGCTGCGCCACGCGGGAGGAGCTGCTCCAGCGCGGCTGTGCCCTAGAGGAGGTGGTTGAGCCGTGGGGCCGGCACCAAGTCCTGGAGGACACGCCCCTGAGCGACAGCGCCGAGCAGGAGACGGTGACCCAGCTGGCACCCCAAAAGATCGCCCTGTGGCTCCGACCCGGTGGGTCCCACTGGAGGGGGGAGGTTTGTGGTTGGAACTGGGCCCCATGCCAGGCTGGGGGGAAGCGTGGTCCTGGGGCCTAGGTGGGGAGCTGGGTCTTCCCAGCCTCCTGAATCCCCTGCCTGGGGTTCCTGATGCCTGACTTGCCGGCCCAACATGCTGGTCATGTGTCCCTGCCAGTGTCACGGATCAGCCCTTTGTGGGGGTCCAAGGGCTTTGTGCAACCAGGCCATGAGGTCCTTCTGAGAGACAGAGGGTGTGTACTTAGAAATACAAGCACTGGGGAGATAGGGAGAGACAGAGGGATGTGGAGGGGATGGAAGGACAGGTATGTATGGGGGTGGGTGGGAAGACGGGGTTATGTATGGGGGTGGGTGGATGAGTGGGTAGGGGGTTGAAGGGGGCTGGGTGGGTGACTAGAGAGGTGGGTGAGTAGATGGGTTAGTGGATGGGAATGAAGGATACATGGCTGGATAGAGGGGGACAGATGGGGATGGATAGATGGGTGGATAGAGGGGTGTGTATAGGGATGGATGGAGGGGTGATGGATGGCTGAAGGGGGTGATGGGTAGGTAGAGGGGTGGGGCAGATGGATGGGTGGAGGAGTGGAGTAGACGGATGGAGTGGTGGGGTGGGTGGATGGATGGATGGGAAGAGGAGGAGGCGGTGGGAGGTAGGTAGATGGCTGGATGGGTAGGGCGGTGGGAGGTAGGTGGATGGCTGGGGGGGGATGGATAGGTGGGGGGATAGGGAGTGGGTGGGAGGTAGAAGGATGAGTGGATGAAGGGGTGGGAGATGGATGGATGGGTGGGAGGATGGGGAGGAGGTGGATAAGTGGCAGGATGGGGGGATGAAGGGGTGGGGGATGGAGGGATGGATGGATGAAGGGGTGGGGGATGGATAGATGGCAGGATGGGGGGATGAAGAGGTGGGGGATGGAGGGATGGATGGGTATGTGGATGGATGGGCGGGAGGATGGGTGGGAGGATGGAGAGGGGGTGGATAGGTGGCAGGATGGGGGATGAAGGGGTGGGGGATGGAGGGATGGATGGGTATGTGGATGGATGGGCTGGAGGCTGGGGAGGAGGTGGTAGGGAGGTGGATGGTGGGGTGGGAGATGGATGGATGGGTGGATGAAGGGGTGGGGGATGGATGGGTGAGAGGATGGGGAGGGGGTGGATAGGTGGCAGGATGGGGGGATGGATGGGTACGTGGATGGATGGGCAGGAGGATGGGAGGAGGTGGTAGGGAGGTGGATGGCTGGATGGAGGTGGATGAAGGGGTGGGGGATGATGGAGGGTGGATGAAGGGGTGGGAGATGGATGGATGGGTGGGAGGATGGGGAGGGGGTGGATAGGTGGCAGGATGGGGGAATGAAGGGGTGGGGGATGAAGGGATGGATGGGTACGTGGATGGATGGGCGGGAGGATGGGAGGAGGTGGTAGGGAGGTGGATGGCTGGATGGAGGTGGATGAAGGGGTGGGAGATGGATGGATGGGTGGGAGGATGGGGAGGGGGTGGATAGGTGGGGGGATGAAGGGGCGGGGGATGGAGGGATGGATGGGTACATGGATGGATGGGCAGGAAAATGGGGAGGGGGTGGATAGGTGGCTGGATGGAGGTGGATGAAGGGGTGGGGGATGGAGGGATGGGTGGGAGGATGGGGAGGGGGTGGATAGGTGGCAGGATGGGGGAATGAAGGGGTGGGGGATGGAGGGATGGGTGGGAGGATGGGGAGGGGGTGGATAGGTGGCAGGATGGGGGAATGAAGGGGTGGGGGATGAAGGGATGGATGGGTACGTGGATGGATGGGTGGGAGGATGGGGAGGAGGTGGTAGGGAGGTGGATGGCTGGATGGAGGTGGATGAAGGGGTGGGAGATGGATGGATGGGTGGGAGGATGGGGAGGGGGTGGATAGGTGGCAGGATGGGGGAATGAAGGGGTGGGGGATGAAGGGATGGAGGGGTACGTGGATGGATGGGTGGGAGGATGGGGAGGGGGTGGATAGGTGGGGGGATGAAGGGGCGGGGGATGGAGGGATGGATGGGTACGTGGATGGATGGGTGGGAGGATGGGGAGGGGTGGTAGGGAGGTGGATGGCTGGATGGAGGTGGATGAAGGGGTGGGAGATGGATGGATGGGTGGGAGGATGGGGAGGGGGTGGATAGGTGGGGGGATGAAGGGGCAGGGGATGGAGGGATGGATGGGTACGTGGATGGATGGGTGGGAGGACGGGGAGGGGGTGGTAGGGAGGTGGATGGCTGGATGGAGGTGGATGAAGGGGTGGGAGATGGATGGATGGGTGGGGGGATGAAGGGGCGGGGGATGGTGGGATGGATGGGTACGTGGATGGATGGGCAGGAGGATGGGGAGGGGGTGGATAGGTGGCTGGATGGAGGTGGATGAAGGGGTGGGGGATGATGGAGGGTGGATGAAGGGTCTCCCCGCAAGCCCCTGGCCTTGCAGCATGATTCCCTACTGAGCCAGGTCCTTGTCTCCCCCCCGCCCCCCCGCCCCCCCTAGGAGAGCAGCACAGCTTCTCGGTGCGATTCAAGCGAGCCGAGGGCTACCCCGTGGACGTTTACTACCTGATGGACCTGTCCTACTCCATGAAGGACGACCTGGAGAACATCAAGAAGCTCGGCAATGACCTGCTGGCTGCACTCAGGAACATCACCAAGTCAGTGAAAATTGGTACGAGGCAGCACCCCCCAGTGGAGTGATGCCCCCCGTCTCTCCTTGTGCTCCATCCCCCAGTCCCCCATGGGGTGATGCCCCCCTTTTGCCTCATGCTCCACCCCTTAACCCCTCAACGGGTAATGCCCTCCCCCATTCCTCGTGCTCTGCCCCGGCCCCCCATCGGGTGAAGCCCCCCTCCTCGTGCTTTGCCCCCCATGGGGTGATGTCACCCTGCTGTCCTCTGACTCTGCCCCCCCACCCCCGTGGGGTGATATTTCCCCCCCACAACCGCTTCCTTTCGCTTTGCTCCCCTCCATGGAGCGCAGATGGAGCCACGAGCTGTGGGAACTTGGCCCCATAGTCAGAGCTCGATGGGGCTGGGGGGCAGCAGTGGGCAAAGGCAGGGCAGAGGGTACAGGGCGGGGGACGGTAGGTCTAATGGTTAGAGCAGAGGGGGTTGGAAGCCCAGGCTCCTGGGTTCCCTTCCTGGTTCAGAGAGGGGAGTCTAGTGGTTAGAGCAGGTAG
Organism: Gopherus evgoodei; assembly: GCF_007399415.2. Taxonomy (NCBI): domain Eukaryota; kingdom Metazoa; phylum Chordata; order Testudines; family Testudinidae; genus Gopherus; species Gopherus evgoodei. The sequence continues at coordinate 2,807,824 of NC_044324.1, forward strand.
AGGCTGGGAGCCTGGACTCTTGGGTTCCATACCTCAGCCTAGGAAGGGAGGAGGATGAGAGCTTCAGTGGAGGGAGGGGGCCTGGGGTCCATCCGGCCCGGGTAGGGTCCCCTTGTGGCGACTGTGGGGCTGGCGCCTGAATCCAGCACCGCCTCTGCCCCGTCAGGCTTCGGCTCCTTTGTGGACAAGACGGTCCTGCCCTACGTCAGCACGGTGCCCGCCAAGCTGCGGAACCCCTGTCCCGACCGCTACGAGCAGTGTGACTCGCCCGTCAGCTTTCGCCACGTGCTGCCGCTCACCGACAACGCCAGCGAGTTCGAGAGCCGCGTGAGCCAGCAGCGCATCTCAGGCAACCTGGACTCGCCCGAGGGCGGCTTCGACGCTATCATGCAGGCGGCCGTGTGTGAGGTGAGCCGCCGGGGGGCTGGGTATAGGTGGAGGCAGTAGCCATGGGCTCTGAGCGGTGGTGGTGGGTGCGTGTTGGGGAGGGGGTGTCCGGCTGTTGGGCATTCCCTGCCTTTTCATTGGCTCCCAGTATGTGCACGGCTGTGTGAGTGCACAAGTGTGCAAATGGGTGTGTACATGCACATCGCTGCCAGGGGGTGTGCATGACTCTGTGTGTGTGCAAATGGGTGGGCATATGCACCTCACTGCCAGGGAGTGTGTGTTTCTGTCTCTGGGTGTGCGCATGCACACACACACACACGTGTATGTGTGCATTGATGCCAGGGTGTGCATTAGTGTTGGTGTGCACCTGGCTGGGTGTGAGCACACGTGTGATTGGCTCTGTGCGCATGTGCACATGTGTGCTCAAAGGGTGTGACTGCACATGGGGGATGTGCACGCACGGGTTCTGTGAGCACAAGTGCACATAGGAGGGTGTGCATAGCGGGGGGGCAGGTGCTCACACATCTGTGCACGTGCACGTGGGTGTGTATGTGTACATTGCTGCAAGGGGTGTGTGAGCAAAAGTGCCCGCGTGTGCCCGTGGGTCTGGGTAGATGCAGGGGGCGTGCAGGCTGGAGGGACCAGTGGGTGGCCCCTGTACCTGCTCACCCGCACCCCCATTCCCCACCCTACCAGGAGCAGATTGGCTGGCGGAACGTGACACGCCTGCTGGTCTTCACGTCAGATGACGTCTTCCACACAGCAGGGGATGGCAAGCTGGGTGGCATCTACCTCCCGAATGACAACCAGTGCCACCTCGACACGGACGGCCTCTACAGCAAGAGCCACATCTACGTAAGTCCCCCCCCAACGCCCCGTTCGGGGCCCCTTGGGGGGCAATCGAGACAGCCCCTGCAGCACCCTGCACCCAGCTGGGGGAGGTTGGGATGAGGACGGGGGGAAATGCGCATGCCCTGTAAAAGAGAGGGGTGCAGTCGGAGCCCAGGATCGGCTGCCTGGATGCCAGGGTTCTGTGCCTGGGTCTGAGAAGGGAGCGTCGTCTAGTGGTTTCAGCAGTGGGAACTAGAATGCCTCTCACCCAGAATGATCTTAGCCTTTTCGGCAGATGTCCTGTATTGAGTCTGTGATCCCTGCAAACCCCCACATGATTTGTCAGCAGTGACTCCCTACCCTGTTTGGAGTCATGCATTTGATTTTTCCTTCCTACGCAAAGCACTTTGCATTTCCTCTTGTTGATTTCAGACCCAGCCTCCCATTTGAATTCTCATCTTGTCCTCCAAAGTGCTTGCAACCCCTCCCAGCTTGGTGTCATCGGCAAATCTCATACACTGCTCTCCACTCCCTTAGCCAAGGCACTAGTGAAAATATTGAGACCCCCGCAGCTCTGCCCTCCCTGTTTGACAGCGAACCATCCACAGCTACTGTTGGAGGCTGGGCTTTCACCCACCTTATAGTAATTTCACATAGCCCGCCGTCTTCCTGGTGTGCACGTGAGACTGTGTGAGAAGCCGTATGAAAACCAAGTGACGGCGTGTTGACAGCTTCTCCCATCCATCAAAGAAGGAAGTGGGATGGATTTGTTCTTGACAGATCCGGGCTGGCTATTCCTCAGTATCCTAGTATCCCCTTGCCGCTTACTTGTTTCGTAATTGAGGCCAGCTGCTTTCCAAGGGTCGAAGTTAAGCTGACTGGTCTGTAATTCCCCAGGGGCCTCTGTTCCTGTTTAAAGCCCACGGCCCTTCTCCAGGTACCTCACTTGGCCTCCGTGGCCTCTCGGAGTTAATCGCGATGGGTTATGAGTGCATCAGCTAATTCCTCAGGGCCGGCCGCCCCTGGGTTCCGTTCCTGATGCGGGGAGGGAGGAGGGGTCAGAGCCCGGACTCCTGGGTTCCACTCCTGCTTGGGCTGGCAGTGCTGCGTGGTGACAGGTGGGCGCTGCCTCTCGTTGCAGGATTACCCCTCGGTCGGGCACTTAGCCCAGGTGCTCTCAGCCTCTAACATCCAGCCCATCTTCGCTGTCACTGGCTCCACACTGCCTGTGTACCAGGTGAGGGCGGGGGCAGGCTGGGGGTGGAGCTGGGGGGGGGCAGAGCGAGGAGCTCACTCACTCACCCGGCCTCTACCCCCCTCCAGGAGCTGAGCAGGCTGATCCCCAAGTCGGTGGTGGGGGAGCTGAAGGAGGACTCCAGCAACGTGGTGCAGCTGATCTCTGATGCCTACAATGTGAGAGGGAGGGGCAGCTGGGGGGGGGTGGGGGGGAATGATGGCATGTAATGGGGGTGGGGCTGAAGGTTTTGAGGGATCCTTGCTGCCCCCCACAGGACCCCTAGCACCTCCCCCAGTAACCAGCATATCCCTGCAGAGCCCCCTCTGGCCTGGGCACCCCATGCAGGGTCTCCTTGACACTTGGGGGGGAGGGGGAGGGGCTGGGTGGGGGTGTGGCCTAGCGGTCAGAGCAGTGGGGCCTGGGAACCAGGAGGGCAGGTGGAGGGGCTGACTACCCAGCCAGCTGGGGGCTTGGAGGGGCTGGGTGGGTGGTAGGAGCCGGGGTGGGCATGGGCTGGCTGGAAGCTGCAGGGGCAGGTGGGGTGGGTAGCCAAGGAGGGTCCCTGCAGCCCAGGGTCTGTGGCTCCTGGACGGCTCCCTGTGCCCCTCTCCCCCCAGAGCCTGTCGTCCACGGTGAACCTGGAGCACTTCCAGCTCCCGCCTGGCGTGAGCGTGGCCTACGAGTCGCACTGCGAGGACGCCACCCGCTCCCTCGGGGGCCACAGTGGGGTCTGCTCCGGCGTCCGCATCAACCAGCTGGTGAGCCCCACCCCACACCGAGCCCTGCCAGGCTCTGGGGATCCCCGGCTGAGCTGCCCCCATGGCCTGGCTCTCCTCCCCACCCTGACACCCTGGGGTGGGGGAGGGCAACCCAGCCCAATCCCTCAATTGGGCTGCCAGGCTTGGAGGCCAGGTTTGTCCTGGGCAGTGTTAGGACAGCCTGACCCCCTGCGGGGGGCTGGGTGGGGTGGGGAGAGAGGACAGGCCAGCTCAATGGGGGGAGGGGGGCTAGGGTAGCCCAGGGAGTGGAGGGGGCTGGGGAGATCAGTGAGGGAGAGGGCAGGCTGGCTCGGGGGGGGGCAGAGAAGTGGGTCTGGGGAACCTGAGGAGGGGAGGGGCAGGCTGGCTCAGTTGGGGGGGGCTAGCTGGGAGGGGAGGAGGCTGGGAAGCCTGGGGAGGGCAGGGGGCAGGCTGTCATGGGAGAGGGGTGCTGGGGAGGTTGGGGAGGGAAAGGGGCAGGCTGGTTGGGGGGGTAGGGGGGCTGAAGAGCCCAGGGAGGGGGGCAGGCTAGCTGGGGAGCCTGGGGAGGGGAAGGGGTAGGGTGCCTCGGGGGGGCGGGGACTGGAGCTGAGGAGCCCAGGAGGGGAGGAGGCAGGCTGGCTAGGAGATGGGGGAGTCGGGCTGGGGAACCCGGGGTGGGGAGGGGAGAGGGGCTGGGGCGCCGGGTGTGGGGAGGGGGCAGGCTGGCTCAGTGAGGGGCTGGGGGCTGGGGACAGGCCAGCTCAGTGGGATGTGAGTGGGTGTCTTTGCTCTGGGCCTTGTGGCAGAGCAGGCTTGGGGCTGGGGGTGTTTACCCCTGCCCCATGTGCCCGTCTCCCCCAGGTGAGTTTCACGGTGACGGTGCAGGCCGACACCTGCCTGGAGGGGCCGCAAAGCTTTGCGCTGCGGGTGCTGGGCTTCACCGAGGAGGTGCATGTGGAGCTGCAGACGCTGTGCGAGTGCCCCTGCGACAAGCCGGAGCCCCACGCCACCCACTGCAGCGGGGGCCATGGTACCCTCACCTGCGGGGTCTGCAGGTAAAGCCCTGCCCAGACGCTGGGAGGGGACAGGACAAGGGGCATACCGGCACACGGGGATGGGGACAGGCGGTTGGGGGGCATACTGGTGCAGGGGGATGGGGGCAGATGGATGGGGGGGCATACTGGTGCCAGAGGAGTGGGGGCGGACGGATGGGGGCAGATGGATTGAGGGGCATACTGGTGCAGATGGATGGGGGCAGACGGATGGGGGCAGATCGGCGCAGGGGGATGGGGGCAGACGGATGGGGGCAGATCGGCGCAGGGGGATGGGGGCAGACGGATGGAGGCAGATCGGGGTAGGGGGAACAGACTGCTCAGCAGAGTGGGGTGGGGAGCCTGGCCTAGTGTGGGGCTGGGCTGCAGGGAGTTGTGGGCATCCCAGCTGAGTGGGGAGGGGCACTGGGGGCAGCCCAGAAGGGGGGGGAGGTAGGAGGGGGCCGCTAGGATATGTGCGTGTGTGTTGGTGGAGCTGCAGGCATCTTGGCCCAGTGGCTGGGGGGGAGGGTAAGAGGCCCCCCCACCCATGTTCCCTTGCCCCCCACCTTTCCTTGCAGCTGCAGCCCCGGCCGCGTGGGCAAGCTGTGTGAGTGTGAACTGGCGGAGGCCACGGACCTGGAGGCGGGGTGCCGGGGCGGGAACGGCACGGGCCCCATGTGTAGCGGGAAGGGGCAGTGCGTGTGCGGGCAGTGCCAGTGCAACAGCAACGTGCGAGGGCAGCACTGCGAGTGCGACGACGCCAGCTGTGAGCGGCACAACGGGCAGCTCTGCGCAGGTCAGGGGGGCACCGGTGGGCTGGGGGGGGGCTGGATTGCTAAATTACGAGCTTTGACAGCTCCTGCCTCGTCCCATGGGACAATGGCGGGAGGAGTGAATGAGAGGAAAGGGTGGAGGGTGGCTGCCGGGTATGTGCAAGGTGAAGGCGGGATAGAGAGAGGGGACGGGGTCAGGGGGCCAGGTTGGCTCCCAGACAGGAGCAGGTGCTCGCCCAGGCTGAGGGCACCCTGTCCCCCTCCCCCCACCGCAGGCCAGGGTCGGTGCCAGTGTGGGAGTTGCTTCTGCAATGAGGGCTACACAGGCAGTGCCTGCGACTGCAGCCTGGACACCCGCGCATGCCTGCAGGACGGTGTGGAGTGCAGCGGGCACGGGAGCTGCATCTGCAACAAGTGCCAGTGCCAGCCGGGCTACTTCGACCGGCTCTGCAGCCGGTGCCCGAGCTGCCGGACCCCCTGTGAGGAGCATCGGTGAGCAGTGGGCAAAGGGCAGCGCTCGGGATGGAAGCTAAGCCCTGGGTGCAGCCCAGGGTGGGAGCCTGTCAATGCCCTAAGGCCAGGGGAGAGGCCAGGTGGGGTGGGTCTGGTTGGCAGAAGGTGGCAGGTTGGGGGGGCAGCAGCAAGTGGTAGCAGGGGCTGGGAGCAGACAGGGTGGCTCAGGACAGTGTGTATGGGGGGGGAATGGACAGTGGGAGGGGGCTGGCTTGGGTTGGTGGACAGGGTAGTGCAGGCAAGGGGGACCCTGGAGGGGCCAGCTGACTGGAGCCGTCTTGCTGGCAGGGACTGCGCCGACTGCCAGGCCTTCAGGATGGGCCCGCTGAGCCAGAACTGCAGCGTCGCCTGCAACCACACCGTGGCCATGCTGGTGCCCGAGGCCACTGTGAACGAGCAGTGGTGCAAGGAGAAGACAGACGATGGGCGGATCCTGATCTTCCTGATTGAGGGCACGGAGGGGGGCAAAGTTCCCCTGAAGGTGAAAGACAAGGATGGTGAGCACTGGGGGGGTAGGAGCCAGGGATGATGAGCACCAGTTGGGGTTGGGTGTGGGGTTTGGGTAGAGGGGGTGGCATGGGGCAGGCTAGGGGCTGGGCACTATGCCCCAGGAAGGGCAGGCAGCAGGGAGAGAGGGGCCTAGTGTGGGCCAGAAAGGGGGAGGCCAACCAGTGAGCTGGGAGGAGGCAGTGAGACCAGGGAGGGAGAGTTACCCTGCAGGTAACCTCCCCTGAACCCTGAGACGCATCCCCAGAGCTGCAGGGTTGCTGGGGTGGAGGTGGGATGCTACTGCAGGCTTCACTCAGGCCCGTGTTCTTCCTCCCTTCCTCGTAGCCGTCGCTGACCGGACCTCCATGTTTGTGCTGGGCGTGGTCCTGGGCATCGTACTCATCGGGCTGCTGATCATCATCGGCTACCGCATCTCGGTGGAGATCCTGGACCGGCGGGAGTACATGCGCTTCGAGAAGGAGCGGGAGCGGGCCAAGGGGAACGAGGTCAGGGCCCCACCCTGCTATCCACTCCTCCCACTGGCAGCTCCTTCCCCCTTGCCTGGCCCATTCAGCCCTTGGCCGCTGCGTTACTGACACAGGGCCGGTCGGAGGAAGTGGGCTGAGGCTTGGGACCAGATGGGAGCCAGCGAGCTCCCTCACGCTGCGGCCATCCAGTCCCAGCACCTGGGCAGCTTCCCAGGGCCCAAAGGCTCCCTCCCTTCTTCCCCATGTGCTGGAGCCTGTATTCCCTGTGTCACAAAACCTGGCAGCTGAGGACGTTCCAGTTCAGTGCTGCCTGAGACCAGGCTGGAGTGGGACAGTCGTCTCCTCTCTGGGCCAGGCTCCCAGCAGGATCCGGCTCATCAGCCCCAGATCCAGCTACTTGTCCTAGGCCAGCAGGAACAGACCCCAGGTTCCCTGAGGCCTGCGGCCTCCCCTTTGATTCCAGGAACCTCTCTGCCCTCCCAGGTCAACAACCCGCTCTTCCAGAGTGCCACCACCACCGTCATCAACCCCAGGTACAACGAGGACTGAGGCACCAGCCCAGCTACCAGCGGCATGGGCCCCCAGATGCTACGCTCTCTAGGCAGCCCCCGGCCCCCCCGAGCTTGACTGGAAGAGAAGGTGCAGGCAGAGGGCCCGCTGCTCGGCAGAATCTCACACTGCTACCCGCTGCCAAACAGGCCCATGGGGACGTGCCTGCTTGTGCTGCCATTTGTTACTAGAGGAGCAGGATGCAGCCGTGGCTCTGTCCTGGGGCCTTTCCCAGCCCAAGGCCTCCCTGCTTAAGTAGGCTCACCCTGTCCCCGCCTTCTCCTGGCAGGCCCTGCCCAGAGCCTGCTGCTTCTGTGCCCCCCAGTGTGTCCGTCAGCAACGCCCCGCGCCAGGAGAGCACAACCTGCTGCCCACACCCAGCAGAAGAGCTCTGGGCTAGCAGGAAGGGCCGGGGTACAGAGCACCGAAGCCCTGCTTTTGAGGGCTTTGCTCCAGGCCACAAGGGGAGCACTGTAGGGCAGAGCAGATCTAGGGGAAACTCATGGCCACCCAGGGGGCGGGGAGGTAATTGGAGCAGGGCCCTGCAGCCAGGGGCGGCTGTGTATTTTGCCACCCCAAGCACAGCAGTCAGGCGGCTTTTGGCAGTGTGCCTGCAGGAGATCAACCGGTCCTGCGCCTTCAACTTACCTGCCGCCGAATTACTGCCAAAACCATGGGACCAGCGGACCTCCCACAGCAACGCCGCCGAAGGCAGCCTGACTGCCACCCTTACGGGAACCAGCAGGCCGCCCCCCGGGGCACAGGTGGTGCACTGGTGCCTGGAGCTGCCCCTGCCTTCAGCACCAGAAGAGAAGCAGCAGGCGTAGTCCCTCCTGCCAGCTGGGATCAGAAGCACAAAGCCAGTGAAACCCCACTGTGAACCATGCTGGGAGCCTCTCTATCTCCTCCAGCACCCTCGAGGCTCTCAATCCCCCGCCCCCCCCCCCCGCCAAGGCACTGCCTCCCCACGTTGCTGGGTGAATACAGAGAGGAATAAAGGGCTGAGGCAGCAGCCAGCTCAGCTCTTGCTGATGTTTTATTGTGTGCTGCCACTGACGCATCGTTTCCTCAGAGATCCAGGAAGGTACGATGAAGGGAGCAAAATACAGACAGGCTGGGGGAAATTCGCTGGGATGCATTTGGCCCAGGTGTAAAGCAGGTTGAGCCTCTCTCTCTCCCCCCTAAACCATTAACCAAAACCAGTGTTTTCACAAACAAAAACAGTCCGAGCAAAGTGTGGGCAGGAGGAATACTTGCTCCCTTCCTCCCTAATTAGCTGAGAATCAGTTGCTCACACCCTTACGCCCTCTGTGTACAAGGCAACCAGCCCGCCTCTCCCCAGGCCCTGCCCTGTGCTCTCACCAGCTGTCCTTGAGGAGGGCACCTGGGGCTACTCCACATCTCCTGCCCCGAATGCAGGGACTGAACCAAGCCCTAGTGACTCTCGCAGCAGGAGCCTTTATGCTTGAAGCTAAAGGTTCAGGCCCCCTGGCTTAAGGGCAGTAGGAGGAAAACCTCTCTGCCCAGGCTAGGAGGGGGGAGCTGGGTTAGCACCAGGAAAACTGGTACCTGTGTGTAGCTAATGGGGCCCTAGGGTTGAAATGAACAGGTGTGGGATTGTTCCCAGCCCCGGAGGGGTGCCCATATGGGGTCTGGTGATAAGAGAAAGTCTGGAAGGAGGTTGTGAGCATTTCCTCATTTTGGCAGCTTCCCATGCTCAAAAGCAGAACCTCCCTGCAACCGCGTCTGCTTTCCTGACACAAACAAGTGTCAGCTCCCACATACAGGGGTGTGGGGGAAAAACCCACCCAGTGCCAGGAGAGCCAGCTCCAGCTGCAGGCTGCTGCTCCGCAGTCCATGGGAGAGCGAAGGGCCCAGCTCAAGAGGCCCCGGCAGCAGAGGGGCAGGGAGGGCCCCGTAGGACAGAGGCTGCAGTGGTGGAAGACATTGAGCAAAACTTTCCCCTTGCAGAGCTGGCACTCAGAATCAACGGGCAATGCCACCCAGTCACAAACTGCACGTACGGCCACATCCTGTTACACCGTTGACAAACGCAAGGTGACGATTAAACCCAGAAATTGCAACAGTGCGTCACAACAGTGCTCCTGCCTGACAGTGATTACGGCCCCCGGAGGCCATGCCAGACCCTCTCACAGATAACTCGTCAACGACCGGCCAAAGACCCAGCAGCTGTCTTCTAATCCCCAGCCACGCACTGCACCGTATGTCCAAACCCCCCAGGATGGCTGAGACGCACCATCCCCAGCCCTAGCTCCTGGAACCACATTAGTATTCACATTAACTGACCCCAACCACCGTATCTTGTGGCAGAAAGTTCCATGGGTTAATTAAAATCCATAGGTACCATGGTGACAGCAGATTTTTGACCCTTTAGCTGCTTGGGAGAAGTTCTTGGTGTGCTGAAGCTCAGAAGCCAAGATTGTGTTATTTGTTGGCTGTCTTGTAGCACAAAGGGCTTCTCGGTGTGACCGCATTTTCCAGCATGACTAGTGATTGCAGGCATTCAACCCTGGACCTTTTAACGGGGTCTGATGTCCAGAACATGGAGCATTTTCTCTCTCAAAGCAAGAGCCCTCAAAAGAGCCAAAGTTCCCAAAAACCACTACTCCCCTTTTTCATAACCCTTGACTGTCTGCTATTCGGGCTTTTTTCTTTTTGGCTGCACTGCTGCTCAGACCAGGATCCGAGGCCTAAGAGTGAACTGAGATAAGGAGCAGAACAGAGTTTAGAAAAGAAAAAAAAACCACAAGATTTTATTTAAATACTCTAAATAGGTCACAAAGGAACAGACACCACACTAATGGTAAAAAGATACAAGTTTATAACATCTTATAAAAACTACAGTTTAAAAGTGATTTTCATTGATCTCATCAGTAACACGCGCTCCCCCCACCCCAGTTGCAAAATAAGTATATTTTAAAAAAAAGACAAATAAGCCAGCCATGGGACTTTCCAGATATCACTCGGCTCGGATTCACTTACACAGGGGAGTTCTTGGTCCATCTGTCAAAACAGTAGTTCTGGGACGACTGGGGGCCACTCCCCCTCTGCCTCCAGGGATCAGTGTCACGCCACAGTGCAACTGCGTTCGTTCTACCTGTGAAAGGCACCCGGGCAGCCATCCTCTTCTTGTTCACACACTCCTTGACTCAAGAGCAGGTGTGTGTGTGTGTGTGTGTTTGTGTGTGTGAGAGATCTCTCACACTTAGCCAGCATGGTTTCCAATCGCTCGCCGCAACCAGGCGTCTGGTTTTCTGTCTGGGTGTTTTTTAACGCTCACACAGTGGAGAAGGAAATCACCCTGGCTGGAGATGGGAAATGGCACGATCAAGGTCTAATGATGCACATGAACACAGCTCTACAGCTAGCCTCTTCCCTGGGCTGTTCCCGATACAGGCCTCACCTGAGAAGACAGCTGAATACAAATCAGATCGGGTATGACAAGCTCAGCAGACTGCACACTAGAGCAGGGTCCCGTCTGTGAAACACACAGACTGTCCCCTTCCCCCCCACTCAGACGCGGGCTCGTGGATACGGATGCTACAGGAAAAATTAGCTTTCCATGGGTGCACAAGACGATGCAGTGCTCGTTGGCACCCCGCTCCAGAGAAGCAGCCAGCCTGACGCCCATGGCGCTGCAGCTTATCTGCTTTACAGCCACAGAGGGGCTGGGGATAGCTGCATTACTGTGGCTGCACCGGGGTGAATGCACCATGCTGTGACAGTAAGGGGCTTGCAAGTGCCTGGTTTACCCTAGCTTGAAAGCAGGGGAAGCCCCGCATTGCACCGGAATAATATATTTACACTGGAGGGTTGCATTGTTTTAACTTGCTCTCCTCAGCACAGACGAGGTGCTGACACGCCTCTTTGCTACAGTAAGTTAACAGCCAATTTTAAACATCGTCTTGTGCGTGTTACTAGAACTGACACGTTTTCAGCAGATTTATTTTGGAGCGCTGGTGCTAGCCAGGCTGCCCTTTTGCACTCAGCTCAGACAGGGAAACTTTTGTTTCAAGTCAGTTTCAGTTGTGTTCCTTGTCAGCTTCGCTGCCCCCACCTTTCTCATGCTATTTTGGCTGCAAAGCAGCTAGGAAGAATAAACTCATAGTCATGAAACATCTCTGTCAACGTTACTCTTTATCCCCGGGTATAGCTTGGGGACACTAAGGAAAATTAATCCTAATTAAAGGTCTGATTTATAGTGAATTAGTTAAACTGCATTAAATCCCTGTGTGAATGCTTATTCTTAATTCGATTTATCTTAATTCACTTTGAAATGTCATGACAGGTTACTTCTAAGGGGATTTAAAAATAAAAAAAACAAAATGTTCAAATCATCATAAGTCACCAATTTATGGATATAAAATTGAGAACACTTTCCATGTGTCAGCTGAGGGGGTTTGCAGAGCACGAGCCATATGTGAACCCAATAAGCCTCTTAGCCCCAGACCTGTACTTTTTACTGGGAATTGAAATACCTCTGCCGAGACGGTTTAGAAAAAGGCAGTCCCAGCTGCAAACAATTTGACCTTCAGGCTTCAAAACAGCTGCAGTTTCTATAGTGCACTGGCAGCCTGCAGCATCAGCTAGACAGATGAACCCCTTCTATAGCACACAGCGTGCATGCATCAGCTACTCAAAGACACGGACTATCTGTAGCAGCAGTGACGCCAGTAGCTCTGCAGGTCAAAAAACAGCTTTTGAGAAAACCCCCAGCCACACCCCCACCCCCAAAACTCAGCAATGCTGAACGCAGACAGCTTCAGGCCCTCACACGTTCTGAGCAGCAAGGTTCCCACCCATCATTTAGGGGTCTCTGCCCCAGACCACAAGTGCTCCATCCGCTATGAAAGTTCAAAACCAAGAGTTACTTTGTCCTCTAAACCAGCATCTGGTTTAACCGAACTAACTGTTTGCCAACACCCTTTTGCCAGTAGTCCTACAGGATAGCTTGTACTGCCCCCTTGTGCTGGGCAGAAGTACTGCCAGACTGTAACGCGCCCAACCAATGTTCATGTCACAGCCACACCACAAGATCCACCATCAGCAGTTTTACACAGAAGATTTGTGTTCCAAGAGTAAAACTTCATACTTCTCTCTGCAAATGGGAGTCAGTACAATTAGCACAGGGAAAACACAGATACTGAACAGTCCTTTGCCCAAGGTCGGTGTCAGAGGTGGGACTAGAACCCACGACCTTCTGACTTCCCATCGACTGCCTTACTCGTTGGGTAGGGACAGGAGAATAGGGACACCAAACACACAACGGGACATCCCATTTCAGCCATTATTGCCACAGAGCACAAGGAGCCAGGGCTGAACAGCAGATCATGCCTGTTCGGAAGAGAATCTTAAATCTAGGATTAAAGGCTTTTCTGGTGACATTCTCCAGGCCAAGATACTTCACCTTAACAGGGATGCCACCTCCAGGCGTTCAGTGTTAACCCCACCCATGAAACCCAGTTCTACAGACGTCAGACACAGGCAACGAGGTAGCTTTTAAAAAGCCAGGATTTCTGGGGGCCCGACAGAACGACAGGCCAACTCTCTGCAGGAGCCAGATACTAGTCCCACAGCTGTGCTGATGATCAGTGATGCTGATGTTCTGACACAATAAGGGGCTAGGTAAAGCTGCATGTCACTGCTGGTTTCAGCTCCCTTCACCACAACATGGGGGCGTGGGTGGCTGGGAATCGCCTTTTACCAAATAAAGAGGGTAAAAAGATGGAAAGAGTCTTAGCTTCTCTGAGGAGCAGGAAAAGTTCAGAGTTCCTTGAAATTCCATCATCGGCGAAAGAGAGCAGAGAAAAGACTCATGCAAAAGTGACTCATCTCTCCTTCTCAATTGGATTTGACCCAACTGGACCAGCTAGAATGATAATCACCAGTGGTTTGCCTCGAAGCTGCTTCCATACAACACTCCCCTGACCTTGCGCCCCACTGCCAGGTTGCAAGGCCCAGCACCGTTCAAACAGCCGTCCCCTCTCCTGGCCAGGATAGCTTAGTCCATGAGCCTGTGGGGGAAGCGTCCTAAATGTCTCCTTCCCTGCTATGCCAACCCAGGTGCTGGCAATGTGGAACACCCAGCTGAGAAGCTAGCCAGTCACCCATCCCACTGCTCCCTACAACAGAGCCAGACACTTTGCCTAGTGTGATTCTGAGTGACAGAATCAACAGGGCTTTCAGCACTTCCTTGACAAGACCATGCCGCAGTCTAACAGACCTCACAGGTACCAGCAGCCTATGCTTTGATTCCAGACAACACCCAGAAGTGCCAGACGTATAACAGAGTGTGATTTTCTCGGGTAGGGAGACTGAAAAGGAACAATTCTAAGCCGAGGCTGCAGGGACCTGGCAGAGAATCACGCAAATGGCACCAAAAATGAACCATTCTGAAACGGTCTCAAAGAGCACCCTTGGCCTCTAACAGGCAGCAGGAGCTCATCACGTAACGTCGTAACTAACACTCCGCTCTTCCATCCTGTGCGGTTACAAGCAGCCCCTGCGTTTGTCTGACGGCGTGGGAAGGCCAAGAGACGGAAGATGCCCATTTAACTTCTTCCAACTCTACGACAACAAAGCATGTTAGATGCAAGCAGGAAGTTGGACCATTGTGACTTCAGGGTTTAAGGCGCTCAGGAGCCCTGAACTCACAGCGCCAGATGGATTCAGCAGGAAGGGTAGTGTTTGACACCTGGGAAAGACAACTCAGGCTACCAGGTTCCACTCTAGCCGTTCCCCAAAGGAGACCGCAGTGCATATACAGATGTGGTATTCCGCCGGGGAGGGATTTGGATGAAAGGCCCCATCAAGTACAGCATTCATACTGGTGTTTCCAGCACGCAGGTGCAGGGAGCACGCTGCTGGCGAAATTCTACAAAAGAACCAACCAAGGATGCGTCAGGCCAAGCCAGGTTGCCCTGTCCTGTGCGGGGTCTGTGGAAGAGACACAGAACTCTGTTCTCTTTGGAAACTAGCTTTCAGTCTCACCTTTGAGAGCCGGGGGAAAGCAGAGCAGAATCTGGCAGCAGGATGCGTTGCAAATCTCCCCTGGCAGAGTGTCTCACAGAGATATATGGCTGAAAGGGGGAGGGGGAGGGAAATCCAAGATAGAAACACATTCCTATCTCTCTCTTTTTTTGGGGGGGAGGGAGGGGGCGGGAGGAGAAGAAGAGAAGAGGATGATGAGGAGCACCCATGGGGGAAGAGAGTCTGAAGGGACCTGAAGACCCAAAGGAATGGTGCAGTGAGATAAAGAAACAGAAGGTCGACTTCTAACATTAGCAGCGTCCCCGCTGGCCTAAGATAAACTTGGGCAGTATCTACCTTTGCCGGACAAGGCCAGGCTGCACCGGTGCAGAGTGTGCTCTGCTGCTGGGAGAGGCTGCTACAGAAAGGATTTTATTTTGGTATGTAGCTAGCTACATGGAGGGCCACATGATTTGAACTAAGTGACAGAGCCACTGACATTTTAAAGAGCATTTGGGTCATTTCCCAAGGGCGCTTTCCTCCAGTGTCACTGATGCTCAGAAAGCCGAGTCCAGATTCTTGCTGTCCCATGTGCCCTTCTCCCCCCTGCCCCAGAACAATTACCAGGACACCAAGTGACGTCTTGGGGCAGAAACAGGAGATCCTGAGCTGCAGCAATACCAGCTGCTGTGCACAGACACCAAACTTAGCTAGACCCAGGCTATGCAACCAGGGACATCTGGGTGGGGCTCCCAGCAGAGCACTGAGCAGGAAGTAGGCAATATACTGCTGTCATTGCAGGGGGAGTGGGAGCCAACCCGCAGACATGAACAGCCTCTTCCTTCCCCACATATTTGCTCCCAGCAGGGAAAGGACTGATCTTTAGCTGACACTAGCTGGGCTTGAGCTTTCAGAGGCAGGGCATGAACATGCGTTGGGAGCCGAGAGGGGAATTTGGGGAGGCAGAGTTGACGCTTTGGTAACAGGCTTTTCCTGGCCTGCAACAATCAGGGTTCCTGAGAGCGGCTGGGGAGCCTGGCCCCCTCCATCATGCTCATGGTTTCTGTTTCTTCCCCAGGAGGAAGTTTAACTGCCTTTCCCTGCAGTCCCTTTAGCTGTTTCTAGCTCCCCCTGAACTGGGCAGTTGCTCCTGGGCCACTGGAGAGTTGCCAGAGAGAAGATCACAGTTTATTTAAGTGGTGTCCACCCGCAAGTGGACAGGGCACCGATTTAATGAAAGTGAAATCCAAGAGTGGGTTAAATTCCGCCCCCAAATCCACAACAGACATTGCAAAGATCCATTCCCGGCTAGCCCGCGGGGTCAAACACAAAGGGGTGGATCTTATCCCGAACTACAAAGCAACTGAAAGCCTTCCCGAGTGTGAGCCAATCCCGGCAGCGTTTGAGGCTAGAGCATTTCTGAGAAAGCCAGATTATGGGCTGCTGCCATGAACCAGACTAGGATCTGAATTCCAGGGGGAACAGGGACCTGTGGTATTGTGATCACCCCAAGCATCCTCACATACACACACACTGGGGCCAAGGAAGGAGGGCAGCCTCTGGCAGAAGCCGTCCCCCACAGCCATGGGCTGTATACCCCGAAGCACTGCCTGTCACAAGGGGTTTGGGTGTTTCTAAGGGTTATGTTCAGACAATGCCATGCGGGTTCACCCAGGCCTTGTATACAGCAGCAGCTCACACAACACCATTTCATAGGACACTGATCACACCAGCTGCTGGTTGTCACAAGAGTTTCAACTGCTACCTTCCCCTCTCCAACAGTGCGCTCTCCTCCCTCCCCCTCCAACGTCCCTGCTCATTTCTTGAGGTGGAAAGAGCAGGAGGAAACTCGGTTACAAAATCAGACGCCCTAAAAATAAAAGCTCCGCAGACCTCCTAACCAAGCTCTCGGCTCAGATGAGTTCTTGCATTTCACACTTGAACCAAAATCCTCCACAGCTGCCTCTTATAATCCACTGCTTTGTTGGTCTCTTCCGGTGAGACTGGTTAAAAAAAAAAGAGTCAAAAGAACAACATGGTTGATTTCCACCCCGCTGTATTTCATACCTGTGAGCTCTACCTCGGTGTGAGCTGGTCGGTCAGGTGATGGCAAGTGTTAAGAGTCTGAGGCGAGTGTCGCTAGCTTTGCCCTGTTGTCCCCCGAAGCCTTTCCTGAGAGGCAAATGGTGATACTTCAAAAACAAATCAATGGAAAAGAAAGTTTATACACAGCTGCCCGTGGCTTCTGCTGGTTGGGTAGAGATTCCAGATCATTCTCATCTTATCTACAGTGTCAGGACCCCATCTGAGAGTCTAGGAGAATCCTCAGTTCTGTCCCCACCTTGACTGGGGGAGCAGGAGCAGGCAAAACCAGACACAGAAAACTGAAAATCCTGTCCACTTCCTAGCTTCTCCGACGCATCACCCTGGCTCCTAAAGCAGCAGCTGCGAGTCGGGGGTTTTGGTCTGGCAGCCCTGGCACATTCGTTTGTGTCTAAGCAGCCGATCTGTCCTGGAAAAGCTCTGCGAGAGATGGAGGAGAGAGAAGGGCGTTATTGCAACGTCAGATCCAGCCAATAAGAAAAGCACCAACGCAGGGCAGCGTGAGCTGCAGGCGTCTGTTAGGGAATGGCAGACTCGCTCTTCGGAGCTAGGAAAGACTCCTAGAGCAGCAAGGCAGGGCTAGATTCTCCACTCAGCACAGGGAGCCGGAGTCAAGGGTGCTGTGTGCTGACCCCAGCCCAAGTGACAATAGTCCGAGAGCTGCTCTTGCTTACACAATTGGCCTAGGGTCACTTAGACCATTGGTTTAGACCATGGGTCGCGGCGGCTCTCGTCAGCACAGCCGATCGGGCCGTTAGAAGTCCTGGCAGCGGTACTGCCCAGCTAAGGCAGGCTAGTCCCTACCTGCTCCGACACCGTGTTGGACCCCACAAGCGGCCAGCAGCAAGTCCATCTCCTAGATGGGGGGTGAGGGGAGCCCACTGGGCTCTGCCCCCGCCCTGAGCACCGGCTCCATGCTCCCATATGCTGGAAACTGGCCAATGGGAGCTGTGGGGGCAGTGGTGCCTGCGGGTAAGAGCCACTTACACGCCTCCCCCTAGAAGCCAGACCTGCTGCTGGCCGCTTCTGGGGCGCAGCGCGGTCTGCAGTGCCAGGACAGGTGGGAAGCCTGCCTTAGCACCCCCCCTGTGCCACTGACTGGGAGCTGCTGGAGGTAAGCCTGTGCCCCAACCCCATCCCAGTGTGCCCCCTCAACCCAGAGCCCCTTTCTGCACCCCAAACCTGTCATCCCCAGCTCCACCCCAGAGCCTGCACCTCCAGCCCAGAGCCCTGACCCCTTCATGCACCCTACTCCCCTGCCACAGCCCAGAGCCTGCCCCACTAAACCCAGAGCCCCTTCCTGCACCCCAAACCCATCATCCCCAGCTCCACCCCAGAGCCTGCACCTCCAGCCCAGAATCCTGACCCCCTCATGTACCCCAACCCCCTGCCACAGCCCAGAGCCTGCCCCCCTAAACCCAGAGCCCCTTCCTGCACCCCAAACCCATCATCCCCAGCTCCACCCCAGAGCCTGCACCTCCAGCCCAGAATCCTGACCCCCTCATGTACCCCAACCCCCTGCCACAGCCCAGAGCCTGCCCCCCTAAACCCAGAGCCCCTTCCTGCACCCCAAACCCATCATCCCCAGCTCCACCCCAGAGCCTGCACCTCCAGCCCAGAATCCTGACCCCCTCATGTACCCCAACCCCCTGCCACAGCCCAGAGCCTGCCCCCCTAAACCCAGAGCCCCTTCCTGCACCCCAAACCCATCATCCCCAGCTCCACCCCAGAGCCTGCACCTCCAGCCCAGAATCCTGACCCCCTCATGCACCCTAACCCCCTGCCACAGCCCAGAGCCTGCCCCACTAAACCCAGAGCCCCTTCCTGCACCCCAAACCCATCATCCCCAGCTCCACCCCAGAGCCTGCACCTCCAGCCCAGAGCCCTGACCCCCTCATGTATCCTAACCCCCTGCCACAGCCCAGAGCCTGCCCCACTAAACCCAGAGCCCCTTCCTGCACCCCAAACCCATCATCCCCAGCTCCACCCCAGAGCCTGCACCTCCAGCCCAGAGCCCTGACCCCCTCATGTACCCTAACCCCCTGCCACAGCCCAGAGCCTGCCCCACTAAACCCAGAGCCCCTTCCTGCACCCCAAACCCATCATCCCCAGCTCCACCCCAGAGCCTGCACCTCCAGCCCAGAATCCTGACCCCTTCATGCACCCCAACCCCCTGCCACAGCCCAGAGCCTGCCCCCCTAAACCCAGAGCCCCTTCCTGCACCCCAAACCCATCATCCTTAGCCCCACCCCAGAACCTGCATGCCCAGCCCAAAGCCCTGACCCCCTCATGCACCCCAACTCCCTGCCATAGCCCAGAGCACCATTCCCCACTCTGAACCCCTCACTTCCAGCCCCACTGTGCAGCCCTCACCCCAACTGTCTGCCCCAGCCCTGAGCCGCCCCCCGCCCCCCAGCCCCAAGCTCCATTGAGTTGCAGGCATCAATTTTCTCCAACTGGGTCGCCAGAAAAGAAAAAAAGTTTGAAAACCACTGACTTAGGCAATGGAGAATTAGCACAGCCATGCCCCATCACCACTCCTGACACCAGCTTTTAATTCCCACTGGGTGGGTCCTTAACTTCTGTCATGGGAATTCCCCACTGGCTGTTTTCAGCCAGAATCCAACCTCTTTTGCACTGTTTGAGCAACACAAGGGGCTGGACCATAACCAAGAACCCAGCCCAGCGCCCAACCACGCTTCTCAGCTGACCGAGTTGGTGTCTAGAGAGAAGACACAGCCCCACGCGGCTGAGCAGCTGACTGTTCTGCACTGCTCTGCTGGGTGGTAGCCCGGAGTCTAACCCAGCTTGGACACTGACTCTGCAAGACAGCTGGGCCAACGTTTTCCATGCGTGGCTACCGATGGGGGGTGTCTCTGTTTTGGGGGAGCCATCCTGGGCCACGTTTGGCCTGATATTTTAAGAGCTGCTGAGCACCTGCAATCCCAGCAGAAGTCCAGGAGAGCTGGGGGTGCTCACAGCTCATGTCTCAGGTCATGGATAATGGAGGCACCCTAAAAGGTAGCGATTTCTGACCTTAAACCCTTCGCAATCCCCTACTTTCCGGGGGGGGGGGGGGGGGCTGTGGGAGCATTTGCTCATGTCTCTGCAGAGCGAGGAAGATGAGCCATGCTCTGCAGGCCCTAGGCAGAGATCTGCACTGCTAGGCACAGACCAAAAGCAGCACCAAGCAGATTTGACGGGGCCAGATCAAAACAGGAACAAATTCCTGGCAACCTCTCCTCCAGGCTGTTTGTAGGAGGACAGTGGTTCCGATAGGAAGGAAGCAGTTTCCCGCACTGCGCGGGCACAGATCTGAGTGCGCTAGCTCCCTGTGATAATCCCGCTGTCCTGCTCTGGGAAACCACTAAGCCTAGCAGCCTCCCTAGCACAGAGCCTGGGCTGATGCCTAGTCCCAGGAAGGGGCATCTCCTCCTCAGCCCAGCCATCGCAGGAGTAACCCTTGCAGGCTGTGGGCAAGGGAGTGTCTGCTGCAAAGCGACCCCACCCTTTGCTCTGCGGCATGCCTGGCCAGGGTGGGGGTTACCTGCATGCAGCGCTCGCACTGGTAGGGTTTTTCGCCGCTGTGCACACGCTTGTGGCGCTCCAGGTGGTACTTCTGGATGAAGCGCATGTCACACAGATCACACTCGAACGGCTTCTCACCTGGGGAAGAGCACAAGGGGCTGTGATAGGGAGGCTTGTACTGCCGTCTGCCCCCCCTCCCCACTCCCCATCCACCCCAGTGGCGGCACAGAGCCTCGTGCCACGGCCTGGCTCCGAATCCCCAGTGCGCTGCATGACCCAACCTTGCCTGTCTGGCTGGCATCTCTGCCCTCGTCTCCTACTGTGCCCCCACACTTACCCGTCAATAATGCCACTTTGAACCACCTCTCCTCTTCATTTCCCTTTCCTAGTCTGTCTCAGCGCCTTCCTGTGGGCAGCCTCTTAACCCATCTGCAAAGCCACTGCCTTCTCCCCATTCAGCGCTGCCCCCCGTCGGAAAGATCATTCACCAGGCTGGTTGGCATTAACTGATCAGTTGGTGCATGCCCCACAGCTGAGTAACCATCTGACCTTGTGGAGGCAGCGCTTCATCACTGCACCACGTGTGAGTTTCCCTTGAAAACTCACAAGGGCACAGACAAATTTAATCCTGAACGTCATCCCCTCTGCACAGCCTGTTTGGTCCCCTCCTTTGCTCTGATGTCACAGCCCCACCCTATTCTAGAGCTCACAGCTCTCTCCCCCTCGCTGCAAGGTTCGGGGCAAAGCAGCAGAAAAGCAAAGAGAGAGGCAGGGAGATAGAGACAGAAGAGCGAGGATCTTCCATCATCACGATCCAAGCTCTCAGCAAGGAGTGGCTCACACGGCAACAGCAGCTTCTTCCTCATCAGATGCAGTGGTAGCAGCTAGAACGCAATGCGGTGAACGCACCACCTTTAAAGGCAGCGTTTGCAAACTCTGCACCCAAGACCTAATATCCAGGCAGGTACCTGTTCTGATTTAAACATTGCTAGGACCCTAGTGCCCTCTTGCAACCTTTCTGCTTAAAGAGCCGAGCTGTTTGATCAACAGAGCCCCTGTCCTCACTGGAGCACAGCTCAAGTTATAGATGCAGCTGGAGTTACGGATCAGTCTCTCAGTACTTCACCCCCTGTTCTGCTTCTGATCCAGAAGGCCACAGCAACCCTTGGCAGAGCAAGACCCTCGCTCTCCTGGCTCTGTACCAGTATGGATGAGGATGTGTCTCTTCAGATGGTAGCTGCTCCGAAAGGCTCCGTAGCAGTGCTCGCAAATAAAGTTCTTGGGGATTCTCAGCTGGAAGGAGCCGTTCTGCTCAATCACCGTCATCTGCAAAGCACAGACAGACCCTCACCATTCCCGCGCACGGCACAGCGAGCACATAACACTGCTCTAGGGTCAGGTGCTGCCAAACTATTCACCCCTCCCTATCCCCTTCCATTTGGGGACGTCCAAGCACTTTTGTGAACGCTTCAGGGCAGGGACCATTTTTGTCATGTGTCTGTGGGGTGCCTAGCACAACAGGACTCCGGGGCCCCTAGCCACTGCATTGAAGATTGCGAAGCACTTTGAGATCTCCTGATGTAAAGCTCTACGTAAGAGACAGGTACCATTATTAATGCTACAGTATCAATAGTTTAGCCTCCCAGTCCTCCTAGAACATAAGACAGAAGATGAAGACACTGAGGGGCTAAAGGACAGGTTTCTGGCCATGCAGCAAGTCTATGGCAGGTCCCAGGACAAAACTCAGGAGTTCTGATTCCAAGTCCCGTTGCTTTATTCACAAGAGCACTCTTCCCATTTTAGCAGAGATTCTTCCTGCAAGTGAGACGGCTTCAGTACTGCAGGGAGAACTAGTATCTGCCACAGGACGTCAGTTCACATTTTGGTTGGGGGGTATCGTGTTCCCCCCCACCTTTACCCCAATGTCACTCTTGGAGCCTGTGAATCCATTTCTTGGCTGAAAGGTGCTGGGCCCTCAAGGCTGAGCAGTGCGATGGCAAACAGCTGGATGCCTGAGCTGTGTGAGTGTTTGGAGACAAACCCCTGAAATCTTCAGCTGTCTGAGATACAGGCAGCAATTCTAACAGCTCACTCAGGACCAAGGGTTGGCCCTGAGCGTGGTAAAACTTCATAACACAGCCCCGTTTGCCCCACTCCTCCCTGACCATACGACGGACGATTACCTGCCTTTTTAATGGTCTTTTTTGGCTGTGATGCTTCTGCCAGCTCTTCCTCTTTACGGCTGCGAGATTTCTCGCTCTCCTGGCGGAGACCCTTAAGGAGAGAAAACAGGGGTCAGTTCTTTCCCTGTGCGCATTTCTAGAGTCCCTTGCCCCCTAGAACCCTCTGGAGATGCCCTGCACCATTACATTTAGAGACCGCTTTCTAGTCACGTCAATGACAGTAGGTCTGGGGATGGGGCAGGGGCAGGATCAGGGTAGAGATAACCCCTGTAATAGCTCCCCCCATACCAGCATGTTTGGGCTGTTCCCCCTCTCTCCATTCTCTGTCTGCTTGGAGCTCTGTTTTGGCATCATCTTCTTGCTGGCAACAGTTGGCACGAGGCACACCCCAGAGAGGCCCTCGCAGGCCAGGAGACTCGCCTAAAAGACAAGACAAACAACCATGAAAGACGCAGGGTTCAGCTGAGCTTAGCCAGCCATAACCTAAATAGCCAATGCCCAAACATGCCAGTACCCTCTAACAGGTATGAATTGGATATATTCAGCCACATGTGCAACTGCACCACACTCTGGTGGCTGGAGATCTACAAAGAAGGTCTATGAATTAATGCTACTGGTAGCTAACGGGAGAGTTCCCTTGAGCTTAAAAAGGGCAGTGTTTTGAGAGCAAGCATTCCAGTTTCATGGTGGTGTGTGTGTAACCGTGTTGGTTGCACATGCTTAGCCTCCTTAATTCAACCAATACTTTGGTTGATCAGAACTACATTGTTTACATTAAGTATCGACTTCTACCCGTTATCATTGCGGGTCACCAAGGGCTCTGCAGCCCATTCAACTTGACAGTCACCTCCCTGTGACTTTGCATTCCTGTTACAGATGGGAAAATTGGGGCTCATTACCTGAGCCATCTTGTCTGTCTGTCCTCAACAAACGGATTGTAACAATTCTTTAGCCTTAATTCTCTCCCGGGAAAGAATTTTACGATTAGAAAGATTTTTTTTTTTCAGTTAATCATTTTTTGCTGGTCTTGTCCAGTACCCTCCACTTTGCCGACATCTTTCTGGATTCTGAGAGCCTGGAATCGTGCGTGGCGTTCTTAGGGTGTCTTCCCCAAGCACTGCAGAGAGCTGGAGAAGCTAGATGGGAAGGTAACTGACTGCACCGCTTTTACAGATGAGTCATCCCAACCCTAGCCCTGCTTCTGGATGGATGCTGGATAAAGGGGGTTGATCTTCGTGCCTCGATATCACTGCAGACACGTCTCTGGAGCCTGCGAGTAAAAAAGAAAAAAAAGAAGCATAACTGAGCCAATTGACAAGGGACGGCTAGAGAAAGAAACTTCTTTATCAGTGTGTCAAAGCAACTTCACTCAAAGAGAACCCAGGCAAAATTTATTGCTTAATATTAGCAGAGGTTCTGCTGGAAGGTGAGGAGAAGGGACACAATACTCTCTACTGTTTACGAGCTTTTCTAAGCCCTGTGCAAAGTTAGCCTTAACAACATTTTGCAGATAGGGAGACAGACAGAGAGGTAAAGTGACTGGTCCCAGGGCACACAGTAAGAATCAAGAGCAGAATCCAGGAGTTCTGACTCTCAGTGATCTGCCCTAACCTCTAGGCCACGCTCCCATCCCAAAGCTGGGAAGAGAACCCAGGAATCCTGACTGCCACCTTGTGTTCAAACACACCCCTTCATTCTTCACATACCGACATGTACAGAAAGGCTGCAGTGGCTGCTCTGCAACATTATTATTTCACAGTTCAAGAGAAAGTGTTTAGAAGTTATAACTTTCTATTGTTAGAAACAGGAAGCATAAAATCTGACTCTCTGTAGTGCCATGTGTCTGCTCCGCGATGCTGCATGGAAGTACAGCGAGACTGCGAAGGAGCATAACTGTGGATTGTCATTCCTGTCCATGCACGCACAAGCGGAGTGAGCGAGCAAGTCTGTGATTTGCCAGATCAACACACACACCTTGGTGTGAACGACTGTGAGTGTGGAGAGGCAGCGCAGCACAAGTGAGGGCTGGTGTATGAATCGGAGGAAGCAGGCGCCACAATAGGTGTTCAGGGTAGCATCGCAGAGTGCACGCACAGTAAGTATGCAAGGGACCCAGGCCGTTGCAAGGGAGCACAGCGAAATTCAAGTGCCTCTGTAACATGCTCACGTGCAACAGGCGTGCAAAACCACAGCACGGGGGTGCAACCGCGCAGCTAGTACAAGGCTGTGACCCAAGCGGGCAACGCTGCAACCTGTACCTGAGCGTGCAAGGCCCGAGCACGAGTGTGCACACAAGCGCGTGCGGGGCGGGCGAGGCCCACCGCCCACAGGTGTGCAAGCCACAGCCCCCGAGCGTGCAAGGGCCCCGGCGCGAGCGTGCAAGCGCATGCGCTCACGGCCGAGGCGCGGGGGGTGCAAGGCCGAGCCGGGTGCGGCCCGTTGGCCGCCAGGGCCCGCTGCCCATCGGCTGTGGGGTCCGTACCTGGCCCGGCCGCTGCGGGCTCCAGGCTCCGCCGTCGCCTCCGTGCGCTCCCCCGGGAGACAAGTTTACAAACAGCGGCCCGAAGCCTCTCGGCCCCCGCCGCTACCCCGGAACCGGAAGCGCTTGACACAGGGGTCACGTCCAGGCCGCCCGGGCGGGCGGGGCCGGCGCGTGCGCACGACCGCTCCTGAGGCCACTCCTGCCGCCATCTTGGTGCAGGTAAGTGAGGGGGAGAGGGAGGGGGCTGTTGCCAGGGTAACCATGAGTAGGGGGAGGGAGATTCTGCGGCCTCTGGTGGGTGGGCTTTCCTTGGCCCCAATATAAACCCTTGGGGGCGGGGCTCTTCCTGGCCCCACCCAATATACACCCCCCCCAGGGAGTGGGCTCTCCTTGGCCCCACCCCAATATACCCCCCGGTGGGAGGGCCTGTCTCTGGCCCCACCCATTATAACCCCCCCAGGGGGGAGTGGGTTCTCCCTGGCCCAACCCCAATATACCTCCCAATGGGAGGGGCTGTCCCTGGCCCCACCCCAATATACCCCCCCGTGGGACTGGGTTCTCCCTGGCCCCACCTAATATACCCCCACCCTAGTGGGAGGGGCTCTTCTTGGCCCCATCCCAATATACCCCCCCAGGGGTGTGGGTTCTGCTTGGCCCCACCCCAATATACACCCCCGGTGGGGGGGGGACTATCCCTGGCCACACCCAATATAACGCCCCCAGGGGGAGTGGGTTCTCCCTGGCCCCACCCAATATACACCTCCCAGTGGGAGGGGCTCTCCCTGGCCCCACCCCAATATACCCCCCCCGAGGGGAGTGGGTTCTCCCTGGCCCCACCCCAATATACACCCCCCAGTGGGAGGGGCTCTCCCTGGCCCCACCTCAATATACCCCCCCCGAGGGGAGTGGGTTCTCCCTGGCCCCACCCCAATACACACAGCTGGGTGGTGAGGAAAGGGGGAAGGAGAATAAACATGGGAAAATAGCTTTACTTTGTGCCATGACCCGTCCACTCCCAGTCTTTATTTAAGCCTAATTTAATGGTGTCCATTTTGCACACTGATCCCAGCTCGGCCGTCTCTCCTCGGAGGCGGGTTTGGAAGGGTTTGGCTGGTCTGTAATGCAGTGAGCAGGCAGGCTGACGTGGTCTCTGACTGGTTTGCAGCCTGCTAGGACTCCCTGACCCGCCATGTACACATCCCCACCTCCCTGCCAGCTGTTCCAGAAGCAATGGGGACCCTCCGTGGCCGGAAGTGGCAACTGCAACCTTCTCAGGCTGCTACAACCACGTGACTTTTCACAGCTTGCAGATCTGGGCTATCGCAGGTGAGAAATTCCCGCTGGCTTGAAATCAAGTGGCCTTGTGGTTGAAATCCCTTTTTGCCCTCCATAAAAAGCTGGCAGGGATCTGTCCCTTGTTGGTGCCGGCCAGATCCGTGATGATCCCATGTGGACTAACACCTGTAGTTCACTCCCTATTTGGAGCCACAGGCCAGGGTGCAGGAATCGATCCTGACATGGTGTCCTGGCTGTGCTGCTCCCACAGAGTTCATTTCCCCTCCCTTAGGGGGATACACACGCAGAAAGCAGGGAGCAGGCTGTTGGGCAAAGCACATTTGGAAGGTAGGTGGATTCTCATGAATTAGGAGTGGTTACTTGGAGTGGAGTGGGTCTGTTAAAGGGTGATGTTCATTCTTGCAGGTAAATGAGATTACTGTGGAATAATAAAGGTGGGTTCAAAGGTTGAAGGTTTAATGATTTACAGTGAAAGGCCTTGTCTTACCCAGGGCTTGCGATTGTAACATGCTCTCTGTGACTCAGATCCCTCTCTGCCTTCCAATCGCTTTTGAGAACTTGTAGGTTTCGTGCTCCTTACTATTCTCAGCCTGATCATAAACAAGAGGAGAGTTTATTTTAATAAACGCAGGAGAAGAATTTCCCCAGGGCCCCATGAACACAAGTGGCATAGAAAAATCACTGGGGCTTGTGCGCTGAAATCACTTAGGTACCTTTGAAAAGATCCCCCTCAACCAGTCAGCAGTGCTGCCAACTCTGATGATTTTATTGCAAGTCTGACAATATCTGGTGCCTCAAAACCCCAGGTCCTGGATTCCTGAGATTAGAAGTGCATCTCAGCTATCTTTTTTCTTTTTTAAATTAAGTTTTTAACCCTCATGGTTGCAGAGAAGAATGTGAGAATGTGAAGCCAATGTGATCTACAGGCTCAGAAACCAGTACACAGAGAAAAAGAAGCTAATTTTTATTTTATTTGGCTTAAAATCATGCTGCTTTTTTTTTTTTTTTTTTTTTTAAATCTCATGATTTTTGGAACCTCACTCCTGATTTTAGAAAACTTGGGGTTAAAGATACTGAATCAACAGGAGAGAAGTTTGGCTCAAGAAGCAAATTAAAACCCTGACCCAGGAGAGTAATAGCTTGTGGGAGTTAAGCACATGTTTAATGTCCTTTCCTCCACTGAGGTCAAAGTAATGTGCTCTTTGGGAATGAGTGCTCTCCAGCGGTGCCGGAAGGACCAGAAAAGTTGAGGGGGCCAAGCAGCGACCAAAAGAGGGGAGCAGCTGGGGGATGCCCAGGGGAACAGGGAGTGACTTCCTGCAGAGCCTGTCCTGTTCCTGCCTTCCCCACTACCTATGCTTGGGTCCTGCTCCCCCTGTGGGGGACTCTGCTGTCCAGGTGACCCTGGTACCCAACTCCCAACATCCTCCAGCTCCATCCTGGGCTCCCGGAAGCTCTGGCTTCTGTGCTCCCCTGCCTGGTCCTGGCTGCAGCTTCCCCACTCCCCCTGTGCTGACCTGCTACCAAGCACCTATATGCTCAGAAGGGCAAGGGCGAGCTGGGGAGGCCCAGGGGAACAAGGAGTGACTCCCTGCATATTCTGTCTGGTCACCGCCTCCCCCTACCTGTGCTCAGCTCCTGCTCCTCACTGGTGAGTCCATTGTGCAGGCGGCTCTGGTTTCTGGCATCACCTGTCTCCTGCCCCTGCCCTCCCCTGCCTGGTCTTAGCTGCAGCATCCTAGGTTACCTCTATGCTGACCTGTTGCTGGGTGCCTATGTTCTCAAAGCGGGGGGCATGGGTCCCCTGTTTAAGAAGTGGGGAGACAATTGCCCTTTGCCCACCCCCACTGCCAAGCCCTGGCTCTGACACCTATGATGCTCTTGCAGGAGGAGGCTTTCCTTTCTCCTTGTTCTCTCAATCTCTCCTTGGTCGCTTCTCCTTTTGTAGTGTGCATCCATCCTTTCGAGAAGGAAAGCTCTTCATGGCAGGGACCTTGATCTCCTTTGTGTCTGTGGTGCTGCCAGCGGTAAATAATATGTTATAATAACCAGCAGAGATGGGCCCTGCAGGTTCCAAACACTCTAGATTTTGGGGGAGATTTGGATCTGAGTGAGCCAAATACTGGGCCAAACCAAATGGATCAGAGTCAACAGGCCAGATCTCAGCAACCCTGAAGGTGGTTTTCAGGTCCAAGCTTTGCGTTTCAGGTGCATAAACTAAGACCTGATGTGTGCAAACAGGGTTCAGGGGGCACGACCAGCTGCCCTATCTTTAAGGCTAGATGGGAAAAGAGGCCCGAAACCTCTGCCTCTTGTAACTTGGGGATTCAGCATGGGAAAGGTGGAGAATCAAAGAGGTAAGAAGACCGTAGCCTGCCCTTGAGTTGAGTTCTGTATTCGTTACACTAGGAACCTCCTAAAACTTGTTGGAATTTCCATTCCTGAAATCAATGGTTGCTACATTTAAATCCCCAATAAATGGAAACTAGTCTTCAGGCAGCACTTAATCAGCCTGCGCATTTCCCCGGGAGAACAGCTGTGGCTGGATTGGAAGAAGGCGTGGATGGTTTTTATATCCAGTAATAACATTTATAGCTTGGCAGGCTCAGATAGGAGTAAGTACCTCTCATGCTGTAATGTGAGTTGAAAACCTGTGTGGGATTGGAACATAATTTTTTGTTACCACCTCTGTACATCATTGCACAATCGGCCAGGTGCACGGTGGGATTATATTAACTTTTCTTTGAAGTAGCAGTTGTTGGCAGGATTCGTAAGGCCGCGCTGGATGAATCAGTCATTTGATCCGGTGTGGCAAATCCTCCACAAGGTCTGTTTTGTTCCATTTCTGCACGGGGAGTTGCAAGGTTTGCTTTAGCTGGAGGATGCACAGAGCAGGAGACAGACAGAAATCAGCATAACAATTCCATTACATCAGGTGTAAGAAAAATTGGTGAAAACGGGGAAGTAGCACTCACCTGGTACTCAGTGATCAAGTGTGACTCGCGCTGAGCGAGTATTTAGCAGAGAATTAGCTGGTGGAGCTAAATTGGGGAATGTATTTATCAATTGTATTAAAGGCTCCCACTCAGGATAGAGGCCCCATTATATAATATGCACGGTGATTGATATCCCTGTCCAAAGAACGTACAGTCTAAATAGACACGCGTAGGAGAAAGGAAGCTTTATCATCTGCATTTTACAGGGGGAGAAAGTGAGGCACACTCCGATTCGTGTAATTTGCCCCCACTCACACAGGGAATCTGTGGTAGCACCAAGAACTGAACCCAGCTCTCCTAAATCCCAGGTCAGTCTCTTAATCACAAGACCAGCCTTTGTCTCACACATATTGGGATGTTGAGGGCATAAGTTCATGTTTAGGGCAGAGGATGCTCTCTCTTGCACCCCTGGGTAGTTACTTTTCCTGCTGCGTGCCAGTGAACCTTATATTACATATCCATGGCTTGCTAAAGCAGTCTCTACTCTCTGCGCTTCGTCTTGACTTAAGTTGGTGCACTGCATGCGGGGGCTTGTACTTGTTGCACCACCTCTGGCGGTGGGATGGGGTGCCGCACCCTGGGACTTGTAGTCCTTGCTAGCCACGCCTCTGCGGAGAACATGAGGGCAGGGCTCTGTGGACTGCACTGGGGCCAACAGAGTGCACTTTGGCCAGAGCTACCTAGTTCATTTCGCCTCTGGGAGCTGACAGGTAAGGAGCTGCTGCCTCTCCACTGCTCCTGAACCACAGGAAGGAGGGAATGAGAGAGAGGGGCTGGGAGGGATAGAAGAAAGGTATTCAGAAAGCTCCCATCAGTGGCCGGGCACCCTGCCCCCTTCCTTGAGCACTGGATGAGCTGTAATGATCACTTTTCCCAAAGGAGTTTGTAATGTCTCAGCATCTCTCTGGCCTGGGCTGCCCCTGGCATTTCTGTGGCAAACAGCATTTAGCACATAGAGGTACAGTATCTCGGAGCCAGGCTGTTTGGACCCGAGCCCAGCAGGGGGCTATGTGAATTTGACTCTTACTTGTGTCTGACAAATAGAAAATCTCCTGGAAGCAGCAAGGAATGCCTTTAAGAGCTGCTGTGTGGATTGATTTGTCAGTAACAGACTATTTCCTTTGTACTTTTGTCCCTGTGATCTGGGCACAGATCTCACAGGGCTGGACAGGTAACAGGACACTGGGTGGCTTTTTCCCAGAGTGGTTGTTTGGGGGGCAGTGGGTCTGGAGAAGAGAGAGAGGATACTGGCTTAGGAGGTGCACAGGCAGCAGGAGGAGGAAGAAAGGGAAGCTGTAGGGGCAGGGCCTTACAGAGGACTTTGAAGCTCTGGGAGGAGGGGAATGACCCTTAGTTCCAAGCTCTTTGTGCTCATGCTCCTTGGCCTATAACCCACCAGGAGTGTGTGGCCCCTGATCTGCAGAGGAATGTCCTCCCCATCTGACGAGGAAGGCTGCAGCTAGACGTGCCTGGCCTCTGGGCTGGCCACGTTGCCTGGACATGAATGGTCAGCGCTGGGTGGTGTCTCCAGATGACCAAGTCCTACAGCAAGGGCTGGTCATCCTAGAGGGCTCCATATCACCCACCCTTTTGGCAATCATGCTGCAGGTAGGGTTTTCTGTGACTCCCTGCCCTAGGGAAGGTGCCGGAGCAGGCTACAAATAGGGAAGGCTCCTGTACTTCAGGTATGGTGTCCAGACCTCCCCAGGCTTCATGTTTCTCTCCCAGGAAAGTGTAGGTCTCCACGGAGATTCACAGATGTCATGTGTGTTCTGATGTACAGGGACATGCTCGGGGGAAACGGCTAACCATGGCAGAAGACCCCCTGTCCCACCCCGCCCTGGATAAGGCAGCCGGCGAAGAGTTCCTGCGGGAAGCTTTCCAGATTATCCTGGAGGAAGCTGTCAGGAAAGGGACAGATGTCACAGAAAAGGTGAGGCTCCTGAGGGTGGGGGTGGCTGAGCAGCCCAGGAGGCTGGAGTGTAGCCCCACCCCTTCCATGGGGTAGCCTGTGGCTGGCCCCTCTTCAGCGTGGGCACGGGAGGGAGTTTTCCCTCTTACCGCAAAGGTGTTTTGCAAAGGCCTCCTGTCTGTTTCTAAACCAAGTTGCTGCCAGTGGTGATCACTGGCCCTCTGTCTGTCTCCAGGTGCCCTTTGCCCAGAGTGGTGGTGATCACTGGCTTTCCCAATCCATTGGCAGGAACATGGCACCACCGGAGCCCTGATCCAGCTGGCCTTAACCAGTGCCACAGGCCACCCCCTGCAATCCAGGCACAGACTGCCAAGTTGCCCCCTACTGCCTGGGCACAGACTGAACAGCCACCCCCTGCTACTTGGGCACGGACTTCCCCACCACCCTAGCATAGATTGCCTGGTCACCCCCTATAATATAGGCACAGACCTCGTGGCCACTTCCTGCCACCAAGGCACAGACTGTCTGGCCACCCCTTGCCAGTTGGGCACAGACTGCCCAGCCACTCCCTGCAGCCTGGGCACAGACCACCTGGGCAAGGGCTGCACTGACAACGGATCAGGAGACCTCCTGCATACAAAACAGCGATGATCGCACCCTCGGCTTTAATATTAAAGGGGCGCTCATGGAGATGGCAGGTCGCAGGCCTGGCCACTCAGCTCAAGGGGCATGGTACATCTTTATGGACTGCACCATTGCCTAGAGAGGAGAGTGGCCATAGACTGCACGCCAGTGCCCATCCACACCGTACCATGCCCGCTCATGCCTCAGATCGCAAGCAGAGGAGTGACTTTGCTTGGCGTATGCTGTCTGTTCCCCTGACTGCTACTGGCACTGTGCTCCGCTGTCCCCTCTCCCAGGGGAGGATCTCCAAGAGCTCTGGACATGCTGGGGCACTGAGCTTGGAGGTCTTGCTCTGGGAGGCAGGCCGGCATCATCCCACTTTGCAGAGGGGAAAACACGAGGCCCCGTGGTGTGAAAGAGCCTGGGGAAGGGCTCCGTGTGTTCTCACAAGGGTCCTGTGGAGCCCGGGGAGGGAGAAGTTCTGGGATTGCAGCCACAGAGAAAGCCTCTCTCTGATGTGCTGCTTGGACCCCGTTCCCCTCCCGTCCTTTCCTGTTTATGGACTCAGTCCAGGAGACATACATGCGCAGTCCTGGGCATTGAGCAAAGGATGGATGGCTACCCTGGAGTCGGGGTGTGTGTGTGTGACCATTCCAGACTCCTCCATTGCCAAGGATGGTGAGAGGAAGTACCGGAGTTAACGGTAGGGAGGAGAGTGCGTAGAACTGAGCTGTCCCGACTCTTTTCCCCCAGCCTTGAGTAACCCCCCTCACACATGTGCACAGGCCCCTGAGGTCATGAGCTGGGCATCTGCTACCAGCCTTGCCCCCAGTTGTGGTGGGCTCCCTGCTGAGGTGGGCCCTGTGCCCCCTGGCGAAGGGAGTATCCAGGGAAGGACTGTTTTCCCAGCTCAGCAGGACCAGAGCAGGCTGCTGATGGATTGTCTTTGTCCCTTCAGGTCTGTGACTGGAGGAAACCCCAAGACCTGCAGGAAATCCTGGACCTGGAGCTGAGGAGCAGTGGGGAGCCCCAGCAGAGGGTGCTGGAGCACTGCCGGGACGTCATCCGCTACAGCGTGAAAACATGTAGGTGCTGAGAGGCTCTGACGACGGCTGGGCCTGGTGCTGCCCTCGGAGGGGGTCCCCCTCCCGCTGGCTGTGCGTCAGAGGGAGAACAAGGCTCGCCCTCCGCTGAGCAGGGCCTGCGTGCTAGGTCAGAACTACACCGGTAAGGGATATCAGCACAGCTGTGACGTACCAACTAGGGTGTCTGCATCCCTGGAGCCCAGCCAGGTGAATGCGGCTATCGCCCTCTAGTGGCTGCAGCCTGAAGAGGGTAACGGCCTTGAAACTGCTACAGCTCAGAGATTCTCCTTTAGCTCAAATGGTAGGGGCTGTATTTATGGGCTCACAGGTCCTGGGGGCTGCCCACTGTAGGGCTGAGCTGGTGACTGATGTCGGATCTAGCCCAGGTTTAATGAGGACGCAAGTTCTGTTTCCTGCTCTTTCCCTGTGTTAAAGGTTTTCTCTCTCCCTCCCTCCCCCCACCCCCCCCAGGTCATCCTCGTTTCTTTAACCAGCTGTTTTCGGGACTGGATCCCCATGCCCTGGTGGGACGGATGATCACAGAGACGCTCAACACCAGCCAGTACGTCCTTGCCCTGTCTCTGAGCACCCTTTGCCTGGAGCTGCCCAGGGAGGCAGCGCATCTAGCTGGGGGTGGGGAACAACAACAGTTAAGGACACAGGAAAGTGAGAATGCTGGGGCTGTTTGCTGCCAAAAGACAGAGAGGGGTGGGTGAAATTCACAAGGGGGGGGAGTTCTGGGGCCTCATCTCCTGTGAAGCTCCAGGTACGCCCCCTCCCCCAATGGCCGGGTACCTCACGGAGGTGTGTCTGTGTGGCCCAGGTACACCTACGAGATCGCCCCGGTGTTTGTGCTGATGGAGGAGGTGGTGCTGAAGAAGCTGCGGGAGCTGATTGGCTGGGGGAGTGGAGACGGGATATTCTGTCCAGGTGCGTGAGACTGATATACTGCCAGAGGGAGGGTCAAGCCAGGGGCACCCAGGGCATCACTGCCCTTTCATGAACCGGGTTTCCTGCTGGGTCCATCCTTCCCCATTGCCTGTCTGACTGTCCCCCCACAAATCCAAAGTGAACGTGCAGGACTAGACCCTCAGCTGGGGTCAATCGTGGTAGCTCCATTGACGCTGATTGAGCTGCACCAGTTTCCCCAGGATCTGGCTCCTATACCATACAGCTCAGAACTGCTGGAGTCCTGCAGGGCCAGGAGATCCCTGAAAGAAGTTTGTGAGCAGGGTTAGCAGCTGGCATCCCTGGCTGACAAGGGGCAGACTCGGCCCTCCCTGGCACACACATGGGGCAAGAGCCAGACTCAGCCTTCCCTGCAGTTTGCCTTTGCGGTTCACTTAAAAAGCAACAACAGAACATAACCTGTGGCCAAAGCTTTCTCCTGAGCTTGGCTCTTCCTAGGGTGCTTCTCTGCAGGACTCCTCCGATCTCTACCTTTAGTTTCCTCTGCCTCAGAGAGACCCTCCAGCTCCTTTTATGTCATGGCTTGGACCGGATTAGGACCCCCTTACAGAATGAGGCAGCAGAAATACTTCTGTCTCTCTCTGCAGGGTTCTGGCACTAGGCACTAAGATGAGTCAGCAAAAAAGCTCTGCTTTCTTATGCAGAATCCTAAAACCTGACACTCTTACGGTGATATACCAGTGCCACCTGGCCCTTCCTCCCAGCAGTGCTCGGTTAGTGTGAGTGTCCTCCCAGCAGTGCCCTGCCAATACCAACCTCCTTCCACCAGTGTGAGCTTCCTCTCAGCAGTGCCCTGCTGATGCCAGCTGCTTCACCTCAGCAGCGTGAGCATCCTTCCATGCCCTGCTGGTGGTAGCGGGGACTCCACCTGGGCAAGTTTCTTGGTGCGGTGATTGAATCCTGCTCAGGGAACCCTCCTTCCTCTCCTCCAAAGCTGCCCTTGTTCCTGCCCCGGCCTATCCCACAGCACATGGAGAGTGGGCGACAGGCTTGCACTGATCTCTGTGGATTTGTTTCCCTGCAGGAGGCTCCCTCTCCAATATATACGCCATGAACGTGGCACGGTATCAGCGCTTCCCGGACAGCAAGCAGACGGGCATCTGGGCCCTGCCGAGGCTGGCGGTGTTCACATCGCAAGAGGTGCAACCTGGGCCTTCCCCTTCGCTAGCCATGACAGGAGCATGAGAAGAGGGGGCTGGGCTTGGTCTCCCCTGAGGGATGGGGTGCTGCTGTGTCACCCCATCAGAGCCGTGGATCAGCAGGGCCCAGAGCATGACCCACTTCTACCCTCAGCGTCTGTGCCATTTGGCTTAACTCAGGCCATCTACAGTTCCCCTCCCTAGTTTGGCCGGCGTGCAATACACACAGCCCGGCACAGGGACCGGGGTCTTTCGGGGGTCCTTTTCAAACAGGAAGCATTGCATTGTGGGATGGAGGTAGGCGAAGTGGGTGGAACCAGAGGGTTAAGGGTTGCAATGCCTGAGGGTCGCTAGCCGCCCCGGGAAGGATGCCCAGGGCCTGGTTTCAGCCGGCTCTCAGAGCAGCGGTCCGTTCCGCACTTGTAAATGCCTGAGAGGTGTTGTGGGAGGAGGAGAGGAATGGGATGGAGGCTGCAGTTCTTGGAACTTTGACCCCCAGCTTCTTGCTGTAGCATTTTTCTGCTAATTTGGACAAGGCCAAAAATCCCATAAATGTCGACATCTGTAACCTGGCCAAGCCCTTCAAATAGGCCTCTTACCAGAGTACCAGGGGCCCTGTCAGAGAATTAAGGCACATCAGTTTTCCATCCACTCCGTGCAGTGGCCCCCCCAAGGGAATAACACAGCAGGGCTAAGTATCACAGAATACATGATACAGCAGAGGTGCTGGAACTAGGGGTGCTGCAGCACCCGTCACTTTAAGTGGTTTCCATCATATCCAGGGTTTAATTTGGTTCAACGGCTCACAGCCCCCCCCCCCCTCTGCCCACTATACAAATTGTTCCAGCCCCCCTGCAACACAGGCCAAAATGGTGCATTCAGTTAAAGCAGCCCTGACTCCCAGGGATCCTGCAGCTCTCACCTCTAAATGACACTTCCTGCCCTGTGATTTCTTTGGGATTGGACCCTGGCAGGAATCTGTGCTGATTCCCTCCCTTCTGCCTTCCCCCACAGTGCCACTACTCTGTCCAGAAGGGGGCAGCTTTCCTGGGCATTGGTACAGACAACATCTACCTGGTCGGAGTGGATGAGAGGTGAGAGCTCACACTGGGAATGCTTGTGGCCTTTATCCAGACCTGGCACTGGTTCCATTCGGCTGCGCCTCCTTCCCTTCCTACAGCACCTCCTGCTGGGAGAGGCTGGTACGACAGCCGCTGGAAGCACCCCAGTGCCCAGGACTTTTGCCCTGCTCCCTACAGCTCCTCTTTCTAGTTGGAAGCGCCCCAGCAATCAGCACCCCCTCCTGGGAGAGGCTGGCAGTGGAGTAGCTCAAGGCGCCCCATCACTCAGGGCACATGCCCCATTTCCTTCAGGCTCTGTAGGAGGCTGGGACCTCCCACAAGCCATCACTCCTCCATGAGTCCCATCAGTGACTCTTGCTGGCCCGAGCAGGGTAGCTAACAGCTCCCACAGATGCTTCCCTTCAGCTACCTGGATGGACTTGGGTAGAAGAATCCATCTCTGCTCCCTGCACGGAGTCTGCCCCCGGGGATAATTTGTGCTGTCATCCTCAGGGGGAAAATGATCCCTGCAGACCTGGAGAAACAGATCAACAAGGCAAAATCTGAGGTGAGCTTGGGGTGGGGTGAGAGGGTCTGGTCTGTGGGGCAGGGAGCAGCCTGCTAGGAACACTTCCGCCCTGTAACGCCGCACCCCACCCACTGCCCCTCTTCCCTTCCAGGGCGCGTGTCCTTTCTTTGTCAACGCCACCTGTGGCACCACTGTGCTGGGAGCCTTCGACCCACTGGCGGACGTGGCAGATGTGTGTGAGCGCCACGGGGCCTGGTTTCACGTGGATGTGAGTCCCCCCAAGGAGGGCAGGGCAGGGAGATGTGCCCTTGGGCACTAGAGATTTAGGAAGGGCTCCGTCCCTGGGCGCCTGCGATGTCTGTCCGGGAAGGGAGGTGAGCTAGGCTAGGGGAGCGGATGAGGAGGTCACTGGGAACCTTTGGTTCCCACAGTTTGGCTGAACAGACCCAGCATTGCTGGTAATTGACAAGCCCTATCCCTAACTCCCTCACGGCTCGTCTCCACAGCAGAGTTCACTCCTGTTGGAGTGTGAAGGATCCTTTGAACTCTCCCCCATCCACACACACAAACCATCACACCTGTTCTGCGATGCTACCAACACCACTGGGGCACCAGCTGAAGCTGAAGTGAGCACAACTGGTCTGCTGCTATCACTCCGCAGCGAGAATGCACTGCTTGGGGGCTGCTAGTCCTCCAGTGCCTTCCCATCACCCCCCTGGGCCACTTGGACAGGAGCTTTTTTTTTTCTGCCATCTCTCATGCACCCAGACTGGAAGTCACTTGCCAGTTCATATAGGCCAGTTTGGTGCTGGAACCGACGGCTGTGTTCCTCCAGCTCTAGCGTCCTCTCTCCACGTGCACGGGACCTCATGCAAAACCCAGGCAGGAGGCTTTAGGGTCAGGCTGTCCCCTTAGAGCAGCCAAAAGGCTGGGGATCGTAGATGTCACAGTGAGAGAAGAGGCCCTAGGCTGGGCTAGAAGGGACCATCTTGAAACAGGGTTCCCCTTGGCTGAGGGTGCAGCATGCCCCAGTCTCAGCGGGTTTAGCCACTTGTAGCTCCCCCACTGGCTGCTAACTGAACTCAAAGCGCTGCTGTCTCTCCCTGTTCCTCCTTGGCAGGCCGCCTGGGGTGGGAGTGCCCTGCTCTCTAGAAGGCACAGACATCTCCTGCGTGGGATAGAGAGGTGGGTACTGTCTCCAAACTGGGGGACAGGGTTAGCGGTCGCGCTTGCAGCTTCATGGGAGTAGTGGAGGGCAGAGCCATTGAGATCAGTCGAGGGGCTGGTTACGCAGGAGTTTACATCAGGGTGAAGAACTTCCAGGATACACTGAGAACAGTAATTGAGCCAGAGCGGGAGATGATCCCTCCGTGCATCATGTGAGCCTGTCCGATCCAGCCTGTGCCTGGAAGACCCTGAAATTAACACATTGTGGCATCAATATGTGTGTGCAGCTCTGCTCCTGCTGGTGAATATCCCATTCCATACACCTCCTGTAGCTGGCCGTCTGCTGCCCAGTGCATCCCCAGCCAGCCCTGTGCCCCCCAGCCCGTTCCCTGGCCCAGCTGGTGTTAATGTCTCAATGAGTCTCCCTTTCCCTTGCAGGGCGGATTCGGTGGCTTGGAACCCCCACAAGATGCTGATGACGGGTTTGCAGTGCTCTGCCTTCCTGCTTCGAGATAGCTCCGTAGGTCTTCGCCGCCGTTCCCTCCCTGCGGAGGCAGGCAGTTGTAACCCTGCCGTGACGAATGCAGCTTATGTGTGGAAGAGGCTGTAAATGAAGTGACAGGGAGCTCCCCCACAGCCAATAGCCCTGCCCCGCTCCCTCCAGCACCCCCTGCTGGGTGAGGCTGGGACTGGAGTAGCTGGAAGCTCCCCTTCAGCCAGCACTCCTGCCCCGCTCCCTCCAGCACCCCCTGCTGGGTGTTGTTGGAAGTGGTGTTTCTGTGCACATGTAGAGCCCATCCAGCTCCCTCAGTGCTCCTTTGCTGGCCTGCCTAGCGCATGCTTTGTCCCTGCCGTCCCATGTGACCATGGTCGGGACATGCTGACGTGTTTGCTGGACCCTCCCATTTCAGGGCCTGCTGCAGCGGTGCCACGGTGCCAACGCCACCTACCTCTTCCAGACCGACAAGTTCTACGACGTGGCCTATGACACGGGAGACAAGACCATCCAGTGTGGCCGCAAGGTGGACTGCCTCAAGCTGTGGCTGATGTGGAAGGCCAATGGGACCGAGGGGCTGGAGAAGCGAGTGGACAGGGCCTTCGAGTTCACTAGGTGAGGGGTGGGGGATACAGGTGATCCCCTAACCCCAAGAGGTGCTCTAGTGATGTCAGCTGATCCTTACACACATCTCTATGCCCAGCACAAAGGTCAACGATGTTCTCTTCATCCTCTCTAGGTACCTGGCTGAGGAGATCAAGAAAAGGGAAGGTTTCCAGCTGGTGATAGAGGTATGGGCCACCTGGAGCCATTGCTACACCACAGCTCATTGGGAACTTGTTTTCCAAGGGATCGGGGAGAGTTTATCATGAATTCCCAAAGCCCTTACTGATGGGTGGGTGGGCGGGCGGGGAGCAGCTATTTAACCTTGTTACGTGAGTTGACCAGCAATGAAATCCAACCCCCGTGGGTGTTCCTAGAGCCATAAGCGAGGGGGGAGCAGGCTTGGGCCCTGTCGTCTCCAGAGGCTGCACCTCCATTAGCTGAGATTTCGGGGTGCTCGGGTTGTTTACGTACAGAGATCCCTGCTGGTGACCCCTTCTCCTTTACCTCCCCCAGCCTGAGTTCATCAATCTGTGTTTCTGGTTTGTGCCACACAGCCTCCGGGGCAAGGAGGGCTGTGCCGATTACTGGGAGAGACTGGGAAAGGTGAGTGCAGGGAATGCTGGGAGTAGGGTGGGGGGAGAGCCCCCGTTTTCTGATGGATAGATACCACCTCTCTGGATGATAGTAAACTCCAGTACACCCACCCAGACTCGTGGAGAGAGAGAGAATGTGTGTCTGTCTGTCCTGTCCCACTGCCAACCCCCAGTCTCTCTGCTAGCCAGGCCAGGCTGGGGGCTGCTTCTCTAGCTTACTGTGTACTAAGACTTCACTGTTTCTTTGTATCCAAGGCCCTAGGTCTGTGTCCCACTAGCCCCACTTAGACACCAGGGTTCCAGCATTATCTGTGAGAGGGATTTTCAAAGCCGCCTGGCAGAGTTGGACATCCAGCACCCAGGGACTCTCTCAGGGAGTCCTGCACCCAAATCCCATGGATACCTTTCAAAATCCAAGCTGTTATATGGTGACCCCTGCTGGGGGCACCTTCTGGCATAAACCCACAGCACAATAGCTGCATCCAGCCTCAGTTTCCCTTTTCCTTGAAAGGAATGTAATCTGCCAGCCTCGGGGCAGAATATCTTCACATACACCCATGCTGTGATTCCCCTACATCCTTGCAGTGAAACCTTTCTCCAGTTCCCACAGTGAACACACAGTCATTTTCCCCTCCCCCAGTCCAGGGCCTCACCCACCAGAGAATCAGTAGCAGCACTGTGCTCCCATGTCCTTTGG
The DNA here is from genome assembly GCF_007399415.2 of Gopherus evgoodei. Taxonomy (NCBI): domain Eukaryota; kingdom Metazoa; phylum Chordata; order Testudines; family Testudinidae; genus Gopherus; species Gopherus evgoodei. The sequence goes on from NC_044324.1 coordinate 2,847,321, forward strand.
AGCCTGCTTCAGGTCTCCCTTCCCGGGAATGACCACCCTTCCCACAGCCCCTCCCTCAAGGCTTTGCCCAGAGAGCTCCCCAGCTATTCCCTAGGAGTCCCACACCTGCTCGGGGGGATCCGCCCTCTTGTTTCTGGGCTCAGCTCCTGCTGACTAAGCTAGACCTTCGCCTTTTGTCTTGGGGCCATTTTCCGGGCCTTCCAGCCATCAGGGTCCCCACCAAGTCCTGTTCCTGCCCCTTCCCCAACTCAGCTCTCTCCTGAAGCTCTCTCCCAAGCACCTCCTGCTAGCTCATCACTGCTCCTCTCTCCTTGGGGGCTCCTCCACACCTCCAGTGTGATTCCACTCCCGGCCTAACTGGAAGGTGGCATGTCACAGGTGCACTGGACCCTGCTCTTCTTAAAGGGGACAGTCACCACACAAGCCTAAAACCCTGAGTTAGCTAGATGGGTTGGCCATTGGAGGGGTCTACTCTATAGCCCAGAAGGGTTTACAGCTTCATATCACGGCTGGCTAATTGGGTGGCCATATGCTCCACTGACTAATACTGATGTTACGTGCTGCTCCGCCTAGGTGGCTCCAGCTATCAAGGAGCGGATGATGAAGAAAGGGTCCATGATGGTGGGCTACCAACCCCTTGGCAGCAAGGTCAACTTCTTCCGCCAGGTTGTCACAAATCCCGTGGTCACCAAGCAGGACTTGGACTTCTTCCTGGATGAAATTGAGAGACTGGGCACAGATTTGTAGGGATTCCAGACCCCCCTCCTCACCATCAGCTCATGGCAGATCTCTCAGTGATGGTGGGACATCACACCCACTCCTGCCCTTCTCCACAGCATCCAGCAAGAACTACTACGATAACAAGTTCACCAGACTCCAGGTATTTATACCCCTAGTAAGGTGTTCAGATGCCAGCCTCTCACATGTCCTCCATACACATTACACCAGAGAGGAACTCAGCGTTTGTGCTTCTCTCTAGCAACTCCCTCTCTTCCTCTTCTGGGTCCTTTCGAGAGAAGGGACATTGCCAAGGCCCAGACAAGGGTAGCACCTGAGGTTATCGAAAAGATGGTAGCATTCTTCTTGAGAACATCAGCTAGCACGATTCCATAGAACTTTCCTTTGGTTGTGACCTGAGGCAGCCCCAGTAAGACTCTTGAGTACGTCTTGGACAAGCTGGAAGAGGATGCTTATCTTGGATTCTGGAGATGGACATTTCAGCACCAGCCTGTGGTCAAGTAGAACATCAACATCTGGTGCAACAGGCCAGGGTCTGGGATGTACGCTCAGACACAGCAGATCACATAAGAGGAATGACGGTTGTGGGGTAGTCCACGCGTGCCGTGGAGCTGCAGCGAGCTGTGTGGAACTGGCACAAAGCTCCACCTGGGTTGCCTCCAAACCGCCTTTTCAAGTCAAACAAAACTGCCGAACTATGCTTCTCAAGCGACTACCAAGCGATCGTGGTGCTCCTTTGTCATCCCTCCCCTGCCATGAGCAGCACTCTGGCCTAGGTATTCCTGATTCATTTAATGAAGCGCATGATGTCAGTTCTTAATAAATGCTTGGTAAATGCTCCCCCATCCACAGCATTTCATAAGCAGCACAGCAGTAAACGTTGGCTTTTGGTTTTAGAGCCAAACCACTGCGCTGTTTGTTAAATCGCCATACCAGCCCAGGGGCAAATTCTGCTTCCCCCCTCTCCCATAATGTACTGCACTTGCCTGCTAGCTAAAATGACTTACCTTAAAATGATCTTAAAGAGACCACCAGGCTTAGGGTAAGCTTAGAAGTTCACTGCTGCAAGATGTCTTGCAACACTGCCTACTGCTCCTGAGAATTGGTAACACAATTTATAGCTGGAGAGCCAGCACAGCCCCGTGGTTAGAACACTGCCCTGGGACTCTATTCCCAGCCCGCACTCTTTCTGTGGCTGTGAATGAGTCACTTCCCCTTCCTGAATTTCGGTTTCCTCGGTTGTGAAATGAGGACGGGGATTCTGACCTGCTCTGGGATCGATGTATGTATGCATTCTCAGCATTGTTTGAGAGCTCATAAGAAGGGCCATACTGGGGCACACCAGTGGTCCATCTAGCCTGGTATCCTGTCTTCTGACAGCAGCTGGTGCTAGATGCTTCCGAAGGAATGAACAGGGCCATTATTGAGTGATCCAGTCCCAGCTTATGGCCATCAGAGGTTCAGGGACACCCAAAGCATGGGTTGCGTCCCTGACCATCTCGGCTGGTGAGTTTATGGAGGACAGGTCCATTAATGGCTCTCATTCTTTTTGGACCCGTTATCCTTTTGGCCTTCACAACATCCTCATCTATTTGCCCTAGTTCCCAGCCTGCTTGCTACCTGCCCTCCCCGCTGCAGCCAGGTCCCTGCCTGCTCGCTACCTGTCCTCCCCTCTGCAGCCAGGTTCCTCACTGCTCGCTACCTGTCCTCCCCTCTGCAGCCAGGCTGGGGACAGACCCCCTGCTAGCTGGCTGTGACACTGGCTCATGCCCACACTCAGCTGAGAGCCAGTGGGTTCATACTGGCACTCTAACATGTTGGGGTGGGGGAACAGCAGCTTTAACTGGGCTCAAGGTCTCGTCACTACTGGCCGTTTAGAACATGCTGAGAAACCGGCATTTGCTAGCACCACCCCCCTTGGAGCCCAGCTCAGACAAGGCCACTGGGGCTGCTCATATCCCTGCTTTGGTATTGGGCATGGAGGCAGCGAACAGACTCGCACCACTCCCACCACAGGGCCCAGCCCAGCCTCTGCTGGCCCTGTGAAGCTGCTTTGCTGCAGCAATGCTTGTGCAAACTGGCTGCAAATCAGTAGGACCTCCCCAGCATCCCACCAGCACATAGTGCCTTCCCCACAGGCACAGAGCTGGCTCTTCCCCCCCCTCCCCATGACATAATATATGGAGATAAACCTATCTCAGAGAAGGGGAAGGGACCCTGAAAGGTCATCGAGCCCAGCCCCCTGCCTTCACTAGCAGGACCAAGTACTGATTTTGCCCCAGATCCCTAAGTGGCCCCCTCAAGGACTGAACTCACAACCCTGGATTTAGCAGGCAGGGGGACATCCCAATAGTGGGAGGGGATGTGGCCACCGTAGCCCAGCCCAGCCCAGCCCCCTGGCTATTCCCCAGCTGCCATAATACAGCATATTCCGAACAGCACAGTATTTCTTAAATCCCCTCCCGCATTGTTTCTTGCATTTTTATCCTGCTCCCGCCCACAAAAACGTTCAGTCCCACAAATCCCATGAGAGAGAGAGAGAGAGAGAGAGACAGACAGACACCCCCAGCCTACTAACAAAACACAACAGTCGGTTAAAATATTTATATATAAATGAAATTCAGACAATTTTTACCACTAAAAGAATAAAACAAATCTTGCTTAAACCATGTACAAAAAAAACCACTTTAACTCCTATAATAGACATCAGAGCTCTTTCTAGCCCTTGCTTAAATTTAAGTATTAAAACCTTTATCTTTTTTGTAAAACAAACTTGCACTGCGGAAATTCTATTTGACAAACTGCTGTCGTGTCTATCGCATAGAAGATCAAAACATGACACCATCATTTTGCCTTAAAAGATGCAGATTTTTTTTTAAAAATGATTATTAAAAGTTGTTTAAAAACCTGGAATGTTTTAAACGGCTTAAGCGCCGTTTTTAGAAATTTGAAACAAACCATTCAAGTTACGTATAGGTCAGGATTACTCTTTCTGTCTGAAAAAGATTGAGCAGCAAAACTGCTCACCGCTGTAGGTTTTTGATAGCTCGAGCCTCTTTTTAAAATTTCTTTTTAAGTGACTGATAAGAAGGTCAATTTAAACAGCAGATGCAGCTAAACTTGCATTTTGTTTTCCCGCAAATTACTACAGTCTGGGTTTTTGCCACCCAATTCCGTCCGCAACAAAGTACATTTTACCTGCTCCCGCTGTGCCGACAGTGGGTCCTGCAGGATCCCAGTCCCGCTGCAGGGCTCTAGCTATTATTAGTCTGCCCTGGCCAGTAGTGGAGACAAGTAGCCCCAGAGCAAGGCAGCTTCCTGCTCCTCTCGCAGGGCTCTGCACCGGGGCTGGGATGAAATCCAACCATGTGGGGTCGTACTGTGATGATAATCAGTGAGAAGCAGGGCCTCAGCTGCGCTGGCTTTGAGGACGTTTATTTCTTGCAAGTACAAAAAGGCTTCAATGGTGCTTCTTGGTAAAAATGGTCTTTAAAAAAGAGCTGCCTAGATGAGACCCCAAGGAGAGATTGGGGGAGTGGCTCCCCCAGGGACAGAAGATCCCCAGGTTCTTCGTGGAGAGATGTCCTTGTAAGTGGGGAAGAGCCCAGCTCAGTCTCCACAGGGTCTCCCACTTTATAGCAGCCCCAGATCACAGGTGTCTCCTCCCGCCCCAATCCATTCCCTGGGGCTGTCCTGAGCCCCCTGCTTGGACTGACCCACCCCAGCTAGCAAGTGGTGGTAGGCTGGATGAGAGAAGCAGCCAGATACATATCGGGGGCCTGAGTCGGTGGCAGTTGAGGCTGCTGGCAATGAAAGTGGCTTTAAACAAAGTATATCCAGCCCCCTGAGCAACTCCTCTCCTCCCCCACCTTCCCCGTGCAAGTAATGGGAGCTGCTGGACACTGAGCTCTTTGGAGAATCTGGCCATGTTTTCCCCATTGCACATGTAGGTAAACTGAGGCACCAGGCAGAGGCCAGCATTTTCCAAAGTGGCTACTGATTCCTGGCTGCCACCCACGGCCTGGTTTCCGAGCACCCTCCACTCCAGCCAAGATCAACGGGAGCAGTGGGTGCTCAGCTTCTCTGCAAGCCAGGCCCCGGGGGGGGAGGGGGGTGTCTTAAATCAGAGAACCCAAAACTAAAGCACCACTGGCAATTGAATCAAGGTCCCCAGAGTACTGTGCTAGTCCTTTGACCACAAGGCCACTCCATCCCCTGGACCTGGGGTTCTCAACATTTTTCTTTCTGAGCACCATTCCCCCCCACCCCACCCAATGCTATAAAAACTCCTTGGCCCACCAGTTCCACAACAACTATTTTTCTGCATATACAAGCCGAGGCTAGCAAGCAGGGGAACTTCCCAGGGTCCGACGCCAACCTATGTTGCTCAGGCTTTGGCTTCAGCCCCGGAGGCAGGGCTCACAGCCCCAGGCTTCAGCCCTGCACAGCAGGTCTTCGGCTTCCTGCCCTGGGCCACAGAGTGGTTAACAATGGCTCTGCTCACAGACCCTTGGTTGAGACCCGCTGCCCTGGACTAAGCCCCCCAGATCTCCTTAGGCCCTGCCTGTGCCCTGGAGGCAGTCGAGGGCCTCAGGCTGGAGGGGCACCTCGTCCTGGGAGAGAATGGAGCAAAGGTGGATGGCAGTGGCGTCCTGCTTCGCTCGTTTCCTCCACTCCAAGAGCATGTTGAAAGCTCGCAGTTTGGTGTTGCCAGGATTGTTCTCCTCGATCTGCTCCAGAAAATGATTCTCCAGGCCCAGGAACTCGATGCCGATCTGCCTCCAGGTCTTGCCCATTTTCCCTGCCAGCTTCATCAGCTGCTGCTCTGAAACCAGACTCTGCTTCCCTGGGAAAGAGGGGAGAAGAGTCAGCCAGGAGACTGGCCATGCAGCCACATGGGAAGCTCCAGTCTTCCTGGCACTTCTGTCAACACTGCTGCGCTGCTCCCTACAGCGCCCCCTGCTGGGTGAAGCTGGGACTGGCATAGCTGGGAGCACCCCCAAAAACAGTGCTCCTGCTCTGCTCTCTACAGGGCCCTTTTTGGGTGAGGCTGGGATTGGAGTAGCCAAGAGCTCTCCTCCCAGCCACCTTCCTGCCCTACTCCCCCCATGGCTCCCCGCTGGAAGAGGCTGGGACTGGAGTAACCAGGAGCTTCCTCAACAGCCAATGCTCCTGCCCCATTCCCTAGAGCACCCCCTGCTGGGAGATGCCAGGGCTGGAGTAGCCAGCTGTGTCACCCACAGCCAGTGCTCAAATTACAGGGGTCTTCAGAGGGGACTGGGCCCCCTTACTAATTTTAAAGGCTGCCTCACTGCTGTCTTATGGACCCCTTAGTTCTCACTACTATTTAAATTAAAGCAAGCCACCCGGTCAGTATTCAGGGCCTCTCCTATTTTCCCCCCCCATCATTAGAGCTCCGACTGCTGCCTTCCCCCTACAGCACTCCCTGCTGGGATAGGCTGAGAACAGAGAAGCTGGGAGCTCTCCACTCCTGTCACTGAACCGCCCTGCTCTGTGGCTGTGCTCCTTACCGTGGACCTGCGGCTCCCTTGCTCCGACGCCGCTATTTGCAGCCTCACTGTGATTTGCATCGTTATCGTTGCCGCTGCTCCCAGTTTGTCCTCCTGTCTGGAGCTGGCTGCCCTGGACCAGGTCCAGCCTTGGGATCTTGTGCAGCACTTCGTGGGTGATGTCTAGCGCTTCCTGGGGGTACGTCTGCATCAGCAGCTCAGCCACCTGGATGCCGGAGGCGCCGTCCAGCTTCCCACGGCCTATGTGGGGAGCCGTGCCCCCACGGGGCAGGTAAAACTTGAACTTTTCCAACTCCTCCTTGGTCAGATCATCCAGGATTCGCAGCAGCTGCTCTCTCATCGCCATCCTGGCACCTCACCTCAGAGCCCCCCAAAAGGCAGACCTGCAGGCCCCAAAACAAACCAGACAGGTGATTTGGAGTGACTGGGTGGAAAACCCCTGTTCAGTCTCTTCAGGGGACCTGCTCTCTGCCCCCTCTCCACTCCATCCTTTAGACTCTGGGGTCCCCCTTTCAAAATTCCTCTGATCTCCAGGGTTTGTTGTCTGTTGAACCACAGCACCCAAGCATTCCTGAGGGGAGGCGCTAGTGCCCAGGCAACTGGGCTTTGCAGGGAAGAGTCACGTCACAGCACAGAGGGTTCCCCCAGTCCACCCCGAGATGTCCCTGCTATCTTGGCAGCATGGCCATCCTGTGGCCCCTGGCCGCTCCCGCAGCTGGTGACATCTGCAGGTTTCAGCGATCGACACCCTTATCTCTGCAAAACAGCACCAGGTCTTGCACACTCAGACAGCGTGGCTGGGCCCCAGGACACCTGGGTTCTATTCCCAGGTCTGCTGGTGACCTTGAATGAGTCACATTGCCTGCTCTATGCCTCAGTTTCCCTTCCCCACCTCTTGTATATTTAGATTGCAAGCTCTCTGGGGCAGGGCCTGTTTGTGCAGTGCCCAGCATGATGGGGCCCTGGGATATCTGGCAGACTGTTCAGCATGGAAATACTGAGCCGCCTGGTTTTCCCTGGGTGCATTCGTGCCTCTGAGACTGGGGGGGATGGATATTTCAGGGGTGGAAGGAGCTAGTGGGACAGGGCTAAAGGCTGCTCTCAATGGGGCAAGACCGGCAGCAGAGCCCTGCCTGTCCACACACACACGCAGACACCCCCAGCAATGTGCTGCACCCCAGAGCCAGGAGCCCCACCCCGCTGCCGTTCAGCCCAGGCCCCCCCAGCTGGAAAGCCAGCCAGGGGCCCAGCTCGCCCCACTCTGTGTCGGGGACACTCCCAGGCTGTCCTGCGCCCCCGAGGTGCTGGAGCCGGGGGGGGCGCCCCACCGCCCGGGCTTGAAGCGGGTCCCATGCTATCCGGGGGGGGGTCTCCCAGCGCCCTGCTGGCCCCTCCCCCTCCCGGAAATCCGGTTCCGGTTCCGGTTCCGACCCCGCCCGGCTGGGGAGCCCTGCGGGGGGGGAGGGGGCGGGGCGGACCCAGCCCGGTCCGGACCCACCTCGGAGCCCCGCTCCGCTCCGCACCTTCCGCATGGCCCGGCGCCATGACGTCATCCTCTCCGCCGCGCAGACGCAGCGCGCTCGGGCGTCCTCCTCCTCCTCCTCACTGCGCACGCGCGAGGTGGAACTTTTTCCCACGAGCCGGGCGCGCGGCGGCAGGAAACAAACAAACAAACAAACAAACAAAGGAGGAAGCGGAAGAAGCCCCCAAACCCGCCTCCCAGGGCGCGAACCCCGGATCCGCCCCCCCCCGCCGCGCTGAGCGGGATGGGGGCGGGACAGCCCCCCCCCCGGCTCAGGGCCCCGCGGATCCCAGCCCTGGGGGTGGCGCTGGGTTGGGCCCCCCCGGGCACAGGGCCGCCCCGCAGAGCCGGGGCTGAGCAGTGGGTGGGGCAGCGGGGGGCTGGTTCTCTGGAGATGTCACGGGGGGTGACGGGCAACCGGCCCTTGGTACCCAGGCCTCCCCCTGCTGGGTCTTTGGACTAGATTATCCCCCTCGCCGAGCTCGAATTAATCCTTCCCGCACCCACCAGAGGTCAGGCAGTCGTGTGAACCCTCTGTCCTACAGATGGGGAAACTGAGGCACGGTTCAACCCTACCCCGCATCAGACTGTCCCGGCTCTTCCTCCAGAACTGGGCAGGGAAAGGCCTGCTGTCCATTGGGACTTGCTGCCTGCCAGATAACCTAAGACAATTTCCAAAAATGCTGCAGAAAATAGACATGTACCTGAGAAAGAGCTCTGTGGAGCTCAAAAGCTTGTCTCTTCTACCAACAGAAGTTGGTCCAGTAAAAGATACTGTTTCACCCATCTTGTCCAGTGGTTCTCAGACTTTTGCACTGGTGACCCCCTTCACACAGCACGTCTCTGAGTGCGATGCCCCCTTATACATTAAAAACACTTTTTTGTATAGTTAACACCATTATAAATGCTAGAGGCAAAGCAGGGTTTGGGGTGGAGGCTGACAGTTCACAACCCCCCATGTAATAACCTCGCAGCCCCTTGACAGGAGAACCCCATATTTTCTCTCTCCTATATTCTGGGACCAACATGGCTACAACCCTGCAAAGATGCTGTAATAACATTCTGCTTTTATTCATTTCACGTTGTTATCTTTATGGGGGAATTCTTTATACAGGGATGAGGCATCTGGTTTGCTAGACTAGTGGAAATTTACCCCGCAGAAACTCTATTTTTCAAATAGAAACCACACCATTTGTTAGGGCTGGTCGCCAATCGCTGAGCATTTCCTGCGAGAAATTCAGAAGGAAATGAAACATTTTTTGCACTTTGTTTCAAAATATGTTGTGGAAACATTGAATTTTTGCAATGAAACACATCTTTAGTGTTCTTCCCCCCTCTGTTCTCTCTAAAAGGAAGGAAGTGGGGGTTGGGAAAGAGAGAGAAAGTGAGACACCACAAAAGTTGTACCGTTTTGGCTATACCCATACGGTTAAAGCAGCACAGGCTACCTATCTGGTGTGGATGCAGTTATATCGAATGTCTATAATAATATCCAGCTTTTATAGAGCACTTTTCATCAGTAGTCCTTCAAGTGCTTTACAAAGGAGAGCACTATCATTATTCCTGTTTTACAGATGGGGAAACTGAGGCACAGGACAGCTAAGTGACTTGCTCAAGGTTACCCAGTAGTAAAGCTGGGAATCAGAACCCAGGTTGTCTGAGGCCTAGTTCAACCCTCAATCCACTCGGCCACACTGCAAGGGGAGGTAGTGAGGCTGGTAAAAGGGACCTTTATACCGATAAAGGAGTCCACACTAATGGTTTTATTGGTAACAAAATCACACTCCTACTGGACACAGTTCTACTGGGACAGTGTCCCTGGAGCAGCATGAACATAAGAATGGCCAGACTGGGTCAGACCAAAGGTCCATCCAGCCCAGTATCCTGTCCATCCGCAGAGACTAATGCCAGGTGTCCCAGAGGGAGTGAACCTAACGGGTAATGATCAAGTGATCTCCCTCCTGCCATCCATCTCCACCCCCTGACAAACAGAGGCTAGGGACACCCTTCCTTACCCAGACTGGCTAATAGCCATTAATAGACTTAACCACCATGGATTTCTCTAGCTCTCTTTTAAACGCTGTTATAGTCCAAGTCTTCACAACCTCCTCAAGCAAGGAGTTCCACAAGTTGACTGTGTGGTGTGTGAAGAAGAACTTTTATTTGTTTTAAACTTGCTGCTCGTTAATTTCATTTGGTGGCCCCTGGTTCTTATGGGAACAAGTAAATAACTTTTCCTTATTCACTTTCTCCACATCACTCATGATTTTATATACCTCTATCATATCCCCCCCTTAGTCTCCTCTTTTCCAAGCTGATAAGTCCCAGCCTCTTTAATCTCTCCTCATATGGGACCTGTTCCAAACCCCTAATCATTTTAGTTGCCCTTCTCTGAACCTTTTCTACTGCCAGTATATCTTTTTTGAGATGAGGACACCACATCCGTATGCAGTATTCAAGATGTGGGCATACCACGGATTTATATAAAGGCAATAAGATCTTCTCCATCTTATTCTCTATCCCTTTTTGAATGATTCCTAACATCCTGTTTGCTTTTTTGACTGCTGCTGCACACTGCGTGGACGTCTTCAGAGAACTATCCACGATGACTCCAAGATCTCTTTCCTGATTCGTTGGAGCTAAATTAGCCCCCATCATATTCTGTGTATAGTTGGGATTATTTTTTCCAGTGTGCATTACTTTACATTTATCCACATTAAATTTCATTTGCATGGCTGGGCGCTGCTGTTAGCAAAGCCTGGCCCTGGGAGTGAAAGGATGGCAGCAGGGCCTCGCTGATGCAGAGGTAGCGCTAAAACTACTGACTAGGAGGTGCCATCCGAGGCAGACAGATCCCTACTGGCAGCCTGCTGGGACTGGAGCGCACCTCGGTTTACGGTGACTTGGCCTGTTAGTGAAGCCAAACGGCTGGGCTCTGCCCTTTCACGGCGTGTGCCGCTGGGGTTTCAGGGGCACGGTGGGAACACCACTTGCTCATGGACCCCTCGATCTACGCAGCCCTGTCGAAGAAACTGCTGGCCTAGAGGATCGTGTCCATTGTCTAGGGATAGTGGGGGAGTGTGAATGGAGGAACCGTGCGTGGTGTCAGGATCGGCACCCGATGGTTTGTAGGGTGAGACAATGCCAGAGTCCGGGTCTTATCCAGAGGTGGAGCAGTATTCTGTTGAACCAGGTACGTTTGTGTGTGTGCAGAATTCTCTTGTGTGGCCTTTCCCCCATGGGAGTGGATGGAAAGGACGGAAAGGACAGTCTGGCTGCAGGGCTCGAACCCAGGGCTGAGGCATGGGATGGCCCCCGCTGTTGCTCTGGCCCGCCCACCCACTGCACAGGGCTGTCTCAGTGCAAGCATGTCCAGTGTAGCTCTCTGATGCATGGATAGGGTGGCAGCTGCTCCCCACCTCAGGTCTCTCCAGGGAGCCAGGCCCACCGGCAATGCCCTCTTGCCCACAGCCTCCCTGGGGAAGCGACCGAAGGCCCGGCCTCACGGGGGAAACATGGTGCAGCCCAATCCGCTTTGGCCACGCTGAGCAAGAAAGGAGCCAAAGGGGCGGAGAAGGACATGTGCCGCTCCTCCATGCATCCTGGCAGCAGGAGCTCTTGGTAGCTGGGGTGTCCGGTGGGCCTGGGCATAGCTGACCGTCCTCCTGGTGCGATGGGGAAGGCGGCACCCGGAGGGGCCCCTAGCTGCGGCAGGACCAGGAGCGTGGCGCCACCAGCCCCCAGAACATCTTCTGTTGAGAACCCACCAGGAAATCCAGTTAGTGACAGAACCGGGCCCTTGCTGCCCTGGGGCATGATGCTCGGGGCCAGGCCAGAGAGAGGGAGACACAACCAACTGACTGAGCCAGAGGGAGAGGCCTGCGGCGTGGGCACAGCCTAGCAGGGAGGGCCAACACCCCTCGCTAGAGTGATAGGCCTGTGGCCATGGCCTCGAAGTGAGAGCCATGGCTATTAGGTGAGAGGGACAGGCTCTGACCCAGGGGCCTGGACGAGAAGGCTACCCTAGTACTCTAGGGAGATAACTGACCCGCGATGAGGCCGGGGGTGTCTGGAGTGACAGCCAGGTGAGATCTGCCCCCCGTGACTGAGACCAGCCTCCGGCCTGGGTGCCCTCACCTGCTCGAGGGGGCAGTGGATCTGGGCGTACCACTCCTGGCAGTACAGGCACACCTAGATGCCCTGGCCGATGAAGAGGAAGGTCCACATGATGATGTTCCAGATTGGGCCCTTCTGCTTGTCAGCTCGTTCAGCAGGAAGTTGAAGATCGCTGAGGGGAGAGCCAAGGGGGGGGCTGGGCAGCGACTGCCCCATTTCATGCGCCTCCTGTCCCCACCCCACTGGGGTCCACCCATCTCTGCCGAGTGACCCTGTAGCCGTGTGAACTGGTCTGAGACCCACCCAATCCTCTCCCATCTATGCGGCCAATGCTTCATCGGCCACTACCGGGGGCTGGTGTGGGGCTGCTAAGATGCTCTCCATTTGCCCCCTTTTCGCCCTGGGGGCCGAGGAGCCGGGCACTAGGCAGCGCTCACCTCCAAAGATGGCAAAGAGGGTGAACATGACGAGGTAGAAGAAGCCAAAGCAGAGGGTGATGACGTATTCGTGGACGATGGCAGACATGACGAAGACAGACAGCATGGCTGCAACCTGGGACCTCCCTCTGAAGAGCTGGGAGGCAGGGAGAAGGCACTGAACAAACGAACGAGGCACAATGAGCAGGGTCCCAGACCCCAGCTCCCACCAGGCCGATGGCCCATCCCATTATTAACCCTCGCCCTGCCAGGAATGTGTCTTGTGAGACCCCCTCCTTGTCCTTCCCCCAGCTCCGCACCATCATGGCATAGATCCCTTCTGCTGCACGAGACCACCCCGCAGTGAGGAGCTGGATCCAGAGGAGGAAGCCCCACTGTGTCCCCTCCCAGCATCTACCTCCCCAGCCCAGGACCATCTCTGGCTGCTCGCCTGGCACCCTGAGTTAGACAGAGCAGCGAGGATCCTTTCGGAGCCACCTTGCATCATCAGCAGTTAACGTTTCATTGAGTCCAAGTGCACCATCTTCACCACCTGGGCCAGCGAACAAGGGTCCAAGTGCCACCTCTACCCCTGCCAGGTTCCGCAGCAACGTCCGCAATGTCCGACCGGCGCCAGGGCCACGTACCCAGAACAGGTCCTGGTAGACGTAGTAGTAGAGCCAGTCGTGAACCACCACGTTCCACGTTCGGTAGTAGGTGGCGAAGGACGTGGAGTTCCACCAGTCCTGGGAGCGCGGGCGGGGAGAGGGACGAGGGAGAAACGGGAGTGAGCCTGGGCCAAGTGTGCCGCAGCGCCCCCCCCCCGTGTGTGCACGTCCATCTGCAGCACTCATGGTGCCCACCTGGCATGCTGGTGTCCCCCACCCCCTGCTGCTCCGTTCCAAAGGCAGTGGCCCCTGCCCATCTTGTAGCTCCCAAACGGAGCTGCCACCCCTTCCCCTCCCAGCTCCGTGGCACAGAGCTGGGATCAGCACATGGGGATCTGCAGTCTGATGCTTAGAGCGTTGGTGAACAGAGCAGTAGATGCTGGCGTTCCAGCTGCCTTTCGGACCCTGTGATGCCATCATAGCCTATATCCTAATGGGCTCACAGACTAACTGGACCAGGAGTAGGAGGGGAAACTGAGGCATGGGGGGATAGTGACTTGCCCACGGTCACACAGCAGGAACGGGACTAGAACTCAGGGGTCCTGAGTCCCAGCCCAGCACTCTCACTATCGGACCAGGCTGTGGGTGACTCTACCTACTCAGCACGGGGGCCTGCGTGGGGTCTGGGAAGGAGGGGGTGGGGCACCGGTTTTCAGCACCGCTGCCATGTCAGTGCCCCCAGCACCCGTGTCACACCTCAGACACCCTCATCTGGGTTAGGTGGGAGAATCCCTGGTTGGCTGGTGGCCAGGAAGGGGATCCCCAAAGCAGGGGACTCCCCAGGCAGGTGCCGCGTGGAGGCAGGGGAGGAGCCCAGGAGCCAGGAAGAGGAGTGGGGTGCTGGGTGGGCGGCTCCCCTGCCCCCTGCTCTCACCTATCCTCTCTCTCCAGCCGGGCCTTCCTGTGGGGCTGCGGGTGGGACCGCGTAGCCTCCTCCACGGCCTTGTCCAGCAGGTCTCCGAGCTGCACCTGCACCTGCTCCAGCAGCTCCCACTTCACCACCTGCCCTGGGGGGGGATGAGATGGTGACTGGTCTCCCCAGAGAGTATCCCAGCATGCACCTGGGAGGTGCTTCCCCCCTTCCCTCAATTTCTCACACCCTCATCCCAGCTGCCTTCCTTCGCCCCCTCAACCAGATCTGCCAGCTGGTGCCAGGACCTTGGGGGAGCTGTTCCTCCCAGTGCCCTGCTCCGGAGCCATCAGCATCCTCCCCTGGCCCCGATCCCCCACCACCTGCCCAGGAGACAAGCTGCCTAGGGAGAAGGGCTCTCCCAAGAGACCCCCCTATTGCACCTTCCCCAGCAACCATCCACGTAGCCCCCAATGCCCACCCCAGCCCATCCCCCCGGCCCTCCCCAGACCCAGGCGGAGCCCTGCCTTACCTCCATGTGTCTTCTCCATTGGATGAGGCTGGTGATACTGTCCGATTGCTCGATGTTCCCTGGGGAGGGGTGGGGAGCAGGGGGTAGCGAGTCAGTCACTTGTCACCCGCTGGGTGGTGCCCCCTTGAGGAGAGGTGCTGAATAGCGCAGCTCTTGTCAGAGCCAAGGGTGCATCGGGGGCCCCTCTTTTCCATGCCAGAGGGGTCGGCAGCTCTCTGAGGGCCTGATGCCCTGGCAACCCACCACCACCAGCACCGCAACATGGCCATGTGGCAGGGCCGGAAAGATCCCCATTTGCCTAAAGGTTTGGGGATCCCCTCCCACACCCCATTTCCGCCACGACTTGGTGCCATCTCGTACTGTGACAGAGGCGAGTTGGGCCCATGGAAACCAGCCCACCGAGCCTGCATTGGGGGCACAGCTGCAGGAAGGGTTGGATGCCAGCCCGGCCTGCTGGCTCACAGGACTGGTGGGGCATTGATGTGCCAGCCCCAGTGCAGGCTGATGCCACCCCCTGAGCCTGCAGCTGCTGGGTCTTAAAAGGAGGAGGGGAAATGCCTGAGCTGCCAGCCCCACCTGGCAAGCTCCCTACCTGTCCACCCCAGCTGGGTAATACACAGACCCCCCCACATCTACTACCTGGACATGGGCACATGGGTCTGAAATGCCATATGCTCACCACAATGTACCTGGCAACCCACATAGCTGTAACATGCCACACGCCACAACCAGGCACCCGCACACGGCTGTCACCTGGCACATGCCACTCGGTCACATGCTGCTCCAGCCTCAGGTACCAGGGATGTGGTCCAGGCTGCTCTGTCCCCAACAGCTTCATGCTGGGCAGTCGCTGCTCTGGACCCAGGCACTGTCCCCCCAGCTCTGATGCCCTGGCAGGTCCCATCTATATGTGGGTGCCCACCCTGAGCTCCTGAAAAGCTGCACCCCACCTCCCTTTTCTCCTTCCTTCTATCCCCCTGCCCCGCTCTGCCCCTGCTCCTCACCGTCCAGCCCCTGAGTCTCCCCCTCTTCTTCCTGCCTTTACCCCTCTCTCTTCCTCTGCCTGGCTCTGTCAGGGGCCCTCTGACTTTGCTCCATGTCCATCCTGGAGGGAATGGGACTGGGTCAAAGAGCCGCCCCAGAGCTACCATCCTCTTCCTCCCAGGGGCTGCCTCCCTCCCAGTGCTGGGCCCTGCCCACTCAGCTGATTGGCAAGGGGGGGTAAAGTCCTTGGAGGAGTTTTCCACTCTGGGATCCAGGCTGGAGATGGGAGCCTTGAACCCTCCTCCAGGGGTAATAAGATAAAGCCCTTATCAGGGCAGAGATAGCAGGGCCTGTGGCTCCAACCTCTGCCCCCAGCTGGGGTCACCCCCCCCACACTTTAAAACTTTGCCTTTGGGCACAGAATCATCAGGTCCCCCAATCTCATGGGATGGGCCTGGGCAGAGGCAAAGTAGGCACTTAGACTAGTACCTTTGCTCCCCTACTGGCCGGTGCGAAGCCACTCGGAGCCATGTCCCTGTCTCTTGCTGATTGTGGGTACCGCTGGCTCTCGGATATTCCCAGCATGCTTTGCGCCGGGGGGTTGCAGTATCCTCTCCTGATGTGCCCAGGGTGACCCATGTGCATGGGTCATTGGGAGAGAAGAAAGAGCAGGATGGGTGCCAGGCTGGGCTCCCGGTTAGCCTGTCCCTGGTTGATCTCTGTTCCCTGTGATATCATTGGGGCATGGTGCTCATCTCTACTCCCTGCTCTACACCGTGACTGTACAGCTCCTACGCTCTGCCCCAGAGCTGGCTGCATCTCAGTCGGGGAAGAGAAAGGGGTCAGCATTAGGTGTACGGGAGCTCCCAGGAGGGGAGAGGGTGTCACGCCTGCTTACACCAGTGAGTCATTTGGCCCGCAGCCTCACAAAGTTCCAGAGTGACGATTCAAACATCTTCTTGCTAGGGCCTGCTGCTTAGAGACCACCACCCTCCCCCGTCCTCTGCCCCCACCCCAGACTCCACTCACGAGGGGCTGTCTCTGTCCCACGCCATGGGGCACCTCTTTACAGGGGCAGCTCCAGGCATCAGTGCACCAAGCACATGCCTGGGTCAGCAAGCCGTGGGGAGCGGCCTGGCGGTCGCCGTGAGGACTGGCCGGTCCCGCGGTTTCGGCGACAATTCGGCGGCAGGTACGCCGAAGGGGCGGGACTGGCTGACCTCCCGCGGGCGCGCCACCGAAAGCCACCTGACTGCCATGATTGGGGCGGCAAAATACATAGATCCGCCCCTGCCTCTTTGTTCCCTTCATGCCCCAGAACAACCCACCCGCCTCCATGAAGAAGCATCTCTGCCCCCAGCCCCCACTTTCTCCCACTCTGCAGTGTGGCGGGGAAGGGGGGGAGCCAAACGGACCCATTGTACAAGGCAATACCCTGCTGGCATTCAGCCTGTCTGGCCCTTGGACGTCCCAGCAGGGCTAAGGCCTCTGGGGGCTGTGAGGGGAACTTTGAGCCAACCGTCCCCGGCTCTTATTGGCAAATGATGAAGGGTTACCGAGGCGATACCTCTGCAGGGCTGAGCTCTCAGGCCCTCCAGCCATGGGGCTGGAGCTGGCATGGAAGAAGCTACATTTTACGGCCCTGCCCACATTGAAAGAAATCCTTGAATCCAATTTTGTGCTGATGCCAGATCACCAGTTGGCAGCCCCCTAGCCAGAGGCTTCCTGCCAACTCTGGGGCAGGGCCAGACCTGGAAACTCCTCCCCGCCCCCCATCTACCCCTGGAAGGATCCCCCAAAGCAGGGAGGACAGAGATCTCATCCGGGCTGGTTGAAAATTATCTGTTGAACTTGTTTCCTGATGGAACGTTAGGTTTTCCACTAAGTAAATCTAGTCATGGTCCAGCCTTGCTCCTGCAGATATGGGGGATTTTTTTGGTAAAACAAGTGAACATGTGAAAGCCAGCAAAATGTTCTTTGCGACGCTGCCATGGGGCCTCATGAGAGTTGTAGTTCAGGTGCCTCATTCCCTCACGCTCTTCTACAGGCCGGACTCTGCAGCTGAACTCTATCTCCCATGAGGCACTGCCTCCTCTCGCCAAGAGGGGAACCATGGTGCACCATGGGAGATGTGGTGCAGCCCAGGAGCCCAAGATATGAAAGATACTTGTTGGTTTTTTTTTTAACGCACTAGGGCTCAGGCGATGACTCTGATTCTCTTCTAACTGGCTTCAGCCACTCTGTGTGGATCTCATCTGCATTGTCAATAGCATTCATTAAACAGAGGGCCGCTGACGGACTCCAGGAAGCAGGTAGGGCCACATAAGCGTGATGGATGCTCCTTCCACCAATGGAAGCGAGTGTGACCAAAGAAAAGCGAGTAGCTGCTACTCTCATCAGTACCAACCTGAGCAAAGGGATGGCTGAGCATCCCGACACGTGGCCCTAAGAGAGGGCCCTGTTCCAAAGACAGGTGGAGGGTCAACACTGACATAGGCCAGGTCTGCAGGACAAAGGCGTGGTGACGTTCCCCTATCCAACATTGCTGTGCCACCAAAAGAACCCACGTAGATGCTGTCTGTCATTTGTCAGGGTGGCATAACTGTGTTTCTACCAGGGGATACGCTGGCAGCGCCTGGCCATAGCGTGGACTGGCCATAGGCGCCAGGACATCTAACTGGACTGAGGGCAGGTTAGTTATTCTGGTACAGCCAGTGGTGAGCTGCAGCTTGTTCGCATCGGTTCACAAGAACTGGTTGTTAAATTTAGAAGCTGGTGTAGAACTGGTTATTAAAGGGGCCAGCAGGTGGGCAAACTGCAGTCTGCGGGCTACATCCAGCCCGTGGGACCGTCCTGTTTGGCCCACCTGAGCTCCTAGCTGGGGAGACTCCCTCGGTCCTTTCCCCACTCCCCCCCCCCTCGCAGAGCCCCAGCACGCCGTGCTGCCGGCGCCAGCACTCTGGGCAGCTCTGCAGCTCCTGCTGCTTTGAGCAGCATGGTAAGGGGGCCGGGCCTGGGAGGAAGGGTTGGATAAGGGGCAGGGAGTGGTTGGAGGGGGTGGAGATTCTGGGGAAGTGATCAGGGGACGGGGTGGGGTTGGGTAGGCATGGGAGTTCCAGTGGTCTTTCGGGCTGGTGGTGGATGGGGTCGGGGCAGTCAGGGGACAGGGAGTGGGGCGAGTTGGGTAGGGGGGCAGTTAGGGTGGGGGTCTCCGGAGCGGGTGGTCAGGGGACAATGAGCGGGGGGGGTTTGATGGGTTGTGGGTTCTGAGGGGGGCAGTTGGGGGCAGGACGTGGGTTGGGGTCAGATGGCGGAGGGAGACAGGCACGTGGGGCTTGTACTCACCGTGTGGTTCCTTACTGGGTCTTCGGTGGCGGGACGGTCTTCACTCGCTCCAGGTAAAGGACCTGCCACCAAAAACCCGGAGCGAGTGAAGACCCCCCCCCACCGCTAAAGTGCTGCCGAGGGCCCAATAGGGAACCGGTTCTTAGGATTTTGGGAGCTCATCACTGGGTACAGCCTATTTCCCCAGCTAGACAAGCTCTAAGGTGGGGTCTGGAGGGCACCAGGAGGGCGGCACAGCAGAAAGCAGGCGAGCGCCAGGCCCTCCAAAAACCAAACTCAGCTTTATTTAAAATAAAAATCTCCCAGAAGCATCCAACAATCCTCAGGAGAGCACACTAAGGTAAAGGAGCTGCAGGACAGGTAACAGCAAAAGCAGAGCTGGGGGATGGGGGGCGGGGGGGGGCAGCCTGGCCCTGACTCCCACTCCAGCTGCCTCTGCCCCAGTGCCCCCCCCCCCGCCCCATCCAGCTGGCTGCAGGACTCTTCCCCAGCCAGCAGCTTTCCTGAGGGGAAGAGGGGGACATTCAGGAGGAAGGTCAGAAAGTGACAGGTTGCTTGTCCCACATCCAACCCCTCCATCCCTTTCTCCCCTCCCATTCCCTCTGCCCTTCTCCCAGCTTCTTAACTGGTGTCCCACTGCAGCTCAGGGTGTGTGGACGGGTGTGGGTGGGGCTCCTGAGTTTGAGGGTGCAGGGGCGAGCTCTTGCTGGCTGTTTCCAGCCTGTCCCCCAAAGCCATGCTGCCCTTCCCAGAGTACCCCCCGCCAAGATCCAACATTAATAGCACTCTTCCAATACCAGCCGTCATTGTTCCCCATCCAGAAAAGCAGTTTACCCCCCTACTCCAGTCCAAGGGGGAAACTCCCCTTGCAGGAAATGCAGCTGTGGGTGGGGGGTTGGAAGCACCAGGGGATGCTGCAGACCCTCCTGCCCCCCACTCCCAATAGCTTATTGAACAAACACCTGCGCTAGCAGACCCCCAAAGCAGCGGCATAGGCCCCAGGCTGCTACCCCAGAGCCATGGGGTGGAGGGAGCCCTGCTAGCCCAGCCCCACTTCTCCCCAGGGGCCAGGTTGCAGGGCTATTCCCTGCCAACTGTGCCCAGCCAGTCCTGGGTGTGAATGGGGCAGGTGGGAGAGGCCGATCTCCAGGAGGGCAGCGCCCCCAAGCTGCCTTCAGGCCAGCTCCTTCCAACAGCCACGGGGCCAGGTAATAAATTAAAGGCAAATGCTTCTGCGTCCTCGGGCTCTTCTTCCCGCAATGTCTATCAGTCTGAGCCTCCTCCAGCCCCGCTCGAGCCCAGCCCACCCCTCTCAGTCACTCCCATTGGGCAGGCAATGGGGGTTGCCCTCCAGCCCCCCTGAGCCGGCCAGCGGGTGGCCCTTCTTATCCACACACCAGCACTGGCCTCGCCTCTGTCCTTTGGATGCCCGGCACTGGAACAGGAAAAGACAAGGGGGAGAGAGGCTGTGAGAGAGGACATACCAAGGGAGTGACTGACAGTCTTGTAATCTGAGGCATTTTCACCACCACCCCACAATGAAGCCCCAGCTCCTGGAGTCATGGGACCATTAAATGAAAGCTGAGATCCTTCCCAGAAATTGGGAGTATGTTTCTAACCCTCATGGCTCCAGAAAAGAGCTGGAGATTGGTATCTTCTAGCTTTTCTTCTAGCACTTGGCACCCCTCCATCGCCAAGTGCTTTACATATGGATGGGGAAACTGAGGAGGGAAGGGCAGCAACAGTACAGTATCCACTAGGCTGTGCTGTCCTGTAAAGGATGAGAACTCAGGTAGGCAAAAAGAGCCCGGCTCAGGAGCTGGGGGGACCTGGTTTAAAATCTCTGGCTGTTTGGAGCTGGCAGTGCCCGATCTGGGGTAACAGCCAGGTGGTCCCAGGCACTAGCCCAGTATGACAGGGGGTGGTAGAAGACACATGCACTTATCTGCTAGGGCAGCCAACAGGACATAGGTCTGGCTAGGCCAGTGGGTGGACACAAAGGTCGGTGTAGGGTGACCAGGCAGCAAGTGTGAAAATTCGGGACAGGGGGTGGGGGGTGGGGGTAATAGGCACCTATATAAGTCAAAGCCCCCCAAAATTGGAACTGTCCCTATAAAATCAGGACATCTGGTCACCCTAGGTCAGTGCCCCACTGGGTTGATCAGCAGCCAGTCCAATGCTGTGTCTGGGCAGCCGCTTGCTGGCTCCCCGCCAATGCCTTGCACCTGGAGAGCTCCCGGCTCTGACTCCATCCAGCACTCATGATGCCCCAGCCCAGGGGAACCCGCCCCAGCCCTGGCCCCTACCTGTTTTTTCCTGTAGAAGCCTTTGGTGTCGCAGTTGGGAATGAAGATGTCCTCTCCACTCAGGTACAGCGGGGCCTTGAGCTCCAGCATAACGGCTGCCAGGTGCATGCGGCACGGAGCCTGCCAGGGGACAGGACAGATTGCAAACTCAGGAGGGACAGGACTCACTGGGCTTCCCTGCCCAGCTCTCACAGCTGCCTCTTCTCCACCCATCTACCCCCATGCCCCAGCCAGCCTATGCATTGGCCTCTGCCTATAGGGGCAACCCAGCATGCCAGGGAGCTCATCTGCCTGCAGCAGGAGCACTCCAGTCCAGTGATTGCAGAACCCAGGACAGCTGTTTGTATGCTGCAAACTCAGCCCCAGCCTCTCCCAGCAGGGGGCACTGTGGGGTGCAGGGCCGCAGCTCCCAGCTGCTCCATTGCCAGCCGGAGGTGCTGCAGGAGCGCTGCCAGGGGACCCGGGTGTTTTCTCTCCTGGCGCTGGGTGCCTGTGCAGGAGATGCCTCACGTCAGACTTCCAGAGGCATGTGCTTGCCCTGTCCCTGCCCCCTCCTGCAACGCACCGTCTCCAAGTCCGGCTTGCCGTCGCTGTTCAGCGAGATCTGGTGCAGCCGGTCCTTGCCACCGGTCGCCTCTGTCAGGGGACCATGGTGCTGGGGGGCCAGAGGCTCCAGCGTGGGGTGGCTCGCCCTGCGACTCTCCTTCCGGCTCTCCCCTGCGGAGGAAAGGGAGACAGAGTGTGGTGCTTAGACTTCAGCCTGCCATGCACCCTTCCCTGCCCCAGTCTGAAGCCAGAGTGTCCTGTGCAGCACAGGGCCCTGTGGCTTCTGTTGAGGTCAGGCCCTTCAAGCCTGCAAACAGGCCATCTGAGCTGCACCAACCTAGTCGCTTGGGTGAAGTGAGTTTGCTGCGTCCTTACCAATTGCCAGGTGCCCATGGCAGATACAGCCCCCTCCCCCCCGGCTGAGTGAGGGTGCAGCTAGGCCATTGTGTTCAGGAGCTACCACTAACTCTGGGTGTCACAGTCCCCTTGGAGACACCCAGGACCCAGCACCACGGAGCACCTGCAGCTCCATGCACCCAGGAGCTCGGGGGACCTCAGCCTTTTGGGCCCTGGTGCCCAGAACCCCCGCAGCAGTGTCCAGGTTCACCGAAAGTTGTTCAGGCTGGGAGGGGAGGGAATCTTGCCCCAAATTACTGTTTGCCAAGCGCCCCAACAAAGTTGTTCTCACAGTACCCAATATCGAGCGTCCCGTCCTGCACTCCCATGATCCGACACAGGGGGGAGCCAGCGCTCCTTGGATTGGTGAGCAGGACATAGGAACCCACAGATGGGCCTGAATTCCTACCCCCACCAGATCTAGCTGCCCTTCCCCAAAGAGATGGGGTCCCTCAATACAGCAGCTGCCACAGAGTGGGAAGCATCTTTGGGTGTTGCTGTCATTGAATGGCCGTGGACATCCCCTCTCACCACCACCTCTGCGTCTGCAGCAGCCCCCCCCACTGCCTTAGCCCTGGGTGGAATTGCTCGAGGCATCTCTGCTCTGCTAGAGAGAAGCCTTTGCTTTATAGCGGGGTGGAGCAAACAGCGGATTCTGCAGCCGCGCCAGGGCTGGGTCTCACCCCTCTCACCCTCCCAGCCTGGATTATTAAACATTTTTGTCCTGTGTTTGTACAGCCCCTAGCACCACGGGGCCCGGCTCTATGACTAAGGCTCCCAGGTGACAAGACACAGTCAGTTTAAGGTAGACTCAAGATTTAGAGTGGAGGGGGGGATTTTTTACTGGATCCATTATTATGGAAGAGCCCAACATGAAGTTTGGGGGGTGGGGGGTGCAAGCAGCGGGGGAGAATTTAGGCTGCACTGGGGGCTCGGACACAATAGCACAGACCCCAGCACCGTTCTTGAAAGGGGTTGGGGAGGAAGAGGTTGAGGTTCCTCTGAATACCCCCTCTGGAAGGGATTTGCCCCTGTGCTTCATGTCATTGCTGAGATGGGTGGCTCAGATCTGCCCCAGGACCCCCCCCCCCGCCATCCCTGATACACAGCCATCTCCGACTGGGTGGAGTTTGTTACAAGGTAATGATGTTCCTCCTCATCGCATTCCTCCAAGCTCCCCCAGCCGGCGCGGGGACTCAACTCCCCCTCCACAGCAGTATCCTGAATCCTGATGGAGGCTTAGCTCTGGGTAGCTCCCTGCAGCCTGTCTGTTGCCATCTGACACCCCCTCTCTCTCCGGCCAAGCCCAGGGGGCTCGCCCCCGGACCGGTGCCTGCTGAGAAAGCTGAGCTTTGAGCCAGGCACCTTGGGGGAAGTTCAGTCCCAGGCTCCCATGCAATGGTGCCGCCCTCTATCTAGCTGCCTTTGGCCCTCAGAGACCAACCTCTGCTGGCAAATATCAGCTACTGCCGGCCCCCCCCTGCTTTGCCACATTCCCAGGTTTGGCTCAAGGCAGCAGCTCCCTGGGGGCTGGCCTGCTGGTAGCTAGACTGGGGGGCAGGGGCTGTCTGTGTTTGTACCACCCTGGCCCATCTCCCACCCTCATGGCTCAGGGGAGGGCCTGTCCCCCTTCCCAAGCCATATATCCGCCCACATGCCCCTTCTCCCATTCAGGGAGCCAAGAGGCTGAGCCCACTTCAGAAGCACAGAAATGTGTGTGTGTGTGTGGGGATCAGGCCGGATCAGGGCACCTGGCAGGGACACCTCCATGGGGCTGGGGTAGACGTGATCCTGCTGGACTTCTGCTGAGAGCGTCCATGGGCCATTGGCATCTGCAGGCGCTGAGGCAGGGGTGAGCATGGCTGATAGAGACAGCTCGGTAGAGACAGCTCAAGGGAGAGAATGCCCCCCCCACTCTTCTCAGGCAGCTCCCAGCCCCCTCTTCTACCAGACACCCCCCCACACACACACCTAGCATCAAACCAACCCCGGGCTAGCGGGACCCGACCCACTTGGAGCCTCTCCACCCTCCTTTCCACATCAGCTGGATGGTAGACAAGGAGCCACTCAGCCTCCCCATCACCCCCAGGTCTCCTGCAGAAGAACCCCGGGGTCTGAACCCTCCCCACCTCTGAGCCGGAGAGCGGAAATGCCCAGCCACTCCCGTGGGGGTGCGCTCCCTGGCCAGGGAACCCCACTATGGCAACCCCCAAGTGGAAAGACCCATCTTCTCCTGCCCCTCTAGGGGCAGGAAAAAGACTCAGTTCCGGGGAGCGGGGGAGAGAAAGCTGCAGCCTTTGCTCTTAGAAACCAGGGAGCTGCCCCCCAACTCCTGGGGGTGCTGCTAAGTGGCACCAGGGATCCCCCTGATCTGGGCTCAGCACCTCGGCGAGGGCTGCTCTGTGCCCTCACCCCGAAGCTCAGCTTGGGGGGGGTCTCCAAGGATCCCCCCAGATCTGGGCTCAGCCCCGAACCCCAGCCGCGGCCGCTCCCCCCAGCCCGCCCCGCACTCACCTGCCGGGGGCTCGGGCTCCGTGTGGTTGCGGCTGCCCTTCCTGCCCCCCACGGCCCGGCACACCCCCTTGCCGTGCAGCAGGGCGTGCAGGGGGGTCCGCTCGCCGGCCCGGGGGATGCAGCGCAGTCCCCGGGCGCAGCTGGGCGTGTAGACCCCGCACGGCTCCCCCAGCGCCCGGGCGCAGCCCTTCTCCCCGCAGGCTTCCCGGGGCGCCTTGGCACTGTCGGGGGGCGCCGCCGCTGCCTTCTCGGGGGCCCGGCAGCCGGCTCTGGGGGCACAGGCCGCGGGGTCCCCGTCCTCGCAGCTGGGGCATTGGCCCAGAGCGCCCCAGGAGCCCGGAGCCAGCAGCAGCGCAGACACCAGCCAGCAGCCCGGGAGCATCTTGGCCGGCTGGGCAGGGGAGGAGCCGGACCGTGCTGCGCCCCGACTGCTCTGGGCTCCCTCCCCACGGCCTCAGCCCTTAAATACCCTGCCCAGCCCACAACCTGCCTCCAGCGCTGGCCCCGGAGCGCCAGGTGTCTACAGCCCTGGCACCCACCGAGCAGGGGGCTGGGCGCTGCCCGGCTCCGCTCCCACCCCAGCTGCGCTCCAGCCCCCCTTTTGCCCCCCCCAAACTCTCTCCTCTTGCCCCCCTCCCGGGCTCCCCCCGGCTCCTCCCCCTGGCCACTCTCTGTTCTCACCCCTACCCCTCCCGTCTTCCCCCACCCATGTTGATTTCCAAATTCAATTTCCCCCTTCTCGCCATCTCAGACATTCCTGGGATTCTGGGGGCGGCTGGAGGGGGGAGTCGCTCGAGCCCCTCTGAGCTGCAGAGGCTGAGAGAGGAAATGAGACAGGCCGGGGAGGTGGAAAGGAAACATGCTCCCCCCTCCCCAGACGCACGGTCCCAAGAGGAAGCTCCTGGCCTTATCCCCCTTCCCAAGGGGTCCCCAGTTCCAATCCTGATCCCCCCCCCCGTCCCAAGAGGTAGCTCCCTCCTATCCTATATGATTTAGTTGGTGTTGGTTCTGCTTTGAGCAGGGGGTTGGACTAGATGATCTCCTGAGGTCTCTTCCAGTCCTGATATTCTATGATTCTATCCCTCCATTCCCAAGGGATCAGCTCCCATATCCACCCCCCCATTTCCAAGTGGGAGAGCCCATCTATACTCCCCCATTCCCAAGGGATCAGCTCCCACCTTCACCCCCCCATTCCCAAGTGGGAGAGCCCATCTCCATCTCCCCCCCCATTTCCCAGGGATCAGATCCCATCTCCATCCTCCCCATTCCCAAGGGGGCAGCTGGCTCCCATCTCCACCCCCCATTCCAAAGTGGGAGGGCCCATCTCCATCCTGCCCAGGCCCATTCCCAAGTGGGGGAGCCCACCTTCATCTCCCTCATTCCCAAAGGATCAGCTCCCACCTCCATCCCATTCCATTTCCAAGGGATCAGCTCCCATCTCCATCCCCCCCAGTCCCAAAGGATCAGCTCCCATCTTCTTCCCCCCATTCCCAAGTGGGAGCTCCCATCGTCTCCCCCACTCTCCTCTAGCAATTTCTCTTCCAGTGATTTGGGTCTAATTCTCTGAGCATCTTTTTTGAAAAACCAAACAACGCCCCCCCCAACCAAACAGAAATTGCTTTCATTTAAGCCAACCCGAAAGAAATGAAGAGCAAACAATTTCCTGGTGCCCAATCCCTGATTTCCCCTCCTTTCCCTGGGGGCGCTGGGCTGAGATCATGGTTTTTTTCCCCTCTCTCTTCTTCCCTCAAAAGTACATTTTTTTTTTCAGGATCTGAACGAATATTGTTGCCTTTGCATGGAGCCTAAATGCCTGGAATATTTCATGCTTCCAGCCCATCTCTGTTGTGTAATCCAATCTCTGAGCTATTTCCCTTCCCTGTCTAATTCTTTCCTAAAACATAACACATCATTTTTACTGCTGGCCTTTGTGTGGGCAGAGCTGAGTCTTAAAACAATGTGCTTATTTGGCAGGCTGGGTCTACTGATTAGAGCGGGGCATGGGAGTCAGGCCTCCTGGGCTCCTGGCTAGCGGTTAGAGCAGGACCCTAGGGAGGGTCAGGTCCATTGGATGTCTTGCTCTGGAAGGGGGTGCGTTATAGTGGTGGCAGCAGAGGACTGAGGGTCAGGATTCCCAGCCTGAGTTCTTGGCTCTGGGGGCAAGTGCTGTCTAGTGGTTAGAACAGGAGGAACTCGGAGTCAGGACTCCTGGGTCCCATTTTCAGCTCTGGAGAGTGTGGTTTAGAGGTTACAGGAGGGGAATGGGAGTCAGGATACCAGAGTTTTGTTCCTGGCTCTGGGAGGAAGTGTAGTCTAGTGGCTAGAGCACAGAACTGGGAATTAGGACTCCTGGGTTCTATGAATAGCCCTGCCACTGACTGTGTGACCTTGGCCGAGTCACTTTCTTTGCCTGTGCCTCTGTTTCCATGTCTGGAGAGTGCAGATGATATTACTTTCCTATCTCTCTCATAGGGCTCTATTAACGTCAGTAAAGATCTTCAGATGTTGTTAGTATTTCGTGGAAATTTTAACTCCTCACTTCCAGAGTTTCTGTTCTGGCTACCTCCCCCATTGCTTCCAGCATTCCTTGCTTCTCATTTTCAATAATCAACTTTTCTTACATGTTTTAAATAACAGAATTCAGTTTTGTGTTGGATTCTGCTCCTGCAAATCCTTATAGATTCCAAGAGCATGGGGGTAAGAGGGGCAGACAGAAATCAGTGTTACACAGCTTTCCCATCCAGTGCTGTTCAGCCAAATCCCTTTACAACTGGCAGCTGGTTAATCCTCAAAACCCTCCTGGGATGTAGGCAGGTCAGTATTATTTGCCCCGTTTTACATATGGGGAAACCGAGGCACAGAGCCCTTAAAGGGACTCACCCAAGGTCATAAGTCCGGGATAGGGCAAGGTGCCGAACTCAGCATCACCTTCAGCAAAGCACTGTGCCTTTAGCAAATGGTTGTCCCTGGAGCCTGGATGGAGAGGTGCTTGAGAATATTTCATGCTTCATTTTCCTTTACATCAGTAGCAGTTCACACACACACACCCTGAAGATGCACTGGGCCTAGTGGATCAAGCACTGGGCTGGGACCCCGATTCTAGTCCCAGCTGCTTGGTGATCTTGGGCGAGTCACTCAACCTGCTGGTGTCTCTCATAGACTCATAGATTTTAGTGTCAGAAGGGACCAATATGATCATCTAGTCTGACCTCCTGCACAAAGCAGGCCACAGAACCCTACCCATCCACTTCTATAACAAACCCCTAACCTATGTCCGAGTTATTGAAGTCTTCAAATTGTGGTTTGAAGACCTCAAGCTGCAGAGAATCCACCAGCAATTGACCCATGCCCCACGCTGCAGAGGAAGGCAAAAAACCTCCAGCGCCTCTGCCAATCTGCCCGGGAGGAAAATTCCTTCCCGACCCCAAATATGGCGATCAGCTAAACCCTGAGCATGTCTCTGTTTATCCACTGGGAAAAGGGGGATCGTGACCCTCCTTTGTAAAACTCGATGCCTGAGAAGAGTGAAGTGTTGTCATTAAGCAGCTCCACTTGTAAGGGCTCCAGTCTCCCAAAGGGCCGTGGAAAGAGGTGCAGTTAATTAACTGTCCAAGTAGCTGTTGAACTTGAATTTGTACCAATCATAACCCAGGGGCAGGACCTCTCCCTGGTAAGAAGCGACTGTTGCAGATGCTTGCCACAGGATGGCGCCCCTTAACCCTTCGCTTTCGGAGGACTAACTGGCTGCAGGGCAGCAGAGCCACCTTTGAAATGCAACCCCCAGAGCTGCAAGCAAAGCTGGGCTAGCGATGGACCGGCCTATCTGCTTTCTCCGGCCTGGAGCTGTGGGGACAGAGGGGGGACCCCCTCGCTCAGGGCGGGGGGCTCTGATATTGTTCCAGGCCATCCAAGAGGTGATGATTTCTGAGCAAGACTCCCAAGGGCAGCTCCGTGCTCTGGCACACAATCAAGCAGCCCTGGGAGGCAGCCACAGTCCATTTCCCATAAACAAGGCGTTCTTTGGCCCCGAGCGGAACATGCTTCTTGCTTTTCCTGAACTCCACCCTCCTCACCCTCTTTGCATTTCCCCAGTTTCCACCCAGGATGCCCCTGCGCGCTGCCCCAGGGCAGGATGTTAACCCCTAGGCCTGATCTCTGTTTACGTTTGTCCATGATGTTCCAACAGGAAAAAAAAGAGGCAGATTTGTAGCTGGGAGTGAAATCAGCCATGGGAACAGCTTCCCAAGGGATGTGGCAAAGGTTCCATCCCTTGGGGTCTATGAACCAAGCCTGGATAGCTTCCCAAAGGGTAGCCCCTGACTCAGCCATGCGCTTTTGGAGGGATTGGTGGGTGATTTACATGGCACGTGCTATGCTGAAGGTCCGACTGTCTGTTTTTGGCACTTACAGCACCTGATTATCACATATCTTAGTGCTTCCTAATCTTTAATGGATTTAGCTTCACACGACCCCTTGGATAGGACCCGAGGGGGAGGGATGTGATCCAGGGGTTAGGGGAACTGGCGCCAGAGCCCTCAGGCTCTGTTCTTGGCTGTGTGTTTGAGAGGTCAGAACAACAAAGTGGGAGCTGGGATTCCTAGGTTTTATTGCCAGCTCTTCCACAGGATTCAGGAAGTCATTCAGCTAGTCATTTTGCCTCCACTCAGTGAGTGGCTGTGCACCACTGCCCCCTGCTGGATGGGAATCAGAGCTACTCCACCGTGTGCCATAGGCCCTGTGCTGCCGATGGAGATTCTCCTTTAACTCCAAGGGCTGAGCTGTTGGATGGGTGCATCCGAGTTCTGTCCCTGCTAACACTGGGAATCTCTGGATGCCTTCTGTGTGTGAGGCAGCAACAACTACAGAGCCCTCGACTGGGGGCAATAATTTAGTAATGGGTGATGCAACCCACAGAAAAACAGAGATTCTCCTAGCTGGGGAGCAGGGAATTTGCATTTCCCTTGATAGCCAAATCCCCCCTCATGCTGCCTAGCAATGAGGAGGTCCTGGCTCAGAGCAGCGCTGGGAGTGTGTGTGTATCAGAGGCCCTGGCTTTACATCATCCTCGCCAGCAGCTATTGCAGGCCATCAGGTGACCCACCTGCTCTTGTCAATGCAGAGGGTTTTTCGCTCGGGTGCCCCAGCTGTTCCTCAGCCCAGAGGACTCACCGCAGTGCTCTGAAGGACATGAGGCCGCTCCAGCAATCTGGACACCGTCCCCTTCATGTTGCGGCAGGGCCAGTGACTGGATGGGCACTGCTCACTGGAGGGCTAGGCTGGACGTCAGCCAAGCAATGCTTGAGCTAAGGGGAGAAGGGAACACGTGCGGAGGCAAGAGCTATGGATCAGAGGAGAGAGGGGCCTCAGGCCCGGCCAGGCGGGGTGGGAGTTACTCCAGGAAAGAATTTGGCCCATGGTGTAAAACAGAAGAAGGTGGAGTTCAAATGCAGGCATGTCTAGGATGATGAATAGAGGCAGCTCCCTCCCAGGGTGAGGCAGAGGGAGCTCTGCTATGGGGGAGGGGGGGGACCAAGATGGCCCCTCCCAGCATGAGGCAGGGGGGATTTGGGGTTAGAGGGGCTGAGATGGCCCTGTTCAGGGTCGGATGGGGGGCTGTGGGCGTGAGAGGGGCAGAGACCACCCCTCAACAAGACAGGGTGAGAGGGTTCTTGGGTTGAGCAGGGCAGAGATTGTCCCACCTGAGTGGAGTAGAGGTGCTCTGGGGCTGAGAGGGGCAGAGATAGCCCCTCCCAGAGTGGGGCAGGGGAGCTCTGGAGGTGCAAGGGAAAGAGTTGGCCCCTCCTGGGGTGGGACATAAGCAGTAAAATGATCAAGTCCTTTTTAGGCTGGCTCAGGATCATGTAAAGTCTGGCCACTCTAAAGCCCTCTGAATTGGGCATCAAGGGGGCAAAGCAGAAGAGTGTGGGGCCTGAACCTGCTAGTTCTCTTGAGTCCTGGCTCTGCTGGGGGAGGAAGACTGGGAGAAGGAAGCGGGTTGGTCACAGAGCCCATAGTCTAGAGCCTGCTAGCAATGCATCAAGCTGCTAGGAGCCCAGGTGGGGTTACCTTGGGCACATTCCCCAGGCTCAAAAAATAGATCATAGGCAATGGGGTAGGGAAGCAAGGGAAATATCCTGCTTGCTTAGAAACCTGGAAGGTGTCTGAGCTGCAAAAGGCCAGAAGCTCTGAGCTGCCACACAATAAGCAGCATCCCAGAGATACCTGCAATGCAGAGAGGTGAACTACCCACCAGCAGGGGCCATAGCAATTTCAATGCAGGAGCTCAACTCAGGGCCTGAAGTCTCACAAGTACAGCCCAGGCAGCAGCAGGCTTTTCACTGGCCTGCCAAGCTGCTAACAAACCTGCAGTTCCTTCTAGGACCCTCCTCACTGTATGAGTCCTCCCCCACTCACTGATGGAGTTCACCCTCACAGCTGTTAGTACCATTTTACAGATGGGGAACTAGGACACAAAGTTGATTAAGTGACTTGCCCAAGGTTAGCAAGAGGAGTTTGTGACTAACTGGGAACAGAACCTAGGTTTTCTGAGTTCCAGGCCAGGGTGCTACCCACTAGCCCACCCTTCCAACACCAGAGCCAAAGTTTGAGTGGAAGAATAATGTATGAATACCATCGCTTGCAATTTTGTGTTATCTCCTCACGCAAACTAATAGTAACCAGGGCTTGGAAAATGTATGATGTTGATGAGCTAGCAGCTAGGGATTCTCAAACTGGGGGTCAGGAGATTATTATATGGGGGGTCATGAGCTGTCAGCCTCCCCCCCAAACCCTGCTTTGCCTCCAGCATTTATAATTGTGTTAAATATGTTTTAAAGTGTTTTTAATTTATAAGGGGGGGTCACACTCAGAGGCTTGCTGTGTGAAACGGGTCACCAGTAAAAAAGTTTGAGAGCTACTGGGCTAGACAAGCCACCCTACTAGCCAGAGGCTGATATGTGAGACTGAGTGGGTGGATGAGCCCACAAGTGAAGTCCAGGGGCAACTGGTTAGAATGGGGAGGGGGCTAGGACTCTTACTGGTGGGTTAACGGGTGGCACCTCCTCTCCCCATATCAACCAGCACCTAAACAGTATGACAGGCCTAGGCCCTGGGGAGGGGGCTATAGTGTCCTGGAGGACCCCTTCCTTTACACAGCCTTTCCAGTCACCCACCATTCTAGTGCCATGGGGGTGCCCCCCTTTATAAGGCTCAGTGGTCCGCCTCACTTACAATGCCCCAGGGATCCCCCATCATAAAACCCTGGGGTATCATCCCCTTATAAGACTTGGGTGGGTCCCTCTGCTGTACGGGCCTTAGGTGGCATCTCCTCCATTCTAGGACACCGAGGAGGGGGGCCCTTTAAAGAGCCTTAAGCTGGAACCTTTCATAGCCCCCTGTGGAAGTCCCCAATAAGGGGCTCTAGGTGGCACCCCCATTCTAGTCCCCAGAGGCCCCCCATTCTAGTGCCCTGGGATTCCCAATTATAAGGTCCCCCCAGTCTAGGGCCCCCCAGTCTAACCCCCAGCAGTCCCCCATTAAAAGGCCCTAGTCGCCCACCCCCCTTTTAACATCCAGGGATACCCCCTGGACCCCCCAAATCCAGTGCCCAGGCGTCCCCCATTCTAGTGCCCCCAACCCCACTCCTGGGGTCAGGTTTCCCCATCTAGAGGCCAAGCTGTCTGCAGCCCAGGGACAGCCCTTAGCCCCCACCCCCACTTTACACGTCATAATCACGCGCCCCGAGCGCAGGGCGTCATCACCAGCAGCGCATCCTCCAGAGCCGCTAGCGTCACATGACCAGCCCCCGGCCGGGCCTCCCGCTCAGCCCCCGCCCCGCGCTCTCCCCTCCCAGTCTCCGATTGGTGAGGAGTCCTGCCCGTCAAAACGGATCGCTCGGGGATTGGTCGGACTGGCTGTGGGGGCGGGAAGAAGAAGAGCCGGCGCGGGGGGGCATCCGGATGTGACCTGAGGCAGGCGGTGGCGGCAGAGCCGGAGCCGGTCGGGAGAGCGGAGTAGGGAGGGGTCCATGGAGGGAGAGGACGGTCCTGGCTGGGTGAGGGGGCGCCCGGGGCAGCGGGGGGTGAGGTACCCGGGGAGTGGGGGGACGAGATGCCCTGGGTGGGTGGAGGCGGAGGGATAGCTGGGAAGGGGGGGTCGTGGGGGGTGGGGATACCCAGGGCAGGTGGGGGGGAGGGGAAGGGATGCCCTGGGTGGGTGGAGGCGGAGGGATAGCTGGGAAGGGGGGGTCGTGGGGGGTGGGGATACCCAGGGCAGGTGGGGGGGAGGGGAAGGGATGCTCTGGGTGGGTGGAGGCGGAGGGATAGCTGGGAAGGGGGGGTCGTGGGGGGTGGGGATACCCAGGGCAGGTGGGGGGGAGGGGAAGGGATGCCCTGGGTGGGTGGAGGCGGAGGGATAGCTGGGAAGGGGGGGTCGTGGGGGGTGGGGATACCCAGGGCAGGTGGGGGGGAGGGGAAGGGATGCCCTGGGTGGGTGGAGGCGGAGGGATAGCTGGGAAGGGGGGGTCGTGGGGGGTGGGGATACCCAGGGCAGGTGGGGGGGAGGGGAAGGGATGCTCTGGGTGGGTGGAGGCGGAGGGATAGCTGGGAAGGGGGGGTCGTGGGGGGTGGGGATACCCAGGGCAGGTGGGGGGGAGGGGAAGGGATAGCTGAGAAGGGGGGTCGTGGGGGGTGGGGATACCCAGGGCAGGTGGGGGGGAGGGGAAGGGATGCCCTGGGTGGGTGGAGGCAGAGGGATAGCTGGGAAGGGGGGGTCGTGGGGGGTGGGGATACCCAGGGCAGGTGGGGGGGAGGGGAAGGGATGCCCTGGGTGGGTGGAGGCGGAGGCGGAGGGATAGCTGGGAAGGGGGGGTCGTGGGGGGTGGGGATACCCAGGGCAGGTGGGGGGGAGGGGAAGGGATGCTCTGGGTGGGTGGAGGCGGAGGGATAGCTGGGAAGGGGGGGTCGTGGGGGGTGGGGATACCCAGGGCAGGTGGGGGGGAGGGGAAGGGATAGCTGAGAAGGGGGGGTCGTGGGGGGTGGGGATACCCAGGGCAGGTGGGGGGGAGGGGAAGGGATGCCCTGGGTGGGTGGAGGCAGAGGGATAGCTGGGAAGGGGGGGTCGTGGGGGGTGGGGATACCCAGGGCAGGTGGGGGGGAGGGGAAGGGATGCCCTGGGTGGGTGGAGGCAGAGGGATAGCTGGGAAGGGGGCGTCGTAGGGGGCGGGGATACCCAGGGCAGGTGGGGGGGAGGGGAAGGGATAGGGATGCTCTGGGTGGGTGGAGGCGGAGGGATAGCTGGGAAGGGGGGGGTCGTGGGGGGTGGGGATACCCAGGGCAGGTGGGGGGGAGGGGAAGGGATGCCCTGGGTGGGTGGAGGCGGAGGGATAGCTGGGAAGGGGGGGTCGTGGGGGGCGGGGTACCCAGGGGAGGGGGAGGGGGGATGCTCTAAGCCCAGGGTGGGTTGTGAGGGCTGGGATACCCGTGGAGGGGATTTGAAAACTAGCCTGAATGACTGTGAAAGGCCCTTTTTTTGGTTGTGCTGTGCTCATTAAAGGTGTAGCTGTTGCTTGATCAAACCTGACGTGAATGGAGCAGATGAGGTCTGTAAAGTCAGACACCACTAATTTGATGCCACCTGTGCCCCAATTGGCTTTCTCCTGACTTCAGGAAAAGACAAGACACTTTACCCTACTGCCGAGCCTTATGCTTTGTGCATGGAGGCTATTTCCTTCTCTGCCTCTCTTCAGGCTACTCCGCAGTGAAAAAAACTCCAGTAACTACTGCTGCTAGTGATTTTTCCCAACAGGCAGAATGAAACTGACGTGAAGCTGATCAATTTAGTGGCTTCTTGGGGAAGATCTGAGTAGCAGCAAAGGCACTGGGGCTCTGTCTGTCTGCAAACTGAGGCCTGGTCTACACTTCAGACTTGTACCAGCATAGCTCATGTCGTTTGGGGAGGTAGTGCCAATAGAATTTCTCCTTCTGGTGGTGTATGCTGCTATGCTGATGCCGTTGTGCCGGCATAGGCTCTGTAGTGTAGACATAGCCTTAGGCAGCATTGTGCTGCCCAAGGCTCTGATCACATTTGGATGGTTGTCTGCCCAACTGTAAGAGCTAGAAATGTACCTTCCTTTTTTTAAAGAACAGGAAGCTTGGATCTCTGTAGAAATAAACGGCCTGGTTCCCCTTCAGCGCCGCTTCTTCTAGCCTCTGGGAGCTCCCTACTCATCCCGGGAGTGTGGCTTTTTCGAGCCCTGTTTTTGGATTGCACTAATGCCGGTGGCCTTGAATAAATACCAGGCTTGTCTTACTGGTGCTCTGATCGCACTAATTGTGCTGTCTTGAGTGAATGGACTCCTGTTGTACTTGAAACCTCAAAGGCAATAACCCTTCTCCCTTTCCCCAACACACAGGTCACATCCTTTGCTAAAACTCTTAAAGGGATTTATGGTGGGTCCAAGTCCCTGTGAGCTTCTATTGTGTTTCAGGATTGGTCAGAAACCACCCCCTTTTTGGGGAGGCTGGGCAGATTCGCCCTGATGATCTCTGCTTCTGAGCTGGGGTTGCAGGTCTTCCTGCTGTCTTGGAAGTTCTTCCTGCCCTACCTGTCATCTCAGTCACTGTCGAGATGTTGACTCGCTCCTCCGACCAGTCCATGATGCCAGCCTCTGTCACCATCTTGTTACATTTTCAAACAAGTGCCTTCTGCTTTGTCCCATCCTGCCCTTCACGTTCGGGAGGCGCTGCTTGTAAACATCCACAACGCTACCTCGTTGTCCTCCTCCAAGATTCTCCTTAAAGCTCTGCTTTGCTGTGGTGCTACACAGAATGCTGCCCGTCATCTACACCAACGTTGTTTCCTTGGGCTCTCCCATCTGTCTGTATCCATCTGTGGTCTCTTGCCTTATGCTTAGATGGTAAACTCTTTGGGGCAAGCGATTGTCATTTGTGTGGTATCTAGCGCAGTGGGCTCTTGGTCCATGACTGGGCCTCCTAAGTGCTACAGAATATAAACAATAATAATTTAGTGCTGTTCTAGCTGAGCAGACAATCAGTGACGCTCATGTCCCCATCTCTGGTCTGGGAGCAAAATCCCTGTTAGACCTTGTCTCCTGCACCTTTCTTACTCTGTTGGACCTGCCAAATCCCGGATGCTCTATGTGTGACTCCCAGCACAGGGGCTTAGCTTTGGGAATGGGTGGTGGCAAGGGGCTGTCTTTGGAGCCGGGGGGGTCAGAAAGGTCTCAGTGTTGTGTGAGAGATGGTGGGGCTAAGAGACCTGGAAACAGCTGCAGGGTGTATCGGTCCAGCTGGGTTTGATTGCATGGGTTAGAAGAGGCAAGGTTTCTTTGAGGGCTCGGGGAGGAATAACTGTGTGTGTGGACACAGTGTGGCCTGGGGGGTGAGGCCAGCATTGTGTTGTAACCAGTGCTGCTTTCTCTCGCTCCTCCTCTGTACCCCCTGTGATCTTTGAAGAGTGCGTCTGTTTCCAATTCCTGGTGTTTCTGTACAGCTTTCCCCCCATGGCGTATTAGCACCAGAGAGTGGTGTTAGTTTTTGTTTGACCCTCTGGATGCTATCTTGCCACTGGCATGTAGTCTTAGCTGTTATCTCTTTGTAGGTTTCTGTCTTAGTGGCTAGTAATAGAGGAAGTGTGTTCTTGTGGTTAGAGCTAGGACTGTGAGTCAAGACACCTGGGTTCTACCCACTGGCTGGGAGTGGGGAGTTTAGAGGTTGAAGCAGGGGCTGTGAGTCAGAACTCCTGGATTTTCTCCCCTTTTCTGCTGCTGACTTTTGTGTATTCTTGGGCAAGTCACTGCCTCTATCT
This sequence comes from Gopherus evgoodei, assembly GCF_007399415.2. Classification (NCBI taxonomy): domain Eukaryota; kingdom Metazoa; phylum Chordata; order Testudines; family Testudinidae; genus Gopherus; species Gopherus evgoodei. The sequence goes on from NC_044324.1 coordinate 2,883,611, forward strand.
GTGCCTCAGTTTACCCCTGTAGAACAGGGATAATACTTTCTGACTGGTTTATCAGGTGCATTGTGCATGCTCTAGCATTCGATCACAGCCTACAGTAAGAGAACAGGAGCGCCTGTCTGGCTCCCGATCCCTCGGAGTAATGTAACCGTTAACACAGTGGATTGCTAGGTGTGAAATGTAGGAAGGCCAATGGAGGACGTATATGCTGTTACTGCCTTTCAGTGATTCGAAGAGCCTAGTCTTCTCTGATGTCTGGCTAATGCCTTGTGGCTGTCTTGGCTTTTCAGGAGCAGGGACGGTATCTTGGCCGGGGGACTCCAGGGTCTTATGCCACCTGTTGTATGTGCTAGGTAGCTAACTTCTTACCCACTTCCTTTCAATAGGTTGACTCTCACAGTCATAATGGATGACTTGAACCTCCACTACCGGTTCCTGAACTGGAGGAGGAGGATCCGGGAGATTCGAGAGGTGCGGGCTGTCCGCTATCAGGAGAGATTCAAACACATTCTCGTCGACGGGGACACACTGAGGTACTGGCGGGGCTGGCAAACTGGAAAGTGGATGCAGAGCAAGGAGCAGCCATAACAGGGAATGGCCAGCAGCCTTCTCGCCTGGCACGGGGGAGGGGTCCCCTGTGTCCGGGGACCATCTCACTCTGCCTCTGCAGCTAGGAAATGAAGCAATAAAGTGAAATTGGTGAGGTTTCTGAAGGCCTTGCTTGAGAGCTCCAATCTAATCATTTCTCTGCACTGGGTGTTGCGCCCAAAGGTGTCGGCTGGACACTTTAAACTGAACATCTTCACTGAACAATGATGCAGCCTGAGGTTATGCCAGTGGGTTGAGACTCACAAAGATTAGAACTAGAAAAGGCCCATTGGCTCATTGTATCCATCGCCTCCTCCATCCAGTGTTGCTGGTTGGATGTGGTTGTGACGTACAGTACATTCTCCTGACTAATTAATGTCCCAAGCAACAAGGCTTCCCTAGAGCGGAGAGATTCTTTTCCTGGCATCGCCTAAGGCAATCCCTTCCCTCCCGTGCCTCAGTTTCCTGATATGTAAATTGGGTTGTGGGGGAAGGATACTGACCCACCTCTCCATAAGGCATAAGTGTATGTAACGTGCTTCGAAGTGCACTAGAACTGCAGAATGTTGTTTGCAGATGTGGTGTTTTCAAGGCCTGGCAGGCGGCTGATTGGACTGAGCAGCAAATCCCACAAGTAAGGGGAGTGGGGAACGAGGGACTTCTGCTGCTTAGGACCAGCAGCCTTGTGGAATGCCCTGGGACTGCAGCCAGGAAGCAGAGCTGTCCCATCTGCTTTCTGAGCCCTCGGGCCTAACTGTTCCAGGCCTAATTTGAGACACCTCCAAGGGGCCTGATTTCCAGAGTGCAGGTGCTCAGGTCTGTCTGAGAATTGGCCCCCTCCAAGGCATCTCAAATGGGGCACCCAAAATTGCCAGTCGCTTCTGAAACTCCAGGCCTTAGTCTCCTGCCCCGGGGGCACTTGACGATGAATTGGGTAATGGCTGTTCCATTCGCTAGCTCAGCTGGCAGGTGAGCATGATGGGCACCTTCGCCAGATGGGCGTGGTCGACTACCCAGACCCTGCCATCTCTTGCCATTTAAAGTGCATAGCCCAGATCACGATGTTTAAGTAACCCAACCTCTTATTTCTTGTCTGCAGTTACCATGGGAACTCGGGGGAGGTTGGCTGTTACGTCGCCCCCCGCCCACTGACCAAAGACAACAACTACTTTGAGGTAATCTCGCCTGCGGGGGCTGGGTGAACTCCCTGGGCCGGAGCTGATCTAAAGATCCTTACGTGTGTGTGTGTGTGTGTGTGCTCTCCTGGTGGCACCATCTCTTGTCCTCTCTTGCTAGCCCAGCGTGCTGCGTCTCGGAGCTCTGCTGGCTTCACCATATGTTCAGCCAGGGATTTCTGTACTGAGATTCCTGAATGCTAAGACTGGAAGGGGCCTTCTGCATAACACCAGCCAGGGAATTTCCCCCAGTTACCCCTGTAATGAGCCCAGTAACTGACTAAAGCCGCCCTTCCAGAGAGCCATCCAGTCTGGATCCGAGTCCTTAGATGGAATCCACCACTTCCACTGGTGACTTATGCTGGTGGTTAATGACCCTCACTGTTACAAAGTGGTGTCCTGTGTCTGGCTTTAACTTCCAGCCATGGGTTCTTGGTCTGCCTTTCTCTGCTAGATGATAGAGCCCTTTAATACCCAGTGTTTTCTCCCCATGAAGGTACTTGGAGACTGATCAAATCACGTCTTGATCTTCTCTTTGATAAGCCAAGCAGCTCAAGCTCTGTTCTCAGAGATGGAGCCTGGCCTATGCTGTTGGTTTTTTCTCCATTCTCCCTCACTCGAGTCTAAATTCTCTCGCCACCCCTGTTGTGGGAGGTGCAGCCAACTTGTCATTGTGGAGCATGGCGGTGCCCTAGCTGATCAGCCAAGCTGCTGTGTTAGCGTGAGCAGGTGCCAGTGAGGAGCCAAGCCCATGTTTGTGGCCGGAAGTGCTGCTGTTGGAATGGAAAACGATTGTTCTCGTAACAACTTGCAGGTATCGATTGTAGACAGTGGTGTGCGGGGGACCATTGCCGTGGGCCTTGTGCCACAATATTACAGCCTGGACCATCAGCCGGGGTGGCTGCCTGATTCCGTGGCCTACCATGCTGACGACGGCAAGTGAGTTGGGTGCTGCCCTGCTGGCCAGATTAGCGGAGCGTTGAGGCGTGGCTGGGGAGCACATTGGTGCATGCGTCTCCTGTGGCATTTCCTGAGCTGCTGGTTCAAAAGGGCTAGGGGGAGTGGAGGGGCACAGATTGCTTAGCTGAGGCCTGCTACACAGGGGGCTTTAGGTGCTGGGCGCTGTCAGTAGGGCTGTGACTCTTGTATGGGGGGTTGGGTGGATGCAGGAATTAATTTGATCAGCAGTAAAAGCCTTGAGCTGGCAATCATTATAGAAACGAAGGAATGGGCATACTGGGTCAGACCAGTGGCCCAGCCAGCCCCGTGTCCTGTCTTCCCACAGTGGCCGGTGCCAGCTGCTTCAAAGGGAACAAACCGAACAAGGCACTTTATTGAGTGATCCATCCACTGTCGTCCAATCCCAATTTCTGGCAGTCAGAGGTTTAGTGGGGAAACGACATGTAGATTGCTCAACACGTAGACCTCCCATCTTGTGCTGGAGCTGCATGTTCCTTATCTCTGGTTAAAAGGACTGTGTAAACCTGGAAAAAATGCCAAGCTGCTACTGCCATGGCATGTCTGGTGCTGTCAGCCCTAGATTCTTAAGCAGCCATCAGCACTCTGCTGGGCACTCCACTGAGCTGTACCATCTGCTTCCCTTCCGAGGCAGCACCACATCTGTGGTGAGGTCTGTACTCTCCTGTGCTCATCCCCTCATGTCCAGAGAGGAAGGATGGCCAGGGGTTAGGGTGCCAGGCTGGCGCTTGGGAGACCTGGGCTCAAGCCTCTCAGACTCCCAGGGTGATCTTGGGTAAGTCGTGTTGGTTCCCCATCAGTACATGGGGATGCCAGCCCAGCCCTGCCTCACACCTACCATATGTTAAAGACTGTGGAGTGCTCAGAGCCCTGCTGATGGAGGCCAGATAAGTACCTAAGGTGGGTAGACGGCCAGGCTGACTTAGCTGGATACCAAGCTGTCCGGTGTCCAGGTGGCTTCTTGCAGGGGTCGGTGCAACTGCATTGAGGTTAGCTGAGTGCTACCTGGGATTATCTGCGACACCTGAACACTTACTATGCGAATGGGAGGGTGGCTCCATCGACGATGCCCTGACAGTGCTGTGTGTCGCCGCAGAGGCCCAGAGGTCTATAGGCACAAAGTGTTCCTCCCTCCCCTGCATGTTCATTTTGCCCTTTGTGCTGAGCCGGGGTGCAAGCAAGTCTGCCGTTGGGACGTCTGCGATGCTTTCTGAGGTCATTTCTTGCTCTTCGCACCCGCAGACTCTACAATGGCAGAGCGAAGGGCCGACAGTTTGGGACGAAGTGCAGCTCAGGGGATCGGATCGGCTGCGGGATTGAGCCGGTTTCTTTTGAGGTCCAGACGGCCCAGATATTCTTCACCAAGAACGGAAAGAGGGTGAGAGCTGCTCAGTAGAAACAGTTGCGGATCCGGCTGGGTTTCTTACTGCTTATGGGGGGAGAGATCTGTCGAAAACCAAGTTGCCGGTGGAACTCTCCCATAGTCACAGGGCAGGCTCTGCAGAGATTGGCAGGATGTGTGAGCTGCTCTTCTTGGGGCTAGATCCTCTAGATTCGCAGTAGAGCAGGCTTCCTCCAGTGGCATGACTCAGCTGTGACCCACAGAGACTCCCTAACCCCATAGGTTCAGCTCCCATGGCTCACTCCCCTACTGCTGGCAGGATCGGCTGAGATACCAGGGCCCTGTCGTGCTGTGAGCAGGTGACACCAGAGGTACAGGAGGCTCATGGAGGGTCTTGCTGATTGTATCCCACAGGTTGGCTCCACCATAATGCCGCTGTCCCCGGATGGGCTCTTCCCTGCCGTGGGGATGCACTCACTGGGAGAGGAGGTTCGGCTCCACCTTCACGCCGAGCTGGGCAACGAGGAGGACGACAGTATCATGATGGTGGACAGCTATGAGGACGAGTGGGGCCGGCTTCACGACGTGAAGGTCTGCGGCACGGTGAGTGAGCTGATTGGCTCCCTGCAGGGGTGACCTGGGGCAACGTCGGCCTCCAGCTTGGGCGCAGGCTTTGAATCTGGTCCTTTCTTAGAGCTAAGATAACCCAGTTCCTGCCATTCCCCCTGCCCGGGGTCTCCTGCCCCTCTGGATTCCAAAGAGAGCTTAACCCTGTGCCCCAAGTGCCGCTGGCAGTGGTCTACAGAGTCCGTGCTGTGCAGGGTATTGGCTGCAGGACTAGCTGGCGAGTGATCAGGGTCCCCTCAGGGATTGACCTCTCTCTACAGCAGCTGTTGGGCTCTGCGCTGTGGGGAGGGAGTGGTCTGAGCTTGGCGGGTTGGCTCTGTGGTTTTGTTAGTTTGGGTTCTTACCGGGATTGCCAGGGGCTGTGATGTCAAACGGGGAAATTCCTCTGAATCCAAAGGGCCCGGACTAAGGGTCTCTGGCAGGCAGGGCACAGGTTGGAGCTAGGAATAAGGTTTTAAAGATTCTCCTTCTCTGCCTTGTAAGCTACAGTTGTACCGCGATAGCCTCTAGGTGCCCCAATGTCCAGCGTTGGACAAACCCAGACCAGATCTGCCCTGAGGAACTGATAAACTAAGTCTAAAACGAGAGACAACAAGTGGATACAATAATAGGGGAGCCCAAGGAACCAGAGAGACCAAACTGGCATCTTTTCTCCCCAGCTGCTACCCCATGTCTAGTGAACATGGCTCTGCACTAGGAGTCTGGAACCCTTGGTTCTCTTTCCAGTGCCTCAGTTTCTCCTTGTGTGAAACAGGGACAGTGATGCTGATCTGCCTGCATGTAGTGCTTTGTGATCTGGGCGGGGGGAAATGCTGGCTAACTGCTCGATAGAATTAGCATTACCCAAGAATGTGCAGGCTTGTGTGATCTATTTCTCCAAAGCGAGATTGCTGACGCTGTTAATTTCACAAACACACAGATGCTTATTTATTTTTAGCCAAGCTCCAGGTGGGGGTAGTGCTGGGGATTTCCCTCTACTCCCTGGAAATTCATCAAAGGAGTGGAATTGTTCCAAGCCGCTCCTTTGAAAACCTTGCTTGGCTTTGCTTTTTGGGCACCCCTGGCAGCGATGCATGATCTCATAGGTGCCTTGGAAGTAATCACCACCCAGTTAGAGGGTAGAGCCTTGAAGTCTTTGCCAAGGTCTCTTAGTGCCTCCTTTCCGCTCGGCACTGGGAAGCAGCAGTAGCTGAAAATTGGCTACTAGCTGTGCGTGATCTGTGCTTAGCTTGGGGGTCCAGAAGTCACTGGTTTGGACTCTGCTGCGTTACGGTCCAGGCACTCACTCCATCTCACTTGGCCTGGGGATCAAAGCCTCGAGGTCTCTCAGGTCTCGTGGCTGCCGTTCTGCCCCACAGATCTGGGACATCTTTGTTAACTGTGTAGAACTGGGAGCGGCTTTCTACCAAGATCAATTCTGAAGATGTGCGCTAGTCCCGAAAGCATTTCTACCGATGCCCCAAGTGCTTCTAGCCCTGGCTGGCTGTGAGCTCCAGGGCTTCGCAATTGCTCCAGCACCACGCTTCCGCCATCTTTGCAAAGCACGGTGAGATCTGCAGATGAGTGTTGTTAGCCCCTTTTTCACACCTGGGGAAAATGACTAGCTGCGATCTCTAGGGCAGTATAAAATCCAGGAATCCTGACTCCCAATCCCTGCCTATGCACCCTCCCAGAGCTGGGGGTAGAGCCCAGGAGTCCTCACTCCCTTGCCTCTGTCATTCATGGGTGGCCCCGCCCTCAGAGTTGGCAAGGCCTCTCTTTACTGATCCCGCCAGGTGCAAAGCCTCTGTCTGTCATGCAGAGGGCTGCAAAGCTAACAAGCCAAGTGTGGGCCTGTGGAAGGGTATGAACATGTCCTTGGGATGCCCGGCTGTCATCGGGGCTGCTGTAATACAATGAGCTTGGCAATTGTATCCTTCTCCCTGCAGCTCCACCCACTAAAATCTCCACTGTAGGGCACTCCTGAGAGCGACGCTGCAGGTGGAGTCCCGCAGGCTGGTTGGTTCGCTTGCTGCTGAAGCTAGCCGAGTAATCCAGGAGCAGGTGTTTCCATCCTTGCTGGGGATGCTGGTTTGCAGTGGTCTGGATGCTGCTGTGTGGCTTGGAGCGCTGCCCTGCGGTTTCTGTTTCCCAGCTGCCATGGCTAGTGGAGTGTTGTACCTATAATTATCGGGTGGGTTTTACCCTGGCTGGAGCAGGGTGAGGAGCAAGTCCCTTGTTGGCTGGGGGCAAATCTCAGGCTGCCACGTGATGATCTCTCTGCGTGGCTGCGTTGTTATGGAGCTTCTGGGCCTTGGTCCCACAAGCCCAGCCTGTGGACCTGCTTCTTGCTGGTGCAGGCAAGGTCCAGCACTAGGCCTTGTTCAGCCCCTTTCCCTACCTGCAAGGGTACAAAGCTGACGATCAAAGGGGAGGATGGGCCCAAAGAGATGTGGGCTGAAACAAGAACCCACCTTTTTGGCCTCACTGGGCATCTGTGCGGGCTCCTCAGGACGTTCTCTGCCTGTGCTCTCCAGCATTGACCTCTCAACGTGGGTCATTGCCCCAGGCTGTGAGAGCCTCCAGTTGAGTGGGCTCTCCTGGCTCCATTTTTGGCTCCGCCGTCTGGAACACGGCTTCGCTTTTCTCCCTGCCTTTGGGGAGCAGGGACCTCTGTGCTCTGGCTGCTCCCCAGAGCTAGTGGGGGCAGCACCCGGCATCACAAGCGAACCCATCAGTGAGGCTTGTTGGCGTAGCTATAGGACCTAGCGCTTATCCTGCTGTGTTCGGTAGGGTGAGAAAGGAAACTGCTGGATCCTACATTGGGCGTCTGAATCCTACACTTTCTTTGTCGCTGTGTCTGGATGCTCACTTCTCTTCTAATGGAGATAGAGCCTGTGGCTGCTGCATTACCCCTGATGCTTCCAGGGCACCCTGAGTCCCGCATGTTCGAACAGCTCTGACGCATGCTGTCCCACGGCAGTGGGAGAGCTGTGGTTAAAGCAGTGGACTGGGAGTCAGGGCTCCTGGGTCCTATTCCTGCCTCTGATCCACTCTGACCACGGGCAAAGCTCTGCTCTGACTGCCCGTTTCCTGCCCTGTAAAATTAGGGCCGATAATATCTGCTGACATCACAGCGGGGCTTATGAGGCCGGCTTAGTCTGGGGGATTGGAGTGAGTGGGGCTGTGATGAAAGGCAAAGCCGTGTCTGGAGCCCATTCTTGTTCATGAGGGCTCTCCCCAACGCCAAGCATACCACCACCACCTCCTCCCTGGTCTGGCCAGGGTGGAAGGCATCAGCTGGAGCACAGGCACTCGTTGCTTGTTGGTTACTAGGGGAAATATCCCTCCGGAAGATACCCCGTGCTTGTACTTTCATCTCCTCCTGGGGATCCCAGAGCCCCCTTGTAGAGGAAGACAAAGGCAATCCTTCGTTCACAGATGGCAAAACTGAGGCACGGTGGCGGAGGGGGGGACGGATGTGACTTGCCGTCAGTGGGGTTGGAAGCTAGACCCTTGTGCTAATCGCTAGCCGCTGCTGCCTTCTCTTCCCAGCTGGAGCTCTCGGAGCATTTCTACCCTCTCACCAGAGCCTTTTTCAAAAACAAACTTGGGACCCGAACCTTCTCCAGCTGGTAAAGGATTGCAGCTGTGAACGCAGGCCCCACGTCGCAGCACACGTGATGGCCGCTCGTGTGTGCCGGATGGAGCCGGGCCGGACCATTTGATCAAGGCGCCGCGGCGGGGAAGAATCCGCCGTCTTGGGCTGCATCCTTTTCCGTCTCAACCTTTATTAACTGCCCCCCCTCCCACTCCACCCCAATTCTCCCTCTGACATTTCATTGCAGACAACATCTGTGAAGTTAAATTTTGAGGCAGGGCCAAGAGAGACATTCCAAGGCCCTTGCTGACCTTTAGCCGGAGTGAGTATTTCTTGTCGGCTCCCTGGAACGGCTGCGTGGGGTTTTGCCATTGCTTCTGCCTGCCTGGGCAAGTCTCTTTGGTTCTCGCCCCCCTCCACGCCCCCCTCCCCATTCCGCTTCCCTCTTGCCATGTGTAAATACCGGCCAGCTCAGCCACACTACCACAAACCTTCAAACAATGCACGGTGCTAATTGGCGCGGGAGGGTTGGCAGGGTGTGGCGTGAACACCAAATTAGGAGCTTTATAAATAGGCTCTTGCATTCTTTCACAGTACAGCTGGCCCCTGTGTGGGGTGGCACCCCATCTTTAGTCCCTTGGTCTGCGTCAGCCTCAGCAGAAGTCACTGTTACCCTCTCGGCAGAGGGATTCCCACACAGGTGCTGAACTCTTCCATCTCCAAAGCAGCAGGGTGCTGTGGCTGGGGTTACTGGGGTTCCTTGGTTCTTCCAGCTCTGCCACTGATGCAGCACGTGACCCTAACCATGTCACATCACCTCCTTGTGCCTCAGTTTCCCCTCCTTAAAACTTCCTAATCCTGGTGTGAAGGCTTAATGTCTGTAAAGAGATCCTCAAATCAATAGCACCTTATGAGTGCAGTGTTACTTTTAAATAGACTCATTTCCTGGTCCACTAATACAGAGATCTTCTGTTTCCCGAAAGAGGCAGACTGCTTGGAGAAGGGCATTGGACACCTAAGGTGGGAGATTGCCTGGGACAGAGCTTCTTACAAACACAGATCAGTTTTGTTCTTTCATTTCAAAGTCACTTGTCCCCCAAACGCTGTCTCGGATGAGAGGAGTCTTGAATGCAAACATCAGATGAGCTTTTTGGGGACTCCCTGTGCTGTTGGCAGCTGGGGAGTGGGGCTCGCCTGACAAGTTGGTATTGGGTTCTTATGGGGAGTGGATCCGTGGGTGGCCCTGCCCCACAGCGTGTGGGGGTGGAGTGTGGGGGTGGAGTGAACCTGCATGGCTTTAAGCAGCATGGTGTGAGATTCCCTGCACTGACAGTGGAATCTCAATAAAGGCTCTTAGCTTGGGTCCATCCAACTTTCTCGCCCAGAGGTCCTGCACTTCCTCCCCTTTCACGGCTTGCGGCATGAGCGTGTATTATCAATGAGAAAGCTGAGCAGGAGTGGGAATTTCTGTCTCTCTTCCAACACTTTGGTTAGTACTTACTGTTTTAACTGGATGTCCCTGGGATCCAGATATAGGCCTAGTCCCTCTTGGAATCTTGCTACATTCTTGGCCTCAATGACATCCAGTGGCAATGAGTTCCGCAGTCTAACTGTGTGTTGTAGGGGTGGAACATAGCTCCTTCGTTTCCAACTTCTCCCTTTTCCTCCACATGCCTGACTCAGAATTCTGGCTGCTGTCTCATTACTTTCGCTACTAACTGAGGCCACAGGATGGCTAGCCGCTGTCCTCTCCTTATGTGCAGGAAGACCAAGCCATCTGGGATGAGAATACCTACCTCTTATTCCGTGCTTTTCATCAGTAGATTTCAATGTGTCGTCATCTCCATTTTCCTGATGGGGAAACTGAGACACAACGATGACATGACCTGCCCCAGGACAGTGGCAGAGCTGGGAATAGCACCCAGAATAGCCAGTGCTCTGTCCATGAGACCACACTGCCTTCCTCTAGTGGGTGAGCTGTGGCACTGCTGTGTTGCCAGAGAGATGAACTCGGTGAGCCATCTCTGTGGCACATCTCGGGGTTTTTAGCTTCGGGCCCTAGCAAAAGAAACAACTGGATCGTGAGAATTTCCCTAGACCCGGGGGCTGAGGCAACAATGGGTAATAGGTGGCAGCAGTTCATGGAGGACACGTAATGCCAGGCAAACTTGATGGCTTTTTATTTTCATTGGCTGGCGTTGGAGGAGGCAGGGAGCATGCTGGAGGGACGCCAGCAAAGCATTTGAGATGGTCTCATGCTCCTGTCCTGGGTGGCTAGCTTCAGTGCATGCGAATCCAATTACCCTCCTGGGCTGGAGCAGATCCGTGTGGCGTTGGGATGAGGCTGGGGTTCCGTGCGGCTGCTGGCATTCAGCCTTTTTATATAACAACAGGGAAGAGTTTTGCAAAATTAACTGCCCGCCTGAAATCCGGGGGTAGCAGACACCAGCGCAGTTAAGGAAGGGGGAGCTAAGAACGTTGTGGATCTGGGCAGGAAATAGCCATGGATCTGCGGTGTTGCCAGCTGCTGTGATTTTTCTCATAACTTTCTCGCTGTTTGGTGTCTCTTTACTCCTTAAAGCACCATCTCCTGGAGTCATGTGACAGCCCTTGTGGCTGTGGAGAAAAGCTAGAAAACATGACCCCCAAATGTTCAGAAACTGGAAAACAAATGAAAAGAATCACAAATTATTTTTTTAAACCTCGTGATTGGCTTAAAAATAATCTCATAACTTTTGGAGCCTGACTCTGAAATTTTGGATGCTTGGGGGTGGCGATGCTGAATCTGAACCTTTTTTTCTTGTGGCACTTACTGCTGTGAATGCGTGTTGCCTTCACGGAGCTAGCTGGCTGTAGCAAATACTATGCCAAGTAGTGAATGCCTGCAGGCTCCAGCCCCTCAAGGAAAAACCGAGTCTGGCTATTTGGTGGGCAGGAGCTCCAGGGGAGATGCTGGGGGTGACGGTGGGCAGCGAATTGGCTGAGCGTTTGCAGTGCAGTAGGGGCCCGTGTTAATTTGGCTGCACCTGTGTTACATCACAGAGAGGCGTTAGGTGTCCCTCCAGCATGCCTAGAACTAGCCCAGGCTCCCAGGTGCATGTACAGGCACTTCTGACTAGGGCTGAGGTGGGATGCAGAGCAGTGCTGCTGATCAGTGGGTGGGAATGAGTAACCGTCCCCAAGCAGCGGGAGGGCAAGAGGTGGCGTTCGGGGTGATCTGAGTGTCTCTGGCCAGGAGTATGTGTAATCGGCACCCTTCCTAGCACTATTCCCGGTAATCAAGTCCCCTCGTCTATTTTTCGGTCAACTAAACAGATTAAATTCACCATCAGGCGTTTTTTCTAGCTCTTTGCTCACTTTTGTGGTTCCTTCAATTTTTAACCCCCCTTTTAAAAAGGTGGCCCCCCCCAGAACTGTGCCCAGTGTTCCGATGCTGGTCTCAGCTGTGCTTCGTTAGAATCCAAAGGCGAGGCTGCGCATTCTACGCTGCAGCTTGACACGGCGATGGAGAGTACGGCCAAGATTTTCAACAGGAAGACTAAGTGGCCTGTAGGGGAAGGACGGCCTAGTGGTTAAGATGCTAGCCTGGGGCTTGAGAGACCCAGGTTCAGGTCCTCACTGACTGTGACCTTGGGCAAGTCATTTAGGGGGACACTGATTTTTCAGGACGAGTTAGGCACCCAGCTGCCATTTGACCCTTTGACGACAAAATTCCTTCTTAACCTCTCTGTGACTTGTTTCCCCATGTGTAGTGGGGATAATAGCAGGGTTGGGCAGATAAATACACTAAGGATTGTGAGGGGCTCAGACACTGTGGGGACGGGGCCCAGATTTAAGTACTTACGGCCCGATATTTCAGCTCTTTATAAAGGAGGATTGGTGTCATTGTCGTGTAATAGAGGGTGAAACTGAGGCACAGAGCAGGGTAGGGGGTGAGGACTTGCCCCATGCCACCCGGCAAGGCAATAGCAGAGCTGATGTCTTTGAAAGTGACTAGTGATTTTTTTTTGCACGTCAGAACCGCCGATCGAATGGCCTGGTTTCCAGAACGCGGGTGCTCAGGACTTTCTGAGAATAAGGCCCCTGTAAGAGGGTGCCACATTGGGGTGGAGGCCTCTGAATCACAATCACTTGAAAGCCTGGGATACGATTCTCAAATTCCCTGGGCTCTGCCCACTGCACCATGCAGCGATTTTAATCATCTCCAACTGACGCCAGCTCTCTGATTCCAACCACCAGGAAAGAGCAATTGGTGAAAACCATCTCCGCCCTTGGGCCAGCCTAGAAGGGGAGATTGCAGACTGTTCCTTTCCATCTTGCCACCCTTGGTGCTGAATGACTTTGCCCGTGCTAAATTCCCCTCTCCCCCAATCCCTTGAATCTCTAGCCAGGGCTTTTCTGGTTTAGCTCCAGACTGTCAGGAAATGATGATGCACATAATTCACATTCTTCTCTTGGACAATCTTATTACTGCCAGCCCTTGATGAAAGGCCTGGTTTGGGTTTGGGCGCTCCGGTTGGCTGGGAGTGGGAGGCGGAGGGCAGGTTTACCATGTGTCTGTCTGTTCCGAAAAGCTTGTTGTCTTGGAATTTTCGTAGTCTGCACCACAATCGCCCCGGGCCGTCTCCCGGCACATGCTCCCCGTCCTGGGGAATTGCATGGGCCTCTTTCTTTTTCCAAGCCCTGCTGCCTGCTAGGAAGCATCAGTTGAAGGGAAGCTGACAAGGGTGGCACAGATGCCACCTTGAGAAGCCCAGCTGGGATTATGGGCTGATTTTTTTCCCCAAGCTTCCCCTTTGCCTCCCTTCCTGCACATGGCAAAGGATTCTTAGGTTTGTCCGTACAGGGACCCCCCTGGAACCTTCATCCATCAAGTCAAGACTCCATTCAGCAATATGAGAGAGGCAAGGTGGGCGTGTGTGCCCCCTCCTGACACCAGGTACCCCCCCAGTTGAGAACTCCTGCCTGGGACCGGCCAGCACAGGCCTGCCTTTCCAGAAAGGCGCTACACGCTCAATGGGCTGCCTGAGCCGCTCTCCGGCTCTGTGCCTTGTTCCCCGGACGGGAGCCTTCTTAGACTCGTCCTCGATCCTTGCGGTGCGTTTTTCCTGGCACAGGCGCTGCCCACGGCACCACCACAGAGCCGGCTCCTGAGAGCGGCTCAGCGTGGCCCCCCCTCCCCCCCGTCAAAACAGATAGCACTGTGCGTGCCCATCACGGCTTGGGATCTGCTCCATTGTGCTCTGCTACGCGAGGCTTCCAGATTACAGCTCCTTTAGACCTGAGGCGTCTGCGTGTGATCATCTTCTTGAGCCCCAGCCGCGACCGAGCTATTGAGGGTCCCGTCGCTCGCTCTCTGAGTTGTTTGCGTCTGAACCCCACGGAAGAAACGGGGCCAACCCTTATGAATGGGGCTGTCGTCGTCTCTTAGCACAGAGAGCGTTCCAGCCCGCTGCGAGCGAGGCAAACGTATTGTTGTGTGGGTGTATGGCCATGGAACGGGGGGCCAGGGAGGGTGCTGGGGGTTGCACTGAGCTGGAACGCAGTGGCGGGGTGGGGGAGGGATTGTGTAGGGCTGGGAGGAGTCCCTGTTGATGTTGAACAACACAGGGCGGGGCTGGATGGCGTAGGCTGGCAGCCGCTACTCAGTGTCTGTTACTCAGATGATGCCTTACTAGTATGAAAGCAGCTAATTAAAAGGGAATTAAGGTGTTTTGTGGGCAGCACTGCTGGGTGAATCACTGCCACTGCTGTGAGTGCTGCCATGGCGCTGGGTAAACAATGCCGCCCTCGTGTCTCCAGGAGGCACGTGCATGCCAGCGCCTTTGCTGGGGCAAGTTGCAGCTGAGGGGCGGGAGCTGCCGGTGGGAAGCTTCCCATCTGGGAAGGTCGCCAGGGCCAGGGGGGCCCCGCTGGTGGGTGCCAAGCCTGCCCCTAGAAAAGGGGCACCCAAGCAGGCTCTGGAATGCCAGCACTGGGGTCTGAAGGCATCTTCCCATAGGCTCAGGGCATCAGCAAGCCGGGCATCTCCCACGGTCAGGATCCTACAACCTGTGGGCTCCGTGGCTGTTCAACTGGGTGCTGCCAGCTTGTGGGACAGGTTGTGCTGTGAGCATCCTCAGAGCCTATTTCCTTCCCCAGATTTTAGGGAGTGGGGTGAGGAGAGGGAGCCACCAAAGGCTCTCAGCCTGTGCCCGCAACCTGGGAAACCCCTGAAAATGTTGCCCCCCAAATGCAGCTTGGATTAGATCTGGAGAAGCTTCCAGGGGATGGGATTTGAAAACTACATGAGGAAATCCTCCTGTACTGGCTGGGAGGGTCTGCCCTTCCCCCACCAAAAGAGGGGGTCTGCCATTGTCTTCAGGGGAGCCAAGGTTTCCACCAAATGTCTTGAGGCTCCCCGCCTCGAGGGCTTTGGAGTTGCTCTGCAAGATGCCAGCTGTCCTGCACGAAGTGTGGAGCCATAGGACTGGAGTGGTTGCTGAGGTCATGCCCGGTTTTGTGGGAGCCCTATCACACCATCCTGGCCAGAAATGGATCAGGTTGTATCTTCCGACTCCATAGGGTGCTTGCCCCCATCCCTCCTACTGGGGCTGCAGACTTCCTCCTCTTCTCCAGCCTCAGCCGCTCCCTGGCCAGTTTATTCCCATTTGTTCTTGTGCCAGCATTGTCCTTTGGCTCCTAAAGCTCTTCCCTCTTCACGATGTAATTTACCGAGAGCAATCGGATCCCCCTCAGCCTTCGTCTGGCCGAGCAAGCCAAGCCCCTCCTGTCTCCTCTGGGGAGATCTCAGCCTAGTGGCTCTTCTCCACACATGCCGTGCTCTGAGCTGGAGCACATGCGCTGGTTGTGTATTGCCGCAGAGCTAGCAGAGGGAGGATTGTGCAGCGGTGAGGGCTGTAGCCTGGGGCTCGGGACACCCAGCTTCAGTTCCCGGCTTTGCCACATACTTCCTGTGTGGCTGTGGGCAAGTCACTTAGTGTCTCTGTGCCCAGTTTGGGGCTCTTGGGGGTAACTGCCCTGCCTCGCAGCAGGCATAGGAGGATAAATACATGGACAGGTGTGATATGCCCAGATGCTGCAGTGATGGGCGCCATGTTCGTACCTACAGTGGATTGATAAGAGCATGGAAAAAACATCCCTGGCTCTGAGCAAGCTTCTGGTTCCGCACAGCTGCGGGGCCCCACAAATGCCTGGGCATTCTGCACCCCCCCACCCCCTCACAGTGTTTTAGAGCAGTTGCTGTGCTCATGAAACTCTTCACGTGATGGTGAGCGGCCTGTAGAACTAGCCCCTGGTCTAGCGCTGTCACCGGCCCTGTCTGGACGCCACATGCCCGCATAGTGTGCGGCCACGTGCGTTATCTGCCGTCCTAATCGACGGAGCTGACATGCTCTTTTGTGCTATCCTACGTAACTATCCTCCTCTTCTCAGCTTGCTTTCTTCCAGCAGGGGAACGTTTCCAGTCTCTTTCCAGTGTTGTTCCTTGTCCAGGAGTGACCCGAGCTGACTTTGTCTTCCAGAGCCTTGTGCTGATTTTATTTTGGTGCTTAGATGGATGAGCAGTTCTCAGAATCCCGTGGCAATGCAGCAACTGAGTGGAAAAATGTAAATCACTGACCCCTTTCCATGGCTTGGCGGGAGCCAGCAAATATTGGTTCAACATGCAGCCGGGCTCCGAGACGTGGGGTGGGGTCGGGGAGCTAAAATGGACAAGATGGTTTGGGCCTGGTGCAGACTAATCTGTCAGCTCCAGCTGTCAGCCAGTCGGGGTGTTGTTTTCTTCATCGCCAAGCCTTTGACGTCGTGGATCGGCTCTTGAGACTCATCCGAAGAGATGAGGCCAGGCAGTCCCGGGGAGCAAAGGAGGGTGTGAGGTTGTCTCGTTTATGATCCCTGAAGGGATATTTTTTCCACGCAGCTGCGTTAGGTGGGACAAGGGCCCGGCTTGCTAGAGGCAGGAAACAAAAGCTGATGTCTGTGAAGCAACAATTGGAATGTCGGGCGCTGTCCAAGGAAAACCTCGTGACACAGGGCTTGCCTCATGAATCTGCAAAGCTCCCGGCCTTGTAAACATCCCCTTCTCCTCCCGAAAATCCCAGATTTTGCAATTCCCTTTGGATCCCCAGAGCAACTGGGACAGAAAATGCAGCTTTCTTATCTCTCTTCCTTGCCCCTCCACCCCACTGCCCTCCCAAAGTTAGCCAGATCAGTTTAACTCAATCTATACCACTGGGACACGATCTAGTTTTTCTCTCCAACAGAATCTGTTTCTTATGGCTCCCCTTTCCTCCCCAACCCCAGGGCTTTTCGGGGATGGCTGCCTTCCTTGGGGAGCTGACTATGGGGCTTTCTGGGTGATGTGATGGGAGGTAGGGGGGTAGCCTAAGACGGCTGTCATCGCTGGATTGTCCCTGGCTTGTCTGAAAGGGCTGAGTGGTCTCATTCTGCTTCCTAGAAGGTGCCTCTCTGTATCTCAATGGGGGCAAGGCCTGATGTGTTCTCTTATGTGACCCTTGGCCAAGCGAGCAGGTTGGCCGGCTTCTGTCACTGCCTTTCCCTCTTCTGCTGAAACTTACCAGCCTTCAGTTCTGAAATCTGTCCAAGCCTGCCTCCCTCCCTGCCCAATGTTGGGGGCATAAGCCCTTCCCACTGGGCGGAGCCAGAGCGCTATATAAGTAAGCCAGACTGAGTGACCCCACCCAAAGGGCTGTAGAGACACAGCCGGTCACCTTCCATACAGGTTGTTCTATAAGCCATTCACTTCACCTGGTGCTAGTCTCTCCGCTTTAAACTGGGCCGAAGAGCCAAGTGACATTGTCCTTTGCTCCCCGCTGGGCTATGAAACACTCCCAGTCTGGGACAGATGGAACCTGCAGCCCAGGCTCCCCTCTGGGTCACTTGTGCAATGCAGACAGCAGCAGGGACTGCCCTGTGCCTGGTGCAGGGGACCTTTCCGGGGCAGACAATCGGTCATTCTGCAGGTCATGGGTTCGCTCCGTACCAATTATGAACAGGCACCTGGGGGGTGGGCACTCACCCCGTCCTTCCTGTATTGCTAAGAGAGGGAAGGGTGTCCTGGCTAGCTGGGAGGGGATCCTGGGTGAGGAGCTGGGAATGTCTTGGCATGGGAAGGGTGAGAACCGCTGCCATAGGAGTCCCTGCCTTGTGGGTCTCCGGTGCCGCGTCTACTCAGGGGCTGACTCCGTTCTCCTGTTCTCTGCAGCTCCTGGAGTATGTGGGCAAGGGAAAGAGCATCATCGACGTTGGGCTGGCCCAGGCAAGGCGCCCCCTGAGCACCAGGAGCCACTACTTTGAGGTGGAGATCGTAGACCCCGGGGAGAAGTGCTATATCGCGCTAGGCCTGGCCCGGAAGGTAAAGCCACTGGATGGGTCCCACACATCCGTCCGATTTGTGTGTCTGTCTGCGAGCCTGCTGATAGCAAGAGTGGTTTGAGCTGGGGCTTGGGAGACCCGGCTGCAATTCCTGGCCTAGCCCCCAGCGTCCAGCATGACCTTGAGCAAGTCACTTAATCTGACCCGTGTCTCAGTTTCCCACCTGTCTAATAGGGATAATGCTCCCGTACCTCCCAGGAGGGTGGGAGGATAAAAACTGCAAGTGAGTGTTTTGGGGCTCAGATATAAGGGTGATTAAGGGCAGATCAAGTCCTAGGTAATGTCCCTGGTCTAGGGGTGTTAGCACTCATTCCCGTGCTTAGGGAGAGTGGAGAGCAGACCCACTCGTCTGGGTTCCTTTCCCATCTCGTTTACAGACTCTTCATACGCCGCTTTGCTTTGCCACGCCTCAGTTTCAGTAGGAAGGAACTCCCACTTAGCTGTGTGGGATGGTTAATGTCTGTGACGTGCAGGCTCTCTGGCTGGAGTTACAGAGCCTGGGGTTGGGTCGCTGTGGGCAGGAGGGTCAGAGATGGGGGTGGGGTGGGGTGGGAGGGTTGATTGGTGCCGTTGGCTGTCAGCACTTGGTTTAGAGCTTTCTAATGTGCCCAGGTGTCCAATCCAGCACAGTAGAACTACATCTCTGCAAAGGGTCTGTAAACCCAGACACGGTGACATTGCTTTGCCTTCAACCTGTGGCTGCAGCTTCAGCTAATGAGCAAAGATGCTTGGATCTCAGTTGTGGGGGCTTCCATCCCTTCTCATCACCCTTCGTCCCCTGCCATCTCCAACTTCTCCCACTGCCAACGCTGGGTACCCAAGGCTGGAGGCTGTGATGGCATAACCCCCCACCCCCACCCCCCAGAGGCAGCAGTGTTGAGAAGTTGGGTAATTGAGGAGCATGGATCCAAGCGTGGCTGGTTTCCTACCTTCAGCGAGAAACAAGCAGATGGTTGCAGACTAGGTGACCAGGTCCCTCCCAGCTCTGTCATTGTGAATAACCCCTAGCTCTTCCCAGCAGCACACCTTAGAGTGCTTTACAAAGGAAGTCAGTATCTTTATCCCCATTGTATACATGGGGAAACTGAGGCACTGAGCAGGGGATTGACTTGTCTGGGGTCACCAGCAGGCCAGAACCAAGAATAGAACCTAGGTGCTTCCTAGATCTTCCATGGTGGTTCTGAGGAGATCTCCTATCCACGGGATGACCCAGCCTGACCCTCTTTAGCTTCCAAGAGGTGCCCCAATCGCTACACAAGCTGCATGTTGTTGTTATTATTATACCTGTTTTATTAAAAGCCCCTTCCCAGGCACCCACCACCCCTGGCAGATGCATGATCTAGCCAGGCCCATTTCTCTTTGCTTGGTCTCACTTGATTGTGGCATGGGTGGCCCCTCTAGGCTGCCCTGCCTCCCCTTTGAGAATGCAAACCACCCCCTGCCCTCTTCCTGTCAAACGCAGCCATCTGTTTCTGTTTGTCCCGACACGTGATCTGGATTCAAGCTCGCATGTTCGCCTCCCGGGCGATGCAGCACATTCCCGGCCCCTGCTGCGGCTAGCATTCCTTACGGCACGGCAGGCTTGCCAAGTCTGTGCCATGTAAGAGCCGGTCCTGGGGTGTCTGTTCCCACGCTGCCAGGTTCCCTTCTCTTGCTAGGTCAGCTCCTGTCTACAGGGGTCTGCTTGTTCCCCAGCTGTGCCTTGTCTGACAACCTACTGCCCTAATCTGGGACAGTGAGTGACTGGAAACTGCTCTGTGAGCACCACATGAAATGAGGGAGTGGGCTCTAATTTCAGTTCCTGGTGGGGAAGTGTCTGCAGCGTAAGGCCACCATCACAGCGGGCAGCTCTGCTGGCATTCTCCGCAGAGACCATGTAAAACTTGGTCTGCACTTAGGTTTTTGCTGTGTTAACTGTGCCAGCTTTTCCCACCAGCTTGTTCTGGTTTGGGGAAATGAAATAAGCGATACCGGCATAAGC